>NC_049180.1:3865500-4509750 GCF_009769625.2 Cygnus olor | reverse complement strand
AGAGAGAAACCAAATCTAGGCCATAGAAGGCAGCTAATGACAAGAAGTAAATTGCCAAGTAAAAAGGCACAGAGATTAAATAAAAATATGTGGGATGGGATTCTGGCTTCATTGCAAATTAGGCTTGCATGAGGGTTAGGATTTTACCCTTGTAGGTTGGCAGGAGAATTCTCCATCCTCTAAGCTGACTAGAGCAAGCAATGAAAGAAGACTAATTATTCCTTCTTCCTCATCTTTTTTTTAACCAATTTTTGGTGAGCATGGAAACTATATGAACTGTGTTAGTGAAACAAATAATGTGCCAAGAAACATTGATGTGTTTATATTGGATAGAAAAGTATGCAGCCTGTAATGTTGACCGTGTAATTTGGTGGTGCTGAACGTAGAACCGTCATGCACACAACACTGTTGTGAAGCATCTTCTGTGAACTTTAAGAGAACATTCTGCACCCCCCAACTCTCAGTTCTTCTTCAACTCACCTCCATTGTTGCTTGCTTCCCCCTTGGGGCTAATTGACTTTCACTAATGAGTTCTTCCTCTAGGTTCTTTACCAATTGAATTAAATATATATTTAGATATTGTAAATCCCTCATCTCACTACATGAAAATAACATATCATAGCAAACTTGCTTTTTGGGAATGTTCCTACTTTTGCCAAATCTGCTGTGTCTAACTTTCTGGATTCTCTTTATTTTTGAAAGAAAGGAATAGAACGAGTGGTTTCCCTGACACGTGACCAAACACTTTCTCATTCTCCATGTGTTCGGTGTAACATTTGTTGCTTTTACTACTTGGCTTTTGTTTCTCTGGCCAATGCATACAAGGGATTTGCAATTTTATTTTTGGCAGAAGCAAACAATTGTCTCATTTGCATTATGGCTTTGTCTTTCAAAGTTTTTGTTGTGTTCTACAATGTAGATCACTACTTTGAATTTTTAAATGTCCTGTGTGAGTTTAAAACCTAGGGTCACATTGAGCATAAACCTCTTGTAAGAGTTTTACTTTTCAATTTTGTATATTAATATTGATTTTATGCAAGTTACTTATGAAGAATTTGCTGTCATCAAGGCATTAACAAGTGCAAAATAAAAAGGTAACATTTCAGTATACACAAGCTACTAGAATGACTGTTCTAGTTGAGATGCATTTCATCATGTATAAAAGGCAGAGTCCTGTGGAAGCTGTGGATGGTGTGTTTGCTTGTCGCTTCTTCAGTAATACATAAAAAACATCTGTGAGTACTGAGGCATGGAGAACTAAGAGTTGGGCTTGATTATAATTTTCTGCAGTGCTGAAAAGATCATAATAGCTAATGCTTGACTTGCATATCTATATATGAATGTAGCTATTCAACCTAATTAAAAAATAAAAATAAAAATCCGACTTTCAAATTTTGAAGCCTTGTTCTTTATAGATCTCTTCTTCCGTCTCTCTTCTAAAGCAAACCTCTCTCTTTAGGGGTGGTGAATACATACAAGAGCAATATAGGAGGAAGTTAATGGTCGTATTCTAGATGTAGCAAATAGATATAGCTTAGATAAATTCTCAGTTTTAAATCTATTTTTAACAGCTCAGGTAACAATCTGTGATTTAAAGACCTGCTTAAAAAATAATTCTTAACAGCAGTGGAAAAGTCGACTAGCACAGTTTATCACTTCATCTTGATCTATGTGAAGTAACTCAGAGCTGGAAAGGACAGATACTTGATTAACTGGTCCGTATACTTATTTGCTTATAAACCATTGCATTAAAGGTTCCTCCCCAAAATAAATTTGCAGTCTTGCACAATATTGTTGTGAACCTGTATGTGATAGTGTAACTTAGAAATAATTTTGACATGAATATAGGAGTATCTTACACTAATCCCCAACACTTACTACTTTTGGATTCTAGTCTGAGTCTCTCAGTATTTTCACTTTGCAAAGAGAAAAATACTTTAAGCTATCACTTTTCTTTTTTAAACAGATAGGCAGGGAGCAGGGGTAACAACATAAAGCTAAGCACACCTCACGTTTCAGAGACTTTGAGGCTTTTGACATGATATTTTATCTCTTGCATGCTCAAAATTGTTACTGATTGTCCCTCAAACAGCCAATATTTGTAAGCATTTATATGGTACTTACTCAAGATTTCAAATCACTTCAAAACACTTATGTAAATGACAGAACCTCCCTGCTAAGTATGTTAATTGTATTGTTTTCATTTACAGATGGGGGAACTTAGGGAGGTTAAGTGGTTTACCCACGGTGTGCACTGAGTTCCTCCGCTGTGTTCCAAGCCAAGAGATGAAGGGAAATCCTTAACAAAATGACTGGGCACACTGGCACTAAGGAGCAGGTAGAGGACCTTAGCCCAAAGCCTGCTTACACCTTCTTCACTAAAATGCAGTACAAAAATAAGTAAACTACAGGTGAAAGCATTCCTAAAGTAAAACAAAGCATCAAATAGGCTAATTTGTGGTGCCTTCTGGCTTGCTTTTGGCTTGGTTCCTAAACTTGTTTCTCGCAAGAGAAACTCCTACTGTGCATAGCTGCTTCTTAATAATAGAATATTACTTTACTGATTAATATTTGTGGGACACTTGGTCTAATTACAGTTTCTCACAGCTTCTTTAATTACAGTAATATGAGGTTTTACTTAAGCAAAATATTTCAAATGAGTTTAGCAATGCTTTACAACTTAATTCTGTACATGGAGCACAGCAGCTCACTAGTGGGAGAGGAACCCAGGGCACGTGTTTTTGAATGATAAGACATGTTAGTATTTTCGTTTCTGAATCCAAAGATGTAATACTGAGGATTTGCAGAAGCTAGGAGCTCTGAAACCTCAGCCTAGGGAATAACTGCAGTGAGCATGATTAACTGTGGATAAAGGGGAGCTCTGTGTAGTGCAATTGAGGATGTCAGTGTTTACTTGTAATTGAAACTGGCGACACAAAATTAAAAGCCTATGATTAGTAAGGCATGCCAATGAAATATCTTTAAGGACTAGCCACTATCCTTTCAAATGAATGTGCAGAGGAATATGAAGTTATTTTTCTTGGTGAGAAATTTTTCTATTTCTTATATGTGATTTGTGTTAAAAAGTGAAAGCTGAAATATGGAGACAAGCCTTGTGAAGAAGTTAGTCACTAATTTTTCCTTCCAGAAAGTCACATTTTAAAACGGTGGTTAGACCACATTCATGTTCATTGAATATCCCTGTGGAAAGTACAAAAATACTGGTGTTGGATTTTTGCCATGTGTTTAGTAGTAAATGTAAGCATATCGAATACGCAATATTAGTGAAAGACACCAGGCATTAAAAAGGTAGAGAATTCACTAATAGCATGATGTCTGTCAGCTGTATTTCTTAGTTTTCCATTTGTATGTCTCCAGTGCTATTTTCAAACATCACAGCTTAATTTCCTCTCTTTTCAAAGGGCAAAGCTTGAGAGCAGAGGATGTCTGTGACTATTGAGAAAGATAACTTCATTAACCAAAGAGGGGGAGGGAGAAATCCAAACAGGTTTCTATATGCCAATCCCGTGAAAGGAGGAATGACATTCCTAAAGTTACAATCTGAATTTTCTACTTGATAAAATTAATGTTTAGAATAAACTTGAACCAGAACCTTGTGAACACATTATCTGTACTACAAAGGACCTGAACACTTGCTCAACATGGGGATGAATAAGTGAAATGCTGAGGCAATAAACCCTCACTTTTTTTGGACTCAAAACTTCTTTTAGAATTTGCTCTTATCCTTGGAAATTATTTTTATTTACTGAAGTAAAAGTCTAGTTTCTAAAATACTTGTGTTTCATAGTATGTAGTAAGACATGTAAATTTGATTATGAAAGTTATAAAATTTTAAAAAGAAATTATGATTCTGATTTTATATAATGCTGATGTATTTTGAAGTGTAATGCTTCATACTTTCACTATTACAAACTGAAATTTTTATATAGGAGATTAAAAATGTTAAAATGTAAAATGCTTCTATAATTTAAACTGCCTTATACTCTACTATAATCTCCTAGAACTCAGTCCCAAATGTGAAGCATTGATTTAAATAAATAAATCGGCATTTAAATAATACAAAATTGTTCAATACAGAACATGATCAGAACCCCAATCATTTTCAAATAGAAGTACCTACACAAAAATTGAAGCAGTTGAATAATTTTAAATTGCTTTATACTGTGCAAGCACAGAACCCCAATCACTTCCAGGCTGAAGCACTTATGAAAAAAAGTTGAAGTGCTCCAGTAATTTTAAATTGCTATGCACAAGGAAAAGTGCTTTTAAATTATTGCATCGTTGAATTTGTTCTTTAAGACTTCCTATTTTTTGTGTACAACTTGAACAGCTCTACTTAGTCAAAATGCACCAAAAGACCTGATTGTATAAACTTATAAACAAATTAAATAACCCCCTATTACAAATAGTAATGGTAGGACATTCCATCATCAACTGCATATACACTGGTGTCGGAATTCTCAATACTTTGGCTACTACATGTAGCTCAAATAAACTAGAAATATAACCCAACCTCTTTAGCCTAAATCTATGATGAAAAATAGACTTCTTCAGATCCCCTTAATTCCAACTTGCTAGACAATACAACCTGTTCAGTTTAGATGGATGCAAAAGCATGTCCTTATGTGGTGTCTGTCCAGGAATTTTTTAAACAAAGATGTGAATCTGACCTCACAATACTTTTAGTCATTATATTCATGTTAGCATAGATGTGGATCTTGCTTTTGCAACTTAAGGCAGAGATTTAACTTTTTCCACAAACTTCAGTATGTTTTATGCTTGTTGCTTGTGTCTTTTCCTTGTGGAATCTCCTGTAGAACAGATGATAGACTTGGTGAATACAGGTAACTGTAGAACTAAGGAAGATACTCGAAGTGCTGTATACGAAGTTAACTGGGGAGGCTACAATAACATACTGAGTTTCCTATCTACTGCAGAAACCCAAATTCTTGACTTTTACGTATAGATTTATAAAGCAAATGTTAGTTTATTGTGGACATTTCATTGTGGAGTTTGTGGGATACAGCCATAGTTATGTTCTTATGTCTCAGGACTGTCAGTTCATGTAAAAAAAAAAAAATCACAATGTTAATTTGGATATACATATTTTTGTCCAATAGTTCTGTGATGGTTGGTTCTACAACCAACCAACCAAATGCCTGAAATATATAACAGTTAACTTGCAATATGTTCTAGTAGTGTTGTTCGTTGATAATTGAACTAAGTTCTACAATGAAGAAATAAAAATAAATAGATATTCAGTAGGCTGTTACTAAAGCATTCTCTAGGACTCACCAGATCTCCCTGTGGCAGGATTTTCTTTGACTTCCTAATACGTGTGGGGTCAATAGCTGTATCTTTTGCATAAAAGATCTCATTCAGCTTTTAAATGGCAAGCAATTATAACAGAGAGGGTTATAGACCAAGGTCTTAGTTTCATATTATTTATGTTCTAATTAATTTACCAGATAGTGCAATTCTTTTTTTTTTTCTTTCTCTTTTTTTTTTTTTTTCTCCTCCTTTGACTACTAAGTGTTGATCTTTAACAGTTATCATGTTCCTAGCTGTAATGGGCTTTATTTCTTTGGAAAGGTCATTCGTGATGCAATGTCACTGTTAACACAAGGGAGTCTGTAAGCTTTGAATATTTTGCTATGTTGTGATGTGCTCAAAAATGTTCAACTGCTTGCTGTCTCTGCCCTGGGGCATGCTTCCTCTAGAGTCAGAAGAGTTGGTGCAAGTGCTTTTTAGTTTTTCGACTGTATTTTGTTTCATTAAAAATATTCCTCAAGTAGCAGCTGGTGCTGCCAAAGACATGTATTCTTTTGTTATTTATTTATTTATTTATTTATTTATTTATTTTTACCTCTGTATGACTCTGGCAGCTTGGAAATTCATGCTTATTGTAACTAAATGCACAGGCCCTTGACTGATCAAATGAACAATGATGCAAGAAATGGGACCAAACAAATTAAAACATTTAACAAAGTAAATTAAAAATTTAAATGGTAGCTAGCCTACCAATAATAAAAAGGCATAGGTAATGCCTCATATTTAGAAATGAAAATAAAATAACTTGGGAAACATATCATTGAACAAGAAAATGCAGAAGTGTGTAAGTAATTTTAATAATCAACTTAGGAAATGAGTTCTAGGCTGAAATAATGTTAAATTATATTATAAATCTTCTGTATCTATCATGTAGATAACCCTGTGTTATGTGGGTTAAGTTCATACCAGTTTAACGAAAATAGGAAGTAGATGAGAAGATAGAGACCATGTTGGCATCATGATGGAAGGAAAGATTCAGGTGACTAATATTCCCTGTCCTTACTACAGGAGAATCCTCCTATCAGCTTGGTTTTGCAACAAAGTGCTACAAAACCACTCTTCAGAACTATCTATTTTACTGCTATCAGACTAATAGTGCAAGTTATTATTTGTGGTAAAGAAAAAACAGCCATTTGATGTGCAGGTAATGCTATGCTGCTACAGACTGCCTATAGCTTGTGGTTTTACAGAACATATTGTCCTCTTCCCAGAATCATAGAATATCCTGAGTTGGAAGGGACCCACAAGAATCATCAAGTCCAACTCCTGCTTAAGACACAATCAGTTGACAGGTTTGCGTTGGGATCCTTGCATTGTAGCTATTTTTCAATTTTTATGATGGGTGTCTGGACGTTGGACTTTTTTTTTTCTCCAGTACCCTTGATGGAATCAAGGGATTTACTTGAAAGTATTCATTTTTAAAAAATGTTATGTTTGTGACTGTGTGGGAGAAGGTTAAAAAATGTTCAGCAAATGTTTTCTTGAGGCTGAAAAGCAGACATTTTCACTTTCTCATACTTTATTTTATTTTTTAAGTTAAGAGTTCTGAGGGTTGGTTCCTGCTGTCATAATGTTTCAAGGTAACAGCACCATGCATGTGCTTATTGCACAAATCCATGCTATTCTTTGAAAGATTGTTTTCAGCAAGTTCATTTTCGGTTTTAGCTTACCAGTGCAAAAGACAGATGTTCAATGTTACAGTAAGTTCAGTTTTGTGGTGTAGTAATAATTGCTTTATTTTATAACTGTGGAATATAAAGAGAACAATGGATGGAAGGTTGTACTTTTTTTTGATAATGATCACACTGTTGGGAAATTAAACCTAAATCATGTTCCTTATAGGTTCTAGACATCCTATCAAAACAAAACAACAACATAAAAAACAACACTATATGCTATAAGAAGTATATGATTTTAATTTTTTCTCTAACGGCTTTTACCACATCAGCATTCTCCTGTATGGAATAATGACTTTGCCCTGTGCAACTGTATGTGAAGGGTTATAAATATGTTTTAAAAAAAATCCTTAATTTATTTCCTTTTTTAAAACAGAGATTGATATTTTCATTCATCTAAGTGTTTCATGAAGTCATTACTGCTGGAAAATAGGATCAACCTGTTTACTTCATTAGGTGATAAATAACTAAAACGTTCGGCATAAACCAATCTTTGTACAGGTTACTGTTGTAATGCAGTTTAGGTTTCGGTAATTCCATATCTTGCAGTATAACCAGAACAGAACTTTGACTTTCAATGTTTCTTCTTTATGCCTCTTTGACTAGTACAGAAGTGCTATTGAATGGCTCATTTGCATTATTCTGTGCCCTGTAAAATGAATTTATTATGCAGCTTCTCTAAATAGGCTAACCAGTTGTAATCTCATTCCAGTGTTGTATGGGTTTCAGAAAAATGTGATTACTCTTTTCATAATGCCTAAAAATAAACAAACAAAAAAACCTTGGGGCCCAACCCATTCTTTTGTCTGAAGGGTTCTATTTGTTAAATGGCGTCATTAATCGTGATGGGTAGGTATTTATTTGGTAAATAATTGAGTAATTAAAAATATTATTCACTTTGAGCACAAGTAACACATTTTGGCCTCTGTTACTGATCATTAAAGTATTTAATGATCTGGGATGATAGTTATTGTCAGACTTACAAAAATCCAAGCGATGTTCAGAGATGTCTATACAGATGAAACAGCAAGTTGATCCTGCACTCTGAGCCATGTGGATACCGTCCTTCTTGAGCTGGAAACCATTTTCTCACAGCAAATCCTGAGTCTCAGCTAATAAGCTCTATGGAGAGGGAAAGTTAAGCCTGGGCTCTGTGCTGTACGATGCCTGCCATCTGTGAGCAGAGCTGGTTCCCATCTGGCCAGAAAGGGCATAGGTTTAACAGTGCATGAGGGTTTGCATCTGTATTTGTATTTCATAAAGATTAATCCTGATTCTGTTTGTAAAAGCCTCTTAACATTGTTGTAGCTAAATGAAAGCAGTATCTACATTGATGTCAAAATTTTCAGCTCTTTTGTGTGTTTGTTAATTTTTAGAATGATTGTGATCCATAAGAATGACAAGACTTTAAAGGGAGAAGTGGAATATTAGGGAGCATTAGGCAACATATTTAAGGCTTAAGGAAATATGAACGTTGCTTACCAGGCCTTGGAGAGCCCTCATCTGGAATTTTGCACACATGCAAACCTGAGCAGGCACAATGAAAGGGTACTGAGATGATCAAAGGAGTGGATCCTATAGGAGGAGATTAACAGAATTTGGTTTGGCTACCCTAACGAGTTGAAGACTTACAGAGAAAAAGGGTTAATTAAGTTATGAGACAAAGACTGGTACATGAATAAATGGCTATAAATTGACCATGAATACATTTATTCTGGAAGCTATGAAATGCTCATCAGAATGAGGGTCCAGAATTGTGGAACACAAGAAGAATCAAATGATCTGGCCAGGAGACTATGCTATGCCTGCATGCCACAGCTGAAGACTAGAGATGGTTCCTTATATACAGACCCAAATTATATAGGCCTATATATGTGTTTTGTTTAGTTTTTGTTTGTTTTCTTGATTCCCAAATTAAAGCTTGCTCTTGAGCAATGCTAGCTCATGTTCTGATGCATGGAAGTTGTGGTAGTAATGATTTCAGTGTAAGAAAATACCCAGGGACCCTGTGTATTCAGTATGGCTGTATTGACACTGGTGCAACCCCTGGCTGAGCTATTCTTCTCAGTGACCTCTGGCTTCTGAGTGTGTTGGCTGTGTTCAGAGCATGGAGGTGTGTTCAGGTGTGCCTGAACCTCAGAAGAAGTTTAATAAAATGTTCTTGGTCCCCTACCCCAGCTCAACAGGACAAAATGGCTGTGATGCGTCTTTGAGTGCTAGGCACTTCTTGGCAGCTTTGTTTACCCAAGTATAATACCATGGTGGTATGCCATCTTCCTCCTCATTCTGGCCCTTCCTTTCAGAAGGAAAGTAGCTGTCTATTCAGACAATAGTGCTGGCAAATTACTTCTCAAATAACTTAAATTAACAAGATTTCCAGTGTCATGGAAGATGCACACTTTTTATCGAATTCGTGATAAAATGCTCGTAATAAACATACGTTCACAAGGAAAGTGCTCATAAAAAGAAAGTTCCTGTGCTAGATACTCTCACAAAAGAGTTTGTCATATTTTGTTTCTAGTTAATGGATGCCTACCACAGTCACACCACTTAGTGACAGGAGAACTGAATTCATTTCAGCCAATAAAGTCATTCTAATTTGCATTTTCATAGCCCACCCTTCAGTACTCCAAGTGTGACTTTCATTTTTAGGATGGAGCTATGCAGTAAATGGATATGTAGGCCCTTTAAAAGGATATTTATCATCCTTGAAGAATCTTAGTGCCAAATCTTAATAGCATTTCTTACAAAAATGACTTGAATTCACTATCAGATTTAAAGGTAGAGCTGTAGAGATTGTGAATACTTTTTTTCTGAGACCCTTTTCAGATAAAAAGAAGAGGTTAAAGCCTGAAACAGTGAAAACTTTCCCTCCGTAGTGAAAATATTGAATAAAAAAAATCATCAAACCTTTGTGCTCTAGAAATCAAGTTATTGCAAAATAGCTGTGTATTTTATTTAATTTAGTCACTTTCAGAGATAAATAATTCAGCATACTTTTATGTAATATTAAAAAAAAAAAACTTTGATAATTATGCAAATAAGAGGATAAGTTATTCAGGCTTTTGAGTTTTTCCCTGTGCCAACTGATGTTAAAAAGTACCAGAAGACAAGGAGAACTTCATGTCCAGTCTGTATGTGATTTGATGAAACGATTGCCTCAGGACCTGCTGGCACTCTAATTGGAGTCATAATGCAGAATAAGAACCTTACTTAAAGCAGTGCTCTCTTTAGCTGTTTAGGTATCCCTCTCTTAATTTTATTTAAATAGCTCCCTCATGTAAATCATGAGTAAAATCGTGAAATCAATGAATAGCTCTTACTGACTTCAGTAGGGCAGGATTTCATCATCTCTTTGCAAATCATTGTGATTGTGTGCATCTTAATTAGTTTTTCTTCTCTGACAGCTTCCTCCTCATCCATTTTTTGGGGGTCTAGTATTGCAGCACCTGAAGATAGAAAGGTTTTTAAGATCCAGAGTTCTCAATCTCCATGATAAAAAATATTTTTTCATGTGCAATTTAATTTGGTGTTGGAGGTTCTCATTATTCAGATTACTTTTTCCTCTTGGTGCTCAGCTCTTAGGATCACTATTTTATATGAAAATCTCAAGTTGTCATCTGCAAAAAAATAAAAAGAAAAAATAATAAAAAATCTAGTTCTCATGCTTCCAGATAAAAGTTCAGGAGCATAAATTTTCATATACTTTTACAAGTAAATAAGTCAAAATAATTCCATCTCCACCCCCCCCACCAAACTCCCGCCCCCCCCCCCCCCCCCCCCCCCCCAAGAAAATAAATCTAATTTCTAAAGAAATTACTCATTATTTTGGGGCCTTTTGAAATGATGGGTGGGAATGGTCAAGATGGGTGTCATGGTGTCATTTCTATTTTAACTCTTGTGGATTTTTATATTCTTTTTTTTTTTTTTTTTTTTTAATTTTTGCATTTAAAGTTACTTTTCTGAAGTCAAAAGTAGAATGTGGTCTTATATATAGAATACTGCCTCATGAAATGAGATCTGTTTGCATTTGTTTGTAAAACTCATCGCTGGGCAGATGGTTTTCACAGGTGTCTGCACCAGTTACATCTCTGTTTAAATAAAGCCTTGCACAAGGATGAATTTAACACTATAGGAATATATGTGAAATGTAATTAATATTCTGAAGGTTGCATTTTTAATAATAGAAAGTTGATTTAATGCAAGTAGGGCTAATGAAGGTGTGAGAGTTTTTACAGTTAAAGGTGAGCGAATTCATTTTGAGAGTGGCCAATCAAATCTGAATGGAGTTGCTTCATACATTGAATCTGGGAGAGCCTAAAAGAACATTTGAAATTTTGTGGAAGGTCATTACAGAGATTAACTTTCCATCACTACAGAGGTAAAGGAATTCTGGGTTTTGAGATGTGGCATTGCCCAAAGGTACTTTAACATCAGGGGCTTTATTAATCTCCATTGCGGCATGGTATAAAATTGCAGTCCTCTACTGATTTTTTAATCCATGTTCTACGGGAGCAGCTTTCAGTGCAAATGTTGAGGTCAGTAAGGTCAGAAGCATGTGCCTGCTGTTTTATTAACTACCAAAAAAATATAATAAGAAAGGTGTTTCTTATGCATCTGATGAGATATCAAGCCTAGTTCTAGCCCAGTGACCAAACTTTCACAGGAGTTATCTGAACTAGTGACATTTCCTTATAGTGACTGGTAATAAATTCAGAAAGTCAAATAGTCAGGATATTAAAAACAAGTCTTCACTCCGTACATTTCTGAAAAACATTAGGTTATGAAAAACTTGGATTCTGCTTGTCAGTGAATAGAGGCGCTTTAGGTCTGAGTGGTCACAACCCCTTGGTTTGCTTCTCAGGCTTTTTCATGTGCAAATTTTGTTGCATAATTGTCATGTTCTTTCAAGAATGCAGCTTTTTTTTTTTTTTTTCTTAGCAGTGGGTGAAGGATCCTTTTGTACTAATGACCCAATACATATTTAACTACATGTGTGAAATATGTTTATATACTCCAAATTCTACATATATGACACTTTAAACATTGCTTTCAGTGTATTTAGCTGAGCTCTTTCTCTAGGTAGCTATCAGCCCACAAACACTTGCATTGTGTTAAAGAAATGTGAAATCTACATGGTGATAAATTCAGAATGTGTTCCACTTTGAACAATATTCTCTTTGCCTTCAATGCAAATCTGTGCTTGGCTTTTCTTTTCAAGATATTTTTAAAGACTTTTTCTCACAACATGAAGAAACTCAAAAGAAATTATTTTAACATGATAGACATTTAGTTCTATAGAAAAAGTTTCTTCATGAGACAAGTAAATTAAAAGAACGCTTGTGCTTCTAAAAGATAATTAATTAAAAACTCTCTGTGTGGTGGCAAATCTAACGTCTTGTCTGACATGTTGAGAAGAAAGTGCTTGGAATTGCACAAGTAGAATAAAATGTTCCATTTCACAGCAAGGCCAAGCCTGAGTCTTGTAATTATTTCAAAGGGAGTAAAGGTCATTTTCTATTTGCTACATCCATATTATGTGAAGCTTCTGTACCAGGCTTACAGAAGTTAACTCATGACCTATTTAGATTGCCCAGATTTCAAAGTCAACTTATACTGTCACAAATCTGATAAAATAGACATATTCTCCTCTCAAAGAGCACTGACATAGATGATGTTCAGAGCAGGCTTTTCATTTATAGGTCTATAAGACAAGAGTTTCAACTTTAAGACTTCAGAAGCTGGGAGATCACAATATGATTTGCCTCTTATTTGCTGCATTAGTCTTTTAGGGGAAGAATTAGGTTTGTAGTTAAATTTCAGCATATTTTGTTTGACTGTATTTTTGTGCATGTTCATTCAGTAATAGCATGAGTCAGGGAGACAGGTACTTTAAAAATACATCTCTGTGCAGTGAAAATATGTGCAGGAAATACATGTTTAAATTTCATTGATGTGTGCATGTGACCATTTAAATACATACCAGGATATTTTTGATGATCAGTAATCAAGATTCATGCAAAATTTTGAGGGGAGGCTCTGAGTATGTTTGTGTTTATGGATACCTTATACTGGAGGACCGAAGGGGAAGATGGTTCAATTCTCAACCCCTGTAGAATCCGGAATCTCCAATAAAATCAATATATCAGTCTCAATAACTGAATGAGGGATTAGGCACTGTGCTTTTTTAAGCTTTTGTAAGAAAGGCAGCAGTTACATGGACATATAGAAGTGAGTAATAGTCAAGTGTATTGCACCTTGCTTCGTGTATTACTACTTTAAGTCTTTCTTTTCTTTCTTGGTTAATCCCTCAGAGGGATAAATGTAGCAGAGGTCAGGGAGGAAAGGAAAGGTGTCTATCTGCTGCATTTGAATACCACTAGCTTAATTGTCATGAAATAGTCTGGCTATTTCTCAGTCTGCATCACTTTTAGCCAAGTTTTTATAGCAAATGTCAGTGACATGAAACAAATGATCCAATGCTTGGTTTCAGTAAGGAGAACTAATGCCGACCAGGTTAGGTACTGCTGCTTTTGATTTCTATAAACGGGATCGTGTGAAACTTGGTGAGTGTGAAGTGCATGAAGAGTGAGCAGCAAATGTATTGCTCTGAGTGAATGGATTACAAGTGGTGTGGCTATGAGGGAAACATGCAGATGTTAAAAACTTTGCAGGGCATCTTTGTAGGATTAGGATCAGTTTATCTAGACAGTAATGTTGTGGAGGTAGAACCATGAAATGTGGCTTTCAGGGCCACCACATTTGCCTGACCTTCTTCACCTTGGTCATTATGGGTGTCCCATCTCTTTGAGTTTTCTTTGGATGTCCAACAAGAAGCACATTGGCCACAACAATTTTGAGATCACAGTGCTGTGTACACCAGGTTAAGGCCAGGATTTGAAAACCACCTTTGGAGGTTCTGAAGCAGAAACTACTTTTGAAAATGAGGCTATGTTCGTATAAGTTGAACAATAAAGATTTGGGTTTTCCTACTCTCTTGAACTTTCCTCCTTTTGCCTCTCTCTTTAATCTTTTAAACTACTTAGTATATTTTTCCTGCTGCATCTTTCTCAGACTTTCTTACCCCTGTGCTCTCATTTAAAAACTACCAAGAAAAATAGCACTTCAGATTGTTTTTTGTACTCAGGGATAGAACACAAACCTTCAGAGACTGAGATTGGCATTATACCTGTTTCCAACAAATCTTGTTTAGCTTTTAAGGTCCCACCTTTGCCAAGGTGTTCCTGTGGTGACAAAGAGGCTTGGTGACTGCATACTAAGAGTAATACAAATTGTATTTAACTTTAATCTTCAGATCCATCTCCAATATGATGCACACGTTTAATTTTCAGTCTTCCCTTGGTGTAAAGAAGTTTTTGATTATGAGGAAAATGAATGAATTGTGACTCAAGAGGAAAAAAAGAAAATCAACAGTTTACATTCAATTATTTAAATCAACTTAGAAGTGTTTAGTTTAAGCACATATTTAAACTGAACTGGGTTCAACTGTGTTGTTAGGAGCAACCTAAAAGCATCCTATGTCTTCATAAAGACAAATAATATCCTTTATTCATCATCTGGACTGAGCCCTCAAAGTTACTGTTTTGTAATCTCCATGCCAGCACACACACATAAAAGCAAAAGCTTCCATAAAAAATATGTTTAGCAAGGTTTGAAGGGGGAAGTGTGATGTGATGGATATTTTGTCTTATGAATGTGGAGCCCAAGATTTGGTTTTATGAGCACTGAGCCCAAATCCAGTATCATTCCCAGAAGCTAACATGATGGATGAGTGAGTGGATGTTCAAAGTCGATTTCCTTTGTTTCTTCAGGTTCTGCTGCTTGCATGTGCAGAAGATTTAGAATGCATCCCTGGATTCCAGCAAAAGGTTTTTTATATTGAACAGCCATTTGAATTCACAGAGGACCAGCCAGTTCTGAACCGTATGTTATTTTCATATATTACTCTTGTGCAGAAATCAGAATTGCCTATATGTTCGTATCACTCCTGCCATTTATCAGAAAGCTTTTTATTGTACATAGGGTATTGAATATTGCCGTGATTCTGTCTGTGCTCCCCTGCATTAATCCCATATCTCTAGAGAGTTTACTTGGTTTCATGTATTAGAGATGGCAAAATACTATATATACATAAATTTAGGATAATATGAATGTTGTGAAAACTTAAAATCATCCACTTTTTGAAAAGTAAATTTCCTTGGAAATTTTTATAGTCTTTCCTATAATACTGGAAATTGCTTGGAAATTTCACTAGTAATTCCTCTCTGCAAATCAGGTTTAGAAGCTTGTATCTTAAAATTCAACCTCTATTCAAAGCTGGTGTAAGTCCAAGCCTTTCCGTGAAATTCAGAAGAGACTGGATCAAGCTTGTGATCATCAATGACAGAAAATGTTTACTGCATGTGTTATACAAATGGATCATTCAATAATATTTCCAATGACCAGGTATCACATCCAAGCTGCTGCTGTATGCTTAAAGCATTAGCTAAAGGAGACTTAACTGTCTTTGAGTCCTGGTTTTAGTTCCTTCAAATCTTTTTAATAAGCAAGTGATACAACTTGTTCATTTCTGTGGCTTTGGGACATTGCTGTCATTTTCATAACTTTCAAACACATCCACATTTGCACATGATATGTATATTACTAATAGTTCCTTAGTTATGCTTGGTTGCTTGCTGTTAAATCATGAGTATTTCTAGATTTGCAGCATGAGATAGTAGTGCTGCTATCTAAATACAGTATCTAGATCATATAAGGCAGTGCATAGTGACAGTCTAGTGAAGCCAAGACATGCAAAGCAATGTTACTCATTAAATGCACGATTCCCATCTCAGTTGCCTCCAGATACTATTACAACGTATTGATATATGTGCATTGTTATGCTTGTTTGGGTGAAGGTATAATATATTTGCATACAGATTTTAAAATACCACTAAATTTAAACCAAAACCAAACCAAAACAAAAATGCTATTCAGAACTGTAAGATTATACAGTTTAGAAGACAGATTTCAAGCTTCCAATTTCTTTAGGCAATTTTGCTCTAAATTGTTGTTTTAACTCCCAAGATTGCTTCCAGGCATTGATGAACATGGTTTGATTGGATTTAAACATTCCTACATTGTTAAAATAGAAATTTGTAGATTGCATTTAATCATAGATTCAGAGAATGGTTGAATAGAATCCCCAGCTCTCCCAGGTGGAGAGGGAGAGGTGTTCCATAGGAGCTTTTCATAGGAGAAGTGCTCCAGCCCTCTGATCATACTCATGGCCCTCCTCTGGACCAGCTTTAACAGGTTCATGTCTTTCCTGTGCTGGTGGTGCCGGTAAGTCTCCAATGCTGAAAACCTATGCAAGGAAAAACAATATTAACTAGTTAGTGTTAAGCTGAATGAAAATAACCTTTGTTGTATTCTTTGTTTGCTTCTGAATTTTGAGGCTGTTGCATGTCTGGCCAGATCTCCTGCTGATTTGGGCTTGCTCTGCCAAACAAGTAAAGGATAAATTGATTAAGCCAGTGTTGACTGGTCAGCTCTGTGGTGAATCAGCAAACT
Source organism: Cygnus olor (assembly GCF_009769625.2). Taxonomy (NCBI): domain Eukaryota; kingdom Metazoa; phylum Chordata; class Aves; order Anseriformes; family Anatidae; genus Cygnus; species Cygnus olor. The sequence continues at coordinate 4,493,149 of NC_049180.1, read as the reverse complement.
GCACTGGTGTGAAACTGGCACGTTAATTAAGATGCCATCATTAAAGTAAGAAGAAGGAAAGAACAGGAGGAGATCTAGAAACGCCTGGAAACAATCTTGGGAATTAAATTATTTTAATAAGCAGACACTAAATTGGCCTAATATGTAATGTTCAACAAAGGCAGATTGTCGATGCATGATTCTAGTTAATTCAATCACTTGTAAATAGTATGTCCTTCATGCAGTGGTATTAAACCTCTGCACAGTTTCTTCATTTTAGCTGTCAACAGAATTGATATTTTTAATTGTCTGTTTGAATACACTTTGCATGCTCTTGCATCTTTTTATACCTATTACCCAAGAGCAGCGTAATTTAGCAGTTGCATTGGAATGTGAGGCTTTCCAGGGCTATGTAAATTAATAGAGCAAATATGCAAAGCAGGTCTATAGCAGTGATTGCTTTTGTAGTCCTCAATAAGGAAAGGAAAGGAGCTTCTTAATTCTTTTCTGAAGTGCTATAAAAGTCTTTTTTTTTTTTTTCCAAATTAAGCAAGGACCTACTGTACACTTCATTGCCAGCATCTTCCTAGCAATTTAATATAGGTTATGGCAGGTTCTTATGTATTTATTACTTTTAAATAGGGCAATATTAATTATATTTTACATTTACTGGTGGGAGGATAAACCCAAAGCAAGGGTACAGAATTTTATCTTTTCTTATTCTCACTTGTACTGATTCTTATCAAAACCAATGTATAAGTTGACAGTAACAGATATATATCAGTCCATTTGTGTATGCATGCCTTCCTTCCCATTAATTTCACTGGGCTCCTATTGCTATTTGTTATCTTTTATCCCATTGTGCTCAGATTGAACTGCTTTTTTATTGATTTATCATTACATCTCACTTAACAGCACTCTCTAGCATTACTCAGACCATTCATTATCCTAATTTTGTTGTATTTTACGATGGACTTTTTCTTCCCCTCATCAGACCGCCTTCTGTCCATATCCCTTGTGTTTTCTATGACCACACACAAAACCAAGCACTTCTCACCTGCTTGTAAACTGCCCAGTTCTTTTCCTCCAGTGCCATCTTCTTAAAACCAGATGGTCCATTGATGTGTTAGGAGAGGATTCATACAGCCACTCTCTGGAAATACTGAAGAGTCTTTCCACATAACTGTTGCTTTAACAGGCAATAACATTACTGGATTTTTCTTCTTTGTAGCTCTTTTAGTTTACACCTAAGACTGTCTTCTGCAATTAAATAGAGAAAATCACAAAGATTGTTAGGTTCTTGATAAGGTGATAATTGACAGCATTAATTGCAGATTTTACCTTTCTGAAACATTTGTGGCCATCAATATACTTTCACATCAGCGAGCTTGTCTTCAGCAATGCTGACAGGTCACGGGTAGTGACAATGCTCCATCATGCCAGGCTGATAGAAAGTTCCTAATCAGACCCATCAAATGTGGAAATGTAATTGTGTTACATTAATCATGTTTATACTTAACATACATGTGTCTGGGCTTTTGGGGGTGCTTTTAATTGACAATAAATCAAATAGTACACTTGAAAAATTGAGGCAATTAACATAAGGCATTAGGTGATGTGTTGTGCATACTAAACTGGGGAATACATTGTCAGTGATTTAAATGTCAAAACAAAGGAATTTTTGACCCTTACTTGAAAAGCTTTAATTTGGATGTTAATTAATGGCTGACCTCTTCTGTCTCTTACATGATAGATTGCATGTTTCAGAGCTTGAGCTGTTTCAAGATCACAGCTTTGTCTGTTTGCATTTGTGTGCTTTTTCATTCTGTGGATTTGAACAAAGACATTTCTATTCAGTCATATAGAAAATCTTTGTCTACTCATATGGTGGGAAATATATTAGTCTGCTTATCATTAATACTTGAAGGCAGTTTTGCTGTTTAGCAAAGCTGAAGCCTCCAAGATTTCCTTTGCTTGAACTGAGTAATGCCTGTGGAAAGATCAGAGAAGACCTTTCCTACTATTATGACATCAGGTGTGTACATGGATCATAGTGATGATCACACTCACATCGAAACATTTCCTACAGATTCTCAAATAAATAGATAAGGGCTGTGTGAGATCTGTGATTTATCATATCCAGTATTCCTGCTGTTTACCATGCCATTTGACTTTACAGACAGCATGAACCAGTTGCAGAAATAGTCTATTGATATTACATTGTTAATCTCTGTTTACTCTGATCCATACAGTTTTCACATTTTTCATCTCCCCTGCTTCACTTTTTCTGCAACTTGTATAGAGCCAATGTTGGCAGCCTAATTCAATATACTGTAATTCGCCAGATCCTCTACAGAGTTTTAACATGAGGTTTATACACCAGAGTTGGCTCTTCACACTGAATATGCCAGGTTTTAGGTAATTAGAACTAAAGGTGGTAGTTGCAGCTTGCAAAAGAACAAGTTCAAATGAGGTAAGGTTTTGGCTTAGTAATTTCATGCAGGCAAAACTGTCTAGACTTTTGGGCAACAACTAGATAACTATGGGTTTTTCACTTAATCAGGTGTATATATCTGTAGTACATCCTTGTTGAAGCACAGATATGGCTATTCAAAATAAAGAAGTCTTTAACACATTTTGAATTTTACAAACATTTAAAATATTTTTGTTTCTTATAAATAACACTCTATATTAAGGAATGTACTTCTTTACAAAATGTTGAAAAATGATTCCTGTGCTGGACATTTGTTAGCAGGTTCTACAGAAATATGCCTGTCAACCTTTCTAACCAGAAAGCTGAACGTTGTTTATAGTCCAAAATATATCTTAATGTGCGCGTAGCCCTGTATAGAACTTGAATACCAGAGCCTCAGTGCTGGCACTTGAATACATGATTAAGCCCAGGCTTCTGGGACTCGATGTTATGTCATGTGGATGGAAATATTAGTCAGGATTGGAAGCCAGACATTAGGGATATCCCTTAATCACGCTGTTTCCCTTTAAATAGCTATAGGAAGCCAAGCTCCTGTTACCAAAATTTCAGTATTGCCTAACCCTTACACAAACATAATGAGAAAATTTTCTGCATAAGTACTGCAAATAGGTATTGCTATTGTAAGATTATTAATATAGAACATCTCGAGTATGTTTCTGAATAGATGAATGCAGAGCAGTGTTTCAACATAACACCGTCATCTATTAGACTACTTTCACACATGTAAAGCAAAAACAGTTTAAAATCAAACAAACAAAACAAAATGCGTGGCCAGAGAGTTGCCTTCCAAATAGTACTTGTCAGCTTATGAACAGGATCAGAGGGGAATTGAGTCAAAAATATACTTTGTTTGATTTTTATGCATATACATTTAATTAAACTATTTTTTTTCTTGCAAGAGGGTAAGATATTAGACGACAACGTGGAAAAAATAATTAGTCTCTGAGAAATATCTTCAATGCTAAGTCAAAATCTCAAATGGATGTAGTCAGCTCTTGCAGAGTAATGGAGGAAAAGCCATGTCTGTTGGTGAAACCTCCTCTTGCCATTATCAAGTCTTTATCATTATTCCAAGGTGGAGAAAATGAAAAACTAAACCCAGAAAGTGTCTTGTCTGTTTTGGTCAGAAAAGCCATTCCACCCTGGGTTAAAAAAAATAAAAAAAAAAAAACGGGGAAGATGTTTACAGTAACGGTGCATGCTTTATTAACTGGTAGATTCTGGATTTTGGAAGGTAAAAGTAGCAGATTACTTGGTTTGAGATCTGATTTATTTATTTATTTTTTTCCTGAAGACTTTCCATGAACCATAATGTTTTGCAGAGAATCCTTTTTGGAATATGTGTCTGCTTTGGTTGGCTGAAGCAAGCCAGCTGTTCTTCTAATAGTCTAAATCAATGACCAACTGCTCAGTATTAGCAGGATGGGTCCATTGCTCAGTGCAGTGCAAACCTTGTATTAATAACGTCCCCAGGTGTTTTAATGGAAGACTTTTTCTGTTCATTTCCAGTTGGCACTTCCAAAACAAAAATTAGATTAACTAAATTATCGCTCCCTAACCGAAAAAAGATGCAGGCCAAGAGGCAGCCTCATTCAGCTATATGAACATGTTGGAAGGCTAAAATCTTCTAAGAAAATGTCAGTATCTTGGCATAATGCAGCAAGCAAGTAGTCTGACATGAAATGCTGCTCAGGGCTGACAAAATTCACCGGGGCAATCTTCCTGAGGAAACGAGGGGTAGGGACATATGACCTCTGGACATTGGAGCTGGGGTTGTGCTGTAACACCTTCAGCATCAGCCCATCTTTGTCAGATGCAAACAGCATCCTCCTGATAAACAGATGTAGCGTGAATGATTGCATGCTGAGACGTTCCTGCTCTTCTGTTGTAAGTAGCTTCGTATTTCCACAGACTGCATTTCTGACAGCTTTTAATTTGAGCATCTTAGAAAAGCACCATGCAAAAGATGTCTAACCTGTTCCATTATGCTTCAAAGTGCAGTGTGGACACTTGGCAAGAATTAATGGAAGTAAGAGAGGTTAAATCTTTCTTTAAACATAGAATCTTATTTAAGTTAATGATATCTTAAATCATGCAAGTATTCTTGAAAATAATTGCAGATGTATTTCACTATTAATTTTTAGCTTTTAGAATTTCTCTCTGCTAATCCAAATCAAATTACAACTTTTATATTGTGATTATGCTCAGGTTTCAACTTGCAGTTTTTCTTTCCCTTTGCCTATTTAAAGCAGTCTTTCCTTGACAGAGCAATCTGTATGCACATGTTGGCTATTGTCTGCTTTAATGGATGCATCTCCTTTTTACATACCTTTCCTGTAGCATGTGATCTCTCCATCTCTCTTTGAGAATAAGTAACATTGGCAATAAACTCATGAAGTCTTTCAGAAATTTATTAGATTGAGTGCTTTGTTTTCTAACTGGAGGCTGGTGTTTTTGATTTTGTCATCTGTCTCAGTTCAGCTTAACCACCAGAACTTTTTCTCTAGATAAGAGAAAGGAACTTTTTTATGGATTGATTCTGAAAACTGTGGTCATTTTGGAGTGATTTTGTGTGCATGTTTGTATGCCTGGTACCGACTGCTTCTTATTGGGCAGACAAGTACAGCTGTAGATAGTGGAGTAAGTACATGTCATGTTCTGTGCTATGAATATTAAGTAAAGTGTTTGCTGGTAGGATTTACTGAAATAAGAAATTGCCTTAGGAAAGCCAGACTGAAAGTGATCAAAAATCTGAAATTCCTGTAGCAAAGAATCCTTTTTTAAAAAAAGGTAGAAATAAAACTGGGAGCACTGGGAGGGCCTAAAAGATGATGCCTATAACAATCTGGGATGCTGCTCTTTAGACAGGGCTCTACTTTCAATACTAGCTTGGATTGTTTCATCTCTAAAAATGAGTGCCACCTTCTGTCTCTCAAGAGCTGAAGCAGAACTGAGGTGCTTTTAAAGAGAGCAGCACAACAGAGGCAATACTGAAGCAGCTTACAGGTAGTGGATAGCAAAAGAGAAATTCTGCACTGAAGTTGTAGCAACCACCAGTATATATTTGACATATTTGCAAAACGCTTACTAGCAAGTTCCAGAACTAAAAGCATGTCAGATTGAAGTAAATGATAATTGATCTAATTGATACATGGGACCATTCTGTAACCAGGAGTTCAGGTTTAGTTTTCTGAAGGGCAAATTGCAACTCACTCTAATGTTCCTTTTCATCAGCTGTGATCCTCTTTTCAGCAGGATCTAGGTTTATGTTATAGGTTGAGTTGTCCTGTCTGACAATTTTGGCCAAAATACTGCAGGGGAGATTGTAAAAAATGGTTGCATTTTTTTATTTCAAATTTTTTGTTTTGATATATTCTATAACTAGAATCTATGTATATTCTCTGCCTATCTTACTGATAAGAAGTGTTGTTTGTAGAATACATTCAGGCACGTGGATTTTGTTTAACTTCTTTTGTGTGGTAGTGAACTAGTGGCAACAGAAAGCATGCTGGTGTGCTAGAAACCCAAAGTGCTTGGTTTAAAAGTAGGACTCCTGCAGGCTTTATTTAGCTGGAATTTTAATTACAGTGCCAGCTTTCAACTCCTACAATAAAACAGTAGGGAGACCACTATAATTTGACCTCTTACATTAACATTAACACCAACCTATACAAAAATATAGCTTCAACTTTAAAGAATAAATACAGTGGGAGGTGAATTCAAGGAATTATAAAGAAAAAAAATTGTTCAGATAATGTTTATTTTCCAAAAGTAAGTGTTAAAATGCACCAGGGTGGCCACCAATGCAATGTTGGTGTGTTTGGCTCCCTGTACCCACCTTCTGGTCCTCAAAAAAAAAAAAAAAAAAAAAAAAAAGTGTGTGGGGGCAGAAACAAAAAACGCAGATTAAAAACAAACAAAAAACAGACAAAAAAAACCACCAATGTTGCACAGTTGACAGAAATGTAGAAAAGTGTTTTCACAGTTTTACCATGTCTTGGGGACTGCAGTCCTCATGCCAGGTTCAGAATAAAGGATGCTACATAAACCATAGAGGAAATGTTGATGTATTGATGACAAAGCCTGTATGTTTCTGCAGGAGACTTAATTCAGGAAACTTCAGGTGCTCACTCCTGAATCTCTTCTTGTCACTCTTCTGTCTGCTGTCCCTCATCATATGGTTTGGAGGGGAGTAGGGTCAGTTAGCAGTTGCGGATAACACACTGGGCCAAGTACTCCTTCCTTCTGCTGAGTCTCCAAAGAGCAAGGTGGGGTGGAAAGCAGGAACGGAGTGGGACAGCCTGTGCCGGGCTTGTGTGGGACAGGCAATACCACAACATGCTAGAATGTGAAATGGGGAACTTTACACTGGCATCCACAGAAGAATGTCAGTTTTGACCAGTTGAATACAGCACCATGAACAATCACAAATATGCCTAAATTTGGGGTTAATTCTGGCTAAAATAGTCCATGAGCTGTGGCATGACAGCTCACTATATTTTGGAGATTTTGTCACTGTAGAAAGGTGCTAAAGAATATTTTCCAGGTTTTCCTTGTCTTTTAATACCATTCAGAGCATCATTCAGTCAACTTTAGCTACTTTTTGTGAAACTGAATTGAAGCTGTAAATATAAGAATACTTTAAATGAGTATTTTTTAATGTTCCATTGAAAACAACCAGATCTGAATGCCAAGATTAGAAGTTGCTTTTATGTGACCTAAAATATTTTTGTTTTCATTGCCTATGTTACCTTTATTTTGCTGCTTGTTTGACAGGTGAAGCATGAACTGTGCAAATCTATCTTTAATTGTATTTCCCAATGTTACGTTTCACAATGCTTTGTGTTATGGATAGCTACCATTAGAAAGATGCATTATTTCTGTGATGCCTTATGCTGTATGCCAGATATACTGAGGAAGAGAAAGAATGAACGAGAACATGTACTAATTTCCTGGAGTACAATATTTCAGGACTCCTACTTTTACCAACCTCACAGTTAGCAGCCCTACTTATAGTAAAAAGTTGCCTTGAAGAGCTGTCGTGCATGGGGTGGTACATCTGTATTGCTGTGGGGAGCAGCACAGCTCCAATAACTGATTTGTTTGCATGTGAGGAGAGGCTTCCTCTGCTGTCACAGTGCTTGAGGGAGGAGGGTGAAGTGTTTGCAAGAGATTGCCCACTGGAAGAGAGGAACCAACGTGCAGCTGTGACCCTGTTGACCAAAGAGCTCCCTTAGACCTGAAGGACGAGGCAGCTGTGACAAAAGCCCTGGGAATTTCTTTAATTCCTCTCCAGGAATTCAGGAGTTTGTGTTCCAGCATGATGCCACATGCCAACAAATGATGCAGAGGGTAGGAAGGCAGCTACTGAGTGGTGTGGTCAGGAAGCTTCATTGTGTGCAAGGTTCGTTGCGGCTGCAAGGAAGGCCATGAACTCAGTTGCCTAAGAAAATGGGTTTGGTGGTTTACTTACTATTGTGGGTTTGTTTGTTTGTTTTACGTGTCGGGGCATTGCTTGTATTATTTGTTCTTAATCTTGGCTCTTCCAGGCAAAGGTGGTATTCAGCCTGGTTTGTCTGTGGAGAATCAATTCAAGTGTTCTGTAGTCAGAAGAAAATAGGAAATACGTATTTTTACAATATTCTAAGGAAAAGAGATCAGTATTCTGGGAGTTATACAGTGTGATATATAACCAAAGAGCTTACTTCTAATTCTTAAGAATAAGGTTTGTGTCACAGGAAATTCTGTGAAATTATCTTTAATAATGGAGCCAATCAGTTCACTCCTCTGATTAATAAGAAAATACAACGCTCCAAATGTTCTGTAAGATTTGGTGTTTCTTCTGAGAAATGTCTGAGAGATCTTATGCAGGTAGGCAGAGGCATAATGGCATAATAGAATAGCAGCTTCTGCTGACTGTAAATCAAAATAAGAAACTTTATTAAAAATGAGATTATTACTTCTGGCACTTTTATTCTTTGAGACACACTGTCTTTAATAGCTTCTCCAATAAAGTTAGGAGAAACTGAAGTATAGAAGCTTTAACACTTGCATAATAAATCTATTAGTTTTAATGCTCCTAGAAATATTAGTCATTGACTACTTACTACTGTTTTTATACATCAGCATCACTTCCCAGAATTGTATGATACTAACTACAGTTAGCGCTGATAATTAATTGAAATGAAATTACTTGTAATTGAACAAGTGCTGGACATACTTAACTCTTTCTGGTACCTTAGCTATGCTTTAGATCCTGATTAGCAAGGTACTTAAGCTGGAACTTAAGCTCCCTCTATGCTTTATATTGAAATTTAACTCTACTTCAATGTAAGAATATGCTTAAACTCTGGTAGCTTCAGCAGAAGGTTTTGCTTACGCAAAATGTTTGCCGTTCTTGAAGGACTGGGCTGTGGCAGAACTGTAAGATGGCTGTTACCTGTGCAGCCACAAAAAATAAGAGGCATACAAATTTCCTACTCTTTGTGTTTTCTGTGTTGAAGCAAATAATTTGGAGTGATTATGATCAGAACCATATCTACAGCAAGAAATACAGTTTTCCCAGATGGGTGCTGATCTTGCTAAAGTTTGGTTTTCATGCATAAATCTGTGCCCAAACTTGTCTTCTTCCTAGATGCAAGTGGGACTGGATTTTTGAACAAATTTAGACCTGGTCTTTTATATTACCTTGTAATAACCTCTTAAATATAGTGAAGCTCTGGATAAGGGTGAACACTAAAAATAGGTGGAAAAGCTGGTGCTGCACCCCCACTGCCCGTGGTACTTAGGCGAGAGCCCTGGGAAGTCAGGCTGGTGGCTGCTGGCAGGGCTCCTGCTGAGGAAGGTGGTGGGGAATGAGCAGCAGCTGCCCCTGGGCTGGGTGGGGAACAGCTCTTGCTAGAACAGCTGCCACAGCCCCCATAAGAACTGACAGATTTAAAAGTTTCATGAAGATATAAATATTTGCTAAGTGAGATCAAAGGCCAGGCTTAATGCAACCAGGCTATGGTAGGTTACAAGTAAAGGGCATAAAATCACATTCTCTGGCTAGCTTTACTGCTTGTACTGGTCTTTAATGCCAGGCCTCTAATAGAGTATTGCCCCTAGAGCTTGTAATTCAGAAGACTGAGTCACAACCACTGCTTTTAGTTTGTCCTCTGTGGAAAGGTCTGCGTGAATTTAATAGGGCATTGACAGTTTAGTGATGAAGGGAGAGAACCATTGGGAAGATATCTCCTCATGGAAATAAGCACTCCAAATTTCAACAGAAAGATGGTTACTAGAAAGGATGATTAAAGCGCCTACTGAGATGAAAACAACATTACTAAAAATCATAGAATCATCTAGGTGGGAAAAGACCTTCAAGATCACCAAGTCAATCTGACCTCCTGAGTTTCACCACTAAACCATGACCCTTAGTGCCACATCCACACACCTCTTAAACACCTCCAGGGATGGTGACTCCATCACTTTCCTGGGCAGCCCATTCCAGTGCTTGACCACCCTGTCCATGAATAAATTCTTCCAAGCTAACCCTCTCCTGGCACAACTTGTGACTGCTGGAGGGAGTAGCTGTGAGATGTGCAGAGTGACAATGTACGCTGAGCCAGCTGTGTGTGGGACTCAGCCAACGAGTGCTGTGCGCACGTGAGGATGGCACCGTGTGCTTCTCCTGCCTCTCTGGGTTGTAAAACCAAAAGCAACAACAGCAACAAATTCAGTAGAGCCTTCAAAACAAGACTCAGGCAAATATAGCATGCTAGACAGCAAACCTCTGCTTTTCTCCTCCTTCCCGTTTTCTCATCTCTTTGCGTTTCTCTGTGACATGTTTGTGACGGTCTTCAAAATCTTAGGTACCAGCTAGTGTTTTCTCATCTAGGATTTCCGAGGAGAGGAGATTTTACCAGGATCTACGTGTGCCATAGGACCAGGAGAGTGAAATCTTTTAACTACACGCATATTCCCTGCTTTACCCTTCTGTTGCCTTTTCCTTCTGTTGGAACTGCTGTACTTTAAATGGATTAATTACAAGTGGATCAAATGAGGAAGTGACTCTGGAGGCTGATAGTTTGCCACATGAGGGAAGGTTGCTGTTTCAGCCCTTGCTCACCTGAGTGCTTATGCTTTTCTAATGCTTTTCGAAAAGAAAACATTAAAACCTTGAGAAGCATTAGTGATTTTAAAATAAGTATATTTATAGATATTTTAATAAGTATTCAGGGAACTGGAACCTGCTTTTGATGTGTGCTGGAGAATACTTGTGTATAGTGATTTCAAACTGTGGAAATATTTAAACATCAGCTTCAACAAGCAGAGAAAAAGTGCCTCTGGATTTTCTGTGGATTTTCAAGCCCCATGCTAAAATATCATTGCTATGATTTCCTTTTTTCTTTTCCCCCTGCAATGATTAATTGGATACGACTGAAATAGTTTCAACAAAAGGAGCTGACATAGATTGCTAGTTAGGAGACTTGTGTAAAAAGCAGAGGGGGCAGTGCAAGCTCCAGAAACTCTGGGCAAGGAGAGCAGCTGAATTGGATCCTGGTGAATACTGGAGCTAGTACATGGAGAACATCAACCACTCTCTCTTCCACCCTATAATTTTATAATTCTAGAACTTCCTTATTTTTCCTACATTTATTAGAAATCCAGCCTTTATTTGTCATCAGGAATGTTTTCTGTTGCACTGAAAGACTTTTTCTCATTTTGGCAAGAAAATGATTTTTCTTTTGAGTTCAGTTCTGGTGGAACTCTTTCCTTCAATACCTCCTACTTGGCAGATGAACTAAAAATAAATTATTTGTATGGTTCTAAGGGCGTCAGTAAATTGATTTCCATAGACCACGAGAGTGCATTTCCTCTCTGGAATGCCCTGCAGTGATCATTATTAGTGATAAATGACAACAGGAATTTTGCAGAGAAATTAATAACTTAGAGGTTGCTATGAAATGAGAAAAGCAACATGGATGCCCTTGAAGGATCCTGAGCATCTCTTTCTTTGTGCATCATCTACTTCATGTTCATTAATAGATTAAAGGAAAGCTATACTCTGATTTATTTGCCATCTGGCTTACGGCACAGCGCTACCCTAAAAAGCAGAGGAGGTTATGGAGCCATTTTATCTTGGCCTGCCAGCTTGCATGAGAGCAAGAGACGTGAACGGTTGGTATTTCAGTTGGTCACTTTTTTTTTTTTTTTTCCCCTCAGAACAAAGCCAAAGACCTCCACTCAAAGTTATAATGATTGATTTCTGTGATATCACTGAATTTAGGACATGTTTCTTCAGCTGTATTTGAGAGACTTCATATGGGAAAACGAAGGGAATATCTTCCCTCAAAGCTTGTTATGGACCTGTTATCATGGAATTAGTGTCTATTTAGTGATATTACGGTGGTGAGATATTGATTAGTGATGGGGATTAATCGAGGAGTTATTTTAATTTCCAAGAATAACATGCATGTTCTGGTAGGTCACCAGGTGTTGTTGTGTACTGCTTTTCCTTGGCTACGTAGTTCTGTAGTAAGACACATAGGTACACTACACTAATGTGGCCCACAAAATTGTGGGTGTTACTTAAAATCTAACAAAAGGTTTCCTTACATCAAATATATCAGTTTCCTGGGGATTTTAAGTAGGCTTCCAGTTCTTTTCCTTACATTAATCAGTATATACTTTTCTAATCATAATAGCAGGATGAACAAATAATTTGTAAAGAAGAATTTTTGAATATCAGAATCACATTTTTTTCTAATTAATCAACCTGAATTTAAAGTTCCTTTTCTACCATGCTCAAACTAGTAATGGCATTTGCCAGTTCTACTTTCAAAACTGAACTCTGCCAAAGTCTAATGTTTGGTAATGAATGTAAATACACCATTCTGTGTACTTCCCACCCAATTTTGTGTTAAAAGAAAACTAATTAGAAGGGTTACAGGAACTGAAACAAGGTAGGGAAAAATGTATTTTTGCTAAAGAAGGACATAAATATTATTGACTGTATTTTGATCTGAAGCTTCCAAGGGTTTGGTAGAAAACTACTGTGGTATTCTCATGTAACCTTACAGAATTATAGAAAATGCTGAACAGTGATATGTTGAATGCCATTTGTAGCTGACTGCATGCAGTTCTGTTTTACCTTTTGGAAAGTAAAATCAATTTCAGATTAAGTTTGACAGGGAGGTGCTGAGGTGTGTGAGTCAGCACTTACTCAGATATTTCTGCTAGTCTCATGGGAAGACTGAGAATTGTGATGGATATTATCAATAACAGTGCAAGCCTGAAAGTAAAATTGGAAAATTAGGTTAGGAAACACTTTCTTGCCTTGTCCTGGAACACTTCATGAAAAACTAAATTTTCAGTTAAAATTTATCTTGAGGAGATTTAAAACCTTTTTTTCCCTGCCCCCTCTGCAAAATGATGCTGTTACAGTTTTTACTGCATTAGGGATTCCATTTTGAAATCTGGAACAGGTTTTTTAAGTCTTAAACAGCATTAGTGTGTTTGGTATAAGTCAGTATGACGTGAGGGATTTCATTCTTATTATCCAAAATCTCTGAGCTATATTAATAACCCTTTATAATAATCTTTCCACTATTCTGAATTATGTATTTATTCTTTTTTTTTTTTTTTTTTCAGTAGTTTCATTGCAGAATTCCAGAAGGAAAATAAGCTTTTAGATGTCATCCTGAAACTCTTTACAATTTTGAATATAGTACTGCATATAATTCTGCGAGGGCCTAATCATACATCCTTTGAATTCAATGAAACAATTCTCATTGATTTTACTAAGAGCTGGCTGAGGCTCAGTTCAAGCTATCGCCTTGTTATTGAAAGTGTAATAAGCATTTTGATTCAATTTTTAGTCTCTTTCGTGGTTGTATTTTAGCTTTGCTCTGCATGTCGTTCTGGTATATGTAGCAATATATGGGGTACTGCATTCTCAGACTATAGCTTTTAGGGAGGAACCAGTAGAGAGAGCTTTAAAAGTAAAAAATATTTTTTGATTGCAAATTTAGTTGGCTCTTCTTCTGAAAAGATAATGCAAAAAAAACAAAACAAAACAAACAAACAAACAAAAAAAAAAACACAGCAAAACCAAAACAAAATAAAGTAATTTAGAACACATCATCTTTCCTCTTCATCAGTGTCAGGCTCCCTTTCGCCTGAGGAATGTGAAGCATTGTGTTTGGAGGAACATGGAGTTATTGTAGGTGCTGTGTGTCACAGAGGAGGAATCTGCAAGGTGGGTTTGTGGTCCTGCATGCATGGGTTCCTTTAGCTGAAGTTCCAGAGGTTAACAGCTCTGTTGCATGCAGAGGTCTCTGATCATTGATTTTTAGTGGCTGCTGTTACAGCAAGTAAGAGTGGCATTTAAGAGAGACAAAGCACCTTATTAAAGTTAATGTCTTTGATTTGCTTCAAATCATCTGTAATACATGTAGACTTGTCATAATTTATACCTCGCTTGGTCATAGCAGTAAGTCTAAACTGTCATGTAATCTGCATCAATACTTGTGCACTAGAGAAATTTCACGTACTGCTTACTGAAGTTGTTGTCATGGTATTTATCTCTCATTGCCTAGAAGGTTACCCTCAGCTTAATTGGTGTGTTTCATTATTTATATTGCTAGGGGGAAAAAAGGATTAAATATCAGGGGAGAAAGATAACAGACGTTTTGATTCATAAGATAAATAAAAATCAATTTCTGTTTGTTTCTAAACATGACAAATATGGCCAGGTTTTTCAGTCTTCCCCCCCGCCCTCAAGGTCTTGAGCCTCCTGAGGATAATCTTAATAGGATAAAGCGGCCTTTGAAAGGCAATTAGTGAGATTCCTATGAACTGGTCCATGCACATGCCATGCTCAACACCCTTCTGATTAATGCTCATCTTAATTCCATTTCTTGGGATTTATTTACTCATTTCACGTATAATGTATTTAGTTCCTTTAACCCTGCTCTGTGATTTGCAAATACATTGCTGCATTTCAGCTTCACATATGGCTGAACTTCTGCCTGTTGCTCTTCTGAGCGGACCACAGCCTGGGTGCAATCTGGTCGCTGCTGGCCTGGTGCTGAGTCCCAGCAGCCCAGGGCTGCTTTTCACAAATGTGGACTAACTAATGAGCTTGATTGCTTCTGTTTTGGGGTAGTTGGGGCTAGGTTTCTTAGGGAGGCACGTATAAATATATTTTTTTTTGGCATAGTTAGATAGCACTTTGAAAACCTTTGTGTATCTTAAGACGCTTTGAATTGGGTTCTTTATTAATCTAATACTCAATTCACTAGTTCATGTTAAATATTCACAAGAACATTATGCAGCAGCTATGTGTAGGCTATGTGGCAATGCAAAATGACCTTAGATTACAGTGAATGCAATGTCTAATCAATACTGATAATTAACATTGTAATGACACTTATGAAAAATGAGATCAGTGAGGAAGACGGTGTGGTTTTCAGGACCTAACTCAGCGTCTTGTATCAGCTCCCTTGATTTTATTCTGGAAGCAAAGTTTTCTCTGGGAGGCGTTCAACTCCCACTGTACTTAAAGCTCAGTGGAAAACTCTTCTTTCTTAATGTGTGTCTTATGTGCCGTATCCATGAAGATTATTTTTATTTCCTTCTTTCATATGAAAGAAATTCCAATGTTTGTTGCTCCTTAACCAGTTTCTGTTCATGGCCTCATTTTGAGAATTCCAGGAAGAGCCAGGATCCAGTAAAGTGTCCCCCAGCAGATACTATTAAGATATATTCAATTAAAAGAGCTCCTTTGGTACTGTAGCTTCTCAGTTCAGGAAGACTCTACCTCCAGGAGGCTTTTGAACTCATTTTGTGTGTTGAAACACCTTTTGTGAACTGCTCTTCTTTTATGTTTATTTCAGTCTTTGGAAATTAGTACAGTGGGGGAAGTGAAGGTCCCTGCCACCCCACGCTTCCTCGAGCCCAAATGCTCCAAGCGCCAGCCCACCTAGAGCCCAGAAAAAAGCAAACAAACAGATCTGATCAGAAGGTTTCAGCAAACAGCACTTCCCTCTTGTTCTAAAATTAAATGAGATGCAGAACCTGTTTTAAAACAGCCTCTCTGAGGGGAATAGAGAGGGGAAGTCCATTACTGAAATTGCATCCCATTTATGCCACATACAGAAGCACTCTGTAGCTGGTAAATAATTCTAGCTGCTAGAAGTAATATGACCTCTGAGGCAGGAAATACTCTCCTACATCTGTTTTCAGTTAGTGAGAACCTTGGTAGACCACTGCTGGAGATAAATGGAGATTAGTACCTTTTCCAGGCTTTGCAGTACTTTATAAAATGTTTAAAATATTAAAATAATTCAATGTGCTCTTGAAGGATAAATATGGATAGGGCACTCGGGGCTTGGGAGTTTTGAGTAAGATTGTTTCTTGGGATTGCTTGGGGGCACTTTGTGCATGGGCTGTTGCTACCAAGGCAGAAGGCTGATGCTGAAGGGACCTGTAGGCTCCTACAGTTGCTTTGAGCCCATCATACTAAAAATAGCCTGAACATTATGGGTCAGATCTGAACTGTATGGAGTTGGTTTCAGCACCAGCTGTTGTATTCCTTCTTCTATGGGTTCTTCTCGGGAATGTTTTCCACCCGGACTTGCATTTAGCTGGTTTCTCTGTGTACTGATCTTCAGCTGTCAGCTCATTTGCGGGTAGCATTCATGCAGCACAGTGTATGTGGTGTGAGAATGGGAGCCAGCAATTCGCAAAGTCTTGTCCACGTTACTGCTTAATGCTCGACAGCTACATCTTACAGTAGTAAACTGAATGTGCCTGGGATTGCTCAATTGCACGAGGGCCAGTTGGCACTGAACTACCTGCGTTTGCACCATTAAATTCTCTTACTCTCACAACCAGGGTGGCTGCATGTTGTGTGATCCTTGACCCGTGCATGCTCCCAAACCAGGTGTGAGAATGCATGCAATTAGGCTGCAGCAGGGAAGCACAAGTGGAAAACAGAAGCCATACTAAGTGGCATTGAGGGGCTTGTATGAACCTCTTAGCAGCATTTGCTAGATATAGTGTTTTTTGTTGTTGTTGTTGAGGATTGAAGTATAGAGGGAAAATTTTTAAAGTGGTAAAAGTTGGGGAGTGGGGAAGGTTATAGGAAATGCATATGATTATGAAGTTAAAACCCTGGAAAAATCACTGCTTTTCCTTGTTCCTGCTTATTGCACGATCCATATAAGTACTTCCAGTTAAGTCACTGAGACTGCTGGCAAACTTATGCAAGTGCTTATGAGGAAAACATATTCTTATGTGGAATGCTGACGGAGAGTTTAGCTAATGATCTATTCAGCTCTGGGTGCCACACACAGATCATGAAACATTTACTTTCAATAATTAACTGTTTTGTACTTTGGGGGATTTTTTTGTTTAGATTTTTGTTTTTGTTGTTCTTTTTTAATCCTACTCAGGCATCTTGATAAACATGGCTTTCTGCTCTACTCTTGGGGAAAGTTGCAGCTGCAAAGGTTCCTACAGTTATGCCAATCACTTGCAGATGTTTTTCTGAAAGCAAAAATTAAATAGATTTTCTTGATGCCAATAAATTATAGAAAAATTGTACATATGCTCTTATCTCTTAAAAGAAAAAAAAGTACAGTGGTCAAATGCATCAAATACTGTTAATATAATGATGACCTCTTAGAAGAAAACACATTATGCTGTAGATGTCTTCATATTATAACTGTGAAATACTGGTATACAAAAGTCAAGCTATTAAGCAGTGGGGAGAAATGAAGTGAAAATAATGTTTGCTTTTGTATGATATGGCTGTTCTGATAGGTATGCTTCTCTTCCCCCCTCACACCGTATTGAGTAATGCTCCTCTTGAAATCATAAAACATAGACATAGATCAAATATAAGGTAAGCTTTCGGGAAGTCAAATCCCACTGAATTTTGATGAGTTGGATCAAAATCCCAGTGACCAAAAGCTATTATCCTATGGTAAAAAGGAGCAGAACTGCAGAGAAAGATACACAGTGTCCTCGTCCAAACTCCTCATGGTCAGAGCATTGGGAAGTGCCTAAGAAATATCAATTTAGGGACTAGGCACTTGCTCAGAACTAAGATGACTTCTACTTCTCTATACCCCAGCTGCCACAGATTTTATGTGGGTAGGTCATTTGAACCAAGGTGCTCAAAAGGTGTTAAAGTACTACTGATGATCTGGGCGTAGGTATTCATTTTCACATAAATGTGGAATCAGAACACTTCCTTTCTTTACAAGGGTGTTAGGAGATTGATTAAACTTAAATTTGCAAGTTATTTGGGTGCTGTGATGGGAAGGCTGAAGAATATTAAATATTTGCAAATGCTGAGTAGATTTCAGTTATGTTCCAGATATTTGCTGGTGAAACAAGACTTCATTCCTAGGCCATCACTCTGATGCCTTTCTTTCTTTTTTACTATTTCTTTTCTACCATATTTTTCTCCTTTTTTTTTTTTTTTTTTTTTTCCCCACTTGTTTATCTCTACAGAATGGAGGAGAAAAAAGAGAAAATTCTTTTTTTTTTTTTTTTTTTCCCCCATCTCCTTTTAGGGTGCACGGAAAGAAAAAGACCTACTCTAAAATATTTGTGTGAGCTTTGAGAGGTTTAAGAGAAAAAGGGCACATTACCTGGTATGGAGATGACATAGCTGTAAGCTTTTGCAATGTACTTTAGGAGGAAAGTAGGCTTTAGGTGTTTGATTCTCTCTGTGATTTTTGTCTTTTAATATAACTTCTGCTTTGAGCATAAATTTTAAGGTTTGATCTCAGTGAACCTTAGTGCCAGGTTAGATTGTGCAGCGATTGCAGCAAGGGTGAGATGCGTGCTTCCACATTTTGCCCATGTGGAAGGTGACAGATATTCTGTACCTTGGTGCCTCTCCTGGTGAATGCCCTTTGCAAAGTCCCCAAGAAGGTGGCCTCGCTAGCTGTGAGTAGCACATCTTTTGTGTTCCTGCTGTTTGCAATACAGCTCTGAGGCAGTGTAGGTGATGTCAGATTGTGTTGTGTTTGCACAGGGAGTTAAATAAACATGTCAAACGTTGCCATAATTTTCCTGATTGCCCACTGTATAAACAGCTTGCTGGTAGCCTGTCAATCAGCTTCTACTTTGGTGTTACTAATTACAAAGAATCATTAAAATCTGGCTCAAAAAAAGTTGCTGGGCTCATATCAGAAAAGTCAAAAGGTTCTAAAACATTCCTTGTCTCCTCATGAGATAAAGGTTTTTCAGAAGGCCTTTCAACCCGGAGGATCAAAGAGAGCGTTTTGTTTGTAACGTGTACCCATCACTGCTTTGGTTCACTTTAATTGCCATTCTTGTTGGCTGTCTATTAGGAGCAAAACTCACCAGTCTCTGCAAAAAGTATAATGTTAGTTTATGAGTAATGGATGATACTGTGTGGAATTTATTGCTGAATATAACTCAGTGTTTGAAGATTTAGACTAAAGTCATGCTAAGAATAATTTTTGTTCCTCCCTCCCAGCACACTCTAATTAAGAGCAGTGCTTTGCAGTGAGGTGTTATTGTCTCCTTTGAGCCCTGTTCTTGGACTGCTCATTTATAAGGGCTCCCAATGTCTCTGCCAGCTCAGTCTGCATGGAGGAGACCTAATTTGAAATGACTATGCTCTCCAGAGCCCTATTAAATTACCAGCCCTCAAGCCTCCTGAGACTCCTGAACAAAGTCTTAACTTTAAAATACAAATGAAGCAGTTGATATGAGCATGTATGGCAATGCCAGCACATCCCAGACATGTTTGGTAGGCTTCTAATGATCAACAATATCCGTGCCCCTGTTCACTGTGAAGCAGGGAGAGTCTGAGCTATGCAGGTGTGCAAGGCAGTTGATCTCTTCTCATGTGAACAGCCTTACTGAAGAATTGGTTGAGTTGTCAGAGCTGCAACAGGTCCTTATCTATGTAATGAATAAGTTTAAATGCTTGCAGCAAGTTTTTGAAACTGATCTGGATTTGTAAGGGCATTGAATTAGAATTAGCTACAGTATAGAACCAATTTAATGAACATAGACTCTGTAATTTTTAGTCTGTTAACACGCTAAGTACGCTGATAAAAAAAACTGTATGTATAATAATTACAAATGGACAAGGCTCAAGTCCTCTTTCCCCCTTCACGTGTCTGTTCTGCAATTCTGATAAGTCAATCTTGTTTTGGAGAATTCTCCATCCTTACATAATATAAATTCAGTAGCATCCGTCTCTAAACTAGTATTGAATTTCTAATCCTTGTAAATGAAAGCCATGTTCCGGGGATTGGTGCAATGCCTGTATCTGTTTTATTTGTTAATTCAGGATGTACAACTGTCTTCTGATAACTTCTTAGAAATCTTAAAATTTATATTTTATGAATTTGTCCTGCATTCAGATTTCTAAAAATAAACTGTATGGCTATTGCTGTTTTGGCTGGTTTTAATCAAAAAGCCTACTTGGTATATGCTTGAAAATTGACTAGTGGAATGTTTAGCACTCTAGCTCCATTTGAAGCTTGGAAGAACTAAATCAGGTTTCAAAATGTCCGTTTGTTTTATGATTTCTGCTAGATGTTTGCCATTTGTGGTAACACTGGGCATCTGCAAATGTGGAGATGCAGACTCAAGGTCAGCAAAACTGAATGTGAAGATTTTGTAAGACTTTTCTGACTAAATTGACACTTTATTACAAAATGTGTAGGAAACTGTTGATGTTGGAATTTATGGAAAATTTCAAAGTTGCCAAGAATGTTTTTTTATCCTTTTTTCTTTTATTTCGTGTTTGTCATCATTATCTGTTGGGCTAAATCTGAATTCTGTTCTAAAGCCTAATGTTGAGAGTGCTCAACATTTCCAGGGAAAAGAACTAGACTAGAAGCTCATGTATGTTTTTATAGTCCAGAGGTTTTTCTAACCATGCTGTCTCTGCTGTGCGCCTACTTAATTACTCAGTCATTTATCCTCATTCTAAATACTCAGTTGGTTATAGAAGTTATTGCTGTGTATTAGGAAGTTTATTTTTTATGTGTACTGTAAACCTTTCAAGAATTGTTTTCCTCTCTAGAAGAATATCTTTCTTCCCGTGTATTGGGATGTTGATTATGCTTATGAGAGTCTTGAACTGTACATCTCTAAATATGTTGCAATCCACTCCTGCCCCCAAAGAATTTGTCAATAGTGTTAGTTAAAAAAAAAAAAATTGTTTACTAATAAAACCTTTAAAGTATTTCTAAACTACTTATGACTGTCAGATTATAGCATGTAATTATTAAAATTAATGTTCCTTAATGGACTTGTTATAGCTGGAAAAGTGTGTAGGTACAGTTAAGGTTGTTTTAAGCATTTGTGTTCCATATATTAGTTTTCTTAACTTTTCATATCCAACACTTATTTTTTTTTACCCAGATATTGTTTGTAGTTTTATTGAGGTGGCATTTTAACTTTGAAAACAAAAAAAACACAATGAGCAAAACACTCTTCAACTCAAGAAGAAAAACAGTTGTTTTTTTTTTTCCAGCAAAAATAAAAATGCCCATTTTCTTTCTGTAAAAACAAATCTTCTGCAGTTTATGGTTCAACTAGTGTAGGAGGACAGCTGAAATTCAGTAAAGTGGTATTACTCATTGTTAAGAAACATTTTTATTTGGGTGAAAGCTGTTTTTGATTTGGCAGTGGTAGGAGACTTTGTTTAAATAAAATAGTATATTGTGTATGTGGCTTGCTTTATTGGCCAGTGTAGATACAGCACCTAGAGGATTCAGTATGTTTTAAAGTTCAGGCTCAGGTAAAAACAGCTTAGTTTCTTGTGGCATCGGGTAACGTCTGCCCCAGAACTGTGGGTCTGTTAATCTCTTTCAATAAAATATGATTCCAAAATAATAAAAAACTCTGTATCGTTAAATGAAGAGTAAATTCATGCAATTAAATGCTCAAAATATGAAAGTTAAATTTACATGAAAACTCAGCTTTTTTCTTCCTTGTAAAAATGTTCAGTAATTGCACAGTTGCATCCTATTTGTCAGTGGAGCTTTCTTAGTTATGTTTTATTTTGAGGGCTCAGAGAAATTAGTGTCCATGAAATTAATTTATATCTTAGATGCCTTTCAGAAGGTTGTATAAAAATATTGCCTTCATATTGCTGTGAAATCATTCTAAATAATTGTGCTAAATTGTAATAAAAAGCTGTAGGATAGAGAAGACTGAGCATGAGGATAAAGGTCATATATAATTTCTCCTCTGTGATTCATGTGAGGCCATTTGACATTGCACAGTCAACTGAAAGGCATCTTTTTGCAATGGAATAGTTGGAGGCTGAATAACATCTTGACCGCTTTTTCCAAGCCATGCTTCAACTGGCAGTTTGTTTAGAGAGACTTTCTGTCCCTCCTTCTACTGATTCATCTAGGGTGTGGAATGGAGGGCAATAACACATATTGCAACATACTGTAATATGTACTAATTGAGAGACATGGTATATTCTGAAATTGTTTTTGAAGCAGATGTGAAATGATTTTCTCCCAACTGGACCTACTGTCTTGCACTGCTGTCATGCTGCTAGCTTTCTTGACATAACATTTGTGTATTGGTATTTTTCCAGCACATGCTGAAATTTGTTGTGATGAGTGCTCTCTAGACTGTCACCTGGATTACTAGGGAAAAAAAGGTATACAAAGCCTGTATGGGACTAGGGAAAGAGAGCAACCCGCATGGGACTAGCGAAATGCAAGAAGACTTTGGTGAAAGCAATGGGAAATCAGGCTGAACTCTGACACCACATTGACTAATTCCCTTGATAAATCATTCTGTGATAGAAGCATGGAGCCTTCTGCCCAGGCAGCATGTCAAGCGTAGTGACAGAAATCACTCTAATATGATACACTTCCAAGAAGGAATTGGTTGAACATGCAAATAAATCAACGTCTAGAAACAACACGAACAAGCTGTGTGCTGACATATTGATCTTTGAGGTTACTGGATTGCAAGACAACTGACAAACTGTAGAAGCAGTTTCTACTGCTAGATTGTGCACTCATCTAATCCTGGAGGGGAAAGGGCAGCCTCTGGGCTGCAATTGCAGATGGAGCTCTGCAACACTTGTACACAGAATTGTGAGGCTTGAGAAACTTGATCTCTTAGGAATGCATGGCAAAATCATTCCAAGGCCAGTGCATAGAAAAAGCATACTTTTTTTAAAAAAAAAAGGGCGCCTAAGTGATTGTCCAGGGTACGCAAAGTTGGAAAACATCTAAGACTTAAATGGGAAATGTATTTCAGGGTAACAGTGGGAGTAGTCAACTTTCTGGAGCAAAGAGTTTGTAATGATATATAAAGAATCTGGTGGTTCATTAAACAGTATGTGATGCATAAAGACTTTTGTGAGATATGTATTTATAAGATATTTAAGGGGGAGCAGCAAAAATGATCTGGAGAAATTGTAGAACCAAGAAACAAGCTCATAACTTTCAGATTGGTGTATCTGATTCCTGTCTTGCTTTTATCTTTAATCATTGTTTCCAGGGTATACTTAAGGCAATTATCCACAGATTTACTTTTTTTTTCTTTGCAAAAAGGGTTGAGTGTACACTGTGCATATTAAACAGTCACCAGTGTGTTTTTGTCAAAACAGATGATTATGAACATGGTAAAACATGCTTTTCAGCTCACTTGTGTTGGATTAGGATTTTAATACATTTTCTTTTAATACGTATTTCAAGATTCATTTTTTCATTCCGTTTTCATGGAGTGAAATATTTTTTTGCAGCTTTTTCTGGTTTCTCTACCTGTCACCTTCACTGGATATCTGCACCACACTTATAATATTTCTGCTTAGACTGACTTATTAGTTCAAAGCAGAACTACATGTTTTCAATTGATCAAGGTTTCTGAAGCAATTATAACAACTGCTTTTGAATGGCTCAGTTGCAGTGTTCATTCTGATACTATATGAAAGCTCAAGTTTCTTCAAAGCTGTGAATGCAAGCCATTAAAAGCAACTGGTAATTATTCTCTAATAAACATAGTAGGAAGTACCTGAAAACCTTAGGGGACATAGATATTGCCTGCAGATTGATTAATAAAAATCTCAGGCCACTTAAAATTCAGCCTGAAAATAAATGTGTGTTTATTTATGTATTTGAGTCTGTTCCAAATTAACAGGTCTGTTGTGATCAAATTTGCTGTTTACTAACTATCCTTTGCTCATTATCTTTCAACAGACTATTGCACTTTAGGGGAAAACAGTTATTACTTATCAACACTTAATTTCACTTAGAAATACTTAAAGCCTCAAATATCTACTTTTTTTTTTTTCAATCCAAAGTAGTTAAATATTTGATATCTTAATTGTCTGCTTTTTATTTTATTTTGCTTGTAAACACTTGAGCATATGTAAAATTTAGTGAATCTCCATTGTGCAAGAACCAAACCACCCAAAAACAATTAGTCAACATTCTGTCCTTGTGAATGATGTGTACAACGTTATGCTTCCTAGTTTGTCCAGTATATTATTATCTTTTCTGAATGCATTTTGCTAAATCAAAGGTGTTTGTTGAAAGATGCAAGCAGAAAAGACAGAATTGTTACAGCTGGAATATTTGAGAAAAGAGCCAAGAAACTATTTATCATAGTAGAGCCACATTCATGGTTGCTTCTGGCTTCAAGTGGTTTGTTTTTTGTAAGTTTAAGGCCAGGTTCAAAAGAGAACATTGAGCCAGAACTGGACCCCGAGGCAGAGAAAAAGGAGGGAGTTTGGGTGAGCTCCTTAGTTTTGTTCAGTGATTGTAAGAAACCCAATAAGCATGCCAGGGTACAATGTCAAAGCAGCATGTAAACTGTGGTTAGCAGTCTGGTAAGCCAGAGATGGAAGTAATTGGATCAGGAGAAATACATTCCAAATACAAGGGAGGGAAAAGTAGAGTGAAAGGAGGAAAAATCTGAACTCAAACTGCTGTAAATATTAGCTTTAAATTTGCATGGAAGAGTACCAAGCTTTCTTTGAAGAATTTATTTTTGTGCCATTGAAGAACACATGCTGTTGTGACTTTCTGAGTGAGAATTGTTACAAATCTTCAAATCACTTGTCTTGCTGCTGTTGCTGCTCTGGAGTACTTGATTAAAAGGGATGTTAAAGACGTTAAAAATGCAGTTTACATTCAGCCTTTGAATATGAAAGCTAATATTTTCATTATTAAAAATGTTACTTTTTTTTTTTTTTTTTTTCATTTCTCATGTAGTTCCTAAGATTGTTATAAAGCAGGGCAGGTAATATATTTTGGAAAGCTGGTAAACGTCCTCCAGTTGAGGCATAAGCTTTTTAGGCTAGTCATCTCTCTACTTAATCTCTGCACCTGAAGGCATAACTGGACTTTGGATGTTGATACTGGGGAAATTATTAGCAAATGAAATAAGCGTACAGATGCATAGTTTCATCCCACCTTTCTCTAGCACTTATTTGAGATGACAATGTGAGGTGTCAGGAGTCTAGTAGGTGACTGTGTTGTTATCAATGGAGAGAAACAGGCACCATCAGAGCAATTTAGCCTTCATGCGATCTACATGATCACAATCTATGGAGGTGACCCACCTAATGACTATGGAGGGGCCTTACAGTGACTCAGCTCCTGTTGGAGGTTTTTATAGACCTAAATTAAGTGGAAGAGGTCTACGTTTCCATGCATTTACTTTGGTTGTTTACTTGGCTCTCATTAGGAGAGGCTGGATTCTGCCAGTGTTTCAAGCTGGAGTGCATCAGTTTCTTATAGGTATGAACACAGTAATCCCCTCCTGAGGGCACCGCTGGCTTGGGGGTGCTTTCCTGTTGGCAAAAGGGACAGTTAAGGTTATTAAATGCAGCTGGTACAGCTAGATATAAACCACTGTCTGCTAGTGTACCATAAATCATGCTGCCCCCAAGACAGTAAAAATTACATGCCATGGCCTACACCCAGCAAGCCTCCGCCGGTTTTCCCTCTTTAATGCAAACCATCCCATTATGAAATACATTGTAGTTTATCATGTACTGGATGCTCTTGCACCATGCCAAGTCTGCTGGCATGAAGATCAATGCAACAGGCACACCATAACCTCTAATACTCTGGTTTCTGCAGTTGCACCATGAGTTAGATAACCAGCTGAAAATTGCTGCATGTTCTATTTATTTTTTCCTGATTTTATTTTTTTTTTCAAACAACTAGCATTTTAAAAATAAACTGATAAAAAAAAGCCTGCTCCCTGCTGATACGGTAGTCACATTTGTTATTGCATTGTGTGCTAGGTGGGGACGAGTGTTCTGTTACTAATGGTTTAAGTCATGACTAATGCTATGTGCCAACAACAGAGATACCGATTCAAATTTAAATAAACTACCGAGGCAGTGTTTTACAGGATGTGTTTCTTGTTGGCAATTTGTTGTTCCTGACAGCCTAGGATCCTCGGGCCGTTGTTATGCCAGGCACTGGGATTAGAACACACAGTCTGGGTTTATAAATGTTTCAAAACTGCTATGATGGAACAGCAGAATTTTAACTTATTTATTTTTTCCTTAAGGTAATCAGGTATTCTTTTGGAATTGGTTAATATGAAAGAAGCCAGACTTGGTGGGATTTGGTTTTATTTTTGATGAGCGTCACTGTTAATACTTTGGTATTCAGAATTTGAACTATAAATGTTGGGCCACTGTGAGCTTTGGTGTTCTGCACCGTGATGTTATGCTGCCAGGTCAGGTTCCTGTGTTAAATCTGAAACCTTTTATTCGTCCATACAAACAAACTTCTCCTCTGGTGGAGAGTGCTCTTGAAGCACTAAGCACTTTTGACGGCTTTCTGGTCACAAAAGCTGTGACAGTTCAGGGATCGTGATGGTTCGGAACAGTTCCAAAAGGTATGTGGCTATTTTAGCCAGCTGCTACAGGAGTTGCTCTTACATAGAAATACTCTAGTGTATGTACTTTAATCCAAGTCCTGCTTCAGTTAAGTCATATTGGCAACATATCTTTCAGAGGTTTTATGAAGAATATTATTGTTATAGCCATGTTGCTCTCAGAATATTAACAGGATGAAATTTTTATGTGGAAGCATATTATAATAATTGAAATAATTGGAAGAAAGATAAGCTGCTGGCTTCACAAGCCGGTCTTCAGCTCTTAAGCAGAGGGAGCAAAATTCCTTCTCAAGCAGATATAGGAACGGTATTTTCAGGCCAGATTAGCTCTGTTACTTCTGTAAAGTGTTGATTGTAACCACAAAAGTTGGTCCATCTCTTGTCACATCTGTATTTGTTAACGCCTAGTGACCTAGATTATGATTTGTTATGGTATGTGGTAACACACAGAAATAGCTGAGGTCTCCGTGTGCTGGTTGTAATGTGAAGGTAAACATAAAGGCAGCTCCAGATCCAACTCTTTACAGCCACCACGCAATGCTTTGCTTTTCTTATGCTGCTCCCTGCAGTCTGTCAACTTCTGTCCACTACAACAGAGAAGGCTGTCAAACCCGGGAAGCTACAGGAAGAAAAGCTTCTGTTTCCAGAAGACTATTCTGCTTCATATGGCAGCAAATTTTGTGGGAAATGGTCTCTTTGAGGCAAACAAGTGGTGGAAGTGCCTCTTGGTGACGTAGACCACTTCTTCACAGCTCTGTTTAAATATTGAGGGCTTTCTTGCTGAATACGTTACAAAACCATTCAATATTTTGCATTGGACATTCCCTAATGACAATTGAAAGCATGCCTTGAATTTCAGAGTGTTGGTTTTGGACAGTCTGACTTAATTTGTTTTTAATTACAGCAATTCTTTCTAATGGGTTAGCACAGGACATAGCTGTTTGAGATGAACGCCGCTGGGCCTTCACCTTTATGACACCAGTGCTTCAAAATGTCCCCGACAGATTCTCACAAACTCTTTTGTAGAGTTTGATGTATTTTGTATCTTTTTTTTTTTTTTTTTGTATCTTTTACTGGAAACACTTCACAAGTGTCTGTCCACAGACATTCAATTCCAAATGTCCAAATTAAAAACAGTTCTAAAGAAATACATGATAGATTGGTGCTTTTTATCTATGTCCGTTCTTGAAGTGAGATTAGATGAAAGGCATTTTTATACAAAATGAGGTCACAATATATTTTTGTATCTTTGTACTATCTAAAAATGTCAAAGTTAAATTTATCAGATGAATGCTTTGTGGTAGTGTAACAAACAGCTTATCAATCTGTTTATGATTTATTAAATCCTTTGATATGCCTGATGCTGTTGCTTCTACTGTAATACTTCATATCACTCATGCCAACTTTTTTTTATTTAGGGGTCTTGTATGTTAGACCTGGTGTTTAGTAATAATAACATGGCCTGTATTTGTGTTTCGTGATCACAGCTGTTGCTCACCTGTGTATTTTAAACTCTGTAACCAAAGAATTGAGTCAGTAGCCCAATACATTGTGGAACTTACACATTGTTAACATGACTATTTCAAAATATCACACGCTTGTGATATTTACCATCATATTCAAGTCTTTTTTATTTTTATTTTTTGGGGCAGTACACTCCAGTTCACAGAGAGAAAAACAAACAAACAAAAAAACCACAACCTTGTGATCTTATTCACATAGCAGAAGTGAAACCTATTGCTCAGGGCTGCAAACTGTACCAGTATTAATGAAGTTA
The DNA here is from genome assembly GCF_009769625.2 of Cygnus olor. Classification (NCBI taxonomy): domain Eukaryota; kingdom Metazoa; phylum Chordata; class Aves; order Anseriformes; family Anatidae; genus Cygnus; species Cygnus olor. The sequence goes on along the minus strand of NC_049180.1, from coordinate 4,465,016 downwards.
TTCTTATAGTCATTTTTTTCCTAGAAAATTATCCAGAATCATGGTTTGGTATAATTATTGAGAATGTTTTTTGTCATTGCTGCAGAAACACTGTTTCGAGGCTATTGGTCTCAAAGGAATAAGGATTAAAATATTTTCTTAGAATGCTTTTTACTTTTTATTCAATGTTTTTATTTTTGACCAGGATGTCAACTCAGTGCTTTAATTAGCATTTATTTTTATGGTGATTAACTGATGTTTTTGTTGTTGGATTTTTTTTTTTTTGGGGGGGGAGGGTATTGTATTTTTCTCAGCCTTCTCCACTCCTACCCATTTAAGCCCCTACCAAATCATTGGTTGTGTATGGGATAGCCATATCTATTATAAACTGGTGAAATACTATTGAAAGCAGTGGCACTGCACTCACTTATATCAAGTAGAATGTTTGTACTCTCATTTTAGAGCTCTCTGATAATTTCTACAGACTTTCTTTAGTAATTGTATTTATAAAACTCAAATCCTCTTCCCCTGGAAACTATAGCAAAAGTCCATTATAGCCAAGAATGGAGTGGTGGATTAGAATCAGGAAACAAGAATTCATTGGATATTTGTTGGATTTCCTTCCTGTGATGTTTTGCACACAGTCACCTTGGTAAAAGTGCACTAAAAAAGTGCAAATATTGTTTTCCTAGTTATTGTTTCAAATTTCATGTATCTCAAAGCTTTTCTGGAAGATCGTTAAATGTTTCTGCTGATGTTGAAGACTTTGGTAAAAGTTTCTTACTGCAATTTGGCAGCAAGTCTAACCTCGCTGACCAAGGGCTGTGTCCCACATGGCTTAGTATTTGAGCCGCCCCTGTGAAGCCAGAGGGAACAGCTGGCCTTTTGGAGAGAGCATTTTGATACGTTCAGAATTTCAGCGGTTCAGAATTAGCTTCTGATAAACCCAGCTTGCAAGGGATCTATTCTTAGCTTTGCTCGAGTGTGAAAGGTTTAGCTCTTCCTAAGGCAGAATTAACCACTAAAAATCTCTATTATGGGATGGAGCTTTTTTTTTTCTTTTTTTTTTTTTTTTTTTTTTAAGTGAAAGCATGAAAAAAAAGAGAAGTAATTTACACCCCATTAAATAAATGCCCTGGCTGTGTGTAGTTCTGCTGCCCTCAGTTTTCTGACCACTGAAAATTTGGATGTAAATATTTGTGGCATTGGAATTATTGTGATCAATTAGGATTTATCCCTTAGACCTGGAAGGAAGCAATTCATTATCTAACCATGATTTAATTCATTACTGTCATTCAGAGTAGAGGACAATATACTTGTTAGATCTCACAGAAGCTATGGCAGTCCTCTCCTTTCTTTTTTCCAACACAGTAAGAGTTGTGAGCCTGCTTTAAGTATTATGCTTTACCTTAGTATACGGTATCTAACTCCTGCTGCTGCATAAGATATCTTTTCTGTGTAGCTTTCAGTGATGAATGGAGGATTATTGTACAACATGCAAACCAGTGCTCTTTCACACACGGTTTTGAAAGCCTGATGCTCTCATGAATTTCATTTCATCTGGAAACAGAGTCAGTCATTCGATTATATGGCCTAACAATAATAATAATATATAAAGCCAAAGTTGTCTTAGCTTCTGCCTGGAACTACCTGAAATACTTATTTTCTTTGCCTTTCAATGCAGAGTTATTTTTTTTAGGCATTCTGGGCCCTAGATAGAATATTCACATTAATTAATTGCTCATAACAGACAGATATATTAGTCAATAAATATTTTTTGTGGGTAATTAAACTGAAACATGAAGTTGAGGCACCCAGATATAGGAATATCTGTGAATGTATTACAAAACCTTGTATTTCTTTTCTTCTAGATAATAAGAACAAGGGAACATTTTGTGTATCAAATGGGTAAAAATAATGGGGAAAAAAATCATTTACTGTTATTCCAGAGTTTGCTGCTTGCTCACATGTTCCACTGTGTTCCACTGTTGAGAGTTAGGTTGGTGACCAAGGGCCTTTGTACCTTCACAAAAAAAAAAAAAAAACCAAACAAAAAGCCACTCCCTCCCCCAAATAAAAGAAAAAGCAACAGCCAAACAAACAAACAAACAACAACAACAAAAAACACCACAACCGTCACAACTTTCTGACGTCCAGAAAGAGAAATAAGGTTTCTCTGAATTTCGTTAATGTGTTTTCTTAATGCTTTGGGGTTACTCCCAGCAAAGGTAGCTTAACTGTCAAAACTGTGCAACAAAAGTAACATTATCTGTGGACTTCAGAGTTAACAAGAGGTATTTTTATGAGGTATTTAAACAGATCTAACAGTGACAAATCACTTTGACCAAAGCTGTTTTCCATACAATTCAGACTGTGTTAAAAGTTGTGCTATAATACCTATATTGAATGCAATATTCAGGAAGAAGGCAGAATTTGTAACGTTACAAATAAAGCTGTGATTGCTTATTTTATGTTAACATATCTTCCTGCATGTAGTACCTTCCTGTTTAGTCATGATTCTGAGAAAATTTATGAATTCACATGAAAAAAAAAAAAGTTTGTATTTTCCCCCTTCATTTGGTACTCCTCTAAGGATGCCTTATTATAACTTTGGCAGCACAGCAGGATTTTTAATACTGAATACATTGTGTCAGCTCTCTTGTTTGCAGGAGGATAAAGTTCAATTATTCAGAGCTTTGCTTTAAATCCTTCCATTGTTGTACAATTAAAGTCAGTCCTTTTTTTAGTATTAAAACTAATACTTCAAGAAAATAAGCTTTCAAGATGAAGCATGTGGGGTTTATGTATTACAGGTAACATACTGAATTCGTATAAAACACACCAAGCCTGTGAGAATAGCACGTGGCTGAGGAATCGAGGTTGAACACAGTTTCAGTTCATTTGGGCCCTTCACTCTTTGCCTTGGCTGAAGACTGTGCTCAGGTTGCAGAAAGTCCATTGACTGTCTGGACTGGAGAGACTTTTTCTTCTTCTTTCTGTGTTTAATCATCACACTAAACACATAACTTGAGCTAGATTTTATGTAAATAAGTGTTAGTGAGGGGAATTATTCTAGTGGACTCAAGCTATTTACTTGGGCCTTGTGGAAATATAAAACTAATTTTGGGGGGATACAGAGGACTTAGAAGTCTTAGTGGTTTTTATTTTTCCTCTATTTTTTTTTTGTTGAGGGTAGAAGAGAATGTAATATGTGTTAGTATGGGTGTTGAGTACGCTCATGTTCCAGGAAGCCTGCAAGGATTTGGATAGTGCATGAAGGAGATATGGAATTAATATTTGTATTATTTTAAATCAGGGTTAGTCATCTCAAAAGCAAAATCGGTATAGTTAGTGAAGTTCTTGCTTTAGTCTGTTTTCTTTTGTTTCGTTTGTTGTTTTGCATCGTCAGATTAAGAAAGAGGCTGAATCTCAAGCAGGAATAGTCAATGTGTTGCCTGGAGCTGGAACGCTTGGCTTCACTTGTTCTGTCACTTAATCAAACTGCTAACTCAGTTCCATTTTTGGTACCTTTGAAAATTACTCTTTGGACAATGGACAATCTACATAGACAATTTTCCTGTGCATTTGGACTTTGTTGTCTTGACAGATTTTTAGTTAGGCCTATAACTTGGTCATGTGACATCTAGACCACCAGGTTTCCATAAAATTCAAGGAATTTGAGTTTTTAAAGAGAAATTTAAGTATTTATTTCTTTGTTTCTCACTGAGCTCCCCAAGCTCTTTGAATCCTTATTTCTTATGATCTGAAAATAGGCAAGTTCTGAAATATTTCACTAACTTGAAAAAAAGTAAGTGTTCCATCTGACAAGTTCATTGCCTAATGCAAGTCCCAGAACTCATGTCTAAAGCCTATATTACAGCTTTTTAGCTAAAAGGAAGCTTGGAAATAAGTAGATATTTAGAGTCTTGGAGTTCAGTAGAGAAACAGCAATTTTCTGTGTTGTGGTTCTAGTGGCATTTGTTGCATTAGCATTGCTCATATTCCGTTCATATGACCTTTTCCTTTTTGTGGTAACTTGTATATTCTATATTTGTATCATAACTTTGTATATATATTATTTATCATAATAATGTTAACGAACACTGGAAAATTGACTACACAGTAATATTGCCACGATTTTATAACTTAAAGTACAATCCCAGTTTAGAAATATGAAGAAAATTGCTGGCTTTTTTGAGGGCTATTTTTTTAGTGAACTATTTTTTGTTAATGCTTTTCTTCCACTGATTTTCTCAATGTAAGAAAATTTGCACAACTGGAGGATTTACAGATTGCTAGTATAGTAATAAAACAGGTGTTCATATAGATTTCAAAAAGTATCCTAATTAGCCTTTCACCAAACTAAAACCCTAAAGTTACAGATGTGCCATCAGAGTTCTGCTCTTCTGTACAGCCCGAACTCCACTGCAGTTGCATGCTGCCAGCCTAAAGCTTCCTGATAAGTCAGTTGTTAAGTAGCTTAGTACATTATTTATAACCAGAACATCAGTTAAGATAAAGACTCTACTATGCAGTGCCCTGCCCAGAAGTGTTCAGCCTAATTACAAAGTCAAGTGGTTTTGCAGACAAGGAAAAAGCCATAGGGCAGCTCTGTGCACAGCCCATTTGGTTTTGAGTTACTTGTTAGCTACCCGTGAGTTTTTCCTCTATGTGTTTCCACTAATAGCAAAGGAATAAATTTGTTTTTGAAAGGAATGAGATTGAGGAGGCCTCCCTCCCCCATTACTGCTGCTGATCCTTCTGTGAAGGACCTAAATAATGCCTTTACCTTTCTGGAAAGCTGCCCTTTTCATCTGTTTGTACAGTTATCAGATCCCAATTTTGTTTTCTCTTAGCCAAGCCTGATATATTTGTCTCTCTCAGTCATTACCTTAGATCAATATTTCTAGCCCCTTGATTATTTGTATTTCTCCTCAGTGACTTGTCAATATCTCCATGCAGGGGAGTGCAATATTCCAGATGCCGTTGTATCAGAGCTATAAAAAGCATGATTACTGTCTTCCTCCACCAAGTGTGATACTGTTGTAACTACTGCCTGAGCACATATAATTTTTCCCTTTGCCATGTCTGGTACAATACATGCTTTGCCCCTCTGATGGTTGAAATCAGGATAACATTTCCTGCGCCCCCATGTGCACACTGAGCAGCTATATTATGAGGGTATTTTATTTGTATTTATTGTTCCCCATTACAAGTGATGCTTAAACAGAATTCTTTAGAAAACCAAGAAAAGACCTGGCCCAAATTCTACTTTAAACAGTGGAAGACATTACTTTGATTTCAGAAGATTTTGAGTCAGGCCCTTACTATAACACTTCAGATACTATTATCAAGTAATTGTTTTAAACGTTGTCTCTTTCTCTGTAGCAATTGCTCTTTCATTGTGGATTAAGGTGCATATGTTGGCTCCTACATTTTAAACTTGTGCCGTCCACAGAAGTTGCAACTATTTTTTGACTTTTATTTGTATTATTGAATATAATGTAGTCAGAAAAAAGATGAATTTATACTTTATCCTTGGGGAAGAAGCATTTCTTGAAATTGTTATTTCAGAGCTCTTCAAAGATCAAAGGCTTGGAAAACTTTGAGGAAGAATAAAGGCTATGTATATATTTATATATATATATATATATATAAATCAAAATGTGTTTTTTCTTTCGAAAGCTGGGGGGGATGGGGGAGAAGAGTTTCTAAAAGGTGATCTTAGACTATATTAGGATATATCTTTAAGAGAAGGTTAAATAGTGACTTTCAGACATGGGATTCATAATATTTTGACTTTTATGTGTCAAGAATTCATTTGCTAGTGCATTTACCCCTACACACCTTTCTTTCTTTTTTTTTTTTTTTTGAATTACTTTGCTGAAAGTAATTTGGTAGTCAACTGTAGTGATCTTAAAGAAAACAGGATTTTAATTAAAGCAGTATATAATGGTGACCTAGTTACTATTGTTTAGTAATGTGAGTAGATGATAAAATCCAACAGAAAATTGCAAAGAATGTGGGGGTTTTAATTGAATGAGTAAAACTGAGTAATATTTCCAGTGTGGAATCATCACATGCCAGAAGTACTACTTTTTTAAATAAAAGAAGATATAATATTGTTTGGAAAGTCTACTAAGATTGATAGTATGCCTAACAAGCAAAACTAGGCACAAAGTTATTTATGTTCTCATGAATTAGTCTCTGTAAAAAGACCGAGACAATAAAATTGGAAGGCTGGATACTTGGCTAAGAATGAGTTCTTAATCCATCATCCAATTTACCCAAATAACTGAAGCTAATGAGTAGTCCTTTTTCAGACTCTGAGGGCCCATGTGTTTGACGTTAAATATGTACTTGAGTGCTTTGCTTGACATTAAATATTCAATGCATGGATAGGTCCTTTGACTTCAAAAGGATTATTAGTGTACTTATATAATACATGGATTTGAGCATGCTATTAAATTGGGCAAATAATGCTTGATGGCATCTTAAGGGATGAGGTCCAAATCCAGCACTTCACTTACTAACTATATTTTTTGCAAGTAGCACATGAAACTTCAGTGAGCCTAAGATATATCCTTTATTGCTTGCTGGACAGGTTTGTATCCTGACATTGTTTTAGGCAATGGAGCTAGTTCACTACATGCTGGAGGCTAATTTGGTTGAAACATTTTCTTTTTTTTTTTTCCCAGCTCCATAATTCATAAATTATGAAGAGATGTGTAATGAAAATGAGGGTGTTATGTTTTCTACTTTATTTAAATGAATATTTGACCATCATGCTTATATACAGAAATAAGGTCCAATATTTTAGCATTTATGGTACTCTGAGAGTACGAAAGTACTGGATAAATGAGATGGCCATGCTTGATAGATGAAAACAGCTTTTTTACTTATTTTAGGGCAAGATGTTCCTTTTCCTCTTTCTTTTTTAAATAATGCAAAATTTCTGGTAGGTTTAAAATTTCATAACTTTCTTCTAAGGGAAGGATACTACCATTTGCAGCTTTTCCCCTTGTCTCCTCAACAACACCTCCAAAACAGGTGGCTTTTAGTCTCTATGTTCATCTCTGGAAATTGAGTTTAGTTATACTTCACACAGAAGGAATGAGAAAGGGCTTCTAGCTACCAGCATCATTTGTACATCACTGTAGTGGAAAGTACAGTACACCTCTTGGATATAATTTGGTTTGGTGCTATAATTGTTGTTCTCAATAAATAAAGCCATTTTAGAGTGACTAAGGGAGGCATGTTGTGCATCAGATACACCATGAATGAGCAAGAGACAATTAGCTCATCTTAAATTCTGTTATCCTTTATCTGCTTACCTAGATGAATGTCAAGAGATCATGGTTTTAGTGGATTGGTTCAAGAACAACAGTATCATTTTCACTTAACTGTGTATGTATTTGTGTTTTGGGAGCCTCTGCTCAAACAATCAATTCTTATTATTTGCATGACAATAATGTTGAGATACCTGAGAAAAATACACTCTCCATTTACATTACAAATAAAAGTAGAAGGGAACCCTTCCCATATTAATTTGAAGTTTAAATCCCAACTCACCAATTGCTGGGACTTTTTGCCAATATGTTTTAAGCTAGGTGTTTGGGTAAATATCTAGTTAAAGTAGTCTAGATGTTGGATAGAGCAAAATCACATTAATAGACTGACAAAATCAAAATCACAAAACCATGAAACCTGTTAAATGCCATTTTTTCATTTTGACTTCTCATCTTTCTGATTCAGAAGCTTAGAAAATCTGCTATCTCAATATAGATCTGAATCATCTCTTTGAGTCAAAATATAAAAGGAACAGGGATATGCTTCTATTCACTACTCTTAATATTATATTGAGCAATTATTTAATTAAAATCTATTTTTGTATCTCAGATGAGATTATGTAGTGCCGATAACCTTGTTCAAGGGTGAAATTTAGCATTAAAATAGAAAAGAGATGTGAAATCTCCCAATGGTGAATCAATAATCAATCAGTAACACTCCCTAATTAAGTGCCAATCAGTTCTAATCATTGCATAATGCACTGTAAAACCATTTAGCCTAGAAAAGACTCCACTATCTCTTTCAAACCGTAACTTGTAATATCACAGAATGCATTTTAAAGCTGTCTTAAAATACTGCTGGGACAGTTGTGAGGCTTTCCAGGAGAACGAGAAAATTAATATTTTCTAATAAAATTAATTTTCTAAATAATTCTATTATTCTAAATTTATTTTTCTCTTAATGTATGTTAGCCATCTTTAAAAACAAAACAAAAAAATACCCTGGTCTTTTACTTTAGTAACTTGGATTTTCATTTGCATCCAAGTTCTTTTCTCGTGCAGTTATAATGTCATCTGTTGGAATCGAGTTGATTGTGAAACAAAAACTGATATGGATTAAGCAGTTATTTTGGTTATATCTCATTCTATATAAAATGTCCATCTCTTCATTCTGGAAATTTTCTTGTAGATTAATCCGTCCATGGTAGAATAGTTATCATACTTATCTAATTCAACAATATATGAGAATTTGGACAGAATGGATGGCGTTAACTAAATATGTACCCCTATTTATTATTTATTCAGGTTGCAATGCTAAGTCAAAGTGTAGAATAACAATGTATTTGGAAAATGCACTTTTAGAAGACTAAGGGAAGCATATCAAGTGTTTATTATCTATCTCAATTTTATAAAAGTATTTCTTTCTTTTATATTTTCTGTGTCTTAGCTTTAATATTCAGAATCTCCTGTCTACAAATGAATACAAACCTTTACTAAGATTCTTGGGATGATTTTGAAAATACTGTTATACTTTGAAATTAGTTGTTTCTGCTGCTTCCAGCAATCTGAAGCAAAGATGAGCCCTTGGCAAGGAGCTTACCTTGTACCTTCTCATAAAACTGACTTCCATTAATTAAAACTATGAAGTCAGAATACTCATTAAGTAGTTTAGTAGCAGATACTTAATTGCAGTGAGACTCAGGTCTTTGCTACAGCAAAAAACTTACAATTTAGCTTGTGTTTCATCTTTGGTCTTTTGAAATGCCCTGAACTTCTACAAGTTGCTAAAGATGATTGTCAACTGTACTCCCCCTGCAATGTTAAAAAGATAGCTACTGATGAAGGTCATAAAAACAGGCAAACATGACTACTAGAATTGCACAAGGAATTAGATTCTTGATTAGAGATTAAAGATTTTGTCTTGATCAATTTATCAAAATCTTTTTCACTTCAAAGCAGAAACCACTCCCTTTCCAAGGCTGTAGTATGCATCTGTTTGGTTTATTGAAACCTGCTAGGAAATAATGTTCTTTCTCATTGCAGTAAAGTGGTAGGGATTTATGGAGTGTCCGAATGGTGATCAGAGAATAAGTATCTGGCTATTATACTTGCGATTTCAGTGAAGACCCAGTAAAATACTGTCCTTGGAGGGGAGGAAAATATTGCAATGAAATGTAGAACATGACCCCAGGAAACTTATGTGAAATTTGTTTTTAAAGCATCTCTTCACACAACATATCTTGCCAAATTTCTATCAAATGGGCCAACTTTACTGTTGCAATTCTTGTGAATTCTCGGTGAAACATTTAATTCCTATTTTACGTTTTGCCTGTGCTGTTTGGGTAAGTACATTCTTGTTACCTCAATATACTCCCTGGGCAATAGGATTAAGCCATATTACAGTGGGAATTTCAGGTTTGGGTTAGTTAAAATAAGATGTATATTGATGTTAACACCTTTGTCTTTGTTTAAACAAGCGTAAGTTGAAGGAAATGGATTTGTTTTTGCAATTCTGCTTTCCTTCTCTTTCATGTTTTAATGAGATCTGTATTTCCAATTTATAATTAGAAATGAATGTCTTTCATTACATTGTAAGGTCAACAAACATGTTTGTATTTTCCCTAATTAACATATTTGGAGGAAACTTAACAATTACATATCCGTAGAGGAGACCCCTAAGATCACATCGTTTTACCTACTGTATTCACACATCAGGTGGTTTCCTTGAATTGGTTCATTTGACCATGGCATTTTTGTTACCAAAAAAAAAAAAAAGCCAGTATTGGCGAACTGGGAAGAAATTCAATTTCAACCTTTGCATGTATCTTATTTTGTCTTCCAAAGCAAAGTGGAGTGTCCATCTTACTCCCTGTATTGCTACTTACAGCTCGTGATCAAGTCAACCTGTAAACATTTCTTTGGCAAGCTCCATAAACTAAACTGATTGCTTTTCCTGAGTCTGTCACTGTAAAAGGCATGCCTTGCAATCCTCAGTCATTCTTTTGCTCCTCACTGACTACCTCATTTTATCAATATCCTCCTGGAAGTTAAAATGGTCTTACAAGCATAAAGCCAAAGCAAGGTCTGTGTGGGGGACAACCTCTTCAGAATGAACTGAAAATAATGGAAAAATATCCAGGCTTTAACTACAGTGTATTATACATACATTATAGTCACACCTTTGTCAAAACACATACTCTTTTACACTGAGGCCAAAATAAGAACATGCATGTGTTCTGATAATGAACATTTTTCTTAATAATCAAAAGTTAAGTCCAGTTTATTCTGCTTCACTAAATTTTTTAAAGGTTCTTGAGTCATATTTTTTCCATCAGTATTAGCAGCAGATAAAGTTGAAATATAGGAAACTGAACATGTTTCTTTGCTGTTCTGATCAGACTTGTAATAGAACATCACATAGAATCAATATGGAAGCAAGCAGCCACAGTGACAGCTATATTTATTTTTTTTTTTTGAAAAGTCAACTTTCATTTGTTGTTAATTTAACTTAGAAGCAAATTATATTCTACAGCGATGGCTTACCTGCTGATATTTGAATAAAGCAATCTCAGAATTTTTCTTTCTACATTATACTTCTGTAGCACATACAAATGATTACCATCAGCTTTTAAAAGCCAAATTTTCAGCTGAAGTAAATCAGGATATGTCTATTATAATCAATGTTGTTCTGATTTACATCAGCTGGCCCTAAATATAGCAGGCATGCTGTAGCTTTTTATTTTTAAGCAGAACTCCTCTGTTGAATTAAACACAGACTTCTACTCAAAAATCAATGGCAAAACAGACCTCACAGACGTTATTTTAAAACACAAATGATTTTTTAGTTTTAAATCTATATACCAAAATAGATTTCCCTTTGCATTTTCCCCCACTTACTCATAGCATCAGTATTGCTCTATTTACATAAATGTATCAGTGTGCATCTCCAGCTCCATTTGCAAGAATTAAACTTGAAGTTTTGTAACGTGTTTTTGTTGCTTATTGGTTGCTTAATAGAAAGACATGGTAACAGCACAGTCATGATAGAATAGTATACATTTTTTTCAGATGTGTTGCAATATATCACATATATTCAAATACAAGTTCAGGGTAGGTTCTTTTCAGTAATAGTTACCAAACAGTAGAATAGTTACATGTCTACACAAAATGCTTATTTTGAAAATTCAAAATTCATATAGGTGTGACTGTGTATAGGACAGATGATGATTTATCCTTTGCAGGATTGTTTTTTTTTTTTTTTTTACTGGGCACACTAGAGCATCTGAAAAGGCTTTTTATTTTAAACAAACATTTCTATTAAGAAAAAAACTGGTTTCTGTTGAATGCACTTCAGGCTTGCATCAAACTTTTGTGGACTTGAAGAAATAATGAAGTATATGGAACAACTTAAACATCAAGGATCTATTTGTTTCTTGAAAATATGTACTTCCCTAGAGAGAAAGATCATCCTTTTTTTTCACCTACTGCAAAACTTAGGTAATTTTGACTTTGATTCTTGAGCTTCTCCTGCTATACACATTTGGACAAATAAACATTTCCACACCCAAAGACTGCTGAGCAGAGTTGCACACAAAACCTGCCAATTTTCCATTTTCAATCAGATTACATTTACATGAAAGATAATGGCTTACAAGTTGATGTCACCACTTCTCTTGCATTCTGATAATTCATTTCTTTTGAATTGAGAAGAAATTATATTTAAGAGCATAAAGAGCACCAGGACTTTTTGTAAATTATAGACAAATTAAGAAACTTTTAAATGGATGACTCAGTCTACTAACCTGTCTTTTTCCTCATTTAAAAATGATCCCTACAACAGTTTAAAGCCCAAATAGGCATTTTTAAAAGCATGTATTTTCTTCTAGGATTATATAACCAAAGTCAGTGAGAGAAAAGCACTTAAAGTAGGCACATGTTGTATATGACATTAAGGCTAATTTAATTTGCACTCTTTGTGAAATGGTGTATTTCCAGTATTACAATAAAAACAGCAAAATGTGTCATGTTTTGCAAACTTAGTCTAGTTTCTAAAACATCTTAAATGATGTGTACACAGTGATATTATTTCTTTGGCTTATGTATGTTTTTAAAAAAGTTATGTTCATGTTCTTATCCTTTTGCTAGTGATATGATAGTTGAAGGAGGCAATATGGCAATATCCAATAACTATATTTAATCTATACGTGTTTCAATGTAAACACAAAATTCCAAACTGTATATTTGCCATTCTCGTACCTTGTTTGATTTATGTGTAGTGCATTGTTTATAACCCAGAACACATTCTGGGATTAAATAGTACGAGGGAAACATAGCACAATAGAAATATGGGTTATTGTAACTTAAATATATTGAGTAGTGAATGAATTTTAAAAGTCTGTCTTTTGGCCAGTAACAGCAGGAGAAAAAAAACTTTAAAAGGAGTTGAGAAAAGGAAATGTTAAGAAAGATTTGGGGTGGGTGGAAAGAATGCTTAATGGAAGAGGGAGGTAAAGTGGTACAGTGTGAGAGTAAATCCAATTTGGGATGCATTATAACATCTGCCAAATGGGGGAGCATGACTGAAAACACCTTGTGAACTGATATTTGCTTTGCTACTTACTAATTCTCAGAATCACAAATTATAAGTTTCCAGATGAGGAAGCTCTCTTGGAAAATTCAGCTGGGACAATTGTATCAAAAAAGTGCAAGTGCTGGTTGAAGCTCTGTTTACTAGAGGTGAATGCCAGAAGATACTGCTTTATGTTCAGAAAACAGTATTTAGTACAGTCTTGAAACAAGGCTGTTCTTAGGTGCATTGGCAGGAAATCAGTTCAAACATAGCTTCACTGCTAACGCATGTAAGGTCTGGATGGTTTCCATCAAGCCCCATATAAAAGTCCAGGGAAAACTCTGGGGCATTCAAATTCTTGTATTTTTTATCACACAACTACCCAGTATTAAAAAGCAGCTCAAAAAGCTGTTATGGCTGCTACAAAATATAGTCTTAACAGTGCTGATACCTACAGTGTATTCAGTATCCTCTTGTGTGTCTTTGACTGTATATGTATTTTCATTCTGCTTTAATCATGGAGCCTTAGAGAGGAATTGTTAGTCTAATCAGCTTTCTATACTTGTGCAGTCTGATTAATGTCTACTCGGGTAGGTTGTTTGTAGTATAGTAAAGATCTTCATGCTATGGTCTCAGCTGTGGCGTTTTTAGAGTGTTCCCTGCCTAGCGATAAACAGGCCAACTGCTGAACAGCCGTGTTAACCATTATTCCTCAGAAATGCTGCCTCAGCTAGCTGTGAGGGAGTTGTTGCTGGGGCTGGGTCTTCAGTCAGGGTCTCGAAGTTGCGATGGGTCCTCATCTGTGGAGAGGCCCTGTTAGATGTTGTGGATACTGAAGATCCAAAGCACCACAGGCAACAATTTTTCTAATATATTCTTGATTTGATTGCAATATTGCGTCCCTCCTCTATATCTTCTGATATCGTCTCCAATTCCAATTTATGCACATTGGGGAAAGTTCTGTTTGTTTGCCCAAAGCATTAAGGGAATCAAGGTTCTTGATGATTTCTGTAACTCAGCAAACTATTCAGCAGAAGCCAAATCTAGCAATTTGTTTCATGCTGGCTGTCAGAAGGGGGTTGTTTGGTGAAAGCAGTAGTCATTCCGGGTGTTCCACCATTAGGTGCCATCTTTCCCTCGCTCCCATTACCCCTTTATGGAGCTCCAAAGAGCACAGCCCCACAATACTCCACATCCAGCTTGGGGGTCTTCCTGTACCCTTCCTGCCTTTGCCAAGGAACTTTGTAATTTTGGATAACACAGGTTCCCAATGGAAGGGAGAGTAAAATAAGTGCTACCGTTTAGTGAATGTTCCGTGATGGAAAGTTAGCAAGGATATTCCACAGTTTCCCGGGAAGATGAGCTGTTGTATATAACTTTTTTTTCTTGTGCAAAGGTAAAGGCTATGGTAACATCAAAGAACTTTGAAAGTGTCACCTGAAAACCATCAGAGCCTTTAAAGCTTTTGTATTGCTTTTGCTTTTTATTTCCAACCTGTATGGTTAAATGGTACATCTGCTACGCAAAAGTCGTAGGTAACGTATGACATCAGGCATCATTGAATCCACACTAATGGACTTTTTTTTTCTTCACTGTCAACCTCAACACTTGCATCACTGTGTGGATCAGGTTAGTCAGCCTTGGAGCAAGGGGTAAGACTTTTTCCTGTGGTGTAACACATCTTTTGTGATTCAATTCCTGACCTAACTGTGGATGTAAAAGTAATTTGTTCACTGAAAAAGCTATTAATCTGGGCTGTTTCATACTATGTCCACTATTTAGGACCATATGTGGTGAGAAGGGCAGAGAACATGCTTAATGGACCATTATGAATCATTTTGTCATCTTCCTGGAGGCTGGGTCTGTACAGAATTTCTTGTAATTATATTTTGCCTTCAATGTTGAAACGTCCTCAAGCATCTAGCAAATTGATATGCAGTTATCAATATTTCAAAGATTAACTGCCCTGATACAATCTCCCAGAGAAGAAATACCTTTATCTCAGTAAGTGTTGTAGTTCAGGCCTACTTTGGTTAAAATTTAAATAACTCTAAAACATTGAGCTAGCTGTATTTTGTTTAATACAAATGTGGGAGACTTTAAAGACTGGCCACTGGAGCAATCTCATTTTGACAGAATACCTTCCATTCTCTTTCTGCTTCGCACTGTCTGCTTTAGAGTTGCAGCCCTGGGAACTGTACTGAGGAAAAAACTGAATGAGGGCAATGGCTGCATTGCAGTACTGCCATATCAACCTCAGCAGGCAGGTTTTTTTTTTTTTGAATTACAGGGTGGAATTTGTTTGTGGATCTCAAGCATTTGAAGTCATTTCCATGTTAAGTTTTTCAGATTTTCTCCTGGTTTGTGGACTAAGTAGCAAAGCTGAGGCCTTACGGTGGTGCAGTTGTGCTATGTGTGTAACTAGGCCCATGGAATCTAGTTCTGTGCTTCTAAGTGCTGGCTATCAGAGATCTTTCTTCAGAAGACTCCAGATACTACAGTTGTGCCTAATTTCAGCTACTTTTCTTCCACAATCCTTTTCCTCAAAGGCATACACGTTATCTCTGTCTCAGTGGCAGTCTGTTACACGGGGACCAGTTTGTTAATCTTCTGTAGGTCATGTAGCAAATATGGCGGAGGGCATATTTGCATAGCTCAAGTTCCTGCTCTGCTTCACAACAATTTTTGTATTTCCTGTACAATTAGTGGAGAATGAAACTCCTAAAAACTTCCAGATGCAGATTCAGTCCATCTTAGACATTTCCAAACCTAACTATCTCTTAGGTTATCTCCAGCTTGTAAGTCAAGCTGTTAAAAATGGTCAGAAAACTCCCCCTTCAAAAGCATCAGGCCTCAACAAGAATGTTAACTCCATTTGCTCAAAATCTGGACTGAGCCACCTTCTGTGGTGGGGGGAAGGATTTGACTGACTTTCTCCACCTCTACCCTACTGAAGGGATATAAATCCATTCGTTTGTGAATCGAATGGGGAACCTGAAAACAAAATCAACAGGAAGGGTCCAATTGATGAAATGGTACAGAAACAGGCCATTATATGTTTATATTTCTCTTTTAAAGGTGAGTTAGTCGCCAAAGTGGCTTTTTTCTAAAACTAATAAGCATCTTTTCCCATCTAAAAAGTGAACAAACAGTGCATGTATGATCTTCATCACTATGCCCTCCCTTCATTTGGCAACATCTTCTAGATGGTACTTTTTAAACTTGGATGCATGCACCAAAAATAATAATGCTAATAAAGGGACACGGACCCCTTAGTTACTTGGTTATTTATACATACTTTGTACTTTTTGCAGTATCACATTGACATTTTATGCTTTCCTCTAGCAATATATTTTATGAAATAATTGCTTTGGGTGGAATGAAATTAACTGTTCAAATATTTGACTTTTTCTTGCTCTCCTTTTATAACATACAGCCTTGCATTCTTTCCCAGCATGAATTCCTGAAAGACAGAAATGTTCTTCCTCCAAGATTATAAAAGTCAGATGGAAGGATTTATTTTCCTAGTTGTGTCATTTTGTAGGCTAGAGGAAGAAAGAAGCTGAGAAACCTAACCATCATGTCCTTGATATGTTAAGAGAAGGATTTGCCTTACATAGGTCAGGAGGATTTGACCTTAAAGTTATTTCTCAAAGGATAAAAATTTATTTTATTTCTTATTCTTTCTTCTAATAGCTGCTATTACTTCAAAACTATCTTGCTATTTTGTAGTCTATAAAAAAGGCCAAAGAGGCCCCTTTTCTGTAAATTGAAGTAAATCTTAAGCTTGTAGGGAAATGGAAGTTCTCAAAAATCTGTTCCCACAGTATGGTAGTGATTGGCCCAAATGCATGGAAATAAGAGCCAGAGGAAACCTCTGCATGTGGGGAAAACCTCGAAACCATTGCTACACTATATAAAGAAGATTTTATTTCCATTTTTATTTTTTAATTTTTGCAAAGTTGCAAGTTTAATAAAACAATGGGATGCTATAGGATGTTGTGACAGCTATATTGTCAGCTATTCATCTCCGTTCAACCTCTTCTCTTTGTGGATGTGGTGCAGTGCTATGCATGCATTGTCAGAGATTTCAGAGCCTTGCTAGAGTTGTCCAAGCCTGAGGGAGAAGCTAGCAGTTCCGCTAGGTGAACTGTTTTTGGCTAAAGTTGAAAGTGGAGAAACAGGAGTGTGAAGCCTGAATATGTGTTGAGACTTAAAGGAACTAAGCCTTGAGAGACCATGCTAAAACTTGTTTAGGGCCAATACCTTGGTTCTTGATACTGAGGAGAGTTTGTGAGTGCTCGTACCTAATATAATCCTTCACTATGAGTGTCTGTCTTACTCTTGTCTTAGCTTCTGTACTCATATGTCTCCAGTTTCTGTCTTCTCCCTCTGTTTTGCCTCAAGCAACTCTGCAAATATGGTTCTCCCTTGTTTCTGTGTCACTATTCACAGTGCATAAGGAACAGAAGATAAGTTATGTCATTTCAGACACTTTTGAAAACCCTGCTTGAATAATTTATGCTTCAGTTGTGATAATACTTCAAGGAAAAAATGGCCTTAGTGTTGGCCAAGAATTTCAGATATATGTGAGCTTGGTAGTAGCATACTCAGTGAAATGATGCAATATTTTTTTTCTTTGTTTGCAATATGTATTGAAGTGCTATCTCAGCCCCACTGGAGTTATTTTGATGAGAGCTTTCCTTTTCTCTTTCCTTCTTTGTGAGGATTGTCTCTTTCTCAGAGAATGATGCTGTGCATGGGTAGCTTGCTGACCGTATGGAGCATTGGGAGTATTTTGTTGAATGCTCCATGACAAATAAATCTCTTTCACTTTTCAGCACAGTTATTGAGTTACTTAACTTCATGCCACGTGTGGCATGCCGTTTTTGAATTCTGCTGCAATAATGCAGTTTGCTGCTCCTGAGACCCAAATAACCTTGCTTTTGGGGAGTACTCTCTATAGCCACCAAGCATGATTCTTTGGCCAGCATAGGGAGGTATGAGGAACATTTAACAAAGCAAGTATTTGCTGGTAAGGCCTAAACTATCAGAAAAGAGTTGTCAGCAAGGAAACAAAAGTGTTAAAGATGGACCATAAAATGCTGCTCACAGTAATATAGAATGGAGACTTTATTAAATGCAAGCTCAAGTCAACAACACTGTGTTGAAGGCAGCTGTCAAGTTTATAGAAAATATAGTCATGAAGCTATCATTTATGCTTTTGTAATGTATAACTTAGAGAAAAGCTCACAATGGAAGAGCACAATAACTAATTGACAGCTCAGAGGTTGAGATTTTTTATTTTGCTTTGGTTTTGCAGAATCTGTGTTAAAAGTCCATAAGTGCTTGCTTTTTCTTTTGTGATTCTAGATTGAAATCAATGAGTTTTGTTTCTTTAGTTAACATTAATTAGGTGGGATTGTAGAATCTTTTAAGCTGGTCTTTAAGATCCAAATTGGCTGTTTTCTGGTTTTAATGACACCTTATACATTGTTGAAGGTGTTACATAAATGTGGCAAGCTAGTGTGTTTTTAACTAGCTAAATTAACACTTATAGCAACATTTGGGAAGATAAATGGCCTTTCAGCCTTATCTGGAAGCTCTAGTTTCTTGCATGTAAGGCTATTATTTAACTAGGGAGGAGAAAAGAGGGGCTCTTCTTTTAAAGTCAAAACAACCAGGCCCAGATTTGCAGAACTTCACACACTCTTAAGTGCATACTCAAAAGTACACAAGCAATTATGGTAAGCAAACACACTGATGATCCATTAGGTACCCAAATAGACATCTGTGCCTGCAACTGAGGGGAGTATGTGCCTAACTGCTTCAGCATTTCTCTAATATATCAGGACATTACATGAGATCCCATCACCTGGCTCAGGTCTTTCCAGTGTGTGCCAGAGGAACGGCAGAGGGCGTACATATTTCCTTAAAGTGTTCAGACTGGGGAAAGACAGCTGTCACTTCTTCAGCTATTGGTAATCAGGGCACGTAACGTGAGTTGTATGTATGAATTCAGATACTCGTCATTGGTTTAGCATCATGGAGAAACTAGACAAGAAAGATGTTCCTGCCAGTCTACCTGACCACAGATTCATGGGAACATCACAATCTCTTTACTAAAAATTTATCAGTTCTTTAATAAATATGGGGAGAAGTTTCAAATGGAACCTACAGTGTTAGTATTTGTCACAAGAGACATTTGCAGAAATGCTTCACATTTTTAATACAAAATTATATGAGATTATGTAACTATTTAGTTACATTTAATGTAACTAATTTACGCATGCTAGCATTACAAATTGTACATCTGAAGGTTTGTGCAGAAGAGATTTCAAACCAATCCAAACACAAGATAGGAAAATGTTTCAGAAATTCTTGTGATTACTAATATTTGTAATTGGTTCAATGGTTTACATATTGTTTGAGAAGTTCCACTGATGGGAGTTCCACCTGCAATTGCTAACAATCTTTTATAAAAGCATAGTCCAAAATCATTCTCTTTTGTTGTTGTTTTTCAATTATATTATGGAACTAAGCAGGGCAGCTAAGAAAGCACTGCCTTATTACTTTTACAGAAACATGAATGTTTTCTTTACCCTGCTAAGTCCAAATGTAAGATCTGAACATGTTGATGCAGGAAAATCAATTCATTTAGTAGAAGAAAAAAAAAAAAAAGTATTTTCTATTAGCTAGCAAGATTCTTTATTTCTGATGGAAATAATAATTATATTTTTTTTCCCCAATAAGTATCAGGAGTCATCAGTGTGTTTGGAATGGAGGTTATTCTCATACTAAAATGAACCGTGCTTTCGAATGTGAAAGAGTTGAAAGATGGGGAAAAAGTATAAATCATTTTAATGCCATTCAGAAGGGGGCATGACTAATCAGTGTTTTGTTCATGGCTCCTTGCTGTTTGGAGGACAGAATAGTATAATTTAGTGAAATATTTGCTCTATAATGCTTGCAAATTTGGGAAAATGGAATTTGGATTAAGCCAGGATTATTTTTGATCTTATCCCTCTCTGCCTTTTTTTTTTTTTTGGTGAATGTGAGCAGTGCTGATGTACGTGCATAAAGGAAAAGGCTTATTTTCTTTGAAGTGTCAATAACATTGTCAGGCATTTATCTAAGTAAACATACAGCAGAATGATTAAGTCAGGGTGAAGCTGAATGTATGAGATACAAATTAATTTTAGCATTGTTTATAATCTGTATACCACATAAAAGGTGAAATGCTTAGCACAAGGGAAAAGTACTGAGCTATGTAAAAAATGTCAAGATGAGATATGAGAAATTAGTTGTTATGTAATGAGTTTTGAAAAGAAGCCCTGGTTTGAATCCGTAAAATCATTAGCAAAGACATATCCTTACACCAGGATGATGTCACCTGGGTTTGAAGAATGGCATTTCCAGGGCTACACAAAATGCTGAGGAATCTATATGACACTGTGGCTGAGGGGGGATGTTGTCTACTACACGTGTGTCTTGCACCTGGCACAGGAAAGCTCTCCATCTTCTCCAGAATCTTTGGGCACTGCCAATATATAATTATGAAAATAAAGAAAGGTGAGAAGGAACAGTATTTCTGTAAAGACTGGTATGCTGGTACAGTTGCATATCAATTCTACAAAATATCTTCTCATTAGAACCTAATCAAAACCTTCTGAGATCAATGCAAAAGCCCCTTTGCATTAACAGACTTGAGCTCAGATTTCTAATTAGTTCTGTCAGTGGAGGCAAAAGAACTTACAACAGGCAAGTATTTGTTTCCTCTTCACAGGGTAAAAGCATAAATGTTCAGGCTAACAGCTATAGACAGATGAAGAACCATTTGTTCTGAATCTCCCCTCTAAAGCAAACAAGTGAACAAAAACTTGAAGCTGTGTTTATTTCAATGATGACAGCAAAGCAGACGTTTCCTAGAAAGCACGTGGAGAAGCTAAACTTCAAACTCCACTTTAAAAGACCTTTCATGCCATCTGATTACATGACAACATAATTTTCTGCTTTACTGAATACCTAGCTAATGTTGTATTGAAAACTTCAGCACATATTGTTTGGTTAATATCTAAGTTGTGTTTGGACATAGGATGGTTACGCTTGTTATTAAAAAGAAAGTCTGTATTTAAAATCTAAAGATTTATTTTTAGTTTTATGTTTAAAGCATTTATTTAAAAACATAGCAAAAACAATTTTCAAAAATAGAGGCAAATAGTTAAATTACTTGTTCAAGAAGGCAGCATCATCCTATATTTATAGTTTGGTAAACATAACATTAATCAGCTGGAAAATGTTCAGCAAAATATAAAACTGTTATGGGCTCTAGTTCAGAGAAATATATGTAGTGAAACATATCTAGCTTCTGTACTTCAAAAGGCGATGCAAAGCTGCAGAACCTGTGGGAAAATCAATTTTCTGCGGCATCAGTGGCTCGCACAAATTTTTGCAGAGCACCATCTAGATTACTTTTTTTTTTTTTTTTTTTTAATTTAACTGATTTACTTCTGTTCCTCTATTTATTATCTGGGCTGCAAAAGCATTCAGGTTGATCCTTCAAGTACCATTAAAATACTCCATTAAAAGCAAGTAAAAAGAAAAGCTTGGTACTGCTGAAAGAAGCAGTGCCTCTTGTTTGAAATTGTATGAGATGTGTATTTCTTCCTCTGTTTTGTTTTACATAATCTATGGCTTCAAGCATGATTTCTGCTGCAAATCAAGATGCAGCGTTTTGGGAATCTCTATGAACTCTGAATGGTCCCAGTAAGAGACCTCACTGGGTAATTCTCTCAACGACATCCCATGTTCCTGTGGATGTTTCTGATGAGGGATGACTAATTCCCCAGCTCAGTAGCATGCATGCTCATCTTTGTACCAAAAGGCAATTATCAGACAGCTGCAATTTGATCAAATCTTCATTGAAGGCAATAGACCGAACCTGCCTACACACATTGGTTCTGCTGAGAGGAGTGACAAAATGTGTCCCCAGTATAGTTTTTACGGGTCTCTGTTCTTCGGCAGGATGATTTTGTGAGAATCATCCCTAGAGAATAAGCATGCTATCTTCCCTTCTTTGATGTGCTGCCCAGGGACATCAAAGAAAAACTTATATACAAAATACATCCTCTTATTAAATGCTTTGTTTATAAACCACGGCTACAATTACTAACAAAACTTTAGGTTGACTAGATTTGATTTAATTTTATTTTACTATTTCTCTCAGTGGTTTTAATTCCTATCATTATAAAGGTGCATTTCTTACATAAACTTCATTCCTGAAATAAGCAGTCTGAACACAGTGCATAATCTACCCTTATTTCACATGACGATACTTTCTTATTTGGATCTTTTCAATTGAGTGCCCTCTCCATTGTTGCTGGCACTTACTGTTTTGAAGAGAGACGAATGTATTACAGTAAGCTGTGTGGCTTTACTGGCTTGCAAATATTGTTCAACCTTGTGAAGCAAGATCAGGCTCTCTAATGTAAAATGCATTACTACTAACACCGGCAGACTCAATTATAATCTTTCTCTTCCAAGATACATCTTCTGAAAAAGTGATGGGAAAAAGTAAACTTTTAAAAGTTTGAAAGAATAGTGAATTTTTCAGCTTGCAATGTTTTCTGTGGCCTTCTGTTTTTTTTTTTTTTTCCTGTTCCACCTTCAGCCCCATGTTTAATCAGGCAGTGGTCAGGCAATCTGATTGCACGAGCCACACTGGATGGGAAAAAATGGTTCAATAATAAAGATGCTATGTAGATTGACAAGTAGCTTTACAGATTTTGAGATGGAAGTGGCCCAAAGTTGTGATGATCTTCAGTTGTGCTAATGTTGAGGTGAAAACTTTTTTTCATTCACTCTTTCACTTGAGTTTGAACCCAATACAGTGAAACACTTGGGAGAAAATTTGGGGAGGAAAAAAAACAAATTAAATCCAAAAAAAAAAACAACAGTAACACAACTGAAGAGCAAGAACCCCTGGAACTCAGAACAGGGGGATTCTGCTGTTGTTTTGGTAGTGAAGTATCTCTGTCCTTAAGTTTCATGCCCTCTTTTTGGCAGGTGATCTGTAGCGGCAGCAGTGAGGGCTTCCCCATGTGGGTGTGCAAGAGCCCCAGGTCCTAGAGAAGAGGGACCTGTGGCAGAGGTAACCCAACGGGATGCCAGGGTGCTGCAGCCAACAACAGAGCACACCCTCCTTGGAGGAGGTATTCAACCTCTATGCCCTGAACCTGGTAGTTAGAAGGGGCTGGTTCCTGTCATATCTCTCTGTCTCTTTTGGACTTTTAGGCTGTGAGCTGTTGGGTTACCCCTGACGTGCTGCATGTCCAGCTTAAGGACAGCTTGTGCAGCAACCACCTGGGATTGGCAGCAAGAGCCCTCCTGTCTCGGGCAACAGCAGCACCTTTATAAATGGTAGAAAACACAGGCAGATAATGTCCAAGAACTCTTCTGTCTTTCCTATATATTTTAGTAATGGCGTTGGCACTGAAAATAACTAAAATAATGACACTGAAACATCCACTGAAACAAAATACAGCTGAGTCTACACTAGAGCTTTTGTCGGTATGGAAATGTCAGAAAACATTATATTCAGAGCACAAATTGCAAGTATAGACCTGACAAAGTAAATTTTGAACTGTGTACTCAAGTGTAATGCTTGAAACATATTCCAAATTGGCAAGTTGCAACCACTCGTGGAACACAACCAGTGCTCCAAAAAACTGACAGAGCCCATGTTGAAATCTGAATAATCACAACTGCATTTTCATAGTAATTTAAATGGAAGAAGCATTGGCAGAAATTCATGAATAATTTACATATAAGAATTTAGCAATCTATGGTGAATAGAAAAATAAATGGCAAACCCAATAAATAAATGATTATTCTGAATTATTTGCTCTGCTCTGATGTTTGCTAAGAAGTGTCTTTTTTGGACTTTCATAAAATGCTGCATTTTAAATTCCTGCTTTTCAGGTAAATGCTGCCTTAAAGGAATAGCAGAAATATACATATTTGGGGGGGGGGGGGGGTCGAATGTGAACCTGTAACATAGATTGTTTTATTGGAGGTGTATATGAAAAGATCTTATTTGACATGCAGCAGCTGCAATCACAAAATTTGTAACCTTAATGAGAAATGTTAGTGTATACATATATAATTGTGAGCTATGCACTGCAGCAGTTTTTAATTAATTATGTATAAAGATTTAAGATTTATGGAGGAGGTGACATCTGAAAAGAGAAATCCCTAATTCCCTTCTGTGCCTTTGGGAATGTTATATTATTTTAATAAGCAAGCAATTAATTTACACAGCACCAGTGTTTGTTTCTGCATGGGATGGATATTGGGTCCATTAAAAAAAAAAAAAAAGGGAAAAAAAAAAAAGAAAAAATGATTGTTTATCTGGTTTGCCTCACAGTACTTCATTCAAGAAAAGAAAACTAAAAAAAGAAAACTATGTAGTTTTACTGTTTGGATGATAGTATTTATTTATTTATTTTATGGGGGCACTGATGCTTTTGTACTTTTTAAACCTCTTTAATCTCATTGTTTATTTAAAAATACTCAAAATCTCTTTCTGCTACAACTCTTAGGTGGTATTGTTACATTAGTTTCTTGGGGTCACTCCTCATAACGCACTTTTCAGACCTGTGACAATTGTTTTTGGCCTAGAAATTCTTTAATATTAAAAAATATGTGTTTTCATTTGTTTTTGTTTGTTTTGTTCTTGCTTAAATTAATATTAAAAGGATTTTATTTTTATGGATTACTCTGTTTGACCTGAAATGAAAAAATTGCATTTGAAATATCAGAGAGAGAGGAGAAACACAAACAAGACCTGAAAGGTTGTCTCTGCCAAATGTAGATAGTCTTAGACTTATCTTTCTCCAGGAGCTCAGCGATAGGAGCGCATGTTTTGGATGTTTTTTTGTTTTCTTTTGTTTTCTGCTGTGTGGAATCAAACACTTCCCACTAATGAAATCCCCTATCTGTCCTATGGAATTTGAGAATTCACTCAAATGAAACATAACACTTTTGAGTGTGTAAATTCCTCATCCATTTGCCTCTTACCCATAACGCTGCATAGTGTTATAGACTCTTGCTGTCAATCCTTGTTTTCTCCTGTGGATGGTATAGTATTGATGGTATCACTTACACTAACTGGAGAAGTGGTGTCCGTCTGTCGAAAGACTGGTCTGTGTCATATAAGTAATGCCTAGCTGGGGATGGGAGTAGCAGCCTGGTATTTGAAGCTTCTTGAACACCCGAACCAGTGCTGTCAGATTCGTGTGCTCTCTGCTTTGCTGTTATGGAGGTGGAAAGTACTTCTCTTAGCATTAAGACAGCATTCTTCCTTCATCAGGAGGCAGAACTCACCTTTGAGCCATTCCTCAGAGAATGTAGATAATACAACATGAGAGACCTTCAGCAGAGAAACTGAGAACTTTATCTTGAATGCAAAGTACTATATACAGTTACAGCTAACGCAATTAACCTAGGATGGAGAAGGGTTCAAACTCACTACATGGAAATCTAATGTTCTGTCTGAGAAGCAACTGGATGAGGAAAAAGCATGCTTTCATTAAAAAATTTCCTATCTTAGAAGCCTATGATATTTAGCATGGTTTAAAAAAAAATCATTCAAAATATTTTGGTGAATTTAGCTTAAAATTGCAACTGGTTTTGGGATGAGTGTACAAGCATTTCAATAAAACCTTTCACTGCAACATTTTCACTTATATCCAACAGTGGGGGATCAGGCTGAAGACTGTTAAAAATTGTATTGATGCCAAAGCCCTGTAAAGAAAAACACTTTGCTGTGTCCTGAAATATTTTTCTATAACTAGGAAATCTCCAGCATTGGAGAATGAATTGATCTCTGAGAACTGCAAGCAGGGAGCAGTATGATGGCAATGTTTTTTTCCCACAGAATATCTTAAAACAGATTTTGAATCACCAAAGTAGGTGACCACATTTTCTGTTCACTTTAACATTCTTTCTTTGCATGCATTGCTGTCTAATTGAGTTCTCTTCTGAATAGTAGTGTAAATAAAAAAAAGATGTCCAGGTACATTTTATTCCACTCCTAATAACTAAAGGCACTAGGTGTCCAGTTTCCAAACATTAGTGTCTAGTTATTGTCCATATTCAACATTTGGATGCTCATGTTGGTACTGCTGAATTTTAAATATCCTTATTTAATCCTAAGTACCAATTTGAGCATCCCAGTCTAACATTTTCAACACTTATATATGTGCTTGCCCTTGAGATGAACTTTCTCAGGTAGTTTCTGTAGCTGTGCCTGATTTCTGTAGGCCACAGTGTGCACTCTGAACAAATGAATTTTCAATACCAGTAGCCAAAATCCATTTCAGTGCAAATAAAAAACTGGCTGCTTCTGTAGAAAGAGACTGAAATAAATTTAACATGCCTTTGCCTATGGAAAGCTTTGCTGTTTCTGAGAGTGACAGTCTTTGTAACATTGTCTATTGTCAAATGGTTCTTTCAGGTGGTAGTTAACTTTCTGAGCCTATTTTACAAATGCCCATCAACCACTCTTGTGGTTCTGTATTTCTTCCCAAACAAAATGGTTCTGTCAAAATGTCTGCTGTTCTGGGCTGTGCGACTTCACAAAGTATGCTGATTCAGACCATTATATATGAGTAGTGACCTAGACAGACCCATGGCCAGCTGGCAAATCCCTGTGGCCAGACTGAGTTCTTGCACTGGCTCTGGAAGTGGCTGGTAATTTTGATTTCAAAAGAGCAATTCACACTTACAGAACCTAGAACTCCTCGTATACCAAGTTGGGATAAATTTGGTTTATTTTCTAATATAAAAAGGAAGGTTTTATAGACACTTGGAAGAAAAACAAAAAACAAACAGAAAAAAAAAAAAAAAACACACAACAAAACAGAGAAATATAGATTCTCCTGGAACAGCAAGTGAATGCAATAATGAAATAATGTTTATTAGTCTGGTGTTTTGGAAAGCCAGAGAGATGAATGTAGATTTGGTAAACAACTCTGGAAAAGTAACTAAGTTGAGCAGTATAATGTATTGTCAGTTAACGTATAGGATCTTTCTATGGAAAGACAGCGTCAGCAGAGGAGCTGGTGGAAGGCAGGCATGCAAGGCATAAATCATTGTAGGAGAAACATTTCCTTGAAGAACTGAGCACGTTCATTCTCAGCACTTGCTCAGACTTCTGTTCTCAAGATGTGGGCCATGCACAGTAGCCTAGAGATTGAGTATACAAACAGTGTAAAGGGTTGCTCTGCAAAGACAAAGATATAGGTGAATGTAAAAGGTATATATTTTATTTCTTAATTAGATGTCCTGATTGGTCAGCTAACCAACTTTCTATAAGTCAAGGCTGCTGGGCTCGGATTCCTTCTTCAGAGAAATGTCCTCCTGTGTTGGAATTGCGATATATCTATGATAACTCTTCAATGTGTAGAAAATGAATAGTAGGGCTGTCCTGTTTATGCCAGCAGTTTTGTCTTCTGTGAAAGCTTCCATGGTGAAGAATGTGCTCATTCTAGACTCCGCTGGCCCATCTTCATAACATCAATGGACATGTAACAGGGCTGTACTAAAATCTGGTTTTGTTTAGCCTTCAGCTTTACAAAGAAATTTTAATAATGAGGTTTGGAAAAGAAAGGTCTCAGAGGTGATGGTTAAGAATTTGCATTCCTAAAATAATACAAGATGAACAACTCAAAAGCATGACGTTAACAGTGCACCTATATCACTTCACATTGAAATACAACAGCAGGCATTGCCCATACAATAATATCTCATTAGTTTCAAGAAAGCAGGAGTTTATAATAATAGAGTACTTATGCAAAACAGTGGGGGTCTGGGGGAGAGAGAAAGGAAGGGAGGGAATGAAAGTTGTCTAGCAGGCTGAATACACAAAGCCTTTGGTACTTGACAACTAATTTTGTTTTTAGTTAATATTCATTGATGCAAGTTCTAGTCTATTGTTAAATGATCCTAGTGAATAATTACATCCATTACTTTAAAATGTTTAAGATGAGTGTGGTATTGTAAAACCAATCTTTGTTACTGGAATCATCGCCAAAGCTGCACTGTGGAAACCATGTTGACACTGGTTTGATCATGTTCTTGGAGTCTGCAGGGCTCTCAGCACGTACTCAGAACTGCTTCTGTGCATTGTATTTACATGCATTATGTAACCATTCTCATTTTCTTGGGAACTGTAAGAAAGTGGATGGTATTTCTGTATTCTCAATTCCCTGGAATTTGTCAGCCTTTGAATGTGACCCATCTGTTGATGAGTGAATGGCAACTGTTTATTCCAGAATAAAGCATGTGCTAAAATGCAAACGTACAGCCTCCAGAAGCACTGAACTAAGTTTAATTAGCTCTAGAGTTCATTTAAACTTCAAACTATAAAGTTAACTCACTAGTCAGGCGAGTTAATAATAAATATCTTGCCGGATGTTTACCAGTCAGGGGAGCTGATGATACTATGTTTGTTAGGTGATAAGGCATTTCTGATAACCTTTCTGTTCATAAATCTGTAAATGTCTCATATGCGCTCTCTGATATAGCATAACTCCTTATTTATGCCTCAATTCTCAAACAAAAAACAAACAAAAAAAACTACAAAGCTGCTAAGTGTCCATGTGTAAAAATATATTACACCATGTCACTTGAAACTTTTGGCAAATGACATTTACCAAACAAATTCTGTTTATCATGGTTGTAGCCGTGAGCAAAGTGCAACACAAAGGAGATATCAGTGTTTGGAACAATGGTGCTTTATTGTGTCACAAGAGACTAATGCTTTGGAAGGGGACGTGAGCTGGAAAATGCACCGATTTAGTGATTTTTTAAAAAGGGTTTATAACCAGAAGCAAAGTAAAGATTGACTGATTATTATCTTATCACTTCAAACTTGCTAAGCATTGTAATCATTACAGTTATTCTAATGTGAAATAAAAGAGACAGTTATTCAAACAAATATGCTAACGTTTCCGCATTCTAACACTACAAAGGCAGCAGTTTAGGAAATCTATATCTTTAATCCCCAGTGCAGTCATCAGAGTATTTGCAATTAATGACAACCATACCAAGTCTAAGAGAAAAAATATTAGAAATTGTGCATTTTTCATCTATTTGAATTAGAAAAAAAAAGTACAGTAAATATTAGTTTTTTGGAAAGGAATTGAATGAGTTGATGTAGACTTTCCACTGAATGACTGGCAATTTTGTTGTGTTGACAATTATGCTGCTACATAGAATTCACAGTCATAGGAAATAACTATGTGATTTATTAAATCAGAGAGAGTACTTAAATTGGTCCATACTAAGTCAGTATTGTAATTACTGTGTGGTAGGCCAGCATCTTGTCTGACCTGTCTCCAGTGTGATTACTATATGAAAATAAATATGATGCTGATAAGAAATATAAGAAATATTATTCACTAGAGGTATTCTGGTGTCCTTAATTTCCACACCAGAGATTTCTGTTTTCATTTTTAGTGTAATGCTTTCGTTCAGCGAACAGGCCCATTGTGGGTGTTCATGTCTGGAATGCTGGCTCAGGTAGCTTTTCATTACACCTCTTTTTATTGACTATGGAGTTTAAAATAATGAAAAATTCTATTGACTGGTGGCAGCTTTGTGTAGAAACTGTCGATTATTGGCTTAATCCATACTCTTGAAGCTGACAAAAAGGCTTGGAATCAAATACGGCATTAATTTCAACCTTAGCTTGTGGTCGCGCTGATGCAAACTATGTGCTGGTAATATTATGTACACAGCGTTTACATGAAAGTGGATATCCACATTTGGAAACCAGCAAGCAGCCACATGGCACTACCACTCACAGTGTATATTTGAAATGTAGAATTTGTTAAGTAATTAACATGAGTTTTCTCTGTCATTTTTTTTATATGCAATGCCACTTGTTTAAATGTGAGCCCCCACGTAGCAACACCACCCTTTTAAGAACTGAACGCAAATAACAGTATCACCTAGCTCATCGAATAATCTTTGAGTTTTATATGCTACCTGTTCTTTGTTGTTGTTGTTGTTTAATTTTTACTTAGTTAGTAAAGAGAGGCAGAAACTTCAGTAGTCTGATGCTCTTTCCTTGGTTTATCTATGTAAACAACTTTCACATTGCTTTTAAATGATCTTGACTGACAGAATTTACTTTCCCTCAGGTCAGTTCTTTTGTGGAAGATGCCAAAGACTGTCTTTCTTTAAAGTATAAAAGCCTGTGTTTGATGTGAATAGAAACTGTTCTGGGAATGACTGTGTAGAGCAAGATTACATGGTGCAATTTTAATTACATTGTTCTCAGCAGTGCTACTTGTCTGATCATAGTGTGAGAGTCAAAATTCAAACCAAGGTTATTTGGTTCTGTAACCATTAGTCGAGCTCTGGTACTGTTTGAAAGAGATAACAATAAATTGAGCAAGTTTAAAATCCAGCAGAGTTTTGAGAGGTGGCTTTCCCGGTTAATCTCATAGAAGTTTTGTACTTTATAGGCTGCAGTTAGGAGGTTGATTTTCCATGGTTTATGGAATGGCCTGTGTGTTGGAATTTAGTTGATACTTGAGTAAAACAGAAGTTTAACCACCGACTAATTTTGTAAACTGATACGTAATTTAGATTTTTGAAGGTAGTCTCAAAAGCTATTCATAAACTGTGTCCAAGGGC
The DNA here is from genome assembly GCF_009769625.2 of Cygnus olor. Lineage (NCBI taxonomy): Eukaryota > Metazoa > Chordata > Aves > Anseriformes > Anatidae > Cygnus > Cygnus olor. Next base: position 4,434,473 of record NC_049180.1, on the reverse strand, counting down.
TGTATTTTAATAACACAGCTTTTAGACTAAGGACTGAAAAGGAGCTTAGGTCTATTATTTGTACATTTATTGGAAAAACAACCTTTTTACTGGTGACTCTAAAAAAGAATAAATAAGGGAACTCACTTGAAAGAACTCAGTTAAAAGCGCTACAAGAAATTGTTATTTCTCTGTCAGGATCATTGATAGAGAAGGTAAGGCAGCAAAAGGCTTACCCCTGGAAATGAAGAACTTTGTTCCAGTTTGTCCCTGGGAAAGTTGAACTATCCACTGAATAAATGGCTTGAGCACTTTTTCAGGCATGGTATTACTCATTCAGCAGCTGGGAAAATAGGCTGGCAGCCTACAGAATCCATTTTGAAAGGAAAATATTACACAGTGGATTTATTACTCACTCTTGTTTCCTTCTATGCATTGTAAATGATGCGTCATTCTCTATTTCAGAAACAAACTCCTACCACTGAGTGCTATTTGGAAATTAGTTGCACACGGCACAAGCTGAAAGCTTTATTCCTAGGGATGCCTTTTAAGAAAATATTACTGTATGTCAAGAAAGACTTTTATCATGACTATGATTCCAAGAGGAGGGCAGTTGTAAATAGATGTACAGGTATTTCTGGTTTTGTAACATTTCCTAGTGTGCACTGACCACTAGTTTTGTTTGTTAGTCTTGAAGTTAGCTCCTGTACTTAGAGGTGAAGTTGGTTCTGAAGTTGAGTCTTGAGGTTAGGAAGCCGTCTGTGCAACTCACTGTTGCATTACAGATTAGTGTGAATTTATTTCACACAGAAAGTGAAACCAAGACCCAAGATTGAGAAGACGAAGGCAATGCTGCCTCTGGACAGTATCTGTGTAAAAAGCACTTCGTATTGATATCATGTTTAATGAAAAGCTCTTGGACTTTGACTTTTTGTCTCAACATACCGCTAGAGTAAGAGACAGAGATTAAGCAGTACCTTTTTTTTTCCACTACCCAACTCCAAAAAATAGGTGTACGATGGTGTGAGTGGCTGCCACGGATTGACTATGGGATGAAAGGTAGTAGTTTCTTCTTCCATCTTCAAATCAGAGGTACTTGTACTTCCAACTGAAGGAGCAGACAAAGCAGCCATTCTCCAATGACACCCGATATTTCATTTCTGACATTTAGAAGGCTTTTTAATGATGGCCCAAACTTCAGCCAAATGTAAATATCTGCACAATTTAGTGAATCTTCTGTTCATCTAACAGCGTATCAGAATTCCAGTGATTCACTTAAGGCTTATAGAAAACTGGTCCCAGCTGAATATTGACAAAAGCATGTGCCATAAGAATTTAAAAATAAAATAAATAAAGGAAATGAAATAAGAAGTTATGACAGATCACATTAAGAAATGACAGATCACTGTAATTATAACAAACCGACCTTGAAGGCAAACAGTTTTAATTGTGAACTTGAGGGAAAAAATCCCTGTGACCTGCAGCTAATTGTCTAGTTAACTGAAAACCTTTACTAAATAAATTTGTGGCTTTGGAGACATTTTAAAAACATACTGGTGTAAATAAGGTAATTTTGTGCTGGTTGGTGCTGTAGTTATTTCCTGTGAGTGATTGCTTGTTGTTACTTTTTGACATCTGCTGGCAGCAATTTATTTACATAGTTAAATCTCCTGGGACCCTGTTTCTTCTGCTGAATATAACCTCAACTGATTAGTTTTCAATAAATTACATATATCAAGAAACTTGGTTTGGGTAGCATTTAGGGTGACTGCTCAAAGATCAAATGTATATTTGTGCTGAAGCCAAGAATATGCATGGTCAGGAGTATACTGCCTCTTAAAGCTTTACTCAGAGAGCATTTGAAGGAAATTATCCATTATATCCCACTGGGAATTTCTGCATGAACTCAGACTTCTGTCCCACCTTCCTTCGCTATAGGATGCAATTAATTTTCTATCGACAAATTTCTCACAGTAATTTGCAGAACCACAGCGTATTGAATACCTTTGAATGTCTTTGATTCTGTCTGCTTGTGTCTTGGACTCAGCCTGTGAAAATAATTTCATTGTATGTTCTCCTGGGATTCTTAGCAAAATGTTATATAAGTCTGCGAAGATGGAAAAGTATTGATCATTTGCATTGTGATGGGAAACCCTTTCATTGAAACTAACGAAGTTAAAAAGAATCTTTTCTACATATCGCTTCTGGATTTGAGGTCATTTGGACTGTTTGGAATCAACAGTGTTAGCAGTGAGATGTCATGTTCCTCCAGAGATGTGACAGCTCCTCTGAGACTAGCTACACAAATGTAATATCAGTATAACTGTCCTCTGCATTTCCAAAGAGACAACAGCTCCATTTAAACTGAACTATGTGTTGCGCTCAGAAGATCAATGACTGTGATATAACATTTTAAGTTTCATTTTTTATTTTTTTCTTCAAACACACTCACTGACATCATATTTTCTGTTGAAACAGTAATTTTTCTCCAGGGTTTAGAGCAGAAGCTATAGTATTACCATGACTTTGTAATGCAGCCACTGACCTAAGCGATCAGTCAATAACATGTCTACATTGTAATGAATAAGTCGAGATAACTTCCAGCTGAGAACAACTCATTACAACTCCTTCCACTTGATTAGATTTTTGCCCTAAATTAGACAACACGCAGCAAAAAAATGTGTGGAGGTATCATGCAATGTGAGCTGGTGAAGTCTGCCTCGGGGGAGGTGTGCCTTCAGTTTGAGTTGTAGTGTTTGTATTTTTCCATAATTTCAAGGAGCTAGAGATTGCTGATGGAGTCCTGTTGGTAGAAGTGAATTTGCTGAAGAACATGAGATGTGATTGCGGAGTGTTCTGTCTGGGAGGAAGAAAAGAGTGAGCGTGGTGGAAAAGGCAAGAATTAGCAGGGCCATACTCATGCTTAAAAAGATGGCAATCCTTGACTTTGGTGTTGCTGGAGCCATTTTGCTCATATAGCACTCTGTGCTCTGTGAAAATACTCACTGAAGTCCCAAGCAACATAAATTTTGCTTCTATGCTGGGCTGATATGAGTTGTGCTGCTTCTGGTTGTTCAGCTCTAACTCAGGGTACCTGATGCCACACCAATACCTAGCCAAGTGGTGTTGTGATGTGCTAGGAGAAGAGAGGCAGAGAGCTTGGTGAGATGAGGAAGGATGCCAGAATGCAGGGCTGGGTATAGCAGGAGGCAAGGAGAGAGATGGAGCAGAGCACTGCTAAGGTGGTGCTTCAGTGGGGAGGGAGCTGCTCATTCTGGAATCACACGTAATACCCATTACCCAAAGGCAGAGGAAGCCTTTAGTCTAGTATCACTTATAGCTCAGTTGAAGTGTACTAGAGAATTTCGAAGTGTTAATAATTTTTCCAGCTCTGCAAGGACTGTCAGCGGTAGCCAGGTAACGTGGTAGAAGGAAGGGACCGACGTGATTATTCCAGCAAAAACGTTGCACCTTTTATTGGCGGTGGCTGGTTTCCAGGTGAAATACCTCCTCTTGATCTATGAGAACCTTATCTACAATCTGTGGTATATTCTTCCCATGTATTTTTACAGTGCAGAAAAAAAATAATAGTTACTATTAATAGCTACAGTACATACTGTTGAAAGGGTGTTCTCTGAAGAGCAGATACATATGCCCTAGTGCCCACTGCATGAACTGTTGGCCTGATTTGCACATTTTAACAAGACTATGCTCAAATCTCATCATCACACACAAATTGCATGGAGATGTTTGCCAGTTTAGGTAATCAGTTTGGTTTTTCTTTTTGTTTTTGCCAGTTTAGGTAATCAGTGTGTGCAAGGATCAAGTCTGCTGTTTAGTTCTTGTTCTTCAAAGAAGTTGAATATAGATGCACATTTGTGTGTTCAGCAATCCTTGTAATATTTTGATGAATATTTTACTGTTGCTTTTCTCCACAGTTTTTGACTATCTATATGCTAAATAACTCATCAGTATAATTTATTTCAGAAGGCACATAAAGAAGTTACATAGATACAAAAGAATCATAAACATCGAATCATAAGCACGCAGTGGAAGATAACAGCCCACCATTGTTAGCTGGATTTTTTTTTAAGTCATTCTGTTGCAGAGGTAGAATTTAACATCAAACCATTAAAAAAAAAAAAAAAAAAAAAAAAAAAAACTGCAAAAAGCATTTTCATAAAATTCATTTAGTTCATTTTCTTAATTATTCAGTAAGATTTTTGTGTGTGAAGAAGTCTTTTAGTCTTGTGTGCAGCTTTTCTAAGCCACAGCCCCATTATTTCTAGAGAACTTTTAGATATGAAATAATGATAAACTCACTTTTGAAGGAAAAAATGTCTCAATTTTCTAAAAGTTGCTGCTTTGCTCAATTTTTTTTTTTTCCTTCCCTACTTTCCAATTATATATATACACCATAATGATGGTAAATCTTTGCTAAACATGCCAGAGTTAGGATGACTGAGGTTAGGGCTAACACACAAAATTGTGGTATACTTTGCTTTTCAAAATAAATCTGGAATAAGTCACCCAAGGAATTCAGCATCACCATAAAAGGCAGTTCCTGTTGCCTGATAATTTTTATCTTTGATTTCAATTTAAAGGAACTGGCTGTGTAAAACTTAAGTCTGAGGGGGGATTTTCTAAAGTAAACCTGCAGCTTCTCCATGATGGGTGCTTGTTTCTTGGAAGGAAACTTGCTTTACTGCTGCTTGCTCCCAAAATCTGGTAGTGGAGTGAAAGTAGTGGCTTTCTAAAACAGTGTGTTTCTGTGCCAATCACTCCCTGTTTCCATCCCTCAATGTCCAGTGCAAGTGAAGAAATATTCTGATTGACTTATATGCTAAGAAACGATTTTGGTTCAGAAGGTTGAAACGAACTATTGACAGTGTTTTGTCTGGAATTTAGTCTGCTTCCAAAAGTATCGTGGGGCAAAATTTTTCTCTTTCAGCTCTTTCTTCTTTTCCTGTTCAGGTATTTTTGAAGAAAAACAGCAGAAATAAACAGGCTGTGGGCTCCCTGCCAGAGCCCATGTTCCAGAGATTCTTTTGAAGGCCTCTCAAAGGAAAGGAGAAAAGCTGTTTCTCCTAATTGACAATATTGCTGGCTTGAAAAGCAGGACTTCTTTGTTTCTCAGCTGCCTTTGCCATAATCTGTTGTAACAGTTTCCTCAGCTAATCTTGGATGGATTTAGGTTGTCCAGATGTTTTGGTTCCAGGGAGATTTCATCCTATCTACACTGGCAGGATAACTGATCTCTTGAAGGCTCATAACACTTCACATTTCTATTACTTGGTGTTAGGCTGCTGTGTGACACCCTGCACCAGAGTCAGGCATTCAGCAGCACGACAAACACGGTCATGGGGTGGTCTGTTACCATCTCCTTAGTTGCTTCCCTGCTTCTTTCAGTCAACACCGTTATTTATTGCTAACAACAGTTTTGGTAGGTTATGGCACTTTATGATTTTTTTTATATACAACAGCACTCAATCACTTTTGCTTCACCCATCACTTTTCTCATTGCAGTTAATGAAGCTCAGCTTTGCCGGTTCCTATCTGTTTAACTGTTGCATTTTGTTAATATCTTTGAGCAGGGAAGACTTTTTAGAACAGACAAGGGTTCCCTGCTGGGCTGGAAAGTTATATTGCCTTTGTGCAGCTGTAATGTGCTTATCTCGTCTCTTTAGACCTCTCACAGGTACAGCTTCCCATAGAAGAAAACAACTTGTCATTTCAATATGATCTAAAGTTACTTGTTAAAATAGATTAAAAAAAATACACAGGATAAAATTCTGTTGATGCCATAACTCCCACTGATTTGAACAAGGCTAGACTGTATTTACACAAAGGACCCTAACCTTCATTGCTATAATAATTAAGTCTCTGTGTTTGACATGTATTTTCAGTGTGAAATTTCCTCACTGAAGAGCTGTTTTGTTGCTAGCTATCATTAGCTAACATAAAAATGTGTACACATATATAGAGACGTACAGATTAAGTTTCTCTATGTTTATAAATACATATATTTAATTATTCAAATATCTGTAGAGATTGTCAGAGAAAATTATGGATTCTGTACTTCTGTTCAAAACAAATTAAACTTCTGAGAATTAAACTCTGAAAAAAAAAGACTGGAAGAGGAATATATCAGCTTAATGTGCTTTTGTATATAAGAAATCTATTTTGGCTTTTTTTTTTTTTTTTTTTTTTTGTCTTTTTACATAGTTTACAAAAGAGATCCAACTGTTAACCTTTCAATGTTTTAAAATGGTGTTAAAACATTTGTGGTTCATTATCATAAGTATCACAGTTGTGCAGAAACCTCACATATGTGGCACATCATAACAGCAAGGTGGGATGTACTGAACTGATGAATACTAGGAACTTGAAATTTCTTGCTGAGGTCTATTACAGGTAATATTTCCAATCACAGCTTCCGTTTCCAATCATTACGATAATGGACTTGTGGTTTTACACAAGAATCCTTTTTTCAGCAGTTGCCTTGATAATGATAAACTCAAAGTCAGTGATTAAAGCCTTGGGATGCATGCAGGTGTTGTTAATAATGGTGGACAAAAATACTCTGTACAGTTTGTATGTGAGAGAGCCTTCTTACAAAAAGGAGTAAAAGTCTAGTATAGGAGGCTGAGAAATGAACAGAGGATGATGAGTGACATGCATGTTGTTTTTCATTGGGAGATGCTTGGCAGTATTTTCATTCTGCTTCTATGGAGTTTTGGAGCCTGTCTCATACCATATGGCATATTAAGCACAATAAAGATGTTCATTTGGCAGCTGGAGCATGACTAGGAACATCAGAAGAGTCATATATGTATCAATAAATTAAGAATTCTTCTTTCATGTAAATAAATATTAGATCATTTTTTTAATTGGCCATTGAGTTCTTGACAATGAGACACAATCATTTTGTGGTCATGCCTGGTATAGCATTTCCAAAAATCTAGTTTATGACTATAGCTGAACAGCTCCTATTATTATTTTTTTTGTAATTCTACAGCACCTTGAGTCGCCAACATGATTTTTTTTTTTTCAATTGCTGTACAGAAGCAGAGAAAGCAAGTGGTCTTTGCTCTAAAGAGCTTACAGTCTAGTTAAACTCCTTAAGCTGTAACACAAAGTGTGTAAGAGGATGTGGGAAGATTCAGTGTGTGTGGACAATCAACAGGCTACTGTTCATCCAATCTGTTATACTGCAGCTGGGCAGTATGAATAATGTTAGTTACCCATCTCACGGCTTTCCTCATACCTAATCTCTGTGATAAGTGTATGAGCATCATGAACATCATAATCCATCATAAACATGTATTATAATGGTTGTGAGGCAGTGAAATGTTTTATTCTGGGAGACAACCTTTTCATTTTAGACAGACTGCCAGAGGGTTTGGTATCTTCTTTCCGTGAACCTTAGCAGACTCCTTAGGGCATGTGCTATCCATCCAGCTAACATAGACTTTGGTAACTGTTCTTAATTTTTGGTATTAGGGCACTATTTAAATAATCTGAAAAGTTCTTATTGAAAGAACTGTTTGCAATGGGATGTTTAATTTCTGAAAAGAGACATCCATATTTTCTTCCTGAAACCTAGCACTTTTGATCACTTAGATAAGCCAATGGATTGACTCTGAATTGACTTTTTTTTCCAGAATCCACATGAGTTTAAGGAAGCAAATGTTCCTGGTGAGGGGCATTGTGAGAATTACTGGGAATGTAACACAACCTCATACGACATTCCCTGGTCATCCCAGTCCAGGAGGCATCATCATTCTGATAAAGTTCTCATTTGCCTCTAACTTCAGACTGGAGATTTTATCTAAAGCTACATTTCTCTTCAACTCTCTTAACAATTTGCTTCAACTTCATCTCTGTTGGCCCCTGGTCCGAATAATCTTCAGTGTTCTCTATCCTTATGATCACTTCATCTCCTTCCACCCACTTCTAATTTCTCTCCTACATATCAGTACTTCTCATAGCCCTTTCATTTTCTTTCCCTCTCTTTGCTATTAACCTCGTCAAATACCCTTGTTTCTATGGTAGACTTGGGAATTGAAAGCATGAGTGCTTTTGTATGAGATATGGTAAGAAAAGTTTCCCACTTTCAAGCAACTCTGCCTCAGCCCTTTGATGGAAAAAGTGTCATTTCATAAATCAGGGCCAATAGGTGAGCAAAATATAAAAGGTCTGAAAGTGTCAAATTCATAAGTCCAAGTAAACATAAAATATAAATCCAAGTATCTCTCCTAATTCCACGTCAAATCCGCATGTGGTCTTTGAACTTCTGCAATGCATGCAGATGGCAGCAATGTGGGAACCTCAAGAATTCTGAGTGTTGAGCAGCAAAGTGGGAGAAGTGTACTCCCAGCCAATTTCACCCCTCTTTTAGAAACATAACACAGCATGGTTCCTTCTGAATGTGGTGTTTGGCTATGGGATATTATAGATCTGAACTCTGACATTTTTTTTTTATTTTTATTTTTTTCAGTGATTACTCTGTTACAGTTGTTAGGCTTTTCTTTTATTTAAGTTTTAGTAGACTTTTTACTCCTGCTATGAATTTGTCACAGATGCACATTTTTCCCAGTTGTAAACTATTAATAAAAATTGTTATTATTATTTTTTTATAAGCACCAGCAGCTTTGGCTTATGAGAAGTACATATTTATTCAATATAACAAGGTAGCTTCGCAAGGCCATGCTTGATTGTTTTTTAAAGGGAGGAGAAGAATACGTTAAAAGATAATCTACTCATAATTCATCAAGGCTGTAATCTATACAGCGATTAGTATAGAAAATTTCTATTTCCCATATTTGTGGTGACAGGGACATTTTGTCTCTTTGTGGGGAATCTGTTAAAACGCCTGTCATGTCACCATCATCAATTGCAATCAGTAGTTTTACTCCGGGGAGGCCTTACCAATAGAGAACCTTCTATCAAAACCCTTCTGTGATCACAGGACCCTTTCTGCAAGCGGTTCCTGGCTTCAGAGAGCAGCTGTGGCTCTTTGGGCAGCACAGATGCCAGCCTGGTCTGAGCATTGGGAAATTGTTTCAAAGTGCTGCTCCTCTGAAATTCTGCAGTTCACACCCTGCCTGCCCCCAGCTTTTACTGCAACATAAGGCTTTGCAAGCCAAGGTTTGCGACGTGACAGACTGAGATAGATTTGTCTGGAGGGACTACAGTATCTGAGGGGAAAAAGCCCTTTTTGTTTCTTATTTATAATCTCTCTTGGTTTCAGCAAAATTCAATGAAATGGCAAATGGGCTGATCAAATTCTGGTTTGATATCCCACTGTGAATCCAAGGATAGTACTCTTACCCTCAAGTAAATCTGAGGAAACGGGAGCAAGCTTTCACTAAAAATACGTAAGCAAGCCCAAAACTTGTGAAGACCAAATCCTTCAGGTATTGGGATCGTTCTTCTGCAAGATGCTTGGTGACACTAAGGTTTGGATACTTCACAGTAAAAGGGTAGTCAGGCTCGAATTTACAGGTTCACAACATAATGTGCTTTTAAAAATCATACTTCAGGCTCGTAATTTCTTTGTCAGAGTACAGGGTGCCCATGTCCAGGGGCTGCAGGGGCCTCTCAGTGAGGTGAGGCCTGCGCTGCCTGAGGCAGGCCTCAGCCACCTCCAGCCATTTCCAGAAAATTCAGTGGCGGCCCCACCTCAGCACGCCTGAGTCCCTCAGTGTCACCAGTGGCGCCTCAGGGACAGCGTATTTAAGAAAGAGCAAAAAGTCCTGCCTGGCAGTGGGGAATGAGGGAAAAAAGTGTGAGAAACAGCAATGTGAACCCCAAGGGCAGGGGAGGAGATAGAGAATGAGGTGCTCTGAGCAGGTATTCCCCTGCTGCCCATGGGGAAACTGCAGTGGAGCAGGTGGCTGAGTCCTGAAGGAAGCTGCGGGCCATGGAGAGCCTGTGCTGGAGCAGGGGAAAAGCATGAGGAGGAGACAAGGGCAGAGAGGAACTGTTAGGTACAGACCAGAGCCCCAGCCCTTTGTGCTGCTGAGGGGAGGGGAGGAGCTGGGAATGAAGGAGTGGGCTGAGCCTCAGGAAAAAGGGGTGGGGAAAGTGGGGATTTAATTTTGTCTTTGCTTCTTACCATCTAAATCTATTTTAATTGTCCATAAATTCAACTATTTTTCCTCATGTTGAGTCTGTTTGGCTCATGATGGCAACTGGTAAATGATCTTCGTGGCTTTATCTTGACCCATGGGCTTTTTCATCTTATTTTCCCCCTATTCAGTTGAGGAGGGGAGTGAGAGAGCAGCTGGCTGTGTGTTTTACAGCTGGCCAATGTCAACACTCCGCTTGTTTGTCAAACAATGTCACAAATCTTATATTCTACACCTTATTTTCAATTTTGGGCATTTGAGTTTTTTTTTCTTTTAACCTTTCTCATCAATATTCATCATAAAATACAGATGCATTCAAATTCTGAAACCAGCAACAGTTCCTTTTTCCCTATGGTGGTTCTACTCTGGAATTCAGTCCCAGTGAATGTCCAGAGAGGAAGGATATCCACAAGGTTCTCTGGCAGCCCTGGTTTCAAGTTGGCCTGTCTGGAAATTAATGCAAAATTTGGTTTGACTTGTAGAGGTCTTAGTGAAGATGATTTTAATTTTATTTTAATTTTATTATTTTATTTTATTTTATTTTGTGAAATTGTTCCAAAGAGTGTTTTGTGACCATCCAGTGTGATATTCAGTTTGTGTTTTAAAACCACTTATAGCAATTACACAGTCTGGAAGAGCCTAGGTTTTGGTGAGGTCGTGAGAGAATATAGGATTTTTTTTTCCTTTAAAAATAATGATCAAATACAACAAGATAATTTATACAATTAATTTAAACAATTATAAAAAGTGCTTTATTTTCAGTAAAACCCTATTGTCTTTGATATTCTGTAGTCTGTAACCCTGTCTGTAATGCAGTTTTTAAAGATCCAATAGAAATGAAATGTAAAATCAAAATAGCAAGAGCATACAGATAAGTGAAAAGTCTGCAGCAGCAGTAACTTAAGGAACAGGTATGAAATATAGAACAGATTGTCTAGGGAAAAAAAAAAAAATCACCACACATGCAAATATATCTTTCAGAGATGTCAAACCGGCAATTAAAGGTTTGTGGTGAACACCTCTTAATCATATGGCTAGTAGTTACAGCAATGTTTATTCCAGTATTTTGTGCAAAGTGAATCTACTGGACTCAGAGAAGGAACTAGAGGCAAAGCCTCAAACCTTTATCTTTAGGGATGTTTTTCTCTCTATGTCAACCTTCATAAATACTTTAAATATTCTATGTAAAGTGAAACAGGGCTTTTGACAGCTGTTGTTTAGTGGAGAGTTCTCCTTAGCTTAGTAGTGCAGCTTGTGTACTATGTCACGATCCCAGTAGTTAATAAGAAATGTTATAGGTTGATTTTTCTATTATGTAACACTTTTGCAGTAGAATATGAAGTTGAATATTCTGTAAACAACCAATCCCAAAAATAAAGAAAAAAATTTGGGTTATCTGAAACCACTTTGGCAGTAGAAAAGGCTTTAAAGCTCCCTTGTTACACTGAGGAGAATAGCGAGGCCTCTGCTGCTGCTGCCTGATTTGTAGAATTAGGTGCGCATTTTGTACTTTTAAGTGATCAGAAAACACTTATGTCCAAAATGTTTAGTTTCTCTCTTCCTTCCCCAATTAACCTAGTCAAAATCTGCTTATCCTTCTGCAATTGCATATTCATAATGTTGTCTCTGAAATAATAACCATACAAATATAAAGCTTTGAAAGTTTTCCCTTAGATTGGAGCCATTTCTTCCAGGTAGACAAGCCAATAACATAAAAATGTTTGAAGTCTGTGTTCCAAAGTGGATACTTAAACTTGTGGTTTTTCTTTTTTTTTTTTTTTTTTTTTTTCTTCCCCAGTGGTGTTTGATGACTGCGAGGGGAATAACAAATTGAACTTCGAAGTTTCTAACCCAGACTTTAAGGTGGAACGTGATGGGTCTTTAGTTGCACTAAAGAATGTATCAGAAGCTGGCAGAGCCTTGTTTGTCCACGCACGGTCTGAGCATGCAGAGGATATGGCAGAAATTTTGATTGTCGGAGCAAATGAAAAACGTGGTGCATTAAAGGTAAGATAAATAAAAAGGACTAGAAGAAAATGCCAAGAAGATGCTGTTAGATATTTACATTGAAATGTGTCATTGAGGACTGTAAGCAGTTTCAATCTGCTAGCTGAGAGATCAAAATTCCATCCAGGTATTGTTGTAACACTTTAGCACTTAGTTTAACTTAATAAAATATTAATTTTCCATGTTTTGAAAGATATGTTACGTCCTCAGGTGTAAATGCCGAATATTCATAAAGAAATGATTCATATAAAAGAGCCTGATTATCAACATTGTCTGGTTCTTCTGGCAAACATTATGCCAGATAACCAGTTTGGCAATAACTGAAAATGGAAAAGTCATACTTCTGAATATGTAATTTACGATTTAAAGAACTTTCATGTTCCCTGCAAGTCTAGGGACATGGGAAAGAATTCCATGCTGTGGAAATTTTAATTTTCACATGGGTCTGCTTATCTGATACCATTACGTCTTATGCTACATAAATGTGTGCATGCAGATAGCAATCCATATTTACCCTCTCTCTGTTTGCACTGCTGATTTTTGTTCCACTCTTCCCACTGAATGCTGTATCCATTCTTTTCCACTTTGGAATTTCAGTGTAATACTGACCTCATAATATGGGAAAAAGTGCTTCACAAATTGATTGAAATGTTTACTTCACACCCATGAGAGTAACAAAAAGAAATGTGAGATAGCCTTCATTTCTGTGTCATGGCATTTAGTAAGAGGCAGGCAAGACAGTGACTTACTACACAATTAAGCCTGGTACCCTTACAAACCTGTAATTTCAAGGAGTATAAAGCAGCCATGATGAGAATGACTGATCTATTGTCCTATTTTGGTATTTAGACTTTCAGCTTCCAGCATTTTCATTATATTTCCAACAATAGTTTAGTATAACTTAAGTCTTCCATTAAAACAATTTAGCTTTAGGGGAAAGGTTGAACAAACTTCTCAAAGTCTGTGGCTGAGGAAAGGTTTTGATCTGCACTTTAAGCAGCACGAGATGTGAATATAGATTGCCAGCAGGGGAAAAGTATCAGAATGTGTAACTGTGCAGAAAGCTGATCAGAACACTTAGAGAGAATTTAATTTTATTTAAATATGCCATATCTTCACAAAGCTCAATTTTAACAAAGTTGTACTTGAGAGACTGTCTTATATGTTGGAGCTGTGGATTCAGGACCATGCACTGTTGAATTCAGAATAGGAAAAGTACACTTGGAGGAGCTGGGCATTTGGCTGTCCTATGTCTCAAACTAGCAAGACATTTTCCTTCTGGTGCATTCATAAGAATGTGCAAATGATTTTATTTTCACTTCAGGTTTTGAAGCTTAGGAGCAGTTTCAAAATGGGGTTTCTCATTCTCCAGTGAGAAGTTAATGAAACTGTGGAGGAGTTTGAAACATCCCTGATTGGAGATCTGGAGTTCATGGGGTTGGTTTCTCTGCAAATATTTGATTCTCTGAGAATCATATTATGGAGCTTTTATTCCGGTTTACTTGGAGAAGCAGCCTTTCCATGTCTTCAAGAGGAGATAGCCTCCCATTGAGGCTACAATATTGGGAAAATCATGCCTCCTGAGTAGGAATTAAGATGTGTATTTGCACTGACTACAGCACAACTTTATCAGTGACCTTTTCTCTTTATGCCCTATTCAGGTTCTGGGTCGTCTCTCCTCAGAAAGTTCCAGCAATATTCATTAATATCTAGTGTTGAAAGTTATTACCAGATGAAGCCAATTCTAATTTGGTCCCACTCCTGGGTTCTGTTACAACCACTTTGAGTTGTTTCCGAGAAAGGAAACCAGTCTAGGTCTGGTATATTCTGCTACTTGCTGGTCTTCCCTCATAGGTGGCTACTCAGAGTAATCTCATAACATCATCTCTACCTGCATTCATCACTTATTTATGGATTTTGATATTCAGCTCATAACTGGAAGTTTGCTTTTTATAGTATGTTGGTCCTTGGTGTCTGCAGTGCCTTTGGGAGTTAGAAGATATGTTAATGTGTCCTGGGAATCATCCCCTACTTCATTTAGTAGGGGATCATCCCCTACTTCAAGACAACATACAGGTCTTTGGGACTGGCTGTCCTACTTTGACCTCAGCCAGCATTCTGTAACTGTTAAATGGATGGTTTTTAGCAATCATTTCAGCTATTGTTTGCCTATTTTAAACGTAACACAGTCTTGTCTTTCTATTTGTCATACTTAAGAAGGCTATAAAGATTACAACATCCTATCTGAAGTGATTTTATGATAAATTTGAACTTAATCTTCTACTTTTACAGTCTGAATGTGTCAGCATGGAAACAGCAGAACTGCTCCATCTGTTTAGGCAGGGTGTCTTGGCCAAGAAGTGCTCAGATGGAGCCTTAGTATTTCAGCATAATTTTGTAGGGTTAAGATGAGCACGTGTTAGAGCATTGCTTAGCATTCAGTACTTAGAGTACAGTACCTTGTTTAATTAGGGGATAAGTAGTTAAATATTTCCTCACTGCCAGCAACTGCCATTTCTCTTCTGAAAGCCTGTAACCTACATCTGTGAAATCCCATTGTTAATGTTTCTAATTGCAGATTCCCAACATGTTTGGAAATGACTGACAACAATGATCTCTAATGTGCTGACTGGCAGTCTGAGCCTGGAAAGAGACAGCACAGTTCCTAAAACTTTGAAGGGTGATTGCTACCAAACATACTTTAGAGGAATATTGGAAGTATTTACAGCTGGTATATGGAATGCATGGAAAAGCTTTTGGTATTCTAGTGGTTGAAGGATGTGATTCTTTCCCACTGAAGATGTGGGAAGATTGTAGTTAGCCTTACTGATCAGTTAATCAGTGATTAACTTAAACTACCTTTGTGGCCATAACACAATCAGTGGCTGTTCAAATACCACTTACTGTGTAATTCTGTTTTTTTAGTCTAAAAGTCATGTTTTCTTACTCTTCTGCCAGAGACACATTGGCCCTGCAGAGCCTGAAGCTTTCTATCATAGGATGGCCTTGACTACAATATGAGGATAGATAGGTGGCTCCTCAGCATCATCAGCCAACAGTTGCTCTCTGATCACAGAATCTTGCGCAAGATCTAGTGTCAGAAAAACCAAAGTCTGTATGTTAGATTGCAGATAGATTTCTACACCCAGTTTTTAGTGTCTGTTCCTGCTATATTTTTGGCTAAATATATTGGGTTCCCCCTGTCTTAACAGAGGGGAAAATTCTCAAAAAGCCACTGTCATTTTTGAGAGGTATGTGGTATATGACTAAACAGAAGAGTTGTCACGGGCCCATGGAGGGTGTAGCATTACAGGGTGTCAACTTCTCTGTAGTAACGTGTGTGTGTGTGTACTTGCACCCTTGGACAATCAGTGGAAGAAATGAAGTTCACTTAGCTTCAGCTTGGGGCAGCACTGATGGGGCATACACACAGTCTGTGCTTATGCTCTGCGTTGCCCCATGTTTCCTTAATTCCCCTTTCACACAGCCGGGACTTGAGTGCTTGGTGAGATTTAAAAAAAAAAAAAAAAAAGTTATGGAAATGTTTTTATTCATCCAGGATTCCCAAAATGAACTTTAGGCTCATTCTGAATAATTCATAGAATTGATAGGGTTCAGATCTCTAATGGAAAAATAAATCACTCACAGAACCCTGGTAGGGAACAAACTGACAGAACTGATGAGTGACAGTAGTCATTGTTCAAAATTATACCTCATCCAGTGCCTTGTCCCTGCTTTGTTTTGTAGGAATAGTAGTTGGAAATTTCATCACGTGAGCATTTAACCAGACTTCAGTGGTTTTATTTATTTATTTAAAGAGTCTGGGGTTTGTGAAAGACAAAAAGCATAGCTAACGTTTTCTGGAGTCCCATAAAAGATTGTGGGTTGAAAAATGCAGCAAGCTGGGAATTGAATTGTGTCCTCCAAGGCTAAATAAAATGGGTGTTTGTTAGATTATGGAGAGGGAGAAGGACTAATGCTGGTTTTAATAACTGTACTAGTACACTAGGAGCTAGAAGAAAACTTTTGGAAATGATCTTTCTCTGCAGATAGGCTTTTTTTTGTGTGTGTGTTGGCAAATGCAGCCTTTATTTTCCACAGCAAAGGGAGTTATTTAGAACTTTTATTTGTTACTGCATCACAGACACTGAACGGGGAGAGCTAGATATCAAGAGTCTGGCACCAAAGCAGATAAGAGGGCAGGCAGATATTCAGAAATTCCAGGCTGGTAGTAACTTCACTGTATGGTGCTCAGCAGTTGTCCATACAGAAGGATGAAATGATTAAATAAAAACTGTCAAACCCTCAGGACACTTTTAAGGCACTGGATGGAAAAGGAGAAAGAAAAGAAGAGATAAGAGGGAGGAGCGCATCCTGAGACAGCATGTTGTAGACGACGAAAGTTTAAAATCATCTCCAGCAGTAGCTCAGATCGAAGGAAATGAAGTTGCTGCAGTCCTGCTACTCTGTCCAGTCCACTTTGTAACAGTGAGAGGCTAGTCAGATAGGCTGCTTGTACTTTTCCTTTTGTCCAAGCATTGTTTTCCCAACCTCAGTGCCATGATATGTTTATTATAGTGGGGATGGGAGTGGCAGCCTGTCCGAGAACTTCCCCTGCTGCCTTGAAGACCTGAATTCTGTTTCCTACTAAGTCGCTGCCTCAATATTTGTGCAAATTTCTTTAAGTCTATGCCTCTGTTTCCTCTATTTCTGTTTCTGTATCAAACAGAAATAATGAAACTAAGCTCCTTGGATCTAAATGTTAGCATTTCTTGTTTGTGTCTTACTCTCTGCTTTATCCCTGCAGTATAAGGATTGCAAATTTTATTGATATGAGATAAAAAGTGCCTTGAGCTTTAAAACCTACATGCATAGTTTTCTGTCTTAGATGATAAAGGATCAATAGTCTTATTATGAACCAGGATTCACTCACGGAAAAAAATACACAAGGTAGTGAGTGGTTGAGTTTTGTCATCTGGCAGTTCAATAATTTATTTGGAAAATAAGATCAAAAATCAACTGCTCTGCTATAGCAAGCAATCATTCCCATTAATGTATATTAGCATTTTTTTCTTTTTTTTTTTTTTCAGTTTAGAATAGTTTCAAATAGGTTGAAAATTACTGTGCAAAAGTATGAAGATGGAATCACATATGAGATATTGACAAACAGGCTAGAAGAGTTTCATATTATTAGATCTGCATACAGCAGTTGCTGCAAAAAGTAATGCATTGCATAAATAAAATACCAGGTTTTGCTTTTCATTTTAAGGCACAAAATAGAGTAAGTCACAGGGGTACATCGATATATACGATACACTTATGAGTTATTACACTGTTCAAAACAGTAGGTAGAATACAATTACTTTCAGAAAATCTGTGGAGATACTTTCCCTTTGGACATGAGGATTTCCTTTAGGCATATAAACATGGGTTTTCTTAAAGAGCAAACATTAAAATCCCACTTCTTGCTTTTGTTCTCAGTTTGCTAGAAAGCTTAACATACTAACATTTGCCTATTAGCTGTTAAATGAACAACTTTCTATTACTACTTTTATATTTGTTCTTTATGACATTGCAAACACTAATTGACTTGGACTTCATGGATTAAATACTGAGCTGTAAGTTATTTTAGAATTTGATACCTGGACATTGGTGATTTTTTGGTAAGTGGCTTTTTCCCTGCTTTAATCATCAATGGAAGGATGGTAGTAAATTTATTTATTTATTTATTTTTAAGTCAGCAGTGCTACATTGTAGGTTTCACAGAATACATCTTAATTAATGTCAGTGAAAGCAAGAGCTTGTTCTCATCAATGGGTCATTCTGTAGTATCATTTAGCTGCCTTTTTGGCTATATTTTTATAAAAATCCTCTGTGCACCACTTGTTGTTGGTAAACAACAAAGAGCTCCTTTTATATAAGAAGTCTCCTTAGCCACTGAAATAAGCTATTTTCTATAAAAATTCCAGTCACTTAATTTCCCTTTTTATCCTTCAGCCTGATCCAGAACCTGCTGAAATAATCAGATTCCAACAGACTTTAGATCAAATCCTCAAAGCAGGAGTTTTGTCTGACAGTGCCTTATGGATGTGATTTCTGCACCTCTTTCCTTGACTGTTGCCGAGTGACCCTGCAAATCCCTTGGCACAGTGCATATGGGTCGTGGTTTTTCATCTATAACCACACTCCCCCTTTACTCAGCTCTGCAGCAGAGCCTCACCTCTATCAGTAGGCTTGTGCTTTCCCTCAGGCCTGGGCTGAATTTATCCTTCTGACTTAACTCTGCAAATTCCCACCACCAAAGAAATGCAGGTTTCGTATGCACTGGCTTTGGAATTTGCTCCAACAAAGATCCATTTATCTGAGAATTATCATGGTGCCAAGAGATGTGGCAGTTGCCATAGCAACAATTACATATTGTGTTGAATACCAGAGTAAATACTGTAAAGAACATGAGCCACTGGTGGTTTTCATTAACTTAACATTCCTTATTTGGCCAAAGTGTGTCTTGTAAGTTTATTCGTTGTATATATAAATGCTTAGATCAAGCATGTGGGCTAGCTTTCCTTCCCATTCCCTCAGCACACAACTTCAGCATGTAAATGAGATGTACTTGGTTATTTAAGGAGAGAAAAATGGTCTTATAGACTAGAAATATGAATAATTGACTGTGAAACAAGAAGCTGTTAGCTTCTGTGAATGTTCAGTGCTTTCCTCTGTGAGTAATCTATGTGATTTTATATGACCTAGGGGTGCATTTGCCCTGGAAAAGGGACTTTTACTTTCCAGTAGCAAACAGAGCTAGGACAAGTACAAAATATGGCTAACAGGAATTCGAAGGTGAAGTGAGGTGATTTTGGAAACAAACCCAATCTTTGTTAATTTTTCAAAATTATTAATGGGCTAATGAAAAATGACAAGCAAAAATATTCTAAACGAACACTTTCTTATTAAAAGCATCTAAAATTATATCTCCTTTTAGCACTGAATTGCATTTAGCCTTTCTGTTCTCACTGCAGTAACAGGTATCTTCCACAGGCCCTTTTTACTATTGCTTGCTGTGCATCTGGCATAAATTTATTTTATTTATTTATTTTTTTTTTTGGGAAGCTTAGAACCAAATGCAGTTCTGGAAAGGAATCAATTTTATTCTATTTTCTTTTAACACACACTTGGGTCTTATCCTTCATCCATAAGACTTAATGGCAAAACACCATAAATCTCAGTGAGAGAGATTATTCAAAGATTGTTTAAGTCTTCTATCTGAATTAAAATTCACCCTGACACAGGGTGCCAAGAAAATACCTATCTACCTCTTGCCACTAAAACATTTTTATGAGAGTTTGAATGGTAGACGAGTTGCATGAAGACCTTTTGAATTGAATTAGATTTTTTTTTTTTTTGATCTAGGATTCTAACTGTCCTAAATCCACTAAATTTTGTGCAAGAGTGATAAATCTTCATGCATTGACATATATACTTTTTTTTCAAGTTACTCTTCTCAATCCAGCCTGAAAGTATTCTGATGATATGGGGAAAATGATTCCAATTTTTTGTGTTAATCTCCAGAGATTATTGATGAAGTTGTGGAGAAATTGTGCCAGAGGTGTGGGGAACATTTTAAAGAACCATTTAGAAAAAAAAAAATCATTGCAGCTGTTGTGGTTTAACCTGGCAGGCAGCTAAGAACCACAAAGCTGTTCACTCCCTCCCTCCCCTCCACCCAGTGGGATGGGGGAGAGAGTCAGGGAAAAAAAGGTAAAACTCCTGGGTTGAGATAAATACAGTGTAATAGGACAGAACAAGTGATGCACAGTGCAGTTGCTCACCACCTGCTGACCGATGCCCAGCCAGACTCTGAGCACCAGCAGCATTCCCCAGCCAGTCACCCCATATAATTGTTCAGCGTGATGTCGTATGCTATGCAATATCCTTATGGCTAGTTGGGGTCAGCTGTACTGGTCCTGTCCCCTCCCAGCTCCTGCTGCACCCCCAGCCTCCTTGCTGGCAGGACAGCATGAGAAGCCGAAAATGTCATGATTAGTATAAGCGCTGCTCAGCAGCTACTAAAACATTGGGGTATTATCAGCATTATTCTCATCCCAAATCCAAAACACAGCACCATACTAGCTATTGGGAAGAAAATTAGCTCTATCCCAGCTGCAACCAGGACATGTAGTAAATGAGGATATAAGAGGGAAGGCAGCAGGCTAACCATGATTTAGTGAAACATTAAGCGAGATCATAAAGGATAAGTAGATGTCTCTTAGGATGTGTAATTTCATGAATTTATAAAGTGGCTTTCATCCTGTAAGGTCCTTAATGCGTAACCATTGCGTACACAGAAAAGGTGTGTGTGTGCATGTCTGTATACATACATCTGCAAAAAAAGAGGTATTTGCATTCAATTATAGAGATGTTTTCTTATTTTGTTAATACATATTTCATAATGCTTCTTTTCACATCAAGATAGCAATAGAGTCATTTTTAAATAGGAGCCCTGTGAAAAGGATGTGGTGACTTCCATATTGTGCTTAAGTTGCCATGATATCCTTAATGTCCTCAAAACTATGATGAATCAGAAATGTTACAAAAAATAAATAAATAAAAATCTATGAGACTTCTTGTACAGAAGAAACCATCTCCATTCTTCCATGTTCTCTCATCATGCAGGAATGATGAAGGCAATGTATGACAACTATCCCAGTTTCACCAGTGATACCTCAGATTTATTAAGGAACAAAGACAATTCTGACAGAAAATCAAACTCAGTTGTGTTCAAACTAAACTCAAGGTTCTGGTTTTTGTGTCAGAGGCACAAAATATTGCCGGTATTTTCGCACTACAAGCTTTTCCATCAACTTACAGAAACAAGGTGGATTTGAAATAGAGCCATAATATGAGAAATTATTCACATGAAAGGATGATTTTTGGAATATGAGTTTAGTCATTTCTCTCCATCTGAGATATCAATAATCGTCCCTAATGATTGCCCCAATAGTTCCATGCTGGTTTTCACAAACCTGAAGGACCATTTATTATGTTTATTATAGTAACACCTATCTCAGCACACATCTTAAGCATTTAATGGGGCATCACAGGATAAAAATCTACATTTGTCCTCCCCCAATAATTTATCCTGCCACTGCAAGGACAGATGGCTCCTTTTGGACCTGAAATTCCTTATTTGTTGATCATTATAATTCTGTTGTTTTTAAGAATATTCCTATATATCTTACTTTACAGCTAGATTTCTCTTGTCTCTAGAATAACTGGGAAAGTTAAAGAAATATTCAGCATAAGAATGACAGAGTTAAAGTTTAATATAATTTGATATCTCTGTATAATAAACAACTCTGCTAATGTGTGCAGTCATCTTGGAGTTATTAATCATCCAGCTGCTCACTTTTTATTTCACCACCAAATCAAGCTGCATAACCTTTGCATTAAGCAGTTGATCTATCTTAGAAAAAATAGTTTTAGTTGCGTATATATCTCCTCCTCTTACTGAGAGGGCATATAGGGATAGTAATTACACAAGAAGAGAGTGGAAGGGAAAGCAGGACAGTTGGAAGTGGCCAGTAGTCCTGCTATGGTCAGTAGTTGGTTGCTGCAGATACTTTTGGTGCTACTAAAATTCCTTGGTGTACTTTATTGCTATGGAAAGGAAGATTCTCACCCTAACCTAACTGGCAAACAGAGATAGAAAAGGAGAGACTGAATTTTACCTCTAGTTTCCTAACAGAACCTTGCTACGACTGTCATTTGTTGCATAGCAGTAAACAAGAAGCTTGCTGGTGAGTGATGGAAATAGATTTGTTAAAATAATTTTAGTAATTGTTCTGGTAAAACGGTTTGATCCAAGTTTTAGCAACACAAAATCATTTAGTCAGCAACTGTTCAGACTACCACTACAAACAGATACACTCTAATTTACCTGCAAGTCAGCAAACACCCTTGTGGTTGACGGTGTTCAATATTTGTTGAATCACTTGACATATGTTTGAACTGAGCAGAAATTATCTTGAAATCATTTTGTTTTTTGTTTCTTTTCTATCTCTAGAATTAGCCTGTGGTTTGGGAAAAAATGAATCACGGGTATAGCATATGCATCTTTTAAAGATATGGAATGTACTGTAATCCCTTTAAAATAAGAGCTGGATCTAGCTCTTATTGTACTGGCCCTCTTGCGAGCTTTATATATATATATATATATATAGTATTGAAAACTGTTGTGCCATATAAAGATGTATTTTCTAATCACCCAGAAGAAAGGTGACAGTAAAAATTTTATAAATATATGGAAGACTGTATAAAACTTTCATTCTCAAGTATTGGCATAATTATTTTTTGGTATAAAGATTTCAAGTGTATAATCCTGTGGAGTGTTGGACTATCCTAGGAGATGCTGAAGACTTTATACATGCATTGACTGTAGTATATCTTAGTATCACCTGACATAGTCTTGACCTTCCCAAAAAAGAAATGCTAGCAAGAAATCTGATTTTGATTGCACTGTGAATTCTTTAAATATAAAGCTGTATCAAAATGCAGAGGGTTTCCTACAAACACAGGAGTGTAGTGATGAAATAGCCTGTCAGCCCCTATGAAATGGGCATTTTAGTGCTCTCATGAGGCATATCAGTTTGGTTCAGATATCTTTGAACTCACTAACAAAGGTTCCAGTAAATTCAAAATTCCTGACTGGCTGGCAAATACTACAGGTTGTAGTTTGTTCTATCTGCAAGGGAAGAATATTTTCTTAACTGTAACTTATTTTTTTCTTCCCTAAGATGAAATGAAAAGCCAGCCACTCCTGTTTGAGATGAAATTCATGACTGCTGAAAGACATTGCTGGTAGACAAAACCCCTGGTGGGACCAGGTGTACTCAGTTGACTATGCTCCAGCATAGTAGTATCTGGCAACAAGAATGTTCAGACTGGATATTCTGTTCTTATTGCCATTGCTGATGTAAACTATAAACTCATGCCTTAGATTAAGATTTCACTGGCGTTGTGTGTTTGATGTGGCATGTGTGAATTCTAACAGTCCTTTGCAGCAGAATTGACTGATAGAATTAAAAACACTTAGACTGAATTCCTGATTTAGGAAATGCATATTTATTATTTGTTTTGGTACTGGCTCAGGCAACAGAGATTTTATCAATTATAGACTATCTCATTTATTGCCATCAATTATATCCTACACTGAACCTCCATACTGAGAGGTTTATTGGAACTGTTCACATGTATTTAATTTCTAGCTAAGTCCATAGAAACATTATAACTATAATAGTGAATCACTGAAATCAGACAAGTCTGACATGCTTCATGTTGACCCTCAAATTGGGAACTAAGTAAGAGGAGGAGATGTTAAAACTTCAGGTTAAAGTCAGATCTGGGGAAGATTTGACTTGTGTAACACTGAAACTCACAGCTGACAAAATTCCATGTATATGTGAGATGAGGCTTGAAGCTTTAAGTTACAGGGTTGATTTTAGGCATGACTATTCACAAAACCGTGTAATTAATCAGGAAATCGTAGAAAGCCGTACACCAAATGCAAACTCCATTAAGTCAATAGGAGTCATTCCACCGACTTTAATGAGCGTTGAATTTACTCATAAATCTGCCATGAGAAGTGTCCAAATCAAAATTTATTTGAGGGTGACCTTGATGTTAACTGTTAATGCATCCATGTTGTTCCATTGCCAGGAAAACTGAATGTATTAGTGGGACTGTCATTTGGTACAGTCCTTTCTATTGGATGCTATTAGCATCATGTTGATATATACATATAATCTTAATTGCAGGCAATGTCAGTGGGCAGCCACAGTATGCCAGTCATCTTGCTTGTCTATAAGACAGAAAAATGAATTTCTTCAGCCATTTTAAATGACACTTGTGCCTTCAGCTGAATCCATACAAATTTTTTTTGTTTTGTTTTGTTTTGCTTTGATCAAGCAGTTCTTTAAAGGATTTCAGAAGTTTCACACTTTTTGGTTGTTTTTAATCACAGATTTTATGTATTGACTGTAATTACTTAAAGATTATATCTGAAATTTGTAAATACCATAAGGCAGATTCTGTCCAGTCCTATGATGTGTAATAAATTTAACGTCTGCAAGGAAAGTTCAATAATCTGTTCAATCATCTGTATCGCAAATGGAAATACTTACTGTTTTAACATGGGGTAACACAGATATAATTGTTGTATCTTCTAGTGGCAGAAAACTGTGGGATACTCAAGGTGTGGAATTTTTTGTTTTGTTTTAATTTAACAGCTTTCCTGATTCCTTGTCGCTGCTGCTAATTATTGTGTCTTTTCCTCTAGTTAGCACTTAATGCGTTAGGCTGTATTTAGGATCGTTTTATTAATTGAAAATGTGTTTCAGAACAATTGTGAATTAGATAAGTGACTTTATTGGCCTTCAGTCTTTAAAACTATAAAAATGAGAAAATAAGGTGTGGGAAATTAATCTTCATTCTAGACAACAGGAAGATAAAACTCCAGTTTCCAGTGTAAGAGTATGTGTTTAGGAGAATCAAGGGAGAGAGCAAAGATATTTTGGATTTGCATTATTTCTCCTTGGTTTTACTGTGGCAGTATAGAAAGACTGACAAAGACTGTGGCTTACAAGACCTTGTTTATGCATGTTGTAGAAGATATGCCCAAAAAGCCAGACAAAACAGAGGTTGGACAAAAGGAAAAAGTGTTACAGTATTGATAATCACCATTGTTAAATACTACTGCCTCCAACTTCTGTGTATGAAATGGAGATGCTCTTTCACTATTTGAAAGGTAAAGTGCTTAGATAAAAGGTAATAAGGACTTTTCACCTTTTGCAGGCAGAGACCTCACACTTTTGAAATTAAGGCTGTCTCATTGGGTTATTGATTTAACTCCATTCTAAACCATCTACTTGTTGTGTTGTTTGAGCTCAGTTTCAGGGGGACAGGCAGCAGCATCTTGGGGGACTTGTGTGGCCTGCAGACTGCTCTGCAGAGCTTACTGACTTCGCTTTTCTCTAGAAAAGTAATAAGCAATTCAGCATATACACATATATACGATCTTTACCTGTCTTTACCTTATGTTCATCTCCAACAATTTTTTCTGTGCTTTTAACATCTCAGTTATTATCGTTTTACATGTCCATAAGACTTATTTATAGTCCCTTTCTGATAATAGTGCACTTTTACACAAATGAAATGTATTTTCTGAAAATATGCCGCTGGACTTGTGGTGTGGAAGTCCTTTTAGCAGATGTCTCTCTCTCTATAGATATACATAGATATGCTACACAGCTTTTGTGCCAACTAATGAGAATAAATTATACATTCTTAAATGCTTCTTCCATTTATTGTTAACTTTAATGCCATTTTAAATTATACCTGAAAATAACAATAGGTTTTCAAAGCCTTTCTTTAACCTTTAACATGCCTTAACTTTTATCATGAAAAAACAATTAGCTTAAGTCATTCACCGTAGCAGTTCTTTTATTTTTTTAAAGGCATATTAAGCATGTTTTTATGCCAGAAAGTTTCTTTTTAATTCTCTTTATTTCATAGCTGACACTGTGTTAACGGGAACATGACTTAACAGTGGATATTGATTTGCACATCGTTTTTTCGTTTCACTTTCCTATTCAAAAGGAATCAGTGCTGACAAGTTAATGAACTCTAGCTACAAATACATAGATAAGCCAAGGAATGGGTTTAGTACCTGCCTTGTTCTAATTATGAAAGGTTTTCCTTAGTGACTGTTTCATGTTCACTACAGAGAATTTGGAATGGTCTGTTCTGACAGTAACCATCAACAAAGCAGAGACTATCTGGAGAAGTGACATAATAGACGGCTGTTTATGGAAACCTCTTAACAAGTCTAAATTCATTTATCCCAGTATATTTAAGTCTGTAACATTTATATGTGGAACACAAAGTAGGCTGAGCCAAAGGGAACTAAATTCTAAATGTATTTAAGTGGGAGTTCATAAAACTATGCTGCATTATAGCTTCTATTTTAAAATTAATTTATTATATAAATGAATAAGTTTGGGCAATAGAAAAGGAGCTCAGAACTGTAGAACTACTCAGCAGAATTTTCTCTAAATGTGCTTGTAAATCTTTTGCCTTCATTGTCAGTGAATACATCCTCTAGCTAAGATGTTTTCCCTTGTGTATTGGGTTCTTTTAAAAATGTATATTATTCCAATTTCTATTTTACTGTTGTTTAACACAGATAGATTGGTGAATCTGATGTAGTTGATCTTTTGGATGATACCTTCTGCTGCCAAAAGTTATGATCTGGTCAAGTCTGTTTCAGTACCAGAAAAAAGCTAAAAATCCTGGGGTCTACTTCTTAGTCCTATGGGTTCTTTTGTCCATACAACTTGAAGCTGCTTTCAGACTGGAAGAACTGTAAAACAGGGTAAAATCGTGCTCTACAGTAATCAATGCCCATCTGGAACATGTGCAAACTTTGCTGTGGTTGTAGAGGATGAAGAAACCATGGTACTTTGCTGTGGTGTAGATTTACTAGAAGGTAATTCTCCACTGCCTAGGAATTTACTGTTAGGCACTTTCTGCATTACCAGCAGTAGTGCAAAGAGTTGTTAATCTGATCAGGGAATTTGGCCACCTAAGTCACTAGCAGACTTCTGGAATTAAAGACTTGCTTTCTAAATGTTGGCATGAGTTACAAGACTGAAGAAGTAGAAAGATGGGGAGGCCATTTGACAGAGAAGCTAAATATATTAGCTAGCTTGTGAAGTAAATTTCTGTGGTGACCTTAAAAGGCAGGGAACAGTACGTTTCATATCTTCCATCATAATTTCTCTTTTCAGAACAGGGTGGAGATGGTCATGGCATTCTGCCCTGAATTCCATATGCATGCCTTGCCAGGGGTTGCTCTGGCAATAGAAATAAACTCTCATCTCCAGGGAATACACTAATGATATTTAGCCAACTAGACAAGGGGCATAAACAAAAGTTTAAAAATGTATTTTCCAAGTTATGCCTGCACAGTATTAGGAGCCGGCTTTGCTTCCCTGTTGTGCTGAAGATGCTGACAGGCAAAGTCAAGGTGCTGTGACTTCTTGACTTCAGAGGGAGCTCTGATTTTTCAGGAGGAGAGCTAGACATGGAGCAGAAGAAAATACCTTTTTCTCTCTTCTGTCCCAAAACAAATAGAACTGAAAAGAAACAACTAAGTAACATCAGCAGCAATAATATTAGTTATTGAGTATAACAGGATGAGAGGCTGTTAACAGGTATTTTTAAAATGTACATCCCAGGTTATTATCCTAGTCTAGCAGCTGGATATTCATGGGACAAGTCTCAAGAAGGATTTAATTCTTTGTCTTTTTAGTACTGTTCATATTTTCCTAACTTGAGAAAAAGGTGAAATAACAGAAAGATTGATCTTTATTTCAAGATTAAAGCCTCCAAAGCTTATGATTTGAACTTTACTCACCTCTTTTGAAGAGGTTTGAAAAGCTGTTATGTAATCACATCTTTCATTTTAGCTACAGTTGGAAACAATACTATCAACATACCATAAAAATACTGTTTTTATTGTGATTCTATTTGTATTGCAAGAGTAAATGTCTCTCAGGACTTCCAGCTTAAATTTGCAAGCTCAAAATCTTTATGATTATCCAAGCTAAGCCTCAGACAAGCCTATAAAAAATTGCAGGTGTTTTATGCAAATGCAGACTCATGTTTTTGAAGCGAAGCCACAACTGACAGCAAGGTCACTTAAAGTTTTTGCTGTTTTAAAGGTAACGCTAGTTTCAGTGTATTCCTTGTCTTAGTACAGAACAAATGCCTAGATGCATTGGATTTCTAGGGCTGTAAAGTTTCGATGTATTTGCAGTGCAAGTACAGATATAGTAGCACACAACTAATCTATATTCCTTCGTTATTTAATACAAAAATTGAAGTGCATTTGATTCAGAGGAAAAGGAAAAAAGAAAAAGGAAAACAAACTGTCTTGGAGTAATCTTCTTCTAATCCTTGTATCTGTGAAGGAAACAAAATAATCTGAAACTGCAGACTTCAACTGAAGTCTCACATAGTCCCAGTGCCTGAAGGGGATGTGGATCTCTGAGACCTTGGTGAGATGTCACTGAGATGATGATTCTGCTTCAGTACCCTGACATTCACATCAGCAGCTTTAATCTGAGCTCTTTTCTGCATTTATTTGCTGTAAAGAGTCCTATAGCATTGATAAATTGTGTTTTCATGTTTTCTTTCGGGCACGTTGCTTTAGAAGTGCGCATCAAAGATTCGTGGGCCACCTTAGTGGCTCATCACACTGTTCAAGGAGCACAGTGTTGCCAGAATTAGAAAGGAGTAACAAGAAGGAATCCCGTTCGGACAAATTTTCTAGGAGAGAAACTGAGAAGAGAGGTAAGGGTTAGAGAAGAGGAGGGCTGGGAAATAATTATAAGGTACATGTGGTGGACAGATGTCATAGAGGGCACTGACTTATTTATTTATTTATTTATTAAAGTAGATTGTAGGAGGTAAATCAGAACTCAAAAACAACAACAAAAAACAAATTGAAAATAATAATAATAACAAAAAAAGCTATATCTATTCTTACAGGTTTCCTCAAATTGTTCATGCCCCCTTCTCAATACCAGTTTCTCTTTGCAGCCTGTAGCATGAGTCTCGTAAAACTTTGCTAAGATTATAATGCAATACCTTGGCACCAATCTCTCTTGTTTATGTGGCCATTAGTTCAAAGCCACAGACAAGCAATTTATTGGGTATGAAAAATGTCACCTGTGGCACCCTCATTTGCATCTGAAAATTGATTTTTGTCACACTGGGATTTTAGGACAACCTTTTTTGGCAGCCAACATTGCCACAAAGCATAATAAAAATAATTATGTGACCACAAAAGCAGGTAAGGTTCACTGTAAATTTTAAGTCTCTACAGGTTTGTAGTTGGCAAGGCATTGCTGATGAGATTGTGAGAGAGTTACCTGTGGTAATCTTTCTTGATGATTTAATATTGACACCTAAACTTAAAACATAACTTCTGATTGCTAGCAAAGTGTGTAACAACATAATGGTACTTGATTATGTTTAGTCAAACACTCCAGCATGATAGCAGAATATTAGAAATGCCAGCTGAACAATTGATGAACTATTAATTAAGATTTCTAAAGTGATAATTACTGAGACACAAACATGGAATGTTTGTGAAGAAAGTACTATAAAACACCTTTTGATGATCAGTTAAAACATATAATCTACTTAGCATTTTTGTAAGTGCTAAGTTAATTCATTTTTCATTTTCTGATGTATTTGGCTCTTAGAGTCTGCCAAGTTTTTGTCTCCTCACTGGTGAGACAGTTAATTTACATAGGAGGATGTCATTGTCCATTGTGATACTGAAAAATCCTATTAATTATCAGTGTTAAGTTTTTCAAATGCTTTCATTAGTTATTTTGGCAAAACAATTCCCCAGGGTAAGATATATTTATATAACAAATTCCGCTAAAGCCGAACCAACCATAAATGGATTATGCAAACTTGTTTCCTTTCTTGCAGATAAATTGTTTTACAGCAGTGTTCATTATAAGAAAGTTCTTTGCCCACTGTAGTACTTTATCAGCTCAAAATAATCTACAGCTTCAGTTTCAATGGTAAAAAGACACCATTCTTTAATATGAATGCAGCTTTTAATCTTAGCTCAGGATGTTGGTTCTTTTCTTTCTTTCTTCTTCTGCCTTATTTAAAAGACAGGCAAAGGATGGCAATTTATAAGTTCATACTCCTTACACCAAGTTTCTGTATGCAGCTATGAAGGGAGCAATATACTATTGAAAATGAATGAACATGATCTGACTGAAATGCATGTTAGAGAAAGGCAGGAGAAAAAAGTGAAAACTAACTCTTATTTAAAGGATGTGTAAGTTTTTACACAATTGAATGCATGTGGTGGAGAAATTTGGGTTTATTGAAGAGGTTGTTTTTCCTAAAATCAAAATTCATACCTTTGTTTTCTAATCAAATTCATATTCAGTATTTTAATACTTCATTAATAACACTGACATTCAGCTGAATATGGAGAGAAATGCTGACAGAGTGACAACACTTCTGGCTGTTTTTGTGGAATGCCTTTACTTGGATTTATGAGATAGGCTGTTAAACAATAAGCAGCGGCTGTGCATACATATTTCACATTCACCCAGTGCTGTTTCTGCTAGCAGAAGGATTTGAACTTAATCATGGGTTAGTCACAGTCCACCCAAAACTAAGCCTGTTTTAAATCACGGGTGGCACAAATATTTTGCACTGATGTCAGCCTTCAGCTGTTAGGCACACTTGCTTCCTTTGGCGCTCACTGGCGTTGGCGTCCTGCAGAGCTGCTGGCTTGATGGAGAGTACCGGGAATTTTGTCTGTCTTTGCCTAATTGGCAGTGAGATGAGACCTTGGCTATCACAAGTGTTACTAAAAACCACGCCACCTTTATCTTCCACTGTGACATTATAAAATCTGGCAAAAACTCAGATATATTTTCTTCTTTGCAAACAGGTTGATTGTCCATCAGTCCTCGCAGCTTGGGTTTAAATATTTACTGAAATAATAATAATTACTGTTGTTTTCTAAGTTTCTCTCCATTGCTTTAATTGTCTTTTCTCCTTCAGGGTTTATTATGTTTGGTCTTTGCAACTTTGGCTATATTTTGAATGTAGGCTTTATGGTTTGCAGCAGTAGCCTGAGGTAGTCTGAGAGTGTGCTCAGTAACATAGTTTCACCATATTTGGTTCTCTCCAATGGCAAGAACCAGCCTCTGCTAGAAAAACTCTATATTTAGTTTTGAATGAATGATTTTGCTTTTATAAATCACTTCTTCCAGAAGAGAATAGGAGTCATTGCTACTGGAGCAGAAACACTTAGGCAAATACAAAAACAAAAAGGTGTGAATTTCATTGCTTCTCATACTGATCATGTTAGCAGAAAAAAAAAATAATTAAAAAATCTATTAAGTTTGTATACAATCTACAATGAAATACCAGGAAATACTTTTTCAGCATTATTGAATGAGGCCTGGTTGTTATGAGCAATACGAGCAGGACTTCTTGTTTCTCTCTCTTTGCTCAAAGCTCAGAAAAAGGCAAATAACAACTATCTGTACTTCAACTTAGGAGAGAAAATACTAATCCCTGTAAAGTACTGATCAATAGAAGATAAATTAATAATTTCTATGTAGATAACTAGTAGAGGAATTACTGCATAGGTTATACCTGATACTACAGCAAGACTCTTCCAAACTTTCAACCTGCTCTTTATTTTCTTCATGTTTCTGTGAATGATGTCTTAGCCAAGTAAGATCCCTAGGCCACTCTCTCCACTGATTCTTGCTCTTCCTTTATTTTTAATGCTTATGTTTTTTGCTTTTGCATTCTATGTCACTAGTTTTCCAAGTGGCACAGACATTATTTGTCCTGTCAAGTCTTTCGGATCACCGAGATAACCTTTTTGTTTTCATCTTGTGCTGTAAATGTAATAAATCAAATCCTTGCCAAAAGCAAGTTTTGAATTTTATATCATGAAATTTGTATTTCATGCTCTGTTGCTTATTCACAGAAGCCCTCCAATCTGAAAAGAAAAATAATACCACATGGCTTGTGTATCTAATACAGACAAATGTTTCCAAGCAACTGCCTGAGCAATCTGAAGATCAAAAATTACTCATCTGAGAAACTTGCATATCATGGTAGATAATGTATTTATTCACAGATTTCAAGGTCTGTTAGTGGACAGTTTGTAAACTGAGACAGGGCCAAAAATGTATCAAATTATGAATGCTGTAATTTATTAACCTCTATTAGATAAATTCAGCGAAATAAAGCTATTTTAAGTTAAGAGACTCTGATATTGTGTTTCACTCCACTTTGAAATGTTCAGGAAATAGCAATCAGAACCCTAAGCACTAAGCTGATAGTTTGATTTTGCTGTAGTGCTACATTCACATACCAAAGGGAATGGTGCAGAGAAAGTTGAATAACACAGAGTAGAATTAGTAATTTTTTTACATTCCTTGGAAACTCTGCACTTTATAAATGCAACATGCTGTGCATAATCTGATGTACACAATGGGTTTTCAGTCACTTTTTAAAGTAGGACGTTTGTACTTGGCATGTGTGACAAGAACTGAAGAATTTATTTTATGAATTCATAGTGCTATTTAAATACAGCCCATTCAAGATTCTTCTGGGGCTAGCTGCATGATGGATAATTATGAGGAGTAGAGAGATTTTGCTGATTTAGCTCAAGCTGTGAGTACTCAGGTTTTTAATTCTAGAATTCTTCTGTTTAGATTCCAGTATGTCAGCAAAGGAAGCAGACATCACAGGTCTCATTGAATGACTTCACTGCTTTTGGAAGAAGATGTTGTGTTAGATAAAAGTAGAACTTATTTGATAAGACTGAACAAATATGAAATATGAACAAAATGTTTGCAAGCAAAGTAGACATTAGATGTATAATATTCTGTTTTGGCCAGTGTTCAGGCTTATGAATGCATCCTTTCTCAGAAAGACACTGGATTAGAAGTTGAGATCTGAATGGAGTTTTTAGATCTGTGGGGTGTAAGTGCTAAAATAATGTGATCCACTGGAAAGTCTCTGGAGGCAACCGTTAAAACTGAAAATGCTGATTCTATATATCTTCTCTGTTCCCTGTGATTACTTTGACCAATGGACTGTCTGTCCCTATTCAGTCACTCTTCTGTAGTTGATAAAAGGCTATGGAGTGTTCTCACCCTGCTCTAACACTTTTGAGAGTATTATTTATTTTTAATGTTCTTGGATGCTGTGTCCCACTGACCAGAAACCCACAGCAGGTAACCCACAGTCAACCCTACAAAAACAAGGCAGTAGGAGTAGCAACGAAGTTGCAGAACAGATGGCATGCAGGCTGTAATGAAGGTTGGATCTGTCTCCTCTTGGCCAGGAAACTTCAATAAGACCTGTTTACTTGGTGTTTGTGTAGGTGGTGACTGTTCTTATCCCATGGAGACACGTAGTTAAAAGTCAGCAGGTATGAAGGAGGGAATATAAATATTTGTATGCTACTATGGCTGCAGGTTGTTAGGGCAAAATGCTCAGATCCAAACATATGAATTTGAATGATATATGGTATTGCACTATGAACGTCACATCTCATGTATTGTAAAGCTGCACTTGACTTTAGTTTCAGCTGTTATAATCCAGAACAAAAACAAAAACAAAAAACAACTGCAAATTTCAATAAACTGTAACTCCTGCCATTTGAGTGGTGTTTTTTGTTGTTGTTTTGTTTTGTTTTTCCTGAAGAATGGGCATTGTCCTGTGAATTTAATCATGCCTGTGAATTTAATCATATGGTGGGAACAAAGAACACAGGAGTTGTTCAGGTCTTGTATTTTTGTCTCTGATAACTGCAGTCAGTGTCGGGTACTGTTCCAACACTAGTACCACTCAGTGAGTAAGAAGTGTCTAAAAGACACTACACCACAGTCTCTTACTTGTATCACAGTACAGAATTAAGCTTCTGATATTGGACACTTACTGTCTGTTAATTCGTTTGTATTGAAGAATAAAAATACAACCCAAATTGTGAAGTGGATTAATACACTACCATTTTGGCTCTTTGCACTCAGTTAATGCCTGTTAATTAATTTGGTCTGAGTAGCTGGACCAAGCTGTGAAGTGGATTAATGTACTAACATTTCGACCAAATTTCAAATCTAGTTTGGTGAATAAGGAGTTTTGCCTTAGCTTGGATCTAAGTGGGCATTTTGTCTTCATCACAGACTACCACTCCATTTGTCAGTCTGGCAGCTCCTGTATTGGAAAGCACAAGAATGCCAGCTTTGTAGAGCACCATGCATGCATAGTAAAGTCAAATAGAATATATCTAGGCTTTTTTTGAGATTTGTTGTGCAGATCTATGATCTCAACATAATTCATTCCTGCACTGCAATCTCATATATTATTTTTGCTAGTAGTCAATACAGACCTGATCTAATGGAGAGGAGGAAGAAATTGCTGTGGGCATTGCAGCATTACATTACATGCAAGAGTGTACCAATACTAACGGAAAGAAAAGTATTGAAACTCCCTCCCAGATAAATAGTCCTTGATTACTTCAAGAAGAAACAGACCTCTCAAATTCTGAATAAAAGGTGTCTTATTTTTCAGCATAAGGTAACTGGCAGATTTTTGCAATACACGTGACCACATCTTCTGTATGTAATCTGTGCTGTGCAAAGAAAGTGATTGATCTGGGTGTGTCCAACTGACTGCAGTTGCAGAGTTTAAGCTGCTAAAATGTACAAAGTATGGTTGTACCACATACAGTTCGTGATTTTTTTTCTGGGTTTTGTGAAATTGCAGACCGAGGGCCAAATAGTTCATTTTCCCCTCCACAAATTTTATGGGATGGAAAAATGGCAGGAGAAAACTGGGTTCAGTGTGTATTATGGTGGGATTTCTCCAGCTCCAGGCTGATATATGACATATATAAATCTATTCTTTGCTGCAGTACTTCATGCATGTCTTGTCAGCTTCTAATCACAAAGACGGGTTAAAATAAAGGGCATTATGAGGGGCTGCTATTACTTTTCTTCCCATGAATGAGTTGAAGAACCTGTGCCAAATCTACAAGGATTTTAGAACTTTTGATACTGGATGTGCTTTCTGTGAGGGACTGGAACTGGTTATCTGATAAAGAAATAGGAAATAGGTGAAATAGGAAAGCTTTGGAGGTGTAATGCCCAGAAGGATGTTGCTGAAGAAAAAGGCCTAAGAGTATATATAAAATAAAAAGGCATTCCATTAAACAAAAATGCACATTTTAGATAACTTCATTTGGGTAGGGTTGTATGATCAAGGTTCAAAAGAAACAAATTCAAAATGAATGCTAAAGGATGAACATTTTCCAAAGAAAAACAAGGCTCATAGAACGACACTGATACCTGGAGCGAGAGAAAGTGAGGGGTGTTATTTGGGATTGTGGGAGGTGTTCAGGAAAAACAGAAGGATCATGCAGAGTTTAGAGAAGAATAACAAGGTAAATAATCAATGTTTTGAATCAGATTATGGGTTGTTTTGTTGGTTGAGTGGGGATAATGAAGAAACTGAGCAATAACAAGGGATATGTGGTGATAGAGCTTGAAAATGTTGTTTGTTGAGGTAGCAAGACTGAAAAGGTTTGAACTGTAATCACAGCTTGGAGGGGATAGGAAGAAGTGTGTTTTATGCACCCACTCAGATATGGGACTGGGATTGCAGCCACTAGATCTATTAAACAGCATACATGATTTCAACACACAGTATTATTGCTTTAGGGTATGACGAAATTGCTTTTGTGCAGCACTGTTACAATGCAGTGAATTTCATAGCATTTGAGCAATCCAGAACATGGGTATAAAATGTGTTAGTTTTCTTCCACATACTTACAGCTTGCTGCCCTGGAGCAAGAGATAGAAAGCTGTTTTTCCAAGGTGGGACAACTTCTGCTATGAATAGGACTAATTTTTCGTGAGAACTAAAATTTCTTTATTAGGAATTGTCCCTATATCCCAGTACTGAAACATGAAACATCTTGCTCATGGCTGCTCATCCTGTTCCAAATTTGTATTTATATCAGTTGTCTGCTACTGATGTACGGATTTTGTGGTCTTTTATAGGCTAGTGCCCCAAGACAGTTCATGTTTGATTCATTTATCATGCCTTAGAATCAAGATGTATTTTCTATGTGTTTTTTCTCCTTCTTGCTCTGGAGATTAGGGTGTTTTCATCATGTCTGAAGCTTGCTGGAGTTAAAGGGAAGCTCTTATGAGTTCTTCCAATATGAGTGGAGAAAGGAGTCTGCTCAGTGGGTAGGAATATGAAAAGTAGGAAGTTAAGACTTTGTGTCCATGCTGTGCAATAAATTTTCCATGTGGTTTCGGTTAATTCTCAAAAGGATCAGTTTTCCGAAAGGTTTTAATTGCTTCAGAACTCCAGCATGTGTCTAGTACTATTTTCAATAGCAGTTTGGTATCTTAGTTCAACGGGTGATACTTTCATTAAAAGCAAAACAAAATGCAAAGCAAACAGGCAAACAAAAATCTACCACCTGTTTTCAAAGGTAAAGTTTTGTTATAGGACACTTTCTTCAGGCTGGATGCCTTGGCAAATGCATCAGCAAGTGTTTTCTCTATATAAGTTACATTTACTTAAGATGCTGAAGGTTTTGGGACATCTTTGACCATTTTGTATTTTTTTCTGGCATGCTATAAAAGCAGTCTTTGTTTGCTTTGCAACTGGTGTAAGCGCAGTAGAGGTGGGGAGAAGGGTATTTTTAATGGTGATAAGTGATACGTTGTTAGTGTACCTTGGTGAAGACAGAGACATAAGGTCAGCCGTTGCCTTTTTCCATAAGCCCATATTTGCAATGTTTTTGACAGATGCAGTCAGTCAGAGCTTATTTGGTTGCTTGTGTATAAGGGGTATCTCATTATATTTAATGAGCAGTGTGGAACCAGTATGAGATTTTCTGAAAGAGGGGGTGATTCACATATGGTTCAAAATGCAAATAACACCCACTAAATGATGACAAGAAAAGTCTGGAATGTTGATTTGAAATAAATAAATAAATGCTTGATTGCCAGTTCTGTATTTTTCTCAGAACAGGTAACTCCTATGGTTAATGTGTACAGAAAGGAAAGTTAATGGCATTCAGTCCATTATCATCCTAGAAAACCTTTTCCCTGACATAGAATAAGGCACATGTGAAGATAAATTAAACTTATACTTGAATAGAGACAGGGCTTTTCCACCACAAAAGATGCTGCAGAGGTTCAATGGAATGTATCATTTCACAAAGCAGAAGTTCAGATTTGTCTCCGCGATAGTTTACATTATTTGTCACATATGCATTACAAAAATACATCAGAACAAATTAGCATTAAAATAGTTGTGATTTACACATTACCAAATGTTTTCCAAAAAAAATCATTTTATTATTCTTGACTCCTCTGAAGATAAAGTAACCTCCATCCTATAAAAATACATATAGCACAGCTAGCTGAATCTACAGTAGTAAAGCTGTAGTCTGAGACTATGAAGCACCTATGAAGTTAAGGGTATATGGGCTAGGCCATGTAAGGATCTGCCTTTAGGTAACAATCAGAGTGGTAGAAAAACCTCCCCCCAAGTTAAATCAAGTTACCCTAGCAATTTCCATTACTCGGATGTCATATCTGACCATGCTGGAAGCTGTGAGGTAACTGAATCTCCTTAGCATGCTAGATTTTGGTTGTATTTGTTCTTTTAAAGTATAAAGTGTGATTTTTTTTAGCATGACATTTATGAGCATTGAGGACAGACTATTTTTAAGCAGATGTTTCTGTATATGCTATTGACCTTAACAATTCTCAGTTTTATTTGATTTAATGATTTACTTGTTGTAAGCAGTTGTTCTTTGAATTACAAGTAAAGTTCAGCACATTTCTTTTTTTTTTTTGTATTATTGAAAATATGAGAAAATATTTCTGACGTATTTGAGAAATCATTAACTATTAATACTGCTGTTAATACTGCTGATAATAACAATGGTCTGATGATAGAATTCACTTATAATGCACTTATGAGACACTAAATAAGTATTGCAGCTCAAGTCTGAAATGTCAGCTGAGAACTGTATAAAAATATTTTTTAAGTTGATCTGTGTGCAGTTGTATTTTCTTTCATCTTATGCAGACTTATTAGTAGAAAGACTGGTACACCACTGAATACCACATCCCAATTGCCATTTCAGATTAATTTTGTTTGCAGTGAGCATCCATTTACTTTTGTTTATTTTTGGAGTAGTACTTGGGATTGACCCCATTTAATACCATCAAGCTTAGTATATAAAAACAACAAAATGGCAAGAAACTCGGCCACTTTTCTGGTCACCATAGTGCGTTACAGATTGCCACTCCTGTGATGTTTCCAACCCTTTTTGTGATGAATCGATAAGTATTCAGCCACCTTATTCCCATGACAAGTTCTAATGAAATTTTCTTTGCTAAGACTAATGGTGCCTGCTACTGGATAGTGACTAGGCCATTCATTCAAATATTCAAGAAGTGCAATGACCCCAAGAACCCCTTGCGAGAAGAAAGGAAGAAAAAAAAAGGAAAAACAAAACAAAACAAACAACAACAACAAACAACAGGCTGGAGAGTTCTCAAGGGAACTGAAGAAATTTGAACTTGTGTGGCATCACAGGTTGGGCAGACTGACACCTTTCACTAAGCTAAATGTTAGAAAAATGAGGTGGCTGTTTGTTGCTTGCTTAACTTGAATAGGGAATTGAGATTTGTTGCCAGTGAATCAGTGAACAGTGTTGCCTTGTTGAGTTCTGAACTATTGCTGTTAAAAGTACTGATTCTGTGTCTAGAAAGGGAATTTAATAAAATGAAAAATAGGTGTAAAAACTAGTTATGAAATCATGAATTGGACAACGAAATGATAGTTGGATAATAATCAGGAAAAAGCAGCATAGCAATCACAGGCCTGACAGGGCAATTAAATAGTGAAAATAAAGAACCTGGTAGGATTTTTCTCCTACCACTTTTTTTTTTTTTTTTTTTTAATTGCAATCAGAGAAACAGAATTTTTATTTCTGCTGCACTCTTCTTAGAAAGGCATATATTTATTACAATATATATTTTTTCTTTAAACCTTTGCTTATGGGTGGACGTTTCTGGAAGCACACCTGCCTTAAGCTTCTGTATGTCTCACAAGGCAGCAGGAGATGGGAGAAGCAGGCAGCTGTCACAGCCATTCAGGCACTGGCTGAACCCCACATGTGGGGGCTCTCCAGACTGACGGCTCCAGACTTTAGGTACAGAAGCACTTGTCTGGAGCCATTGCTGCTAGAAAGATGTGATAGGTGCTGTAGTCTCTGATGAGCTAAGTCCAGCAAAGATGACAGAAAACTTTGACTCCAGTCAAAGGCCAAAAGGAAGCTCCTGTAATTCTAGCTTGATATTGTAAGACATGAATCAAAAGTACCAACTCCTTTGGAGTGATTTCGTATACCTTGTGATTTGCTTCGTTAAGAAATTGTAGGTGAATTCAGTAAAAATGCTTAGGTATGCAAAATATCCACCCTTGAATGGGAATCTTTTCAGTGTTTTGACTGTTGAATCAGGTGTTAAATGCACATGTACTTTCAAATTTCTTGGTTTCTGTCTTATATACTGGTTGAGGATAAAGCCATCAGTTGCCAGCTGCTTGGCATTAAGCAAAATCTGTTTCCCTGTTCTTTAGAAACAGGGAAAACATTATGAACTAGTATAGGTATAAACATGATACAAGGATCTAAATACATGTCATACTCATTTCCAATGACAATGCATCTGGGAGGTTACCCGTACATTTTCGTGAGCTGAAGGGCAGCCATCAATGTAGTAGTTAGCACAAGTCAGAACTGTGATCAGTTTAGCACTGCTGCAGTTGATCTAAGGAACTGATTCCCTCTCAGACATACCGGTAGTCATTCTTCCTCCTGTCCTTTGCAGTGTCACAGATACATGCCAGCCAAACTGCTGTGCTTAAGTGCGTAAGTGATTTTGAAAGCTGCTCTGTGCATTTGCCTTTGGACAGAATTCAGCTCTTTCGTTTTTATTTGACACTTCAAATGTTTTTGCCTTGAACTTTCTCATGAATTTTTATTGGGGAAAGTTCTTCTGAAGGACAAAAATAGGGACACAAGTGACCTTCAGACCGAAAGATTGCAGAGAAGTGGCAAAGCCTTTGGGAGAAATGGGAACTCCGAATCAGGGTGAGCCTCGAAAGGTTATGAAAATTGGCAAAATCGTGAGAAGGGATTCTCTGCATGGTTCTCACTGCTCTTTGACTTTATCGTGGCTAAAGCTGACAGTTGTAGGCTTGTTTCCCTTGATGCTGCTTGTCACCAAATTTGCAAAGTCACACTAAAGCTAGTAGATGTAAATCAGTGTTCTGGCTGTGATATACTCACTAGATGGAAGGCATCTATGCAGGTGGCAGCAGAACAGCCTGTGGAGTTCTTGACTGATGTTCAGATCACGCTATCAAGAAAACTCATTCATCTTTGCAGTTTTATAAAAATATAGCATAGAGATGAAGCTGTCCTTAGGTTATAAAGTAGCAGCTATTAAAACAACAACGTGGATTCCAGAACTGACTGAAAAACTTATTGCATTAAGAGAGCAAAGAAAAGTGTATGGTAGGATGTAACTGCCTTATTGAAATTAGACATTTCTTTCACCCTATGATTTGTTTTGCAAAATTGTCATGACAGCGTGAACAAATTGTAGTGATCTAAACCTTTTCCAGTTTCAAAATTAATTCCCAACACAGTACAAATTGGTGCTTTTTTTTTTTTTTTTTTTTTTTTTTTTTTTTTAAGGAAGGGGCCTGAGTCTAGGTGAGAGCTCTGGGAGATGGGAAGAGGCTGTCTTTGACCTCGGTAGCTGCTGAGTGTGCTTGGAGAAGAGGTTTGCGGAGGCTGTAGGATGAAGCAAAAAGAAGAGAATGGCCTCTGGGAAGCTGCAGTTTGTGCACCGAGAGGATCAGAGAAATGATGGGGAGGGAAGGCAGAGGTGTGATGGGCAGAGTTTTCCAGGGGCTAGAGGCCACTCTGAAGAGTTTGCTGTAGCTCATAACATGCTGAATTGCCTGAAGCTCAGCTGGAACTAAATACCCCAGCAAATGCAATGGAAAAAAAGCAGGCTTGTGTATAAACCACTTCTATTACTGTTCTTTCAGATATAGTAGCATGAAGTTTTCACTATGTAAAAGAAACCTACTGTCTGGTATTCTAAGTTGCACTGAGTTTTGGTGCCCATTGCTTTTTAACTTACAACTTTTTGGTCCTTTTTGAGAGATCACAAGCCTGGGGACAGTCTCAGCAAATCACCTGTAAGTTCTGTTTGACTTAAAGTGTGGACTGAGAAGTGGCTGAGTATAGAGGTGACTTGAAATGCGATAATGGAAAAATTATGTAAAACATTTAAAGTGTGGCTTTTTAAAGGTCATATGCAAGTATTTGAGGTAAGCCAAACCTTGTCTAAGATTTATGAGTAAAGCAGTCCTCTTGTTAGGATGGTAGACACACTTGCTTAAGTTTAAAACTAGTCTGTAGGAATACAAAATGAATACGGCCAGTCCACTGTTACTGTCATAAGTGGAATAAACCAACAGTTTTAAATAGTTTGATATGTTATCACTAATCATTGAAAAACACATAATATAAAACTTAGAACATGGTAATTCATGTTCATTTTACCTGAAGATATAGGGATTCGAAATGCTATTTTGAAAGTCATTGTACTTGGTCTTTTTCTTTTTTAGGAAATCTTTAAGATAGAAGGCAACCTTGGAATTCCAAGACAAAAAAGGGCTATTTTGGCAACTCCGATATTAATTCCAGAAAATCAAAGACCACCGTTCCCCAGATCTGTTGGCAAGGTAAGTCAACAAATAATAGAATCATTTTTTTATATTAAGTAATCGACGTATTTCTCTTAAAATGTTGTGATGCCTATCACATTGGTAGTAATATCCCAGACAAAATTAAGAAGCCTAAAGCTGAACAGAGTGGATATTGTGTAGACAGATGAACATGGCTTTGTATTCATGGGAGACTTTAATTGCATA
This sequence comes from Cygnus olor, assembly GCF_009769625.2. NCBI lineage: Eukaryota > Metazoa > Chordata > Aves > Anseriformes > Anatidae > Cygnus > Cygnus olor. Next base: position 4,392,672 of record NC_049180.1, on the reverse strand, counting down.
CATTCTGGTAAAAAGTATTAACTGGGACTGCTATCTGCAACAGAGGTTACCGTGTATCTATGTGTGAGGCTGGGGCTGAAATTTAGGCCAGAAACGCCATGAAGAATATCCTACTGCACAGTGTGGATTATCTTGTGTCTATTCTTAACACTTGGTAGGAATTCAAAAGGCATTAAATATAAAAATGTCCTAAGTTCATGTCCTTAAATTCATTTCTAGCGTCCAAAGACTAAGCAAGTTTTTGCAGACATTTTCAATTTGATTTTTTTTTTTTATTGTTTCCAAAGATCTGAAAAAGAGGAAAGTTTCTCTTGTGTCTGCAGGAAGCTATATGAATGAGAGTTCCAACAACCCCCTTTCCAGAACTTCAGATGTACAGCTAGAATACAAAATCATTCAAATTGAAATAAAAATATCTATTAAAATGGCTACTTAGGCAACATAAGTTGTAATTATATGAATATATTTTGCACATAGGCAATTTTGAAACAGGAATCCTATGCATTGCTCTGATTTTAGTAGGTGTGACAATGGCGTAATGGCCTATACAGCTGTAGATTATGTTCGTAATTCCCACCAGTGGGATCACTAGAGCTATATGCACAGATCGAGGGCAGAATTTTACTCTAGAATGTATAATCTTCCTAGCTGGTACCTAATCAGATACTTGAATAATTAGGAAAGATTGTTTTCCATTCAGTACAAAGAAAGAATAATCTCTGAAGATTTTTTCTCCCCTTTCTCTCCAAGTAATTTATTTAAAGCTATTTCTCCACTTTTCATTTCATGTTTCAGAGTTTTGAGAATTAATGATCAATAACTTAGTAAATATTGTTGTTTAATATACTAGTGATAAATAGTTAATTTTTAAGATTTCTGTTGCACAGTTTTAAAGGAGTGAGAGAATTAGAAGGTTACTTATACACAGATCTGCAGTCTTTTTTTTATTTTTCTTATTATTTTCCCCTTCACTCTCCTTCTTCCCCTACTGCCTGTGATTACTTTAAAGTTTTAGATCTCAAGTGGTCTGAGTTGCTCGCTAGAATTGCCTCCATTAAGTATTTTTATTAGTAGTTTAGGATGATAGTCCTGGTAATTGAGGTTTCTTAAACAGAATGAGATGAATCTGATATTGTTTGTACTTAAATGTATTCCTAGCATCTTGTCGTCTTGATTTGTTATCATTCTTGAAATGCTAGTTGGGGATCACAAGTTAGATGCGGTAGATGAGGTACAAACACAGAAGTATAAAAGCATCTGGCAGTCTGTATTTCAAAGGCCCTGAGACACCTATTCTCAACTGATGTTTAAATTATAGGAACTGCAAATGATCAGCACCTTGAAATACTTTGAGCTGTCATCAATTTAAAAAGTCTTTAAATATGTTTTTTTTTTTTTTTTTTTTCCCAGTATATTTCCAATTTAGGTATCTAGATGACTATTTTGGCTATAGTCTGTTGCAAGGAGTAACATAGAGTGAATAAGGGATGAGTGAGACAAAACTTTTAGAGATATTTAAAATAAGGGAATAAAACATTCTAGGTCAACTGCAGTAATTTGCAACTGAATGCTTAATAAAGCATAAATAAAAAGGTTTAGAGCCTCAGACATACTGATGGTAGGAAAGACAGTCTATTGTTCCTTAAATAAAAAATTCAGTAGAAGTCAATGCTGAAAATAAAGACCTAAAATAATTGCTTTTATAAGCTACGCAATGAAGTCTGTACTACTCTAGAGAACCTTAGACACCCAATTCATGTACTCGTTTCAGACACAACTTGCAGAAAAGGTTGATTATCTTTCTCATTTTACTTTAGATGTTTATTGTGAATTGTATGTAGCTTCATGAATTTACAAGAATTCTGCACCCTTCTGTGAGGCAAAAGAATCACAATTACTTCCTTCTTCCACATTATTTTGGGGCTTATCTTTAGAAGCCTCAACAAGGCATTGCATGGACTGATGAATTATAGCTACTGATGTGTATGAATTTCTCCTGAACTTTTTTGTCTCTCTGTTCTGTTGTAAGCACTGTGAAGGGGACATTGCAGACATATTTTGTAGCTGTGGTTTCTGTAGTGCTTGGAGGAAGAGAAAACTAAAAGAGAATGCTGATCCCAAGCTTCTAACTAGGCTAATTTGCATGTTATGATAGAATTTAAAAAATGAAGGAGAAGAAAAAGCATATTCTGGAGCATACTTTTGTCATGTAATTGCCAGCAGTCAGGGCTGAGGACTTGTGTAGGCTTGCTGTGAAGGGAATGGCAGAGATTCTCACACCTCAGGGGCTCACCCCATCTGTCCAAGGCAGTGAGCAATGTCCTTCTGAGCTCCACTGTGATGGGGGTTCCTGCTCAAATCCCTGTGAGCTATGGGTGACTCTGCCAGGAAGCCAGGGTCAACTCAAGCTGAACTGTGACAACTTTTCTATGAGAACCCTGTTCTTTCCATACTGCTTAGCCTCAGATATATATATGAAATATAGAGGCTTACGAAAAGGACCGTACCTAAGGAAGTTTGTAGCATTTAAATAAACACTTCCAAACTTCAGCAATATTTTGTTTCAGCGTGCACTGTGGGGCATTTCATATTTTATTCAGACATAGGCACCCTGTTTGTATGAACTATAGGATATAGAGGAACCCACAAGTTTACAGACATAGGTACTATTTATATGTATTGTATTTTCATAATCCATACTGCTATGTCTCCATCTCCATTGGCAAAATCTCAAAGGGAAACCAAAGAGTAAAATTTAGAGAAGGAATATACAGTTTGGCTATAATAAAAACGTAATACTGAATGTTATTGAACTTTCCTGTAAGGATGAACACAGCTGACTCAGTTGGTCAAGCGTTATAGTGAGGAAAAATGAATTACTTCCAACTCAATGCAGTCATTTTCAGAATAATTTCTACTTCAGAAAATTGCTTTCTGCCATGTCTGGTGTCTGAGAGAGACTACAGAAAAAGGATTCATCAAAATAAGGAAAGAATGCAAAACATCTGTTATGGTAACATAGTGGCAGGTATCCAAATATGCCTGGAGACTCCATCACCTGCTAGAGAGTCAGAAGGTCCCTGGGTGCAGGAGATGTCAGCGCTGTTTCAGGGCCTAGAGCAGCTCTGTGTGGCATTTCCAGTGATGTAATATTATATTGGATCTTCGTATTGCTCCACCTGTTGTTAGATTGAAGTGCAACATGCCTCTGTAATTTCTGAATTGGAATGGCATGAGCATATTTAACATGTCAGGCTTATTTCTGACTTAAACATTTAAAGGAATTTATCCTCTGGAAATATGAAATTCTTCAGATGATAAAACATAACAATAAACACATTTAGGAACTAAGAATTCTAATGCAATAATGTGTGTTGGGGTGGAGGGAATAACTACACACTTTGCTGTGTGAAAAATAATTGCGACGTTTGTTTTGCTCTTTGTTACACTTTCTGCTCATCAGAAAAGAAAAGCTTTCCCACACTTTATTTAGTCAGGATAGTGATCATTTCAGATATGACTAGTTCTGTTTGATTTATGTGGTGCAGTTTGGATGTCCACATAAAAGTTAGGTTTCCAGTTGCACCCTGACTGTTATTTTCTCTTTCTTTCATTTATTCCAGAAAATTACCAATCTAATTTATTCCTCTGTCCTGGCTGCCTTCTATTTCCTAACTCATGCTAACACTGTGTTGCCTGAAAATGCATAAGGTTGTTTGGAAGTGATTGCAGCAGCTGCCAGCAGTTGAGCTGCTTATTAGCACTTGGCTGGGAGCAGGGCAGATGTGCAAAAATAGAAGAGCAGGGGGAGAAAAAATATATATTTCATAATTAGGAAACAATAGCATAAAAAAGAAAATCATGGTGATTTTAGAGGACTTTATTCATTAAGATTTAGTGAAATAACTCAGAAAGGAGATATTGCACTGGACAAGTGGAAAATTGGATTGTTGTAATTAGAAAAGTTCAAATAAGTACTTGGCATAACAAGGAAATGCAAGTGTAGAGGCTGTTTTCTTTGCTGTTACAGGCTTTCTATCATATCCACTTAGGGATAAGGTTGGTTAGGGTATCTCTTAGGTTAAAAACTAAGTAGATGTGCTGTGCTCATACGTAGAGAAATCTCAGGTTTTAGCAAAATCTGAACTTCTTCATATTATCCTTCATTCCTGAGGGAGAACAGGGAGATCAAGATATTTTAATACAGTCTTGGTAACATGGGCCTCTGTGTCCAGATGGCCCAGGCTACAACTGTTGACTGTTATTGATGTGTTTGGTTTAACTCTTGCTGATAAAGCAGAGGGATATGATATTCAATTTTTAGTCTCTCTCCATATGTTACTCTTCCGGTTTATTTGTCCACATCAAGTCAAATGAAGCACAAAACAGTGGGGTGCAGGATTATCCTGTAATTATGGTGATAGGTTATTTGTGAGTGCACTATAGAAATGTATTCTACAATTAACTTAAGAGTGGTGGTTCTATGCATCTATTTGATGACACTATCCAGACACACTTTAACTGTGATGATGAACTGCATGATGGTCCTTTTTGAAGTTTAATCCTTGCACTAACACAGAGCTCAAAGTGCCAGAAGGTAATTGTGAGGACAGTTGGCACGTTCCAGCTCTTCACACCGACCTTTGGAGAGAAGGGCATCTGCAAAGTGAGTGTTAATTAGCCCAGAATGATTTGCTGTGGATTTATTGATTGATATATGATGAATCCGTGATTCTATTCTTTAATTTAAAGGAATGCCCTTCATTAGAATGGGTATTTTAATTGTTGTAACAAAAGATATGGAAGCCATGAGTGGGCTAGCAAAAATTGGCTGGACTTTTAATGGTCAGCGAAGGCTGGAAGACACAGAGAAGAACCCTGGAGATTCTCTAGGAAACGATGTCTGAACAAAGAAAATGCAAAACCTTGGGTTTTGCCATTAAGAGAATTTGTTTTTTTGTTGCTTGGCTGTTTTATCTTTTGGAAGACAAAGGGGTGGGGTGGGACTGTTCAGATGCTTAATATCAGAGAGTGTATATGTACTCCCTGCTTTTCATCTGTGCTAATGGACGGATAGCTGCCAAATGACAATTAGATGGCAGAACTGTCATAAGCTCAAGAAAAAGGTAATGCAGGCTATCAAACAGAAGAGAAATCTCTTAATATCTATGAGGAGGTTTTTTGTTTTTTTTTCCTCCTCCAATTTGTGAATTTAAGGCAAGTGAAAACACAGCTTGTCTGTTAATGCAGCTATAGAAAAACCTGAAGAGGAGAGGAAACTGAAGATAACTGGATGGAAAAGCTGCTGGAAGCTTATTATTTCTGAGTGGATATCTGATTGAGGCTTTTTGTATATGATAAATTATATGCTTCACAGAAGAGAAGTGTTAAGTACTAAAGATGAAGCTGGAAAAAATGCCAAACTTGAGTCAAAAGTTTGAAAAGAAGGTGATAGAAGTGACAAGAGAGAGATTATCATGATCCACAGATCTTTAAAGAAAACCTAGAAAGAAGTATTGTAGATTACAGAAGGACATGTAAAAGACAACAGGGAACAAGATCAGCCAGTGAAATAAGAGCTGAATTAAGAAGTGGATTTGTTTTACAGGCAGGTTAGGCAGAAAATGGGGGATGACGCAGGGAGAGTGAGGAAAAGGAGCTAGCTAGGATTGCTGTCCAGGTCTGGAAGATAATGGTGTACACTGACAGAGAATAGAATGATGTGCAGAACAGAGATGTCCCTAAATGCCTTTCCAACAACAACAGAGATCTGTGTGATTCCTTACCAACATCCCAGCTGGTAAACTCCAAGTGTCAGTTCTTGTTCTGAATCTTTATCAGTTACAAGAAATGATGCAGAAACAAGAAAATCCATGCCCTACTATGGAACTAGAAGTTGGTCTGAGCTGCGTAGGAAAAATCCACTGGACTTTTGTAATTATTTTTTAATATCCATTTTGCTGTGTTCAAATCATTGCCACATCAGATCTAAATGATCAGACTGTGCCAAAGAGTATGCTCAGAAAAGGGGAGGTGGTTATCAGCAAGAATTCTGCCTTCTCCAGGAGGCAAGAATATTTAGGATGTGACAGCTGAAAAAGCACTGCCATCAGGGAGATGCTGGAATGATTGACTCTGGGGAAGCATTGCAAGGTGAGGGCCTCTTTCAGAGAGTGGAATTGCTCACGTACAAATTGTTCTGGCTTCTTACATCAAGGTTTGATGGCACATAAGGAGAACAATCTTCTAAAGTGTACAGAAGAAATGTGTCTATCAATCTGCGCAGGAAAAGACACATCCACAGATGAGGATCCATAAACTAGCAGCAAACAGAATGGAAGAAAGTTGTACAGAAAATGGGAAAAAAAATCTGATATCAATGAATAGCTCTTAGGTAATAAAGTCAGTCTTAATCAATAAACTTCCTTCTAATCCAGCTAGGAAAAAGATTAAAATTAGGGGGAAAATATTCAGTTATGTTACTAGTAAAATTAGATTGGGCAGAAATATATATGTCTGAGCTCAGTTTGTTCAGCTTAGCACAGTGAGTGTTTTATTTATATCTAGAGTGATTGTAGTGATTTAAGGTAAAGGAAAATACTGGCATAATAACAAATGGATATACGTTTTTGGCTGAAGATTAGGAAAAAAGTTTCTGGTCCCCAGAGAAGAAGAATTAATTTTCACCAGTATTCCAGGGAGAAGAATACAAAGTTTGATAAATATACAGTCAAAATTGTATAATATGTCTGCTTATGGTCATGAAAAAACAGATACCAAGAGGTTTTCAAGAACGCAAGAACTGGAGGAAATGTGTAACACCCTGCTGAGCTGGACCTAAATGGACCATTGGAGATGATGTTTGTGGCTTTCTTGAAGGGATGGCACACTTTTGTCCTTCGTGGAAAAATACCAGCCTACCTCAGCAGTGAATGTAAATGAACGAACAGCAGTCCATTAAATTAAAGGGCTTTTGATGCAAGTACATGAATTATTAAACTACAGTATATTAATTTTCTTTAAAGGATATGTATTTGATATCCCAACATATCATTAAGTGAAAACAGCACTTCAAATTTATCTAGTTTTCTGAAAGGTCTCTCTTCAAACTTCCCACTTTGAAAAAAATATTGATAGTCACATAAACAATTCCAACATAATACACGTTCTCTTTAAGCTAACAGAATTTTAATAGCAATTCTATTTAAAATGCTCTTGTTTACTTAAGAAATTTTAGAAGAGTCAAACTTGAGCAGCAGATGCATTGGAAAACTGGAAAATAATAAGAATTTACCATAATTTTGCAGTGTTTGGTGTCATTGATATGGATAAAAGAATTTTTAACCATTTGAGAGATGCTTTCTAATCTAGTTACTATGGTTACAAGTTTGTTGGAGATATAGCAGTTCTATGGCAACGATGGAATTAAACTTTCTACCCAATATTGAAATATCCAGTACCTAATTTCCTGCTCTGTAATAAATCATGCTAATGACCTTAAGTAGAGCACCAAAGAGAGAAGAATTTATTCTCTGAAGCTGTTCAGCGAAGTATACTACAGTTTAACTGTCACATTGTTTGTGTTAACTTTGATCTCCAAAATTGATATCTTAAACTGTGTTGCAGATGAAGATAGAGGGGAAAAAAGTCAGTCCTTGCCCGTAAATTACCTATGTAAAATAACTGAGATAAAATAAAACACTGACAACTAATTTTTCATTCACACATTAACTGAATTTTAGATTCACATTTAAGGAAAATGTGTTTGGATTGTTTTTAAATACAACAGCTATTTCATCTCTACCCAATGATTTTCAGTGATGCCCAATATTACACACCTTTCCATAATGTGTTTTTTTTTTTTTTTTTCCTTAAATGGGTAATTATACTCATCTTTACCAAAATAATAATAATAATAATAATAATAATAAGCTTTCCCCAGACTCAAAAGTCCATCCCCTTTCTAACTTTCTTGACTCAAATAAATTCTCAGATTTGTGTTTTAAGGCTCACATTTAGGGTGTGATTCTGTACCTGGTCTTACTGAGCACACCTTGAACAGGGAGCAGCCAGAAAGCCCCATGTAGGGATGCTGAGTAAATTATTTCTTAGTAAGTTATTCTTATGAGTAAGGATTTCTATTTGCTTGGTACCTTCAATTTCTAAAATTGCTCCCCTCAATTCCACTTATAGTAATGCTTCCTTTTAAGGAGTAAAACAAACAGACTTATCCAGCATTACGTAGCAATGTGCTGTGCTAATATATATATTACTAGCAAGGAGGTGAGATCTGCAGAATATGGAAGTCAGTGGAGAGAGCAGTGCCATGGAGCTTCCTGTAAATCAATTAAGATATTTCACAGAAACACAGAATTATATTTGATAGCTGTGAATTTCCAGACTGCTTAGGATGTGATCTGCTTGTTACCTGAGTACTGTACTTTCTCTATCCAATCATTTTCCTGTTTCATTCCAAGTTCTTCCTTTGGTTTCCTATTATGCAACTAGTAAGTTGATAGTCTAATACAGAGCAATATCCACATGAATTAAATTTTAGGAAGAAAACTTATCCCTGGCAACTTGCAAGCTTAATACTATCATACTGTCATCCTTGGTACTTACATTAAGGAAAGACTTTATAAAAGACATTTTGTGGACTGGACTGGTGACAAATTTGATATTACTACATGTGGGTTGTTAAAGTGGCATTAGGAAAGACGATTGGTAAAGTATTTCCAGAAGGAAAAATGATATGCATTGCATATGGCTTATGTAAGGTGGAGTAAACAGCTGTCACACACACAACAGTAGTCATTTTCTGCCTTCTGACTAACTGCTGGATCTCTTCAGTGATGACTAATTATAACCTCTTCGTGTTTTGCTTTTGGATTTATTACACATAGATAATTTTTCAATTGCATTTTTTCTGTCACATTTATACTGCTGTATAGTAACAGATCAATAGGGTAGATGAAAGAGTGTGATGCTGGTATGTATGATGGCAGGTATATTTCAGTTCAATAAACATTTTTCCTATTCCTTCCTAAGACATTTTTACTCTTTTCCAGCTGTCCTCTAAGGGGAACTTTCTTTTTTAACCTTTCTGTTTAATCAGCTTTATCACTTAGCTTGCAACCCTATTTGTGAATTTCAGAAATGAACTGTCATTTATAGCGTACAGGGATGAAATGACTTTTGTATCTTTGTAGCTTTAAGTGTGTAATGAGCAAACTTTTTTTTTCCTTACCTTATTTAAAGACTAGCTGATGTCTTTTATCATGGTTAATAATATGTCATTTTGAAGTAAATGTTACTCTGCTCTATTGACCTATTTTTCTTTCAGGGTCAAATACATAAAAAGCATGAATTATTTCATTATAATCACCAATCCATTGTTGAATTAAAATCTTCAGTTTCCTTTTGCCCATCTTTTGAAAAGAACATTCTAGTCTGACCACTTTACTTTCTTTAAAATCAATCAAAATGAGAAAAAATATTTTCTGCCATTGAAACATTGCTTAAACAAAAGCAGATGAAAATTCAGTCAACTGTACTTATGGATTAACCTGCTTTCCAATATTCTTTAATTAGACTAGCAAGAGCATTGATTTTTGTTTTACTATCATATTCTTTACGTTTTCTGAGACTGTTTATGAAGTCATGTAATTGCTGGAAATTCTATATTTAGAATTTAAATACAGGAATCGTGCTCTCCATTTTAGATTTATATGCACACGCATACTCAGAAATGCATACCAACAAGTGAGTACAGGCACACACAAACACATATGTTCAGACTCTGATGTACTTTCTTCTTGGTCAATGCTATTCGTTTTGTATCTGCTCTTTCTCCCAATTTTCATCTATAAAATGCTGCTCTGAACGCATTAATTCTATTGGAAAGTGTACCAATTTCATCTGCTCTTATGCCAACAAGTATCATTAGCATTGTTGTTCCTCCAGATTCTATTCTCCTCCTTTCTGTCTCATATTTCTGAAGAACAGCTGAATAAAATGGATTATTTATGCAAATGCTAACTAAGAGTTGAAATAACTCTTAAAACAATTGCACATTTTTTCAAAAACATTAACAATTTTGTCTAGCGTAAGTTGCAGTTTAAGCTGAGATGCTCAGGCCTTATAAGCCTGTCTTTACCAATCAGCGCTTCCATGGAGCGACAATTTGTTCAACACATACCAAGTGCTTTTCTGTATCATTGTACAATGATGTCTGACCTTAAGAACGGTGCAACTAGCAACTTCTCACATCTAGCTGGAAAGGACTTTTGATCAGGGCAACCATTTTGGGAGATTGTAGGGAAGAAGTCAAGCTTGTTGGAAGCAATAAGCTGCGGTTTTACTTTAATTGTATTTATAGGAAATATTATTAAAGTACCTTTGGAAAATATGATTTTAATCAAGGTTTAAATTTGTCTGTCTTTTCTGTATCTTAAGTATTTTCACACTGCTTCAGAAGTTTTGCTTTTCATTTCTTCAACACATGGAATAAATTATTAAGCTTACATTTTCAGTTGAGCTTGCTGGAGATGAGAATGGATTTTGGTAATAAAAATCTGTACAACAATGATGTCCAGAAATTGAAAGTAGTAGTGATCCCTGTAATCCAATAACATGTGTCTTAATATATTTTTTTACTTATTAGATTTGCAAAAAGAAGAGGAAATGTGGATATAGCTTTATGTGGATACAAGTTGAATTCAGAGGCTATATTAATTTAACAAATTCATGTCCAGACCTGATGTACAATATATTACAAGTATTTTCATGAACAGTTGAAGCAATGAAGGCTGGTTTCCTGCAAATATTCATTTCCTGCAATAAACCCAGGTCTTCTTACCCATGATAACACCTCAAGCGCAATGACCCTAAGTCATCCCACAGTACCCTCAGCACCATTGGTGTTATTTTCTACTTTCTGTCATTTCAAAGTGGGTGAGAGAAAGCACATCCTGGAGCTACAGGTAGCCTGACTGGCCAATGAATATGCATGTGCAAAACAAAAACTCTTCCTTTGTCTCTACAGTTGTTAGCATGTCTTTTTGCCATGTAAGTCACTGTAATTTTCATGGAACTTTTAGGAACTTTGTATTTGTATTTATTTATTTATTGTCAAGTTTGAAACCAGACAATAAGTTTTAAAGGGATGAGACAGTTTGATCACCTAAATAGTATGGTGTGGGTTTTTTTTAGGACACCAGAATAATAAAAGCAGGTGTTTTGCCATTCCTCAACAGATTCTTTTCTACTTGACACACAAACCCTTAAATGTTACTGAAGAGCTATTGTTCCTAGTGGGTTGGATTAATGGTTACATCAGGCTTATTCAAAGACCAATGTGTGCGATGAGGAGTTCACTGACTATGTAAGGGAAAACCTATACGGATCTATGTGAATTTTATCACCAATAAAAATTAATGAGCGATACAGAGCATGCTGAAAGTGTGTAAATAGGAAAACATAATAAATCAACTTCGCCATTAATACTGTGCTGTTGGGCTTTCTAGTCTGAATTCGCTAAGGGTCACTGGAACATGAAAATTAATTTGAATTAATAGAATCTATTATATGTGGATTATTATTATTTTTTTTTTGAAAAAAGCATATAGTGCTATTACTGAATTTTAGCAATTTATATATACATATATTTGTTAGGACCTTACAGCAATTATTATTTAATAAATTATCTCCTTTAGGAAAAAAAAAAAAAAAAAAGCACCCAATCGTGATACAGTCAATAATGCTTTGGGAAAAAAAAAGTAATTGTCTGTTAATGAGAAATCTTAAAAAATGGGCATATTGTTTCCTTCAGGGGATGACTGATGAAGGGTACACTTTTTAAGTAGAAGAATATTGATTGATTTTTTTTGTTTGTTTGTTTTTAAGTAAGATTCCACAAAGTTTGGTGACTTGAAAACTTGCAGATGAAAAGATACAGGTGTAGTTCACAGTCACCTGCTCTGAGCTCTGAACGTGTTAGCTGCTGATGCATCCTCCAGTTCATTTTTTCACTGACAAGCAAATAGCCTTTGACCGTATTTCATTACGTAGAAAACTTTCCAATCCCAAGCAGTCTTTTAATTTTGGGAACCAATTAAGCAAATTCACTAATCATAATTTCTGTATGTAATTTATATCAGATGAAGACGTGTACAATGCTGTGTTTCTGAATTCTAGTGCAATATTTACTTGCAACAGAAGTAAGAGCCAGAAATATTTTGTTCTTTGCATGCTTTTCAAAAGAACAGTTTTCTAAAATTCTTATTAGACTGTCAGTGTTAATTATATGTTTGGAATTAGACTGAAATTTTCCTATCAGCTTATTAAATCAAGGGCTAGAGGCAAAATGCACTGAGGCTGCCATTTTTTTGTCCTTCATTTTCTCAAGCAGGGGCTCCCTGCTGCTTATGTAATAAACCATGTGAACCCTTATGCAGTAGCTTTGAAAGTAAGAAAGTAAGGAGTAGAAAGGCTGGAGAAATTATTTCATTGAAAATAATTAAGTAGCAGTATATGGTTTGAGTCATGAATTTAATATCAGGAGATTTTTTTTTTTTTATATAAATTTTTGACCAGCAGTTAACATAAACAAATTTCCTTCCTTTGGTTATTCAGAAAGACTGTAACAGAGTTTCTCAAAATCCCAACATCCCTTAAAACGTGAAAGTCCTGTTAAAATGGGAGAGTAAGCATAGTTTTGGGAAATGATTCCTAAAGCTGGATAAACTACCAGCAAAAACATTTTAGTGTTCCCTGCAAGGGAAGGCTGTGTCACACTGCCGATATTCTCCGTGAAGGAAGGGGACAGGACTCTGAAGGAGCATCTCAAACTGAAGTGTCAAAATAAATAAATGGGTGTAGAATAAACCAGGAAAAAAAAAAAAAAAAAAGATCTGCAGAAGGATTTAGCAGTACTGAACAATTGTGTTTATTGATAATTTCAGATTAAGTTCATAAAAAATTTGGGAGCAATTCTGTAACCATTGTGGATTGCTCTCTGAAAATGTCAGCTCAATCCTTAATAGTGACAAGAGGACAAATAGATTAATTTTGTGTTCTTGTCATGCAGCCTTAAAAAGGGTACAGTAGACTTAAGCTTCTGAGAAGGACAATGCAGATAATCAGGGGTAAAAAATCAGGAGCTGAAATAGAACAGGACATGCTGGAAAAGAAATAACTAAGGATGGATATGACAATGCTTTAGAAAATTCTAGACAGTATGGAGGAAACACACTAAGAATAATTACTTGCTTTTTTTTTTTTTTTCTTTTTTTTTTTCCTGTTGAAGAACTAAGGAATTTCCGTGACTACCAGGTCATGGATTGAAATAAATAAAAAAAAAATCCCCAATTTTTGTCAAAGATTGTGGTACTGTACTATATAATGTAATAAGATCTTGTGGATGCCAAAAGTAAAGGCATTTTTTTGCTATTTTTTGCATTTTTGCTATTATGCCTGATTGTTTGTGCTCTGCTGCTGGTACAGCATGTTATTGGTCATTATTACCGATTACATGAGCCGACCCATGACCATTCTTGAATAATGTGGTGTGCATGATGTGTCTTTGAATTACATTTTATTTTACTGCTCTCTTTGCAGATAACAGTCTGCAAAAAGATCTGAGTGGCTGTACAAGTGCCTCCTTTGCTGTTCTGTATTCTCACAAGCCATCTCAAGTTTAAGCTTTTGTTCTAAAAACAATTTCTATCACGCAAATGTATCGAGAAAGCAGAGAGAAAGGGTGAGGAATGTCTGACTCATTATTTGTGTTCAAATATTGCTTTATTATTTATAGAGTCATTCCACATTTCCAAAGTATGTAGGCAATGTTAGAAATAAAAAGGTATTTCTGAAAGCAATGAGATTTAAGTTACTGAGGCACACATTGTCAGTGAAATTTAGGTGCCTCATTTCCTTCACCATGAAGGTGTATAATCTGCAGTTAGGGAGTGGAGTTAAACAGTTATTTCTTCTGATGTTTGTGAGAATTTGGGCACCTCCAGCTCTACTGTAACGTAAAAGAAAAGATTATAATGTCTGATTATTGAGATAGGTAGAAAAATGCAATAGTCGGTAAGAGCCACTGCAACTTGCACCTAATATAACTCCTTGAGAAGTCCCCCAAAAGCCTGTCGAGAAGTTCTAGATGCTGCTGAATGCTGTGTGGTTTCTAGAATCACTTAGAGGGAAGTCCATGGTGTTTACTATGACTTAGTTGGGAGAAAAGCGCTGTCCTATTTAAGGCTACTGTAATTTAATTTGGTTCCTACTGCTATTTATGCCTATGATGTCACGCTGACATATATAGTGCCTTCAGGTAAAATTGTCCTAATGATTCGCATGCAGGAGTTGACCGTGGAGTTTAGGGTCATTTGAAGCTGGGCTTTTCAGTTGGGTGATTTAAGGCTTCCCTTCCACTTCTTCCTCTACAGTGCGCTGTTACTCAAAGAGGTGAGGGGCAAGCAGATGCCGCGTGTTATGAGTGAGAGGACTGTAATATATATACACATACATATGTTTCAGCGAAATATACTACTGTGATAGGTAACAATTTAAGTATACAGAATATGATGTCTGGCATCAGCTAAATACTATTGTATGCTAGCAATTTTTTCATTAGTATATGGTAGACAGATATGCTAAAGGTCATGCTTTAAAACGCTTATGGTTCCTTTGTTTTGGTGTAAAATATCAAAACTGTAACAAGACAATCAAATGACTGATCACTCCTCATACCTGTGGTTCTAATGAGGATATATCCATTGTCTTAACTGTTTAAACTGAGGGTTTTACAGGATTAAATTTCTGAACATCGTGTCACATTTAAATTGTCCTACTGGTCTGCAAATTTAGTTTAAGGCTGATACACTGTGTTGCCAATTGAAAATTGCTAAGATATGCCAAAATGATAGATCTAGTGAAGTAGTCCTAATTGACAAGAGTTCTGTTTTCTTGCCTATTGATTTCTTTGGCTGAAGTTAAAATGAATGATTTATAATTGAAAAGAGTTGACTTTTCTTTCTAAATATCAGTTTCAAAACATTCTGTGCTCTTCGTATTATTTGATAAACCTGGGGCTGTTTTCAGATCTTCCTGTATCCTAGACACAATAACCGTGCCCATAGAAACATATGTATTAAGGTGATTTTCATTATTAATAAAATTAGTAGACCTTGTTAAATTATTTTTTCTATTTTCATGATGTGTTGTTGCCTAATTTATGAAAAAAAAAGTTACTAATGTCATTATGTATATATATTATTATTTTTATTTGAGAAAAGTGATCATATGCCTGCAGCCTTAATTTTCAGTAAAAATTAAACAAGAAAGTCTGATCCTGGGGAAACTAACCTGCTTCATTAATCTAAAGGTTTGTTTTACCTCATTATTTATCCCTACAGCTTGTTTGCCAGCCCTGCATTTCACTTAAATTAGAAGAGAAAATCACATATACTTTATTTCTGAATTCTTTATGAAGCGTGGTGTGCTCTTGTGCCTTCATTGTTATATGCACCAGCAAATTATCCAGAGGGTCTCCATATATTTTGATTCTATTTTTGTAAGATTCACTAATATTCTAGATAGATTCAGTTTTGGTTTTTTTTTTTGAGTGCAATATGAATGTTACTATATCAAGTTGACAATAAGAATAAAAGCAGGTGCACTATTCAAATAACATGCTTTGTATGTGTTACCACTGGAAGTTTTAGTTGTTCTGGAACTGCAGCTAAATAGAGGGAGACCACAATTAATTATATACGAAACTGTGGTTAACCCTTTCATTAGTTCTAAATCATATAAATATGGTAATAATCTAATCCCATATGAAATGATAAACTATGGGTTGTGCTATTTGTTAACGTTGTTGAGTTGAAGAAACGTCTACGAAACCTTGGTATATTTTGGAGCTACACCCATGTAACTGAAGCCAGATGTGGCCATAGGTGATTATAGATTATCACTTAATAAAGTCAGTATCAGAAAGAGGTGGTTAGTATGAAGTGGAAATAGCCTTGAAATTAACTTCTGTTTCCCTTTATAATGTGGATTATCTTTTCTGCGTATCAGCTGTGAGCCAGTGGCCTGTTACAGCTGTAATCCCAAGGCTGCAGTTTCAGCTATGGCTTGAATAAGGCAAAACCAAGGCCCAGAGTAGTAGTGGCTGCTTAGAGCACAGCATAGCTGAATCCTCTTGCTCCACAGTACAGGTGGAGAACGTCCTGGTGGGATATTTATATTTTGCCAGTTTAAAATGGTTCTGGAGACCTACATCTCTGATTTCTATTTTAGTTCTGTGACTTTAAGATGGGTTACGTTTGTTGCACATAGTACAAAAGAATGTTGATTTTAGTGAATAAAGTGACCTACCAAAAAAGCCATTTACTCAGTGCAGACCACCTTCCAGATTCGAACACCAGCATTGCATTTCTGAGGACAGGAGGCAGGAAGCCATGCATGCAGACCGAAGCCACTAGAGGCTGCTCCGAGGCCCTGTTGTGCCAGATGTTGACAGAACACAGTTCATTGCAGCTTTTCTGTTGGATCTTGATGTTCCTCTAAAAGTCACAGAGCCACTCTATACCAGATTCATCTCTACTAGACAGCTTTTTTTAAGACAGGTTTTAAATTGCTTTAGCTTCTTCTGATGGATGCAACAGAACCTCCTTGACTCCTAAGCCCTGCTAGAGGCAAGACCTCATTGCTACAAGAGTGCAAATTCCTTTCTAACATTTAGAATACTTTATACGAATATCCTACTTTACTTTTCTAGCTCTACTTTATTCAGTGCAAAGACTTCTTGAATTAGTTTCTCTATTTCTTTTTTCTCCCATTTTAGTTTTCTCAACTAAAGTGTTAAACTGATTTTTTTCCATACTAATCGCTACATTTACATTCTGCAAGTTGTTGAATGCATAGCCATTATCCACCAAACTTACGTATCTAACAGTTTAATAATTTAACTGCTCAAACTTTCACAAAGTCTTACCATTAGCTTTATTTTTTTTCCTTTTTTTTCTTTTTTGACATTGAACAATGTTATGGTAGGTAATTGTATGTGACTGCAAATCATCTCATTTTTCACGCTGAGAAAAGATAATACTATTACAGGTAGGGAAAAAAAAAGTCTTCTATGCATTTAGTTACAAGTGGATTAAAAAGCCTAAGAATGCTTTTGGTGCATGTGTTTGTTTCCGTTCAAAAAAAAAAAGTTTTAATTGTATAATAGTGATAATTTAGATTTATTTGTTGATAACTGATAAATTCATGGGCTGATACTCACTAGCAAATTTATCAAATGTACTGGTGCCTTAAAAAAAAATTCAATCTATTTCTATTGCCTAGATTATTTTTTTCTTTGCTTCAGGCAAACACTGGGCAAAATCAAACCTCTTATTATAGGACTTTGTGTATATTTACCTTCCAGTTCTTTCCTCTCAAAAATAATTTTCATTCAAACTCATGAGCTGAATTTATAGTATATAGGTTCTCCTTGAATGCTAATACTTGTTAATAACCAGTGATGTGAGTCTGAAAATATAATTATTACATTAATGGTTTATAATATTATTATTTTTAGTCTGCAGGCTATGATATCATGAAATATTGTCTTTTTTTGTAAGCATATATGTTATGAGAAGACACAAACTATGTATTGATGGACTAAGTTTCACAGAAGATTGAAAAGCTCAATCATATATGAGTTGAAAACAGAGATAAGTGATCAAAAAAATGTTTTTGAAGCTGATGAAAGAGCTAAATCTATTTATTTATTTATTTATTTATAGTGGTGTACATGATAACAGTAACACTTGTTAGGTTGCTTAGAAAGTCATTTTCTCAAAAGAAAGAACAGTACATTACTGGGTTCAATTTACAGCTTTCTATAAAGGTCATCTTAAACTTTGGGAATGTTTCATATATAGGCAGAGCAACTACAGTTTAAGCCCGTCTCTAATAATTATAGGTTATAACATCCAAAGCTTATCATGCTTATTCTTAAAGGAAAAGAAACAATTACTCAAGTTTTTACTAAATTGTGAGTTGGTACATTTAATTTTTGTTGTTGGAGTCTTTTGCAAGAGTAGGCAACATTGGACGTGAGAATTATAGCTTCATTTTATTGTGTAGGAGTTTTTTTTAGTAGAGGCTGAGGAAACCAGAAAGATCTTGATTTATCAAATTCCTTTGGAAATAGGGAAATATTTTGAAGAATCTGTGTTATCTCTTAGAGGTGATTTTTGCTTGTGGAGGTCAACAAGAAATTGATTTGGATGAATTCTTGCATAAGGTTTCTTAATCAAAGAGATCACCTAACACTTCAAATACAATGTAATTAATCACTCAACAAAATTAACACTCCGTGTTTGTTGCTGTGGGTTGTTATTTATTCTCAAAGAGCTATCAATAAATCTTTATAATCTTACAGTCATGTGTTAGAGCTAAAAGCAAGCAGTTGTGCAGTTCTTTCCAGTATCCTTGAAAGAAGTTAGATTTTTTTTTAGATGATTTCTGTAGCAAATTAAAGAAAATATATATGGAGTTGTCTTTCTAAATGAGTCATTAGATGAATGCAGGTTAATGTTTGTTTGCCATTAGGACAAAGTCAGTTGTAATTTGGATAATTAAGATAATACTTGATAAGTATTGTCATTGTAATAGATCTCTGTATGTTAGAAGGTTAATTAATAGTATTTGCATTTCCTGTTACAAATTTGGGCCTTTTTCCACAGACCAAAAGCTATGGTAACCTGAGAAACACATTTCTGCTGCTTTCTGCTTTACTTCTTTGTTTAATGCATTTGATCCAGCAGTACTGCAAGTTTTGATATGTAGTTTGTTTTAGTACAATGAACTGAAGTAATGATTCATATCAGTACCTGCAAATGATGAGCATGTAATTTGACTTGTACCTGCAAGCCTTTAGGTGACTGTAATTTCTCTTGCCTGCTGTTGTAGGCTGAAGTGAAACTGCTGAAAGAACATTAATGTTTGCATACACATACATTGAACTATATATTTATATAATGCATAGTTACCAATTTTTGTACACACATATGCATGTGTTTATGCATACATATTTATATAAATATACGTGTCAATAGGAGAAAAAACTAAAAGACATCCT
Organism: Cygnus olor; assembly: GCF_009769625.2. Taxonomy (NCBI): domain Eukaryota; kingdom Metazoa; phylum Chordata; class Aves; order Anseriformes; family Anatidae; genus Cygnus; species Cygnus olor. The sequence continues at coordinate 4,373,528 of NC_049180.1, read as the reverse complement.
CAGTTGGAATGAAGACAACTTTTGGCTTGCTGAGTCAGAAAATATAGATGTTATACATAATTAAATTTTATGGCTCAGCTTCTAGTATTTCTAGGAAAGAAATTATAAAATGTGATGAATGAATTATTACACTAACCTAGAGTGATTATTTTCTGTGGAAATGAAGTTTGAATAATTGGTGTTGTTGCAAAATTGAATTAAATAGTTTTGTATTGAAGCGCCCGATCAGGTATGCTGAAGCATCTTGATACAAATGAACATCAGTAATATTTTATTGTCTGTGATTTTGTTGGAAAGAGCTCTTATAAAAATTATGAACACTTGAAGACCTTTTTACAATGTATACATGAAGCTAAAGTTCTTGTTGAGCGCCAGTAAAAGGAACCATATTTATTCCAAGATAAATACTAGTAATTTGTAATATCCTTTGTCTGTGGGGTTTTGGAAGTTTAGCAGTAACTGTTAAAACTACAATTCCAAAGACCTTACGTATTTCTGTCAAGCAACATAGAAAGAACAGATGTAAATGTTACAGAATGGTGCTCTACAAACAGCCGGCCACCTTACATTATTGTATATTTAGCACGTTACATCTTGAGGCTCATCACCTTGTATTGAAAACTGTTAGGTAGAAATGAAACTCCCATGGAATGAATGGCAAAATCTCCAGTGAACTAGCTTTGTTTCACCTTAGAAGCAGTCAGACTTCTCAAGGTAGCTTTCTTTTGAGTATTTAATGTTAGCACTGGCTACTGCCACTTCTGTGTTATATGTCCAAACACAGCCTGAGCAATGAGGACCTGAATAGTCAGAAACTAGTTGAGATTTTCTCTTAACTTTAATATTTCATGAGGATGCGTCATGTATCATAAGGATGGCTATGGCGTGTCATATAATGCCAAACTAAAACCAACTTTACCATGGTCTACAGTAATAAAAATCAGATAAAGGAAAAGAGAGAGGTGGGAAAATAACGTTAAAGAGCATTCATGGGTGCTTGTTTTTTGATTTTTGATATACTTTTCACAGCTTAGGATTTGCTGTTTTCTTGTATGTCTATAAGTGCAGCAAAAACAGCTTCTCTTTTGACTGTTTGATTTCTAACCATTCACAAAATTACTTAAAGAGATATGTGATAAACTGAGTTGTGTATAATAAAGTTTCATTTCCTATGATAGCTCAGAATTCTCAGCCAGGGAGTAGAAAGTTCAGCATTGAAGAATTTGAATGGGATATTGGACTCAGCTATACAAGATTGCAAGCTTATAAATAGTGCCTATTTTTCATAATGATTTCAGAGATATAATTTCTTCTTCTTGTACTCATGAAATATTATTACAATTCTTGTTTAAGACCTAAAAGATCTGGAGAAGTCATTTGTACAGGCCTGTGATTACAGGACAGGTTACTTAGATGCAGTAGCCTGATTCCCAGGTTAGAGCTGCCCTGCTGGCCTCCCATCAGGCAGCTTTTCCCAATGAATGACTTTTTTTTTTCTTTTTTGTGGGGCGGGTGGGTAGTGGTGGTGGGATGTTTGTTTTTTTAGTTGTTAGTCCAGTGTTCTGAGTTGTCATATGGAGGTCTTATTTCAGAAAGGTGTTCCAGGTATTGCTATTCACTGAAAATGTACGTCTTTGTAGCACAGTGAATGGATAAACTTAGATAATTTTTAATGCTGACTTCTTGAAGGCAGTAATAATATATCTGGAAGATAATAACTGAGATGGCAGACAACAATGCATCATAAGTATTATTGAAGCTTAATTGTTCCACGACTCTAAAGATCTTCCAGCTTTTAGAAGTGTAACAAAGTCTGAAGTTCTGCATCTTGACAATGACTAGTTTTGAAATTGTGTTCTTTTTAACTAATTTAATCGTGATTGATTCCATAATTCCCCAGCATGATTTCACGAAGAGTGATATATATTTAAGACTGTATTGCAATTATTGGATAGTCGTCTGAAAGCTTCTTAACAGACTAATGTAACCCTGTCACTAATTACAACTCCATCAAGATGTTTACGCATTGGAATCCATAGTTTAATGCATTACATTTCTAATTCTAGCGAGAGTCAAGCAATCAGTAAAGTTAAAAGCTGACCTCTTTAAAATGAGAAAGTGAATTCAAGTTAGTGGTAGCTTTTTAACTGTAAAGTTTAAAACATTTCTGAAATGTATTGTGGATTTTGAACCTTTATCTTGGAATATAGGAGGAAGGAAGGAATAGGAGAAGAAGAGCAAACTTTATTGAAAAGATTACAGGAGACTGAAGGGAGTGTCTTACCATACTTTGGTGACACTGTCATTGTGAAAAAAAAATAAAAAATTACTTCAGAACACCAAGTTCTGAAATGAGTCTGAAGGCAAAGTCACCTATGGAACTGCTAACAAAACCACCTTCAGGTAATGTTTTTACTGTTAAAAGTAGTCCAATCAAAGAATGGTATTGTTAAAATGCTTCTCAGCCCCATCTGGAAAATACCAACACATGAAAGTTAGGGTGTCCTTTAGAGATAGATGAGAGCATGAAGGAATTAAGTGCCCAGAAAAGGGGAGCAAACTTCACATGGGACTTCCTGGGCCTTGGTGAGTGAGATACCTGCTACACTGCTGGAAAAACCTGCACTTTCTGAAGCTGTCAGTGTGTTTTTTGGATGAACGTGATGTGTTACACCAGATTGGTGTAAGTGCTCCCTGGCTATGTAATCATGTCTGCGGTGCTGTGCCTAATGAAGTAGGTAACCCTCACTCAGCAGTGAAAGACCAGTTTAAGGCTAGCAGTCATTATAAGATTTGAAATGCAAATTTGTGGTAGCAATTTCACCAGCCACATGGATTTTTTTTCCCACCTCTAGCTAATGAGAATTCAGTCTACTACAGCTAAAGAAGCAAAGGCAATGTAGCACAGTTGGTAGCATCTGCAAAAGTGAATAAGGGACAAAAATGGAGGGAATGAAAAAAAATGTGGGAAAGAATGTAAATTTAAAAAAACAAAGTAAGGATCCAAAAACATTTCTAAGAATCAAATATTTTTGCATCGATCTATCTAACCATTCTGCGATCTAGGGAGCAAAGCTGTCCAGGCTTGTGGTATTAGCTGATGGCTTTGGCCTTGGTGGCAGCCTGTCCACAGACACAAGTGGAACAAGACCTCCGTAGGGCTTGGGTTGGCATGGGTTGCTGCATGTTACCTGAGACGCACTGACAGTGCAGGCTTCCTTCTCGCTTCCCACAGACTGAAGACACTTTGACTTAGCCTAAAGCCTTTATTTGACCTTAAGTCAGGCTGAATATTATACTAGTGTGAGTAAGACTCTTTAACTTCCAAGCTGTCATTGTAAATGGCTCAGGATGGAGTTGAATAGTATTTTTGTGTTATAAATGGGGAGGATAAATCTGACTAAGCTTCCCTCTGCCACCCTCAAATTCATTCTACTTCACCTCTGTTCAAGTTTTATATTCACACATATCTGGATTTAGTTTTTATTCACACATATCTGGGAATTATGCTTTGTATTTTGTATTTTTTTTTGGCAATGCATTAGAATCAAATCAAAAGTTGAGTAGCAATATTTACACCTTTTTATAAGACTACTGCAGTTCACATGCACGTAGGTAGAAATGTTGTAATAGTTTGTGATGACATCTGTTAACTTTGAGTCAATATCAGAAAATTCAAATCATATTTACCTTTCATGACTTGAAATTAAATTTCTGCCTTTCAGTTCTAATCAGTTGTAGCTACGTACCAGCTGTTTTGCATTCACCTCTGACTGTTGAACATTTAAGATGAAAAGTGAGGTGGACCCATTGATAAAAATGGGAATGAGTTTAGAAAATGAAAATTAAAATCCTTTGTTTACAGCAAAAAGAGCCATAGAACATTGTAACTAATAAAAGTATTAAGTGCTTCATCAGATTAAAGTGTTTAAAGTTTTAAATATTTGAGATATCCGTCAAATGTAGCTGCTGTCTGTCCTTGACAGAAGCACAATCGTCTGCTGAGATGCAGACCTGTGACCTCTAGATAAGTTTCTATACACAGAAAAATATTTATCTTTATACTATGACCTTCCATGCACAAGACATGAGCCATGGATTTGTTTCCTAGGGAACTAGTGGCTGAGAAAAATCTATAATTAGATCTGTGGGTTGTTTGCTACAAATGGGAATTGGGTGCTAAGCAGGTTCTTTAAGCATCCAGAAGTATTACATTGACTTCATATAATGGAACACAATTTTTTAAAATGCGCTTCATCATAATATTGCTTTTTAATATCTTCAATTTAAAAAAAACTAAATGCTCTTGATAGACTACTTATTCCTCTATGTTCATCTTAACCACAAAGTATTCTTAGAAGTCTAGACTCCACAGGTTGTTAGTTAAAGCCAAATAAAGTTAGACACAATCTTCCAACAAATTTCTTAAACTTAAACTGAATTTTCAAGACTGCTTTTAAGTGAATCATTCTCACCAACTCCATTTTTCTCACTTTATTATTTCTATCCCATTCTTCAAGTTGGCTCTGCAACCTCAGTGTCTCATTTTGCAATTCCAATTACTCCACCCGGCTGGAAGTTCCCACTTAATCCAGATCTTGATTTCTTTCTTTGCTGCATGCATGGATCTAAAGATAACATTTGTAGCTAAATCTGTGGGCAGTAATTGTAGCTGCAGGGAAAGAAAGTGACTAGCGTTTTTTGCTTTGTTTTGTTTTTAATATTCCCTGTTCAGCCCAGGGCAGACTTCTCTAGATCTTATCAGCAGTTTACTTTAGCCAGGGCACAGTACAGCCAAAATGGTGCTGTGTTTCTTCCAGCCTAGTGCTAGATCAGATAGCCTTATGATTTTCTGGATGCTGTAAAAGTGGCCTTGAGTAATAAAGTGAAGACTTTGATCTTATTGGGAATAGACAGTACTGTGAAATACCTGGAAAAAGATACTGTAAATTGGCTCTATTCTCTTTTCTTCTACTCCTTGAAGACTTTGCTGCTCCACATGTGCTGGTTACGTGTTATGTATTCTGTCCTTTGTCCTGAACTTCTGCAATTAGAAACCATTAAACATTGTTTCTGCATTTCTTCCTTTTTAGATCAATGATAGGTTTACAATAAAGCCCCTCTATAAATCTAAATAATTCTTTTTTTTTTTTTTTTTTTAATTATTTTTAAAGGACATTCTTTGAGATTTTCTTCATGTATTGTAGTCAGTCAGACTTTTCCTAACAACTATAGCTTTGTAGCTTCTTCAGCTAGTTGTCACTCAAAATATGGTGGTCCTCAAATTCTTTCAGCTAAGAGGGTGTGTTACAAGTTAGTAACCTAAGCAGTAATTAAAATATGCTCATTAAATGGCTACTGATAGGCCAAATCAGCCAGTGAAATATCCAGGTCTTCTGTGACAAGTAATACTTCCAGGTAATTCTCCTTTGAGATTACAAAAACCTGTGTTCATAAATTCTGTGCTGCCAGTAGGAGGAAATTATTGTGCGCTGATTCTAGAGTTTGCAGATACTTATCTGAAATCAACTACTACTTAGGAAAAAGGGGAAGTGAAAATTATTTGTAATGAATCTTCTTGCTCTTTATAAATTAAGAGCAAAAGAAGTTGAAGGATTACCTGCTACAAAAGATAACACACATCATTATGTTTTCATAGAATTAACTTACTTCTGTCTGAAAGCAAATGCTCACTGGTAGTAGTCCATATTGTTCAAATCCTCAGGTTTGGTAGATGACGTCTGCAGGCCCCAGTGCTATCGCTATTCTTCAGGGGAAATTGTTACATCAGTGTAGAACTACAACAGTGAACCTCAGATGAAAGGGAACCACCGGGACACAGGGCTTCCACATGCATAAATTCATTGTGTTTCATTTGGGCACTTGTGCATCCTGCTACAAAATTGATCTGAATTTTGTAAAAGTCTATGCATAATTACAATCAAAAGCCGTTATGTCGAGAAGATATATTTTGGTCGAAGATAAAATGTCCTATTTGTGTTGATTATTCTAAAAAGACCTCAAAAAATGAGCACTGGTGATGAAATTACTTCACTAATTGTTCATATACTATATCATTTTCATACATTACAACATTACGTTGAAATATTCATCTGTGGAATTTATTAACCTTCGCAAATTTCAGATTCGGAATTGTTTGTGTTATAGGGACTAAAACCTTGCATTTGCACTGGTGTAACAAAATGAGAGTTGGTATAGTGTCTTCCTGAAGCAGAGCCTCAGTGCAACAAAATACTTAGAAGTGCCATCTGCATTTCAAGCACTACAAGTTCCTTTTCTTCATGTACCTGAAGTTCTAAATATGTCACCTGATAAGAGTGTTCATTTTTTTAGATTGCTTCAGGCAAGGAATGTTTGTACAGTTTGTAGCTCCAAATCAGTCTTGCAAACATGCATCAAAAATATGTTAAAACTACGTACTTTAATTCTCACAATGGTGTTCCTAAATGTGACGCTTCCTGTAATGTTTTCAATGACAAAGCTGCTAAAAAATCAACCCTGTTATCTTGAGAATATCATTGTATGATTTTTCATTTTCACAATTAATTTTAGTTTCAACTTCTGTTTTTTTCATTCCCACATTGCATCTCTGACAATTGGTCTAAAATTTTCCACGTTTAAGGTATTTGAACACCTAGTGCTCAATACTTCAAAAATTTTATATAGCTATTAAAAAGGCTTCAGTTTACAGATGCATTTTACAATAATGATACATGTCGTCTTGTTTGAAGAACTTTTTTTTTTTTTTTTTCTGTAATTTCTAAGAGTGTTAAGAGATCTAATACAAAAGAGTGTGAATAAGAAGTAATTGCTAGGCTTGTTATAGTACTTTTGCCCGATAGTCACCTTTGTACTTTTAAGTGCAAAAATCCAAACATTTTTTTGGTAATATGTTTCTCTCAGTTGAATCTGAGTCTTTGGAATCTGAGACAGGATTTTAAAGTTAAAATAACTGAATTATGTCTTTCTTTGCTGAGTTAAATCAAGTCTTTCATATACGTATACATTTTGCTTTCTCTGGAAAATATATATATTCTTCTTAGGACTGTCAACAGCATCAAGCAAAAATTTTGTAGATGATGACACAGAAGCAGTGTTCGCTGTTGTTTTCTCCAGCTTACAACCCAAAACCTTCACCTTGACTTTGACTGTTTTCCTACATCATTTATCGCTGGAGGTTGGGTCCATGTTGTATATTCCTATGGCTGATCACATTTACTTTTTCATTCTTTGCTTGTAGTTTCAAAAGTGCTGCTCTAGTGCAAGCACAAATATTAGAATTTGAGTGATTGGCTGATGTGCTGCTTTAAGCTTCGGGCTTACAGTGCATGGTCTAGGAGATTTATACAGGTTTGAAAATCTTGCCTCATACATAGACTGGTGACTGAAAACTGATCTGGAACTATTTTGAAATTCAGGGCTGTAATATTGCCTCCACTACTGTATTACATGAGCATCTTTAATTGCTGATGGCTCATTCTGCTGTTTACTTGAGTTTTGTAAATATTGTTCAGGCTACTCTATACCAGCCTAGCTTGTGTCTCGGAGAACATACTGAATAGATATTTGTTCAGATGCATTTCAGCTAATAATTATTTTTTAAGTTTGATGATTGTGAAAGGAAGTTATTGTGGACCTTAACAGCAAGGCTTGCTTTGTGAACGAGAGAAAAGCGTAACATAAAATATATGTTGTCATTTATAGTGTGTTTGTTTTATCCCGCATTATCATGAACAATGGACAGAGTCGTGTGGAGGAACTTAATTTCTGTTACCTTTAGTTATGTCACCTGGAAGTTCTTTAGCATCACCCAGGTATTGAGTGAGTTCTGATGTAAGCCCTAGTCAGAGGGAAGGTCAGATTTGGCCAATACGTCTCCCTTTGACAAAGAGCAGAACTAGGTTGCCATGATAAACTAGTTGATCTGATCCTCAATTAATGAAGACGTATTGAAAACCAATAGATTTAATAAATTATTAAATCCAGCAAATTTATTTGAATTGCTTTAAAACCACAGTTTTTGTATGTTTATCTTATAGTAGTGAAGAAGGTTCTGTAGGTTAGGGGGGTTGCATAATGATGAGAATATTTTGCATTTGTCTTGACTGAAAGATTATTTGAGTCAGAGCACGGAGCAGAAGGAGCCTCCAGCTGTAAAGAGTGGTTTTCAGTATGGCAGGACAGGAAGTGTCTGTTCGAATATTTATATGTTGTCTAAACAATGGGCCTTAAACCATTGTTTTGCTCTTCTGGAGTACAGTGATTAAAGAAAAAAAAATAGTTCAGTGCTAAATATTCTGTGGATAATTTTGCTTCCTAGAAAAAGAAGGAGGAGGGCAGAAAAACACCACCATGAAAACCAACCAAAAAACCCACAAAACTAAAAAACACGCTGGAGGCAGTTTAACACTCCAAAGTGAAAAGTATTAGGACTGGAACCAAATGTACCTCTCTGAAGGTGGCATTCATTTTCTAATTAAAATTGAAACTAATATATTGTACCTCTAATTCAGACAGTGCCAAGAACTAAGAAATTACAGAAGTGATTGCAGCAAATACCTACTGAGACTGGTGAACTCGGATGGTGCTGTTAAGGACGCAATTATTATGGCTGCAGAACTGTAAAGTCTCTCTCAGGGGGTAGTGTGTTTTTTGTACTTCTATTTCTCTTCTTCTCTTGAGAACACTGGTTTACTGTTGCGGTGTACCTGTAACAATAGGGGGATCACAATGCTGAAATGAGTTTAGCTGGAAGGGATACATAATGTCAGGTGGAAAACAACACTTGGTAAATATGTTTTGGCTATGGTTCAGCAAAAAGCAGATCCTGTCAGCTAAGTAACGCTCTGTTTTCTTCAAAGTGCCTCTTAGTTGAGCCCTATACTCATCTCTGCCTTTTTTTTATTTTGTTTTGATTTTTGAAAAATAATGCTGTTTTGTCTTCAGTGCTATATAAGGGGTTCTGACAAGGCTAGCATGGATCATGTCAGTTTTCAATATGTTTATTCTCCAGTGCACCCTTCACATGGGAAAATGCTGTTAACCCTTGTTGAGGTGGGGAAATTAGACATATCTAAGTGCATCTGTGCTGTCCTTTGGGTCCTGGGGGAGGAAATAGCCTTCACAAGTCTGTATTATTGTGGGATGTTCGGTAAGCATCTATTCTGTCTACCCCACCTGCCCACGTTGGTTTGGTTTGGAAGGGACCTTTGAAGATCAGCTAGTCCAACAGCCTGCCACAGGCACTAGCCCAGGTTGCTCAAAGCCCCACCCAGACTGACTATGAACACTTCTAATGGTGAGGCGTCCACTGCTTCTCTGAACAACCTGTTCCAGTGTCTCATCACCCTCAAATTATGAGGTTTTATGTGCAACGCATAGCTGCTGTCATATGGTGCAGAAGTTTTCAATATTAGAACCTGCACTGAAGCACTGAAGGTCCTAAAGCTGTGAAAAAATTCTGGAGATGAGCATTTCAGTCTGTAGGTAGTAGCAACTGTGGGAAATTGAGCTTTTTTAGAAATGTAGAAATAACGTCCCAAAGCAAACATTCCAGCAGAAATAATTTGGCCTTGCCTGTAAACTGGGAGAGCATTGTTGTGTAATATGTTGTAACCTAGGAAATTTTCATACCAACTGTGCTGTGTTTTAGATGGCATTCAGAATAGTAGTCTTGCCAGAGGAGATGTCAGACAATCCTCCTGTTCTTTCTTCCTTGCTCTTGCTGAAGCACCAAACCATATGGCAAATTAAGCCTGATTTGTATTAAACTTTTCATTGTACTGAGCTTAGTGTGAACTGGGAAATGCACTTTCTTTGAACTATGCAGCCATTATATAAGCTTCTTAATTAGGAGATGTTAATGTTCTTCTTTACATTCCTGGGAGTATGTAGCTCCCTCTTGTGGCTAATTAAACATTTTAAAAATATCATACTGAAAATTACTTTTTATCTTACCACCGTTGCACTTGAACAAGTGATGCAACGGTATATGGAGCATCTCTAACCTGAGTTTCTTAATACTCCATCAAGCATGAGTTGCTGTGCAATAACTAGATACCTAACTGACTAAATAGATAGGAGAGAAGCCTCTGCACATACTTGAACCAGGACTGTGCCTGCTTCCTGAAGCTTAAAAAAGGCTCAGCAGAAACATCCTGTCATTTAGAAAAAAACCCTCTGCTTTCTGGTAACTCCACTGATCCCATACATTGTATGCTGAGGAATGGTTGCAGTTAAGGTTGGGATGAGATATGGAATGCACTGTAGCTCCGGGGAGTACAAATCTTTCAGGTACCACATTAGGATGTATTGCTAGCAAATTCAAGATTAAGGTCTTTGTCAGATTTGGAGTAAAGAGTAAGTTTTCCCTCCAGTCAGGCTTGTAGGGATGCTTCTTACTGCTATTATTATTACTCTCCTGCCTTTCTATCTAGTGTGAAGAAGGATCTGTATATAATTATCTGGAATTTGTCCTATAAATTCCCTTGTAGAATATCACTAATGTCCATGAGTTGTTGTACTTTCTTTCTATGGTTTCTTGCAGCTGGGGCTTTTGGCCTATACTATGTCTCAAATTTGTGATGAACAGTTAGGAAATGTTTGACCGCTGTGGTGGGATACGGCTCTTGTGCGAACATCTCTGAATTAGGTTTTTGTGCTGGCCTGTGGCTGAAATGGTGCCTTTCAAACCACTCTTCTTATATTGGATGTAAAGGAGCACTTCTTGTAATAAGTCTCAGAAATCAGGACAGAGGACAAGCAATTCAGCTTTTCCATACAAAAGTGAGCAATGGTCATGACACTGCAAAATCATAAGCATAATAAGGAAATAGAAAAACATACTTTTAAACTTGATGTAATGAACAAAAACAGAGATTGGTCAAAATATGTATTGAATATTGGGTAGCTTTCAGCCATTAAGTTTTGGTTTCATCATAGAACCTGAAGAACAAAGTTAGTTTGCCCTTTTGTCACTTGCAGTGTTGTCTGCCTCTGTGTTTTGTCATGACATGCTCAAAAATACACAAGACGAAGTTTTCATCTATTAGCATTTCTGACTATGAGGAGGAAGGAGAAAAAAGTTGAAACATTTTTTACTTTGAAATTTCTCCATTTCCCAAAGGGTTTGAAAGTCTAAACTTTATCTCTGAAAATGCTGATTTTCTCTTTCATAACTTGTGGCTATTTTTTTCCTCAATTAAAATAAAGGAATAATGATTATGGAGTTTAGTCAAAATCTCCCTGCGCAGTAATCTGCCAACCAGTGTTGCTGAACCCACAGCAATAGGGCAACAAACATATATTTCCTCAGGGACATTATTAAACACCCCGCATATTGATTATCGCAAAATGGGCACAGGTCCAGATTTCTAATGCCCCTTGTTCCTTCCGATTCCTGAGCTGTGATTTAGACCAGCATATAAATACTTGACTTAATGTTTCTGTGGAAACATTAACAATATAAAATTTCTAGAAACAAAAGAACATGAAACAGCAGTTGGAAAGAATGGCTTGGCAAGACTGTCAGCCTTAAAGGGCAAGATTAATTTATAATCCTTCTAGATTCTGGTGTGCAAGTACAAATTTGCAAAGCATGTATTTTATAAGAAACATCATGTAGCTATGCAAGTTTACATATGCTACTGTCAGTAATGTAAAACAGCCTTGAAATTGGATTTTTAGGGATTTTTTCATATGGGAAACAAGATAGTGATAGTAACCAGGAGTTTCAGTACACACATATGTATATAAGTATTCATGCATTTGGAAAGTGGAGGAATTCCAACTGTGTGACTAAGCAGAGTTCTGGGCAGGATACCCAGATATTTCTGTGAGGAGATTTTTCCTTGGTTTAAAATCCTGGGAAAGGAAGAGTATAGAAGAGAATGAGAAAGGGGAAAAAAAAATCCACAAAGTCATCTATTTTGAAATTACTAAGATTGCTAATAAAAAGGGATGACTAATTGGAAAATAATGTGTGATGGCTATCTGATAAGAGTTGTTGTGAAATACGTATGCTTTATGCCATTTGGTGGAATGTGTCTTTTTTTTTTTTCTTGTAGGATTTCTTCGCAGCTAGTTTATCAATTTAAATGGGAAAAAAAAGAAAAAGAATTAAATAAAATGTCAAATGCTAGACATGGAGTGAATACAATAGTAATGGAATAATAGAAATGTTAAGTCGTGAAATAGAAGACAGTAAAGATAAGATAGCAACTGCCTAAGGACTTGACTAGCTTTTCCATGGTTTAACACAAGAATTGGAGAGTGTTTTCTGAATGACTGAAAGCATATTTTATATTTTCATATTGTTGGCGGGGAATATGCCTCAACATTAGGATAAAGATTGAAATTGCTTATGTGGGTTTAGAATGATTTTATTTTATTTTATTTTATTTTTAATATGGCCTGTAACTTCTTGTTTTCTGCCGTGCAGGTCATCAGGAGTGAAGGGACAGAGGGAGCAAAGTTTCGACTCTCTGGTAAGGGAGTAGATCAAGACCCAAAAGGAATTTTTAGAATCAACGAGATCAGTGGGGATGTCTCTGTGACCCGAGCCCTTGACAGAGAAGCAATTGCCAATTATGAGGTGAGTACTCATAGCAATAGGATCTCTGCCTCTCTGTTGGTAATACATACTTTTGAATGCGTATTAGCTGTTGAAAAAGACTGCAGTTACTGAAGGTTAAACTGTGAGACACCGTCCTAAAAAATTTCCAGAAGAACCGTTTATCCTTTGGAAATTGTAAATGTGTGTATTTTTACATGCAATTGAAACTCTACTCTGCTTTCTGCATGTATTTCTGTCATTTATCTTCAGTAGAAGTACTGTCTGAAATTCATGTACGCATATGATTTGTGAATACAAAATTATGTTTGGACAAAAGAAGGTATTTTGGGAAGTTGCGTCTAAGGTACTACATGGTTATACTTTCTCCTTTTGATTGTCAAGTTGTCAGTGGAATATACTATTCGTCTCTATTTTGTAGTAATGGATATTTTTAATTGAGCCGCAGAAGATCCTGTTAATGTCAGCAGATACATTGTCAAACGTGTGTCTTCAACAAAGATTTTATGAAGGATTCCTTTCCTTGTCAACAAAAGCTATGTTTCTCCTCACTGAAATACAGCAAGTGATCTTGGAAATCTGTAAAATAACTGCACCATGATGCCTTGAATTGCATAGTATAAAAAGAGGATCTGTCAATTCATGTTTTTTATCTCACTCTGGAAACGTGCACTCAGTTAAATTGTGTCTTGGCACTTCAATATAGATGAGAAGCTGGATTCAAACTACCTAGTAGATTTGTGCATTGCCACTTCTGCCCCAGCATAGCAGATCTGATCTCTGGATCATCATGCAGAAGGGAGTGGATACTGCTCCAACCCATGCAAGGCTTGGGTTCTGCTGACAGTTCTGATTGCTGTCCCCAACCTCTTAGTTTTGTCTTCTGCTGTGTAGTAATTACTACTTTTGCTTTCAGTGCTGTTTCTCTCCTCCTCTGGAAGAGTTTGCTAGTTCGATGACTAGTCATGCTTGCCCAAAAAGCATTGCTAAAATGTACCATATGTTGATTTTCAACACTTAAACATCTATTTCTCATCTGGGTTTACAGTGAAATGTATGTTAACCACTTGCATAGGATTTATGGTAGCCACTGCTGTCCTTCTTAAAAGAGAAATGTTGCAGTTTCTCTTTATAATATTGTTCCTCATCTTCATTTTCCAGCTGTTTCCTATTTTATCATAGTGGCTTTCTACCTTAATGTATTGAGTATAAACCTTGAATTTTATTTTATTTTTTTTTACTGGAAAATCATAGTAGTCTTTTCAGCCTAATGCATCAAACCACAAATGGCCCTCCTATCTGATCTGGCAAAGCATACACTTAAATTAAGACAAAAAACATTTCCCTAGAGAGGAGCCTTTTTGAAGCAATGCAAATTATATACAAATAGTGCAGTGTAGCAGATTATCCAGAGCAATGCAAATGTATATCCTAATAGGTTGTAGTGCTTCCTAACCTGTTATATAGCACTCTGCTCAGCATGCTCACTGGCATCCTGTTGTGCAAAATGTAGCTGAAAAGTTCTGCAGAAGGAGAACCCTCAACTTGATTTAGTCTGTCTTTGAATCCAGCCTGTTGTTTTCCAATAAAGATGTTTCATGGTGTCAGGAAGGCAGCGGGATTTTCTCCTTCATTTCCTTGATACATTGAAAGATGAATTACCAAAAAGACTCAGATTTTTGTCAAGCTTTTTGAAAAAAAATTTCACTTGCTTCCCCTGTCCCCCCCAGTATCGATTTCCTGAAAGATTTATTTCAAAACAAAAGGCAAAGAAGGAAAGAATAGATCTCCATGAAAAAAGTGCAAGTTCTTTGCAAGCCATCTTACTATCAAGTATATAATCAGTGATGGGGCAAGGATGAAAAAATGAAATTTGTTTGAATCATTCCAGCCACACAGAAGGCTGCTGTGCGTTAGCACTGATTTATTTCCTATTGTTAGTGCATATACACTCAAGGGATGAGAATTAAAGCAGATGTTAACAGGGCACAAAATCAAGCTTTGGTGATCATAGTATTTCATAGAACTTTGCAGCTTTTACACATCCATGTACCTCAAAGCACTTTAAACTATCTAAGGGTATTTAATCTCTAACAAAAAATGTTCTTTCTACCATTGAAAGTTCAAGAGTAGTTTTTGCTGTCTTGTTTATCCTGGAGGAATATTGAAAAGCATGTAGGACTTTTTCCTATGATAATTCATTACAAGAGAAAAGTGATTAAATTACAGGGCAACTGAATTCCACTCAGAAAACCATTGATAGTCTGAGTTAATTGCCACTTTACACTGTTTGTTTCAGTTATTTTATTTTTAGTAAAGGATAGAAAAAAATTTAAAATAGAGAGAAAAATTCTGAGAGTTGGGACCTGCTAAAGTCTATCTGCTGCAGCCGAGTTGCATGGTAGTTGTGTGTTGAGAAGAGCTGTTTAATAGCAAAAGAAACTCAAGCTGGGAGAGGAATACAAGGCAGGTGCATTAATGACTTGAGCCCCCAGCCCCCTTCCTGATACAGACTTATTTGATTCATTTGTTAGTTGGTTTTTATGAAATTAGTTAAGTTGTTCAAAAGTGGACAAGGATGTGAAATTCCACCGAAATATTAATGTCAAGGGTGATTAATTGTCATAGGAAACATGACCCAACCACTTGCACATTTCAAAATGTGCTGATTTCTGTTGAGAAAATGAAACTGTGTCAGAGGAGGCTGGGTGAGACAGAAGTCCAAAAGCCACTACAGTGAAATTAGCCATAAGTAACTATTTTTTTCTCATGAAATCCTATTTGCCAGTGGAAATTGGTAGATTCTTCTGGTATGTTTGTCCCTTTAGCTTTGTGGGGTGCCTTCTTAAAGGTTGGAGAATGTCAGCTAGCAGCAATTTTAAATGAAAGCTGTTTATGAAGAAGTGTGAGAGGATGTAAGGATGTTACTATGCCAAGCTAAGATAAATTGTTTTAGAAAAGTTTGTGGTAAATTTTTTTTTCCCTCTCTCAAAAGAAGTGTAATGAAGAGCATCCTGACAGGAATTCTCTGGATCAGAGAAAGGAATGGATTTACACTGAGTAGTTTTATTTTGGGGTTAGTTGCCTGGTGGTCCAACTACTAAATAACAGTCCGAAGAAAGGACTTAGGCAGACTATAGTTATATTATTGAATTGTTTCTGGTTTGTTGAGATAAGCAGGTCACCTAGAGCCCCTACTTAATATAAGAAAAAGGCATTCAGTTTACAAATATGCTATCAAAAATAATGTCTTTGGTTTTCTATCAAGACTTGAATGAATAAAACTGGTTGGACATTTCAGGGAATGGCAGATTGTTTATCTAGTATTAAAAATTGCAGGTGTTTAAAACAAATACAGAAATTTAAGGAGGATGGATTTTCTAGTTCAGATCACTGAGGTACATCCAAAAATTTCTAATAGTCTGGGAAATTCCTGGCACACTTCAGTTCTGCTGTCTTTTCTGATTCCAAAAGAACAGGAATTTTATTGACTTTCAGCTGCATCTTTAAGCAAAATATCAAAAGACTTCAGTTGTGCTAATGTCCGATGACAGAACTGAAGGATTCCAATGAAGTTGGAAGTCTGGTTGTGTTAAGCATTGAAAGAAAAGGCTAGCGAATTGCGAAACAAAGGTTCAAATACGAGGCCAGTGAAGACTGGCTGAGAAACAGAGGTTATGGGGTAACATGTTAATTGAAAATGTGGAGTTGTTTTACCAAGCCTCACATTTGCACAGATACTATGTTCTCAGGCAAAGTTCTTCCATGCAAGTACAAGCAGATTGCCATGATTGAGATGACAAAAATTACTAAGTTAAAGAACTATGTTTGGTTCTTTATTCAAAGGTTAGATATGTCCAAAAGATATAGGAATTGGAATCCATTAATGTTTTTACAGTTCATATATGAGATTTTGGTTAGGCATTCCTTCTTTCCTAGGTATGTCCCAGTACAGGACAAAGACTGAAGCTGTATAAACTCGTTTCCTATCACTTCCCATCACCATGTGATCCTTGCAGCAGTAAAATCCAGTCCTGTTAAGCATCAGTGGCGATGTGCCAGCTAGTCAATGGCTGGCTTTCAGTCAGGTGTCAAGATGCTACAGGACGGTGCCATCATTGGTGGGCTTTTTCATAACTGCAGGGTGTGCGGAAGAGAAATGATCAGAAAGTGATCCTTTGCAAACACGAAATGGAGAAGTTTGATAAAACCATTCAGCATCAGTGTGCAAATTAGAGCTGTGAACAAATTTACATAGGTAATTTGAACTGTTAATGAAGAGTTAGTTTTAATTATTTTTTTTAAGTGAAGAGCTTTATTTGCTTTAGAAAATACTTCACAAGTAGAGGTGTGAAATCAGTTTTCAGCTTTTTTTTTTTTTTTTTATAATGACTTATCACACTTCTATGAAAGGATGCCTTGCAACTGTTAGACTGAGATATTCAGAAAAGTTATGTTAACAGTACTGAAAAGCAAATTAGGACTATTTCCTATGTATTGCTGTTTCTATACATTGGATAACAAGTAGACTGAGAACAGGCTAAAGGATTCAGACCAATGAACAGCAACCAAATCTTTAGCGTGAACTGCATCAGTTCAAGTTACATGAGACTGCTATTTCTGTGACTGAGCCAAACATTTACAGTGATGCTTGCAGTCCTACTGGATTCTATTTCTGTGCTTCATAAGGAACAAAAAATGGGAATGCTTCAGAGGTTTGAGGAAAACTGGCTTAGTCAGGTGCCTAGGAGTATTTTCTGACAAAGATGTTCAAGTACTTGAATGTATTTTTGCATATAATGAAAGCGGTATAAAAACCTAGAAGTAAACAACTTGTGTGTCTTGTGTTTGAGTATAGTGCAACCACATCCTTTTCAGAATGATTTAACATACCCTGATACTGAATCTCTGCAATATGCAGCATGGAGATAGATAGCGCACACAAGCGTGTTTCTCTCTCTCTTTGAGAATGAAAACCACAGATTTGCTTCTAATTTCAAGACTGGTCTAAACTGTTTTTATCTTGGTTATCTGCACTGGCAGAATTGTATGAAATTTAAGTGATCTGCTCTGTCTTGAGCTGAAACCAATTATTGCTGGGAAAGGTCAGACCTCCGTCATCTCCCAGTAATTTCCTGAAAAGGAGAAGGCACTCAGCATTCCATGGGAGGAAGGGTTTTGGTCTTGTGGGGATGTAAATTTCAGTCAAATGTGTTTGACTTAATTAAAACGTAAAGGATACACAAAGAAAACATAATAAAATAATGGTGCTCCCAAACTGCATGTGTTACATCCAAAAAACTTGGAATTGTGGCAGAGTACAAACTTGTCAGGGAAGAATCCTGACCATTTAGCAATGACAAAAGATTTCACTGGGAAAAAAAAAAAAAAAGAGCAGTTCTTGTGTAGCTATTGGATTTGATTATTAATAAGCTAGAAACTTATTTGTATAAATAGGCTGTAGTTAGACCAACTGACATACAACTGAAAATTCTGGAAGTTAAAATGATCTCTGTAGCTTACATTATATAAGTATATGTAAAGAGTGCATAAGATGTCAATATAAAGAAAAAATATATGTTTATAGTATGCTTATATGTATATATTCAGCAAAGTGTTCACATGTTGTGGGTACACTCAGAGATGACTGTTTTGAACTAATTTCATAGTCAAACTACAGAAAGGGAAATGAACACTGGCTGAGAAAGTGCCATTAGGTTGTTACCAGGCAGCACTACTTGAAGTTTAGCTGTCCCTACGTGGATTCTTCAGTAAGCAAGCTGATCAGCTCTGTACAGAAGAGGAAAATTCATCACTGTGAATGCTTAAAATAAAGAATTCCTCTAGGTAGGATCTTAGGAAAAAAAAAAAAAAAAGAGAGAGAGAGAAAAGGGGGCTGCATCTTGAAAAACATTGAATTCCTTCTTTCATAGCTACACATGAAGGGACTGCAGGCTGCTCTGTATCCTGAGGTAGGCATGATAATCTTAACTTTGCAGAGATTTACGTCTCAGCAGTTGCACTTGTGTTCACTTAGCAGTCACAGGCTGCAATTTCTGAAAACCTGTGTTGGTTTAGCTTCCGAATTAGCATTAGAAATTGATCAATTCACAATTGAAGCTCAGTTACAGTACTATTATTCCAATATAGGCTTTTTCATATAGGAAGAAGAAATCAGCTCTGCTTTTATATCAGAATCCCTTCTACTTCTTGAAGATGCAAAATGAAGGAAGTTGAAGGTCTGCTCTGGGCAAAATGTTGCCCTATTTTTGTGCTCCTTTCTAGAACTTGCACTACAGCCCAAAGTTTCAGAGCAGCGAAGTTTCACCACTGTTGGCAGTGGGTTAGGCTGATGCACTAGCGTGCCTGTGGCCATGCAAGTTCTGCAGTTTGTGGAGCTCCATGGATTTGTAGTGCTTGATTTGAGTCTCTGCCTGTTTGTCTCTTTGCCTTATTAAAGATCTGCTGTTGGCCTCTGTAATTACCAAAAAAGTATTCAGCCCCTAAAATGGCATTATATTACAGAGGACTGTACATCTTATGGGAACCTGTTCTTCATGCTCACAGTACTGACTTAGTACTGGTCTTTGCTTCTGACATGATTGCTTAGGACTTAGCACTGCTTTCACTTGTATGGGAAGAGAGTGAAGTAAATGAATCTGTCAACCTAAAAAAATACTTTTCATCTAAAAAGTAAGAGTGATGAATTAGTCAAAAAATGGTGCATCCTGTTCTTCTGTATCAAATGGCTTTAGACACATAAGACATGTAAAGAGAATGCCCTAAACTTGAGGAAAACCTGTATTATTATTATTTTTAATATAATTCATATTTTTAACCTTTATTATATAGAGAGATTATAAAATGAAAGATTGTGCTTTAGGAAATTTTACTTTCATTTAACTTGAAAGCAGAAATGCAGCAGTGAGAAAACCCAGCAGCAGTCTACATCATTCAGTGAGATCTGTATGGGCAGACTCCTGAATTAATTGGGAACTTTTGGCATTTGTTGTTCACTAAGATGAAAAACAAGGTGATCATCATAACTGTGTGCATACATCAAGTATTTGTGCATATACATTGTACATAGAATCATATTTTGTAAAACTAAGATTTAAATAGTTGCTTACACAGCTGGTATGTAAGTGGGATGTCAAGCTACTGGGAATATCTCCCTTCTTCCTAATTTTATTATTATTTTTTTATTGGATGAAATGAAAACCCGACAAAGTCTAGTTAAAATTCATGTTGTTTTTATGTATATTCTGCCATTTTGTCTTGGGGGAAAAAGATATTTATTTTGTATAAACTCTCCAATTTACCATATCTTGTTCATTTTTACTGTAAATAGTCTATTCAATACATACTGCAGATCTTAATGTTATGAGATATCAGCAGGGTACTGTGATTCATTTCAGAAATCACTAGCATCCTCATATCACTTATTGTGGAAAGCACACAAAAGTCAACAGTTGGTTTTGTTAGAGGGCATATGCTTTATTCTTAGATCTAACTGCTTGCATGGCTTTGTCATTCCTGCTGTTCAACAGCACTGTCATGCCATTTGTAGGAGGAACAGAATGAAGTTTCATTAAAGGGAAAAATCAGCAAAGGTTTGTTTATAACCCTATAACTGCAAAGAGAAGGTAGTGGGCTTGGATCTCCATGCTAAAAGTAACCCAAATTCCAAACATCAGGCAAAATTAGTATTTTCTTATTGAAGAGTAGGAGGTGGAAATGCCCAGCAGTAAGAAATAAAGAATGATTGGAGTTTACTGAAACAGTAACAAATGAGACAAATTTTGGTTTCATGTTTGGTTTTATTTGCCTTTTTTTTTTTTTTTTTTTTTAATGAGTACTGCTTGCAAATAGAATGCCATTCCTGAAAAGAATAATGATGTGTTCAGTTACACAAGAGGAGACTAATAATATTTTTGTCATGTAATGTTAATAGTCTGTGAAACCATTTTTGCTAGTTTACATTAATTGCATTTTAAGGCATTTAAATGTCATCATGATACTGCTTCACTCTTTAGCATGATCTATTTGTTTCTTTTCCTTGTCTACTTGTATTATAGCAACTGTCAAAAATTCTTGCAGAAGGCTCACTGTTCTAGGTGAGCCTAGAAATACTTGGCATAAATACCTGGAAAGGCACCACTGCCATTTCTCTGAACCTTATGTTTTCCTACAGCAAAGGGAAGGAGTGTGCATTGCTTTGCAAACATAGATTATTGTTCCCAGCCTTACGCAGCGATGGATGTGGCAGCACTTTTGCAGGGACTTCTGACATGCTATATCCCTGGCCAGGGCCTCTCAGCTCTGAATGGAGTGGAGAGAAGGACTAGGTGAGCTCCTGCAGCTTAGGTCTGTACCCCCCACACACACTTTGTGTACCCCAATGCTGTAGAATTTGCCCATTTTTCTCTGCTGTGTACTCAGACATGCCTGTTTACACTCGTGTTTGCAAAGGTGCAGTCTAGAGGAAAAATGGGAGCAATGGGAGCAAATGGGAGTTGGAACAAGACAAACAACTTGCTTAGGAAATCTTTTTCTTCTCAGAAACTTCTCTTGGGCCTATTTTGATGCATTGGTATTGTTCTAGCTAACCATAGTTTAAGCAGAAACAATCTTGTGTTTGCGAATGGGGAGATGTATGTGTTGGGGGGGGGGGGGGGGGGAGGGGGTCCTGTTTCATCTATTACTGGGTGTTTATTTCCTGTTTATTTTCCTGGAATAAGTGCACAAGTTGTGAGGTTCTAGATACTTTGCTATGCATACAGAAACAGTGTGCATTTTGAAACTGAGCACATTCTGAAAGAGAATATTCGTTATTAATCTACATTGTTTCCCCATCCCATCAAACATCACCTGTTTTCTTTTTCTTTTTCTTTCTTTTTCTTTCTTTTTCTTTTTTTCTTTCTTTCTTTCTCTTTTTCTTTCTTTCTTTCTTTCTTTCTTTCTTTCTTTCTTTCTTTCTTTTTCTTTTTCTTTTTCTTTTTCTTTCTCTCTTTCTTTCTCTCTCTCCCTTCCTTCCTTCCTTCCTTTCTTTCTTTTTCTTATGAATTCATTATATCTTTATGTCAATATTATTTTTTTCTCTGCAGCTAGAGGACCTTCTGTCTCCCTTCTGACCTCTTGTTCTTTATGTACCTGAAGAAAATCATATTACCTCTCTTATCCTCTCCTGCAATCTTCTTTTCATTTTCCACCTTTTTGGATCCTTTTTTTTTTTTTTTTTTTTTTCCCTTGCACTTTTAACTTAATTCCATAACCTTTCTACTCCCCCTGTCTGTCTTGATGTTTTGTGTCATTCACTTACATTTTTTCTACACTCTCTGCATTTCCTTATTTAGACATACTGACCTGTTTTAGGCTGTATATAAATTGCATTGCTAGGGGTATGCATAACCATCATCTAAGCAAATTTGTTTTGCTATTTTACAGAACCTTTCCACTGTCAAAAGTTGTTCTGCTTTACTCATTCTAATCTGGTATGTTCATAAATAAATTCCTTTAGAAACCTGTGTTCTGGAAACCCTGAACTTTGGATTACTTGCTAGTTGCCTTTTTTAAAATTCTGGTGAAACAGCGTAGGTAGTTTATGTGTAATGATAAGGAATTTGATGGAGAAAGGAGTTTTATTTACATTTTAATGTTTTTTAGTTTGTATATCCCTTCAGTCAGGTTAAACAAATTAATTTAAGAAGTACATGGTTGCCTGGAAAAGCCTAGCATTTAGTTTATGAAATGTTCAAATGTGTGCAGTTAAGCTATTTTCAAAAGCCAATCTTTCTGCATCTGCTCTTTCTTGCACCAATGTTTAGGAGCCCTAATATGATGCAATTGGTTGATAAAGCCCTTACATTGACATGCACTTTTTTTTTTATTATTATATTTTTTCAATGTCTGCTAGAGACTTTGAGGAAAAATGGCAGTATGGACCATGAGGTCTCCATTAGTGAAATCATGCAAAAATATCTGTGGGTTGTAAAAAGAAATTTTTCGAAAAAGATTGATGATTGCAGTCCAGAATCCATTTCCCCTTGTCATCTTCAAAGCTTTTTGACTGCTAGATTTTAAGTCCACTGCAGTCCCACAGATAAGGCAGATGACCGGTTGTGGGTGGGTGAAAAAAGAACATTTTATGTTTTGAACTGTGGTAGTGAAACTAGAATCCCTCCCCTTCCACCTCCCGCCCCCCCCCTTTTTTTTTTAATTTGGTGGTGGTGTTTTTGTTTGCTTGTTTTTGTTTGTTTTTTGGCAAGTATATCAGCTGATGTTTTATGGCAATTGACTAGTCTCAAGTAGTGTGCCATGGGTGTTGCTAACAGCATAATTCAGCCCTGTGGTTTGACCTGGGTTAACAAACTGACTGATGCTGCATGAACATAAACAGAATCCATTCCCTTATTTCATCACACGTGAACTCTGTAGTGTTTACAAGAAATGAAGTGTAAGAAAATGCAAGATTTGTGAATATAATTCTGACTGGTAACATTTGCCAATAACAAAGAGAATCATTTATCTACCCACTCACTTTAAAAGTACAGCTGCACTATGTACTTGCAGGTTGGTTTTCTGCTGTACTTTGGTTAAATACCTACTTATGCACAAGTATGTATTTGTGCATAAACACAAATGTGCACTATCAGTCTTTCATAATTACAGCATTTTGGAGTTATTTGTGGAGACTTTAGTCACTCTGAGCTGTAGGCATCCTACTTTCACCATCTGAAGCATTACCTCTCCCAAGAATTTAAAATATACAAGTCAGATCTTCAAAGTTTGCATGAGGATTTTATACTGATGTATTGAGTTCCCTTTAATCTAGCTTCTGGGCTTTTTTTGACCCAAGTACCTGATCTTTCAAGCTCTCTTTGGCAGTTACATATTTCTCTCTTTAAAATTAAAATATGACAGGACTCGATAGGTGGAGCTCTAAGAAAACCACTGACTGTCATGAAACTCATAAAAATGTAAGAGTTGGCATCGCTACCTATTGCAGGCAGAGCTGTAAGAATCTCCATTTTCCCATTATTAGTCTTTTGTGGTGAAAACATTCATGAAAACAGGCAATTCTGTGTTCACATTTTTCCTCCTTTAGATCTATTTCAATGCATAATAGCAGATGAGTGAGAGAGTTGTATTGGACTACGACTGTAAATAAAGAACAGTGTATGAAAAGGCTTCTAATATTATGTAATATTAGTTGGCATCGTTTTGTTGACATGTAAATGAAGAAAGTCTTGCTGTATTCATCCTGGTTTACTCAGATCATTACTAATAATTTTTTAATTACATATTCTCCTTAAAACCAAGGTATATTTGGTGAATGTCTTGGAGGATTTTGTTGGTGGTGATTTTTTTGTTGTTGTTGTTTTTTTGTTTTGTTGTGGAGGTGGTTTTGTTTGCTTATTTTTTATTTTCTAGTAGCTCATTAACAAGACACAGCTTTAGTTTAATTATTTTATCAGATCATTTAAGATGCTTATATCAGTACATGTAGAATACCATGATGGATCTTCCTCTTTTGAGGGGCTTTCATTCTTATTTTTCTTTAGAGGATAAAATGGATCACAGTAGCTACTAGCAAAACTCATTGTGCATGTGCATGACTAAATTAAAGTTTGCAAGGGTGGATGCAGAAACTGTAATCCTGATCCTTTTGAAGATGCTACTCGATAAGGAAATTATTTCTCTCTCTCTTTTTTTTTTTTTTTTTTTTTATTTGGTCTAATGTATAAATATACATAAGAGTTGATGGGTTTTGAAAAATTCAGTTCTGTGTTTTTGAGAGAGATAAAATTCTAGGATATTTCTATACTATCACCAGGGTCTTGAGAATTGCTTCCTGTTTACACCATGCATCCAAAAGGGCAGTGCTTGTTGAGAGCATTTCTACCATATTTAAAATATTTCATCTAAACTTGCTAGGCTGCTGGCAGCAGGAATAGGGGCTGGTAAATATTCTGCTTGGATCTTTCCTGAAGCCCGACACTAAAATGGAGATGATAATAAATATTGTCCAGTTGGCACTGCAGGCTTCTGAGTGGGAAAACACATGGGTAAAATATTGGAGAAGGTGATATGGAGCCAGAAAACCTCTGTTTGAAACTGTTATATGCATGAGAGTCTTGGAGTAATATTAATTATAATTTCTTCTAGTTTTTGTTGTTAGCACACCCTGCTATGAGTTTGTATTTGTGGATTATATTTGCAAAATAGAGAGAGTTCATCTTTGCAGAATTCTTCCCAACCTCTGCTCTACCATTATTCTTAGTATTTATTTTACATGATGGTAATTCAGATATCTGAATGCAATGCATTAAAAATACCTATTATCTATTTGAGGCTCTGTGATTATATATTTATTTCTTAAATGTATTATGTATACACAGGTGATATGAATACAGGTTACAGATTTTATATGTGGATGTGAACAAATAAAGCAGTGTACTGCTGTTGTATTTGTGTTAGTTTTAGAAGATTTAATAGATTTAAATAACAGGATTATGGTGTACTACTTACAAATTGTTAAGAGGGAGGAAAATCTTGACAGTTTTAAACTACCAGTTTTTTCTTGTTTTCTAAAACAGTTTGTAAAAGAACTTGATTTTTTTTTTCCTTGCTGCTAAGGAACAGGGGAAGAGGACAAAATGGAATAAAAGAAATTGTTCTAAATATGTTATATATGCCCAGGATGCCATGGAACTTTACTTTATTTTACATTTTCTTCTCTAAACAGGACAGAAAACTTTTGGCATGGAACAATACTGTCCTAACTAGTCATTTCATATGAGCTTCTATTTTCCCAGTGATCAGTGGGACAGCCATGCTCACTGTGTACAGAGGGATGGAGTTTCCTTCAACAGTCTTGGGATTTGCAGGTCTGAAGGCCTTATTCCCAGCAGTTGCAGCTTCTTCTCAGTGAAGGCTGCAATCTTGGTCTCGAGATTAGAAATGTAGAGCTTCCGATGGAGACTTAAAGAAAAGCAGCAATTTTGGTACTTGTCAGGACTAGAGTGTTTCTTAAGTTCAAATCTTGGCATATGAATATTTGTATTGTGTGCTGGCTACGCTGTGCAGGGCATATGTAATGACACTGACCTTATTGAATTGTGGATCTGCTGGACATGAAACCAATAAATTAAAGCCCAATCTGCTATGTTTATGGGCTTTATGAGCCAGCAAACTGATTCTCCAAACATGTAATTTGCTTGTCATTCAGCTTTGCAGAACACATTTGTGGCAGTACAGAAGCAGGAGAGTGTAACTGCATTTGTAACCTTTACTATACTAACAATACATCAACTAGAAAAATACACTGCATTTTGTCAGGTTTTAAATTGCAAAATTAATTTTCAGTGTTACTTTTAAGGTACCAAGTCATCTACTGATACTGGTACTCAGTTCCTATCAGACCTATTTGGAATTGATATTGGCAATATATTTATTAAAGAAAATGCTTTAAAGTAATTGGTGTATTTGAGGATGTGCATTTAATTTAACTCTATTTCATTATTGGTAGCTTTGATCAATACTGTGCTTACTACCTCTACCACATGCTTCGAACTTGTAGAAGCAAGTGTATAAATCATTTCCCTGGTCTATTCTGGCTGATCTAACCATGCTGAAATATAGGAAGGAAGCTGTCTCCTAAATTCTGGTGGGTGGAATTAGTGAATTGATTAGTTGAATTCCGAATTAAAATTACAATTAAAGGCGAAATCATCTTTCTTATGCTCCAAGTCATTTCCCAGAAGTATAGCAGTCAGATTACAGGCTTTTGACATGGGTTTGTATTGGGAATAAAGACTGTTTTCAATAACTTTTTCCTGTTTGTAAATCAAATCATGACAATAATAGCAATTAATAAGCAAAAAAGATGTATTTTTTTGCAGTTTTTCAGCTCACAGGGGAAGGAAATTCAATTGATTTTTGAAACTACTGAAGATGTGACTCACTGAAAATAATTACAAATAAGTACCATAAGTGTAGCATAACATTTTATTTTATTATTATTATTATTATTTCCAATAGACTCTGCTCAAAACATTTAAAACAACAGTGTGGACATTGTACATTTAATTGCAATTAGTATTTACAGAGTACTGATACGTGCTTTGCTGTAGCAGTCTCAGGGCATACTTCAGGCATACACATTTGCATTTGAGACTTAACCTGTACCTTCCCCAGTGACAGATAAAATGCCAAGGATTTTATAAGCATGTTCATTCCTAATACTGGCAGTGTGTTGCTACCCTGCTATGAGTTTTTCCTTCATTATGTTTTGCTGTGAGCTTATTTGAATATTCATTAGAGCCTTTCTGAACATATTTTTATCACTTATTGCATTTCGATCATTATCATTTGTCCTTTTTCATCCATATATATGATTATCCAATGTTATAGGCAGTGACCACAGAACCTGAGCTTTTCATCTCAGCAATTCTTGCAAAACATGCACAGTTTAATCACCATATCCTACAGAAATCCAGAGCACATTCTAATCCCCAAAGATGCAGTTTGTGATTTAGGAGGTGCTACTCTTCATATAGCATTAGTAGTGTAACACAAAGCTGCACCTATATTGAAGGATCCTTTGTTACTGTCATTTGGATGATGTGAAAAAATGATGTACTGATAGTAGCGAGTCAATTTGAATTTTTGCTATTTAACACCATAAATTATGGTATTTTACGACAATTGTATGATTTGGGTATGATTTCCACCAATTATACATTCTGCTCTGAATCCCCAAACTTTTGAAAAGTGTGTGAATAAGGTAAGTCACATCCACCAGGTCAATTTTCTTTTATCTTTTCACAGAGAATGACGGGAGATATGTATGAAGCTTATAAGTGTCCTTGTGAGCCAGAATTATTAAAGCTGGTTATTAATGAGAATGTTTTCCTTTTCTTAACACAAAACTTGTTCTGTGCAAGTAGCATGTAGAAGTTTCCAGCTTCTGTGCAGGCTATTTACTTTATCTCACACAGGAATAAAGTGGAGGTAGGAAAGGAAGGATAGTAGGAAAGGAAGCCAGAGGTTCTTTGCAAATTGGAGGTGAAATGTATCACTCTCAAAATATATTTTATATATACACACACCTTATTTAAGTAATTCTACTGCCCATTGACTTCACCACTATATTTTAGATGCCAAAAATTTCTTAAAACAAGATTCAGCTCTTCAAAAGATGTAGTAGATTATCTTCATTTTTTATATGGCTCTATTTTTTTTACAGCTTTTTTAAGGTTAAGTATGCTCTTTTTTTTTTTTTTTTTTTTTTCCCCACATTGTGAAGCCAATATTTCAGTTTGCTTTGTCTTTTGTGTTTTTGTTTTGTTTGTAACTTTTTCCTAACAATATTTAGGAAATTCAGATGATTTAAATATCAGTTTTCTTAAAGGTGCAAGGAATAGTTTTCTTTCTTTACTCATGCTGTCATGGCAAATCACAGATTTTACTCAAAGTCAGATACAAGCACACTTACTAGTAGTAAGTGCTGTCTTATTCTATGACTAATGTCATGTGCTTCTCTACAGTGGTGAGGTTGGAAGTGAAGCGGTAGGTGTTGTCTTAGTAATATCTGTCTTTTGGGGAGTATAATTGCCTCAATAGTGTGATATTAAACTAAGACTAATCATTGGCTAGCTGCTTTCCACTGAGGCTGTAATATATTAAGACAAAACCTAATAATCTCAGTAGCATTGTTCATGAGATAAGATTGAGATTCTAATATGAGCAAGGGCAGAAGAAATAGATCATTCAAAATAAACTTTGCAAATAAACAATGATTTATTGTGCTAAATGTGGTGCTTATTAATAGATATCATTTCTTTTTCTATATACATTATAGTATTTTTTCAACATGAATGATATATAATAATTTTCATTGTTGCTGCATGAGTAAAAATGTGAATGTAAAATTGTGAGATTTTTTTTAGAGGTTTTCTACATGGGACTTATTACAGAATGTACAGGGTGGTAAAGAATTTGGCTAGTTGCATTTGAAATCTGTAGATCTGACAAGCACAATTGTGCAGGAAACTAAGTTCTGGTATTATGTCTCAAATACATATAACACATGAGGTGCCAGGTCCAATTAACAGTCTGATGGTGGTAAATCCATTATCCTTGGAAAGAGAATCCACCATCAGGAGACATTAATTCAATGTGACACCAACTGGGGTGTTTATATACAGCTAATTGTAGTGTCAGACATTCTGCTCTAATTGAGTTTAATTGTGGCAAAATTGGAGTTAATTAAAAGTTAATGGTATAGAGCACATCATGTTGTTATAAACTACGGGTACATGTTTCATATCTGTATTATTGTTATTTAAATGGTGCTTTCAATTACTGTGCCTCATATTGGCACTTTGGAAATGCACTGTAATTGTCTTCACATCAGTGAAAGTCTTTGTTTTGAGTAGAAACATAGAAATATGTTTATTTTTAAAAAACTTAACTAAGTTTATTATATCACAAAGTAAACATCACATACAATGTTTCCAACTTTTGCTAAGGAAAGGGTTGATTTCACCAGAATGCTAGTAGAATAGGAAAAAAAAAAATCTAGCTCACCTTACAAGAAGGATACCATTTTTGACATTGTCCAGCATACTTCAGTTGGGAATTCTCAGGCTCCTCATCTTTCATGAATCCATCTTTTTCTGATTTGTCCTATCTCTGGCTGTTTTGTCAGCATCTCTTCTGATGAATCTCCTTTCTGGGGGATTTTCCCTGAGATGTCTTAACTTTCTTCTGTCTCTGCACCTCTTGTCTGCTCCCATGCCTTCCAATTATATATACACTGACAGCTCCATCTCTATGCTGACCTCTCTCTTGATGGAGTCTTATATCAAAACCTTTATTTAACATGCCCTTCTGGATGTCTTACTGCCGATTCAGAAATAATCATTTCATCTTCCCTCTTCTTTGTCAATATAGACAACACAACCATTCTCCTGCCAATCAAGCTGGTAGACTGTCATCTTTTCGGCTTGCTCCATATACCCTTTCAATGTACAAGCCTTTGGGGTCTTCCTCCATTATAACTACGAACTTATTTTCTCCTTGCATACTATATCCCTCATCCATGTCCTAGTCTTCTCTGTCTTAACATCTCTTCCAGCTTTTCTGTGGCAGAAATATCCTGATTTAATTTGCTTTGTATGTATTGCTTTTAAAATCTTTTTGTAAGATGTTGGAAATTACCAAGGTGTTTGTTGTGGAAACCCATTTGTTTCCAAAGAAGCCAGATAGAAATTTTATTTGGAAGAAAGATAATATAAATTTTTGATCTTTCTCTGTTTACATGTCAGATCCATAGAAACATTTTGTCCTACTGAATAGCAAAGATTATTTTGAGATTGTTTCTAGGACATGCACTGTGACTTTGTTATTCTAGCACTGTCAGTGGGATGTTACAGGTAGCTTCAGCTAAGTCAGAGGGATAACCACTTCCTCATGAGTTGCCAATACTGCAGAAAGGATGGGGTCAGTCTGGTACCAGATGGTCACCATAAATCAGTTTTCTTCTTCATTGCTTAGTGCATTTTTATGAAACACGAAACACGAAACACTCAAGAACCTCTACCATATGGTCAATTGCTAATTCAATGAAGCCTCCTATGCTTCTCTATCTGTTACACTCATTTGTTTTTCAATGATACTATATTCTAGTATAAGACCTTTAAACCTGATTCACTACAGTAGCTGGAATGCCATGATCCCTGAACTCATGTTGCTCTTAAATTTCATTTTGTGGTTACTTACTAGCAGCCATCCAGCTATTTTCTCCCTAACCAAGCCCAAACTCTCTCTGATATCATCAAGAATGATGTATACCTAGGGAAAGATGAATGGTGTTGAACTCAGACTGAGCAGCTGATATTAATGGGTCAGGAGGCATATATGTAAGTGATACGGTACCTTTTAAAAATGAAACATTTCTCTTCCTCTTATCACATATGATAGGTTATCATAGTTTTATCATTAAACTCCCAATTATCCATAAAGCTTGTTACAGCTTCCAAAGTTTTTGGCGTAGATTCTTTTGACTGACTTAAAATGTAACTTCTCCATTATTTTACCCTTTGATTCAGATGTTTTAAAATTCGACAAAGAACTAGTTTGAACTTTAGCACCGACAGTTTGATAAACATATGGACACATGAACATGTATTTGTGGTAAAAGTATAGTGTCTGAGCAGTCAATGGGAAAACAATGAGCTAATTTGTCAAGGAGTAAAGTGGCAAGTTGTCTAGCTAACTTTGTGGCAAAAGAGGTCATACCTTTAGACAGAAGAAAGGTCTGATTTATATTACTCAAAAGCTAAAAAGATATTCTTTCGCTTTAAAATACATAAGGAACTTTAAATTAAAGCTAATAGAAATTGTACTGTTGTCCTCTGTACAGACATTTTCCAAATGTTTCTTTTCTACAACACTGTGAAGTAGTTGCATAGAAATAAGTGAGTTATTTAAGGTTTTCTTTGTTTACTCACTTATTTTTTCCTTTTCCTGCATGACTCATTTAGTAATGTGCAAATATACTGAATGCAATGATATAAAATGCTTGTTCCCTAGAACTGTGGTTCCATATACAAATCAGACATTTTGGTATGACCGGATTAATGCAAGAGAGATAAATGTTATTCTAAATATATGGATGCACAAATAATGCTTTATTTGAAAAAAATTCGTTTTGGTTAGGAAGAGATGTAGTAGAATTGCTGACTGCTTTTCATCAGTTTTAAGTAGCTTTTTTCCATTATCTTTTTCATTGCAGGCCACCAGTTTCCTGAATCCTATATATTTTTAAAGCTAAACAACCTGAAAAAGGCGGGATGTTTCACTAATAGATAGGATAGTCATTTAAAACAATTCCAATGAGAGGAAATGTGACGTTGCAGCTGCCTAACAGAATTTTGTCTTCTGCAATATTTTTCATTAATCTTTTTGCTAAAGTAAACAGTTTTCCCTGTGGAAATTAATTACTTTGGTATCAGAAATTTTAATTTTCAGAAAACACAAGTGAGTTATACTACTGTTTCTTTAGATGTTATCACACAGCAGGGCAATAATCTAATATAAGCAACAAGCTAAAAACAAACAAAAAAACCACCATGATTTTCCTAAAGCTGAGAAGTGCTTTCATGATATGGTTTTGCTTAACACTAAAAACTGGCCTAAAGAAACGAGTAAAGACCAATGCGAAAAAGCTGTCATAGTTTAGAAGGTACAATGAGGTTTCCTTTCTCTGAGTACTAAAATTGGGCACTGTAGGCAGAGAGTAGATCTGTATTCAAATCTTTTTAATTCATCACAACCAACACATCTTTTATTTATTTATTTAAAGGGATACATTTTACTGGGTCATAGGTGCATTCTAATAAAAGGTAATTTTTGTCCTTATCAGTCTTCAAGTATCTTCTGTCTGCTCAATTTAAAGAAAAAGTAGAGCAGTTTTACTTCAAGTCTCTGGCTGATTCAGTACCCAGCATGTGGGGCAGTGAAATACCTGACCTCCTCTGTAGAGTTGATGTCTACGTGGTAATCCATTTTTAAAGCCTTTGAAGGTGAGGGTATTCAGTTTCATTCCATCTGCACTAGACTTTGATTAAAGCCCGTTCTAATTATACTCTTTGACTTTTCATGTATTTAAAATTGTGTTTTGTGTGTGTGTACAATGACTAACTTCCAGAGGTCCCAGCATGTAAACTATCGCTTGGGAACAGTATAGGCTTTCTTCTGAATTGTAGTCTAGTCTGAGAGGACAGACAGTGAAAACTGGGTCTTTTTATATGCTTCTTTTAAATAAATAAAGCAGAGGGGAGAAGGGGAGAAATAGAGCTTTCTACCTTTTGTATTTCCATGCATGTCTAACATCAAGGAAAAAAATCTCAATCATAAAAAGTCCGCTTCTGATTTTTATGAATATGTTGATAAGATGTGTCAGGGAGCTTTTAGTTACAAGTACAGTAAGTAATTGAAGCTGAAGTATTTTATGGTCATTGGAAGTTTGAGAGATTATGTTTGTCAATTTCAAGTAAGGACATCATTGTAGTTAGAATCTAAAGAAAAAAACACACAAGAAAACAACTTTTTGCCAGTGGCAGTAAAATTAATGTTGAAAATACTGTTTGGTAGGAGCAGCAGTTGCAGAACCCAGTAGAGATCACTGAAATGAAAATATTGTGATCACATTATTAAGCTTGTGGGAGAATTAAGGAAAGGGATATTAAGAACAGAAGAGTTCTGGTAATGCTTTAAAGTCTGTATGTTTGAAATTTTACTGAGATTGATTATACCATACAACTTAACACCCAGTCTTGTGGGGAAGAATTAGTTATTAATGTTTCCATTTATACATGTGAGAGGAAAAATATATATAAGATATTAAAGGCAAAAAAAGGGTAGTCCAATTCTGTGCCAAAATAGGACAGTTACAGTATCATATATGTCCTAGAATTTCATTCTCTCTACTCTAAAATTTAGTTGAGCTTTGACTTAAATAATTTAAGGAATCGTTACAGGAAATGCATATATTTGACCAGCCATTTCCAGAAAATTATCAAGGAATCTGATTAGGAAGAAAGGCATGCCAGAGGTTCTGAGTACAGTTGAAGAACATAGAACACGAAAATAAAATATGTTTGCTACTTTTTCGTTTGTTATAACATTGTAGAATATGAACATCGCTTTGTACAGTAAATTGAAGTACTCAAAAATATGGCATAATGGACTGTCAAAGAATATAACGTTCCAAAATGTACTGTTCTGCTGTTATTAGTTAAAAAAAAAAAAAAAAAAAAAAAAGGAAATACTTGATACTGCTTGAAGTGGAATTTCCTAAACTATCTGTATTCACATGTATTTTTTTTTCTCCTTCTTCCCTCATCCTTATAACTACTTGGTCAAGTATTTTTCATTTTTTGGTTTTACTTGTGTAATATTTTTGTGACAATTTTGATAAGCTTCTCTCAGAGCTACAGGTCTTAAATCTGTATATCTGTGATGTAAGATATTAACCTGTAATTTACAGCATCTTGCTTTATCTGCTCTTTGTAGGCACATGGTCACTATGTCTATCTAGGATATTGCTCTGAATACCTCTGGTACTGTAATACTTAAAGTTTTAGTCTATAAGCAGTATGCCTTTTCTTCATTGCTCTGTAACAATTATTGTCTAAACATCTTCAAAGACTAAAGATACCCCTTTTCAATTTATTTTCATTGATTTTTTTTCGCTTTGCTGCTAGTCTTCAGCCTCAGCGTCAACAGTAATCTAGTTGCATTCTGTGCATTCAAAATGAACATGAAAAAAAATAATTGAACTAAAATTCCATGACTATGGCTTAGACCTCTCAGTGTTGACCGAGGATGTGTGTTTCTGTGTAGAGCTGTGTATTTATTTCTTGCATATTTTCTACACTATTTTTCTGTATTGTAGACTACTTGTCTAAGGAGGGGAATATTTCCAACAAGAACAAATGCCTCTTAAACAGAATTAAACCACTGATAAGAAAGGCCAGCTTCTTAAAGAAAAAAACATTAATATCTAGAAATAATTGCAACCAGAAAATTAGGTTATTTTTGAAAACTTGAAAATTATATGGTTTGTTAATTTTGCCACTATTTTTCCATGAAGATTTTTTCACTTCTGCTGTTTCGAAAGTCTCTGAGGAATATTTTAAAGCAAATTTTAGTGCTTTCAAATGATATCAGAAAATCTTTAATATGGTCTCAAAAGTGAAAGTGTATTACCATTTTTCAGAGTGAGGGGAGATTCCTGAAAAAATATGAAGGTCCTGAAGAGTTTTCTGTCCAAATTTATCTTTTAAAGTTCCTGATTGTGGAATAATTTGATAGAAAATCTCTTTTCTCTTCTTGAATGAAAGCCTTCTCTCATTTTACTCATACCTGTTGATCTGATTTACATTCCAGTAAACCATACTACTGATATTGGCATGACACAGTCATGAGTGTAATACTCTTGGGCTTTTGCAATGAAATAGATATGACCATCATAATTTCTGTATTTTCTAGAATATTCATTTATTGCATTTCCCAGCTTCAGCTTCTGCCAAGTGTGATTGTTACCAGAATAGTTTCTTGTGAGGAGGAAAAAAGAAGAACGACAGCAGATGGGATGTGAAATATACTTAGCTGCTATGGACTCAGAAGAACTTTAAAAAAGTTTTGTAAATGAAACACTTTGATTTTAAGATTAAACCAGGTGGTTTACAACAAACTTGAAGTAATATCCAAGCTGCCAATAAATCCCTTATGGGAAGATCTTCAGTGAACTTCAAGAGAATGAGCCAATTGCTTGGCTCACATTTGATGAAGCAGTGAGGTATAAGAAGCAGTTGGTAAGAAGTTCCCATTTTTTGCCATCTGCTTCCACCAAGCAGTAAAAGTTTTCCTTCCATCACACTTTGTGACTCCTGATGCTTTTCGTCTCCTCTAGCTCTCCCATCCTTTTTCAGAAGCTTTAAAAGAAAAAGTTCCAAACGTGTTCAATTTATGTTTTAGTTTAGTTTCTTTGTTGTCACAACTTTTTTTTTTTTTTTTTAATTGGATAGAAATACAATGAATTCTCTTATGGATCATTTATATCTCAGATTGTGAGAGAGACTAATAGTCTGTCTCAGTAACATAGAGTGGCTCCTGCTGTGACAGCCAACTATTGGGATCCCATGGCTTGGGAAATAGCCTTTTTGCTCTTATTTGTCTGCTTTTTGTATTCTTGTGTAGTTGAAGCCATAGCCACAGCAGACATGTCCTTGCAATCTTATGTATTATTATTCAGTCACAAGAAATACTACAGCAACATGAAAACAAAATTGTCTTTTTGAAATTATGATGTGGATCATCCTTACAACCACCTCCATAATGGTTATTACAGGTCTCTCATAACCGTCTTTAATAATACAAATACAAGTAGTTTTAAAAGTTGAGCTGAACTGACATGCTTTGTTTGTCCATGGTCTCTATGATCAAGTCCCAGATAAGAAGAAATAAAGGAGAAATGAAAAAAAATATATAGAGAGAGTATATGTTTTGTGGTATTTGCATAGTCACATCACAAGTGGTGATGATTAACATTGCTTTTCTTCTGAATTCTACTGGACTGTTGTAATGTATGTATTTGGTGAGATGCAATTTAATACAAACATTCTCAATAGAAGTTATTTTTAGTATAATAAGACCTGTATAAATTAAAAGGGCGTGTTTGCATTATTTTGCATTTTGCTGGGAGGATGGAAGACAATCCTTAGAGACTTCTACCACTTAGGTTCTTCTGACACTAGCAAAAAGTCTTTGCAGACATCTCTCACTATGCAGATCAATAGTGTAAGCCTAGGTGATGGCAAAATACTTCTCAATGCTGATGAATTTAAGATATTCCTGTCTTCTGCTCTGATCTATCTGCTGGAATTTATTCTAAGAATGAAATACTTTCTGGGATTAAAGAATCTTAGTTTTAGTCCAAACAGGTTAAGAAAAAATGATCCTCGTGGAGTTTTGAAGTGGAGTTTTTGAAGGCAGGAACTTACCTGAAAAGCCTCTTAGAGCCACACTTATAGCTCTACAAAGGTGTACAGTTTTTCTGAGGACACAATTTTTCACCCTTGAGGAACAAATTGTAATGTCATTGATAGACTGAAATGCATTTACCTCTTGAAAGTAAGGAGTAGTTTCTGTAGATGTTTTCTGATTGTTGTGGCCTACAATTTTACCATTGA
Source organism: Cygnus olor (assembly GCF_009769625.2). Lineage (NCBI taxonomy): Eukaryota > Metazoa > Chordata > Aves > Anseriformes > Anatidae > Cygnus > Cygnus olor. The sequence continues at coordinate 4,337,171 of NC_049180.1, read as the reverse complement.
ATTAATACCACAGCAGTAATAGAGGGTGTCAAGGGAAACTGAATTGGGACATTTGTTAAGAAACACACCTCACAATATTGCAGAACAGTAATACTTCTGTAAATCCATGTCACTTTTGGAGTATTGTCTGAAGCATATCAGAAATTCTTTGAAGGTGCCAATTTGGTCAGAGGTGGTGTGTTAGTGACTTCTTTAAGGGCAGGTTTAAATGAAAATCAAAAATTATGAAGTTCCCTGTAGATCGCTGTCTGAAATGTGCACTTGTTTAGAAAATTCACACATTGTGTTAATTTCAAAATAGAACTCATCCTTATTTGATATATTGGAGGTAAGTGGCAAAAGTCTCCTAAGATCCAGCTCAGCTTTCTTCCCAACCTCGATTTTCATTTATTTATTTATCTATTTAGTTAGTTAGTTATTTGTTATTTTAAAGCAGTTGAAGTATTTTCATAGAATCATAGAAAGGTTTGGATTGAAAGGGACCTTAAAAATCATCTAGTTCCAACCCCACCTGCTGTGGGTAGGCATACCTTAATAATTTCTTTTATAAAATTGAAATTTGGATTTTATATTCATTTCCAGTAAAATAAATAAATAAAAATTGAAATTTCCCAAATCTTTTGCAAAAGATAGCTGTCTTTGCACTGTTTGTTTTTTATCACCTACATCTTTTGCGAGTGCATATTTCTCTCTTATCTTTATAAGAGAATATTACAATAGCAAATCTCATATTAAGGAGTCATGTGTGTTTTGCTTGCAGCCTTAAAAGCAGTTGGGGACTGGAGCCCCGATGTTGCACCCCTGTTGAAATCCCAGGTTATTACTTTGTAGGTTGTAAGAACATAGACTTTGACAATAATCAGTTTATTTCAGCTTGGGGATATTTTTTTATTACTATTTTGTTCTTGGTTTGGAAGCTCTGGTGAACTCTCTTTCTGTCTAAATGTGTATATATATGTATATATATTTATCTTGAAAATAAACTGTACTGCAATACGAAATCGTTTATTTGGTAAGTGTGCTGAGATATATCTCAGCAAGTCTTATCTTTTGTACCAAAGCTAACCATTTTAAGCTCATTAGGTAACCTCATTAACATGCTGAGCTTCTGTTGAAACTGCACAGTGGATATCTTTTATTTGAAGGGAATTTCATTCAAACATAAATATAGAGTGATTAAAGAAAGTTCAGTTGATGAATTTTAGGAAGTTTAGTTGTACTTGTGGAAGAGAAAAGAAGAAGGGGAATCAAAGTTTAAGGCGTGGATTAAGTTGGCACAAGAAAACTGTATATCCCTATACGTTGGATGGAAATAGGAAACTGAGACAACGTATTATCCAAGAGGTTTTATTTTTTGAGGCATTCCAAAATCGTACAAACCTGAGTGATGTAGAAGATTTCACATTTTCATGCATTATTTCTTACTAAATTGAGGAGCAAATTGCTAGAATTATATATACACTTTTTATGGTAAAGAAATCAATAGTTCTGGTTACATGTTGTATGGTTGAAAGAGGAGAATTTGATGAACAAACATATGGTACTGTGTGTATGCGCAGAGAAGACAGACATTAAAGTTAGCTCAACAGACAGTAAAAGATTCTTGTCTTTCCAGCTGGACATAACTACTTCTGCAGTCAAAGTCTGATTAACTTAAATATTTAAAATAGAGGTTTAACCTTGAATCAGGTACTTCTTGTCTAACTGTACAAACTTCTTTGGAATCTAGTTTGGTGATTTTTTTTTTTTTATTTTAATTACTGTAGTGGTTCTAGATGACATCGTTTAAAGTTGATTGTTCTTTCATGACTTGATTCACCCAACTCTGGTTGAGTTATCAACTACTTGAGATAGAATTTATTTCATGTACAAGATTGTTCACAATATTAATAAAATTTACTTTTACATGTCAATAACTTCCCCAGAAATGCCTGTTTATGCCTTATCCTAGTGGTTGAGGGAAAGCTCAGCCAAGATTAGTGCGTTAGTTGGATATTTGGAGATTTGAATGCAAAATATACATTTTCTATGGGAAACGGTACTTTTACTTTTTTTCAGAAGTGTGATTTGGAAACTCAAATACTATATTCCAAGTAGACCTTTCAAGTGAAGCACTTCTTTGAAATGTATTTTTAAAGCTTAAAATTATATTTTATTTTTAGAGAAATAGTTTCATTTCAAATTTTGTCTACCTGAAAAATATGAAAACTGTATATTTACAGAATCTAGCCTCAGTTAGATTAATACATCATCTAGCCTCATGCTAGTATTCATATCCTAATAGTTTTCAAAGTTTTGAGCATAAAGCAATCTGATAATTATTTTATTCTGCCTTTTCACTTTATATAATCTTATTTGAATAAATAAAAATGTATACAACAATGATCATATTTTGAAATTTTAAAAAAGCAGGTTTAAGTCAGTGGCAGTAAGTATTTAGAAAGTTTTAAATTCTTTCCCTTATTGTATTTTTTAAATTCATTTTCTTTTGAACAACTGTTTGTTTTTGATCACCTTTACCTATTTGCATAAAAATCAAACAAACAGAACAAACATGCACACCCTGTGGGCCTGAATGGGAAGATCATAATTCCGAGAATTAGTAACACTGAAATAAAAAATATGCATAAAGTTTTACAAGTTAATCTTTTCTGCCTTCCATAAGTTGGTTACTGCAATATGAAATGCTGAATTATTTGGTAGAAAAAGATCTATATTTTGCAAGGAGAAAGAAAGAATATAATTTCAAGGGTTTTTTTTGTGCATTTACTGACAGGATATGCTTGCAGAATACAGCAAATGTTGGTGTGTTCATTGGCACAATAATATTTTTTTCCTTCAAACACTGGTATTGTTCTGACACGACTTGAAATAAACAGGCCATAATTTTGTGCCATTGCTTTCTTTTTTTTTCCCCTAAGAATAGCAAAAGTGATTTCTTAATTGTTTAGAGCTTTTGATGCAATGTATTTGTTTTTTGTTTCCAGTTATATTTTTCTGTACTTGATCCATGTAAGTTTACAGGAAAACATACATATTTTGGAATGAAAATATCCGAGGTGTATATTAAATGAGAATTTGTAGACATTTTTTTCATGGCCTTGTATCATATCAGCAAGGAATTTGATAGACATCATAGTTTAAAAAGAAACGACTTCACATGACAGGGTAATGTTAAGTATTCCTAAATTAAATCTAAATTATTTTCATGGCCGCTCTTATCTTCTTTCACATTGTGAAACTGCTGTAAAGGGTCATTGATGCATCATAGAAGCAGAACCACAGTTTCAAGAGAAGACTGAGGAAGTTAGAATGACTCTTTGCATCAATTGAAAATTTATTTCACTTATGTTAAAATTTGCTTATGACAGCAAATTCTAACTCCATTTTCTGGTACTGTTATTCTTCAGAACATTCATTTTGTTCAAACCCCCATTATTTGAAGAGCATCACAGAAGATATTATATCATACAGTGCCAGTGAATGTTCCTGATTTTAGCACCTAAATATATGCAACTCTTTGACAGACCTTATTGCTCTGTCACTACATAATATGAAGCGGCCTCCTATGAGCTGAAAATTGAATCAAATGTACTTAGGGTATACAGGTTCTGCAGTAACATTCAGCATAATAGGATCTAGCAGTTATCATATCTTCTGAATTACCAAAGACATCACTAGCTCATGAGGGTAGCAATTCAGCCCTAATTATTATTTAAAAAGGTAATGTGCTGAATAACTTTCCATTGGAAAAGGCTTCTTATAAATGTTAATACCTTAGGAGTTACCACAATATGGTAAATTAAGGTTGTTGACCTACCAACTTTTGTTGCGACTGAAGGACAAGATATTTGATAATCCACAAGAAAATGAATACAAAATTCTTGCAAAAAAAAATAATTTAATTTTAGAGGGATTCAGTTGAGTTGAAAAGATGATAGTCTTATTTTTCAATTGTATTTCAATGAGTAGTAGCTTAATGCATTGTTGAAAAGAGATTCAACTTGTGTGTCTTTTTAAGATTAACCCTTTCTGATGAGTGTGGTTTATGACTACAATCAATGTGCTGACAAAAAGTAATCTCATAGCAGAAATTGCAATGTAGTCTTGAAATCTTAGAGTCAAGAGAAGCTCTTTAAGAGATTATGAATTTATATATTCGTTTGCTTATTTACACCTAGGAGAACCTAGGTCTTTCAACAAACTGTGCTTTTACTTTAATATTCATCTGCAGTTATGCATACTTCATTGCTGATAAAAGCCAAAGGGGCTTGCTTAAGGGGAGAGGAAGGTGTGAATGCATCATTTAAATTCTTTGTCGTTGGAGGCAACAGTATGGTCCTACTGAAATAATTTTCTTCAGTGAGGAAATTGTGAGTGTAAGTCTGCTCCAAAACAGAAGCAGCATGTTATTACTAGCTCATATAAGTGTGTGTATATACAAAGAGATATGATATATGTTTATGTGTATTTCATAGTTATGTATTAATTCATTATTTTCTTAGATGATGATTCTGAGTTTCAGTTTCTAGCTTAATGTGAATAAATATCTTTATAATAAGGGCTGAATCTAATTGGTGCAGTACACTTTTAGCTGTCTTAGCATACTGACGACAACTGAACAGGCATTTCACATTTTTAAACACATCAATCAGGTAGCATGGTTGGCTATGTTGTGGAACACTGAAAGAAGCAATGCATACTGCTCAGCCTGTTTCCATGCCTGTCAATCTGGCAACACATTCATTTCCCAAAGAAAAGCAGCACCTTTTCATAATATATATTTCAAATATAACTGAGTAGTGTTTCTTAGCAACAAGAGCTCAGTAGCTGGTGATCCTGAGATGAGCCATTGAATAGGGGTGAAATGTGCTCATGTGCTCATGAACCATGGTGCTTCAATTAGCAGGTAGCTCACAAAGCTATTCTGATACTAAATTTTTCTCTGTAATTTTTGTTACTTTTTACTAAGAGAGTAAAGGAGCATTCACCTGACCCCAGCAATGTTCTGGTCTTTGCTAGGAAAAGAATATTCTTTTCCCTCTTTGTGAATAGAATAAATAACTTGAATTGCACACAAAAACATATGCGGAATAAATGTGACCTGACTATAAAACAGATGTTTTTTTATGAATAGGACCTCAAGAAGTAATTACTCACAGCTTGTTTTAGAGAGACCTACTTTCTTTCACTCTGAAAAGAAAATGTGTGTGTGTGTCATACTGTAACAATAGCTTTGAGTGCTACTGTTGCTGAAGAACTTCAAAGATAGTTGAGGCTTTCTGGCAAGAGGCATTTTCATAGATTCCTATTTTTATTCTGTGGCTAGTAAAGGAAAAGAGGGGAGTAGGCGAGCAACAACATAAAAGATATAGTAGTCCATATAGTAGCTTTCCCTGTCTAGAAATTTCCATCCTGGAACCCGATTTTACTTCTCTTGCCCTTTTAGAAGTGTTTCTTAGGGTTTAAACAGAAAGTTTTTAAATCAGTGGCACTCACGACAGGTCAGAATATACCAAGGCTATGTGAAGAACTTGAGGAAATTACACAGAAGTCTTGTAAAGGGTCCTTCCATATGGATACTCTATAGAACAGAAAGATACATGAGGTGATGTAAAATGGCTGTTTACATTAATTGACTTTTGCAGTTCCAAATGGCAGTGTCATTGATGATAAGAATCTCCAGTTCTTACGTCAAGAATTCTGTCTGTTTTCCTGTGGCTGCTTGTTTTGACGAAGCAAGACTATAAAACAAATTCAGCATGTCACTAGGGAGACTCCAGTGTTTTCAATGGGATTTAGATTAGCAAATGATGTAGCAAAATAATACAAAAAGAATGACTTCCCTTGGCTTGTATGGTCTTTGGATTATATTCTATATAATTCATAGCTGAGAGAGATGAATTCATAGATAATATTGAAAGATGAATCTGGTTCTTCATCTCGAGTTTCATTTCTTCAAATCATGGTAAAATCTTAAATTTAAAGGAAAATGGCTTTTGATTGGAAAATTGTTTAATATCTTTGAAGTCAGTTGAAAGGGAAAAGTTATCAGAATTAGTGAGTGGTTTGCTATTATACTGTCCAATTACTTGTGCCTATTTGGATAGACCTTTAGCTTTGCTTAAGCTTAATTTGCAGAACATACATGTATGCCTTAAATATTTATCTTGTTCATTGAAATACTATCTAATTTTTTTGTAAATAATCACTCTTCACTAATCAGATAATGATACTTGATATGCTGCTTAATACTAGATAATAGATTCCATTTATAATTAAATAACCTTAGTGAAGTGAGAGTGTTAAACAGTCTAAGGGGTCAATTACCAAGTGTTAACAAATAGTGCATTAGACGTTATAGCTATTACTTTAATAATTATCATCCAATTATACATTTATAATGTAAAAAGCACATTCTCCAAAGGCTTTATATGGAAAAGTCACCAAATTTATGTAGGCTGTAAATGTATGTTGTATATTAAAAAATAAAAAATCCTAATTTTCTGCTCTTCTATCTACTTAACTTCTGTTAAATGTTACCATTTATTTATTTTATTGTGAGATGGAAAGTGCTGTGTAATGTGTGATTTGTTTATTTGTGCAAAAGCCATAATTATGAGGGGCAGTGCCATGAAATATTAAGAGACTTGCCATCTGTTTGTGCAAAGATGTTAGGTGTGGCTGTAGTCAAGGCTGATTGCTCTGGAGTGGGAGCGAAGTTTTTATATCTACATTCCATATGGTACAAGCAAAATATAGTAAACTGAGTATTTTCAGATTGGATACACAAGGTTAAATCCTGATTTACTGCAGTCCGAGCTGGCTTTGTTACTGCTTTCAGTGAGTACAATTGGCATTTGGTCATTTTAGCTATTCGTTTTCATTAATTTTGAAAAGACTTATGGTATTTGTGTTTTAACTACCACTACCACTTATAGCAAATTTTCTGCATTTGTAAAATACAGGAATTTCACTGAAATTAAAAAACTGACAGTGGAAAAAGGAGAAGAGCTGTCTAGAGCAAAGTATTCAATCATTGACCATGATGGTGGCCAGAATATGTTGAACAATAGTTTTCTTCTTCAAATGTAACATCAACAAAAAAAAAAAAAAGAAAGAAAAAAAAAAGATGAAAAGGAGCATGAACTCATTTTGCATTTTCCCTGTGTTCTACCACCTCTTTGCCAAAAGGAAGGGAAAGTATAGAAAGAGTGAGAAGAACCCCAGAAGGATCCTAGGCCTTGGAAAAGGCACTGAGAGGGATCTCATATATGATGATTCATCTCATTACAGTTTGTTGCATAAACTGATCCAACTCCATCATCACTCTGGTTTTTGTACACTCAAGTTCCCATTAAAAAGCTGATTCAGACCCTTGTTGCTCTGGTTAGAAACTTCCCTGACTGTCCAAAATAAAGGTGTATATACATATATATATATATATTTTTTTTTATTGTTATTTGCTCTTGTGCTGCCATCATCATATGCCTTTAATTGTTTCTCTTTTCTGATGTCTGGCCATTGCTAGACTTGTAGCTAATAGCACAGAAATTTTTGTAGGTGAAGTAATCATTAGATTTTGAGGGTAGTGCTAGTTTTGAATTTCTGAAGCTGCGGGAGAGTGATGCTACTTCCAAGTTCTCTTCGGGTCTTTCAATTGTTGATTAATTTATATGTTGTGATGGTTTACTTTTAGCTAACTTGCCTTTAGCGTTTCCCATGTTGATGATGAAATACCTACGTAAAGATCTATCAGGATCTAGGAAAAGCCATCCATGAGATCTACAAAGGATTTAGTTGATAGTATTAAGATTTTCAACATTCATTCTTCCCAGCTTAAATCTTGGCACAGTGTCCAGGTGGTACAGCATAGTTTGCTTCTGAAGGATTACTGCAAAATTTGCCACAGAGATTGTATTTTAATTTAAGTAACAACACTGTGATGTCTTCTTCACAGTTGCAAGGGTAACTTAAATTTAGATTTTGAGCTTACACATTGGGGCCTGTCTCTAACCACATAGTTTAGTTTATACGCTGCTCATCCTAGTAAGCATCTCAATTTATTCCTGCTATTACCATAATAGAAATAATAAGCAGCAATAAGGTGAAATAATGTGAAAATAGGGAGCATAGAATTTAGTCAGCACTCTTTAGAAATGTTGTTCTTTACATTTTTAGATTCTGTGCTGACAGTATACTGAAGGAATGAGTGCAATTTGCATTTTAAAGGTTAGTTTACAAAATTGGCTTGGCTCATTAGAAAGTCATGGTTGGGTTTTTACAAATCTGTCCCTTTTCCCTGCTTATCCCATTCTCTGCCCTATTCATTTTTAATCTCTGCATATATGCACAGCACTTCCATATTCCAATAAAAGATAAAACTATTATTAAACATTTCATTACAATAGGTATCTTGAAACAGCCTTATTCTGCAACCTGCAGAAGATGTTTAACAGATTTTTAGACTTATTTTTCAATGCCCATTACCAAGCAACCTATAGGATTGCAACTGCAGGCCTATCAGACTTGTACCCACTTCATTTTCAGACAGCATAACTGATAATTCCATTTAATCTAGGTATATTCTATGCTGATTTTTACATCTTCCTGAAGCTTCCATTCTCATAAAAGATTTATGTAGTTGTGTTGTGTACTTTTCCTCTTTCTCTTTCTTTTTTCATGTCAGCTAATGTCTATTCAGTATGTACATTTTGTATGAAAAAAAAAAGTGTTCAATTATTTTATTTTTATTTTTTTGTCTTGGAAAATTTTAAAAACAGCAAAGCAAAATGAATATTAAAAGCCTGAATTCTGACTTGCACACAGATAAAGTTCAATATTCAGGTTCTTGTGGGGGCTCCTTTCATTCTGGCTATAAAGGGAAGCCGTAAATTAGGCCCTGTCTACATAACAGCCTATTTTTGATTGGAGTTTCACCTCCATGAAGGACAAACAACTTCCTTATGTGTGACGCTTCCTCCATAACTACTCTTTAGAAAGGATGCAAATGTTTCATACCACAAGTTTGTCTTTTAATATGAGTAAGTGAGGTCAGCAACAGGCATTATCCTGAACTGGATCTGCCAGTGGAGGTAAAGCTGGTGACAAGTTGCATGGGACTTTGAGGAAAGTGCACAAGTTGCAGAATGACTAGGTAGGTGAGACTGTGAAGTTAATCTGAGTCTCTTTTCATTAGCTTTTAGTTCAGATCAGGAGGGATGTTTTGAAATGAATCCTCCCAATAGGTTTGGAGATCCTGACCTGGAGTCCTTTTGAATGAAAGCAAACTGGAAGATGTAGTTCAAAGAACTTTCCATACTTGAGCTGCAAATGCTCATCATCAGAGGGAGGTTAGTGGGAGAGGTGTGGAGCACAGGTGTCAGGTCCTCAGCATCGACTTTTGGCTCTGTAGATCTCCCAGATTGGCCCACCCCTGACTCTGTACTCCTGTTGTTTGGACACTAACACCATGTGTCATACTATTGTGAATAATTATTTATCCTAGTGAGGACGTGTACAAGTTTGCAACTATGGATTCCCTTCATATTAATTAAGGTTTTAATAAAGTGCAATACAATCCCCTTAGATCTGCAAAACCGAGTATAAAGGTGTTTTTTTTTTTTTTTTTTACAGCTTTATGAGAACCACTAAGATGATGGATATCCCTACAGCATGTCAACCTTTTGTAGGAAGCATGTAGGACATTTTTGTTTTCTGAGTTGCAGAAGCAGCCTTTTTTCAAGAGATTTTGCCTCTTGTACTTAAATGTTCCTACTTTATTCAACCAGAAATTAAACACTTAATCAGCAGGGTGTGTGTGTGTGCGTGAGTACTTTTATTGTTTGTCTTTTTGTACTCTGTTTGCATTACTTTCTCTAATATGAAGTGAAGTAAGTTGTTTGGGCACATGGGTTTCCTGTCAAATATAAAAGGTGAGTAATCATCAGAAAATAACAATAACCACTACAGAATATAAAAAAATGAACAAACAGCAAAGTATGCTTTTTGTTACTCACAGAAACCTTTCAATGTATGAAAGTGATTTCACTGAAAGTCCAGGAGTTCTTCCTCCCTTCAATTTATTCATTTTTCTTTTCTTTATTACAGATACCAATCTAGAGTAACTTAGTTGAAGATACAGTATGGATGTTAGGGATTTAGAAGTTATAAAGGAAAGTGTTAAGAATGTGTTTGGTTTGATGATTTGGTTAGTTTCTCCACTTACTGTCGAAAATGGTAACAGGCAGGATACTCCAGCTGTCAATAACTCTTTCAGCAGCAGAAGTGTTACTGATTACAGTGTAGTTTGCCAGTCTTGTAATAACAGTGGAGAAGTGTAATACATGGTCGAGGTCATCTCTAATCTTTGCTGCTGTATTATAAGCTGGTAGGAGCATACAATGCCACAGAGTGGAAAGCTTGCTCTCTGTAACAAGTTCTGTGACATTAACAAGTCTTCAGAAACATTTCAGACTCAGATCTTCAAATGAGATGCAAATGTTCAGCTGGCAAAAATCAATGCAGTTCAGCTGATGTCACTGAATTCTAGGAATCTCAGGCAGTAAGATAAGATACTTTTATTAACAATTTGACAGTCTGGTTTGATTTTCCTGACTTCTGTCATCTGAATACAGGGTCCATATCCTTTCTTGAAGGAGCATTCTTTGTGTATGCTAAAATCTTTTGTCTTCATCAAAAATCATAGTTTCCAAAGTTCAAAAAGTTAAAAACTAAGAAATTGAGTTGCTTGTGTTAATTATGAGTGAATAGATAGTCATTGTTTTTCTAGTACATTCTTACTATATTGTTAAAAATACAGATGCTACTGTAGGAGATGAGTTGCTGGTACTGTATATACTTATGGCTGTATTAGGATTGGATTGGTTCCATATGATGATCAATTGTTTAAGTAGCATGAATTTCAACAGCACTTAAAATTGTACTCATATGATTGACACTAATGATTCTGAAGGAGACACCGTATTCTGTCAAGTGCGTAATTTTTTTTTTTTTCTAAATATTGCTTGAATACGTATTTATTTGGTAGACTATAACAGTGGGGGAGACATTGTGATGATATAGCCAATAAATAAGATGGTTAGCAATTTTTTAAGTGCCTGAAATACATGCCAACAAAATCCAGCATGATGTCTGTGAGGAAAGAGATAATCACGTACCTGTAAAATTCTGTAAAGACAGAGCTGTGGTTTTGGCCTAGCTGCCTCTAGATTTTAATAATCAAAATTATTAATAGCTTGAATATTCCAGTAGGATAAACTTCACTAAAACAGCATTTCTTAGTATTATTGCTTATATCTTTTATCATGCGTTTATATAAAATATTTATTTCATTTTCTAAACATACAAGTGATTGCTTCTTGAGAAATTGCTGTCCTGATCTGAATTCATGTGGAACCAATGGGAGTTTAAGCATGGTAACATTTATCAATATGTTTGGTAACAGTTTGGTCTTACATCTGTTACTCCACTTTGAAGCTGAGTTAATCTAAATAATAGATAGTCTTCATTAGTGGGGAATAAGTCACATGGGGAGTCCTGTGGGAAATTAGTATAGTGTCATCTACATTTGCTTCACATTCCTTCCCTAGAAAACAAGCACCAGGGAGGTGGATTTTCGTAGTGTTGAGTCCATGACCCCCAGCCACAGGACTTGAATGCAATCACCTGGGGCAATTAGCCACCTTCAGCAACCTCCAGATTTTCCTGTTTCCTGAAGGCCCTCCTTGACTATGCTGTGGAACACACTGATTGCTATGGCCTGTCATCCGTGCTTAATTTTGCAAGGTGTCTACATAGTAAAGTCTCTGGTATTAGTAATAGCTTTATATCCTGTAGAGCAGAGAGGATTTTGCATTGCTGTTACGTGGTGACGGTAGCAATCTACTGTAAGTATGAAGTAAAACATAGCTATCTCTGTAAAAGATTGTAAGGTAGTGCACAAATATTGGCTTGACTTGTCTTCTTGGTACAGCCTTCCTGGATTTACAGCATACGGGTCTCCTCTTTGTGAAGTTATCCTTCAGAAAGTCTCTTAATTCTTTGGACACAAAAGCAGACGTAGAAACAGGGTGGAGGAAGACCTCACCTTTTACCTTGTACTTTCTTGACTTCTCTGCTTTTAAAGGAAGACTGTAGGATTACTGTTCCACCTCAAACCTGTGCTAACCTTAGTGAGAACTGTGTGCATTGTGCCTTTTTGGAGTGTGGAGAACCGCGCTTCATCCGTGTGTTACAAAGTGCAGACAAACACACGCTAAGGGCACAGCTTTTTTTTTTTTTTTTTTTTTTTTAACATAGTTCTTCTCTCCCTTCCCCTGCTGTTAGATGTTCCCATTATTTACTAAATGAATGAAATAAATGAGAACTTACCCATAGCCCGTACTAGTACTTTGGATTAAGAATTTTATATAACCCTTTCTTAGAGCTAAACTGCAGGCTCTGCTTAACATATGATGCATTAGAAAACCAGATTTAAAAAGATTACAACTTCAAGGATCTGATACTGGTTGAAGTTTTTCAATTTCTAAATAGTAATCTTTTGTTTAATATTCTTAGTGAATTAAATCTCCTTAAGTACAAGAAACCTTTAATCAGTATATGCAATAATAAGTAACACTGCTGTTGAAGTGGTGAATGCTTTGTTCACACATTTTTAAGTTTTGGGGATCTGTGTTGAGAATAACAGAATGTCCTTTGTAGAAGATTATTTAGATCGTAGGCTTTATTGACTGGTGAAATAGTGTTTATCTACATAATAACAAAATGCAGGAGCTTTAAAACAGAATAAAGAAAACCACTGAAAAGAAGTCTCCTTTCGCTCCAATCTCATTTGTTGAAAGAAAATGCATATTAATTAAAAATTTAGACACTTCATTTCTGTTGCAAGGCTCCTTGCAAAAGACAAATTATTTTATACATCTAGTATGTGGTAGAACTGACAGATGAGATTAATATGCTTCTTAAATTACCATTACCAAGGGTCAATTAATAAGTGAGCTAACCTTGTGAAAGTCATTCTGAAAGACTAGTTACGGATCTGTAATGGTCCCTGTCAAATTACGTAGTACTGAGAAAATGAGAAAGCTGTCAAATAAATACGATACCAACTAATTACATTCTGCATAAGGTAAATGAGCTTTTGTGGTTGTTGGTAGAAGGAACAAGAAATAAGTCTAAGAAATGTTACCGATAATTGTATACAGATTTACCTGAAGGGAACAGGTGTGTGCAGAAAGCTGGCTTGGTAAGGGAAACTAAAAATTCTTAAGTCACAGAATGTGTGATGTGAAAGTTGAATGAAAATTAGAGAAATATTTCTTAGGCTATTTTTTATCACATTGGTAAATGGAAAATTCCCATACTCCTGTCATTCTTTGACTATGATACAGCTTTTATTAGGCCTCTTGATCTCTAGATAGTAACATACTAACTTATACAAATAAAGGTTTCATTATGACAAGAAAAAAATAGCCATGTCTACTGTGTGACAAAAACAACAACAACAACATAAAAAAAAAAAGTAACAACACTGGTATTAAGTTGCTCTCTGTGGGAGGATTTTAAAAATACTGTTCCTTTCTAGCTGCATACCTGCAGGCTGACCAAGTGTCATATTATTCACTAATCTTACTTCTTGTGATCAAGATACAAAGCTACAGCAACAAGATCACAGAAGCATAGATAGTTTGCATTCTTCAGAAAATACTGAAGTGTGACAGAGTTGGTTTATGTTGAATCAACATCAATAATAAAAGCAGTAAGAGACTAAAAATAAAAACTATTGAAAAAGTAATTAACTATAAAAGGACTTACAATAATAGCATTACAGTTAAGAACTTGCTGCTTTTACTAATTTTGTCTATTATAATTTATTATTATTATTATTTTAAAGTAGCTAGCAGTTTTAAAACATTTCCAGCAATATAATCACCTATAAAACAAATTTAGGGGGGCAGAAGGAGGTCTTTGCAGCTGCTGGCAACTGGAAATAGGTTTTTGCGTGATATCTTTGAATGTGAGCCTATTTCTAACTTACTGGATTGTCTGTTAATTTATCTAAATGCATCTATTACTAAATATTATGTGGATATTAAGTAATCCAAAAAGGCCCAAATTAGCTATATGGAAGGTCAAACATGTATTTGTATAGCAAACACTAGGTTTGCTGTGATGACAGTAGTGGTTGCTCGTGCAGCTGTTTTCTAGTAATCTGAGTTTAAGAAACTTAGTATTCATATGAATATTTATAGATGAAAATAATAGTCATGCTATTGGATAGGATAGTCATACTACCATATGCTTTCATGAAGCTTTGATCTGGAAGTGACTTATTCCAGTCCTTTAAATGTTTATTGGGAAGGTCAAGTCAGAGTGTACCAGCAATGCCATGTGATTGAAGCGATCAGTCAGCACAGCTATTCAAAGCTGTATTCAAAATCTAAGGGCTGAAAGGCATTCAATTACAGTTTTTGATGGATAATTTTAAATGATAAATGTGGTTCTGAAAACAGAGAAGAGAAAAAGGTTAAAAAAAAAAAAGTTTCCACAAATTTATTCATTTCTGCTTTCTATGACCTTCTGCTAGTTAAAGCAGAACGTAAAGCAGAAAAATAAACTTAATGTCAGTTTTCTTTCTGTTGTTTCATTAATAATAGAATATTTTTCTAACATTGAATATCCTATCTAGATCAAGATAGTTTTGGTGAGCAACTTCATTTTAGTTAAACTCTTGCACAATGTAATTTACCTGCTGTCAAACTCAGTTGAAGTGACACAGTCTGGCACTAGCATATTCCAGAACATGTCAGGGTTTGATGAGGTATGAATATTGTGTTTAGTAGTATGCATTTTTATAAGATTTTCTCCAGCATTCTACTAAACAGACAGTGCATCCTTCTCTCTCTTTTTTTTTTTTTTTTTTTTTTTTTTTTTCCCTGCAGGAGAATGTTGGTCTTGTACAAATTTGGTTCCTTGCTAAAGAGGCAATCTACAGACATGCTTATTTATTTGACCTTTTAGAGGGAGAAATGAGGGTCTTATTATTTAACATACATTTCTGTCAGGCATGTTTGCTGTGGTTAAAGTTTCCACTTTCTTTGAATTCGTTAGTGTGAAGCTCATTTTTCTTCTCATAAGGAGTAATTCTTTTTAAGCAGTGTGTGTAGTAAAATTAGGGCAGGTGACCAAATTCAGTCCACTCATCTCTCTCTCAGCCGTGTCCATTTAAAGTCATGTAAGGTATTTGTAGAAGAAGATATAGTGCCACCTAATGAACAGTTACATGATCCTGCAGCCTTGGTTTTGAATTTGAAAGATTGTGAGACACAACTGTATTTGTAAAATATTGAACATACATAAAAATTAACAACCTACTGGAGAGTTTATTATAGAATAGAATAGTTCAGTTGGAAGGGACCTACAAAGACCATTGAGTCCAGCTGTCTGATCATTTCAGGACTAACCAAAATTTAAACCATTTTATTAAAGGCATTGTCCAAATGCCTCCTGAACACTGACAGGTTTGAGGCATCAACCACATTGCTAGGACATTTTCTTTTATTTTCATTCCCTTGTTTGACATAAAGTGGAACAGAGAGCCTCTAAAATAATTATTCTTGGCCTACTTTACATTTGAGAAAATATTTGGAGATCTTACTGCTTTCCTAGGTAGATCTAACAATTTTGAGTTGTTTTTGTAGGCTGATTCTGCATTCCCATTGGGTTTCTTCCAAAACATAAACTCATCTCTGTGACATCAGTTCTTTCAACATTTTTTTTCATTAGTGTCTTCATTATCTGTGTTTACTGAACACCTTTTTACATGGCAAGAAAAAGCGATGTATTGTTTGTTCCATGTTTCTTAAGATATCATACTCCTTTACAGATATGGTTGCTTTACAGTTTTAGGCACATTTTTTATCCAGATGCTATAATATTTATTTTGTGTCATAATGACAAACCTTCAGTTCTGCAAGACACTTCAATTGCAAACAGAATAGTTTTACACTCTTCGATAGAGTCCGTATGGCTGACGGATTGCTACTGATTGGAGCTCAAAAATCACACTCTTGGTATTGATTGGACTGAGGTTCTTTATGTGTTTTGCATTGAGCTAGCAACTTACTTAATAGTGATGGATTTATAAATAAGTTACTCTAAATAAAAGAAATTATCTTATATTTCAACCAGCAATATATTGACAAAAAGTGACTTTGCCAAGTCAAAGGAGAACACTTCTTGGTGGTGTGGCAAAACTGAATGAAGAAGAACCTTTATGCTGTCTGTAACTACTTGTTTTTTGTTTGTTTTCTACAGTCAAGTCCTATTGTGTGTTGCATGCATTAACTTAAAAACTAGAAGGATATAGTAACAGTGGAATAGAGACAAGATTAGACCTAGTCACAGATGATGTCAGATTATGGGGAAGAATACTAGGTGCAATCTTATTTTTCTGCTTTTAGTCAGGAACTTGCATGGTGAGAAATTATTTATACTCACTGAGGCTACCAGCCATGATATTAGTAACAATGGTGACGCTTCTAAGCTATAATTAAATAGATACATATAGAATACATGTAGACATGTATAATAAATACATTTAGTGAAAATCACATTGTATTGTTGAAATATCTCTTTTTTTTTTTTTTCAAGTTCAGATTTTAACATACACAGGCCTGTTATTTTTAGAAAAGGTCTGTACTGTGCTGTACAGTCCCTGAATTGATGCAGCTAGGTTCAAAGGGAGTAAATGGAGTAAAATAGCCACAGGATGAATGCTCATCACTTTGTGAGTGCAATGCCACTTTGGCACTATATAAAGGAAGGTTGAATAAGTCTATGCAAGAACTCATAATGTTACTTTGGAGCATAAACTTCAGCAGGTCTGTACAAGGGCCTCCTGTTCTAGGTCATCTAAGTCTTGCAAAAAATGCTGTACCTCAGTAGATTTAAACAGGCCAGAAAAATGGAAGATTTCTACTGTGCATTCAATTTTCCAGTTCTATTGTGGTAAACTTGTTTCTTGGAAATTACAGTTGCCTTTATTTAATGTTATTAGTACATAATAGGGCATTATTTTATTTTTGCTATAAATCTAATTCACTCCTGGTGTTCTGTTAATTGAGTATCTACACTGGTTACTTTTCTTGTTTCAGTTACAGCATTGCAATAGGAGAAGCAAACTTCACTGCAACAGGCTTCTGTAATGAGCTCTGTATGCTTATTCCTTTTATGATCATTTACTTTGAGGGTACAAGAAAAAAAAGTCTTGCTGATTGTGATAGTTCAGAGAGGCCTTTTGTGTTTGCAGTTTTGGTGCAAAAGGCATTTCATGATTTTTTGTGACTGACTATATCCGGGCTTTGTTTTTGTTGCAATAACATGCACTTTCCAATTGCACAATGACTTTCCAATTCTCCTTTTGTCAATATGTAAGTGTTCTTGTACTATGCGTATGTCTTTTTCAGTTGCATCAAGCAGTGTAAAAAATGCAATCTGAAACATAATCATTTTCCTCGAAAAAAAATGTTTTAGTGTTGTATTCTTATACTTTAAAAAAAAAAAAAGTACGTTATGAGTGTTGGAATTTGGGAAATCTCAACATGGTGTTGTCATAATTTGTAGTTTAGGAAAAGCATAAGGGAGAGAAAAAGGGAGGTCTAGTTTAAATCCAAAAACAGAATAGGCATAGAAGTATAGCACAGAAAAAGTACTGAAAAGTAGTGAAGGGTAATAGGTTAGAGGTCTTTAGATTTATTTTGCAATCTATCTTTATGAAGATGTAGTACTAACACAGGATCTGCTGTTCAACATATTTTACCTGATGTTATAAAATATCAAGTGAAAGTTCAGAATTAAGGGACGGTGCTGATAGAGCAGATAGTTTACCAAAAGGACGCCTTTATTAACGTACCCAATGCTCAGAGTTGGGTTGGGTATCTCAGCTGACTGAGATATCCAAAACCAAACACACACACACACACAAAAAAAAAAAAAGTCCAGGAAGATGCACTGGTACTAGTAATTATACTTTAGGATTAATAGTTTGACCAGATGATGCTGTCATCAGAGTTGAAGACCAGTGAAGCATTGCACAGAGTTCCTGGGCTAAATGTAAGCAATAAAAATAGACGTACGTGAAATAAATTCTGTCTTTTGATGTGTCACTGTGTAACAGACCCTTGTTGATCATTTGGGAACTACATTAGAACTGTTTGGCTGCTCAAAGGGACCATTACTGTGTTAATTTAGCTAATCTGAGGCTCATTGACTAAATCTTTCTTATTGACAATTAATGTAGAAAGATGGTCCAACATGTTAAGTTACAAAGATTAGGTTTAGAGAGAGAGAACAGGTAATTAGAAACAACATTTTATTTCAGATCAGGCTGCCCTTGGCATATATTTTATTACGTATGTATCTGCCAACATCTCCACTAAAATAACGTGGAAACCATTCAGGTATTTCCTTTCTTCTTTATATGAAATACATACCTTTTCATTTTTTGCAAAGTAGAAGAAACAGCTACGCTGTTTTACTTGAAACAGAGAAGCTGCTAATTATTTGTCATCTGGGATGTGCTAATCCATTTAGATATTACCAGGAAGATCAACTGTCTGAATTATAAAAGTATCTGCCATAGACATCCTCGTGGAAAAAACAACCTGGCATTATGTGAAATTCAATAAAGCTGACTGTAGACAAAATCAGCAAAAACTCATTTAGTTCAGAATAACAGGACAAGATAAACAGTGTTTTGTTAACTTCAGTGCTCGTATATCATTGTAACTGCTAAGGCCAGGCAAAGAATACAGGAGGGAAATGAAAGGAGAGTGCTCACTGTGAATACTCCCGTGATATATTTAACCAATCAGATGTCAAAATTCGGCATTCCTAATGTAACAGAGTATACAACCTCTTATGATGATTTTGAGGAATTTCAATATATTTACTTTTACATGATTTATGTAACCAAACATAGAGTAGATAGCAAATCATGTAGATGGCATTTCCAACACCCAAACTTTTGTCATCAGCATTGAAATATATTATCTTCAGCTTAGCAGAAAGAGTCAGCAAAGCATACAACATTTACCAGGAAAGAATGTGGTGAGGGAGGAGATCTGTGCTCTGTGGAAACTCGTTCAGCTCTGTGGTCAAACAGGCGGGCTCTGGTTGCTAGTGCAGGTGCATTGAGTAGATGAGAGGCTGCCAGAGGCTGCCAGACAAGTTGAATGAGATTTAGCAGAGGAGTAAAAAAAAAATAAAAAATACTGAAACTGACTGTATATGTGCAGACACAGGGTGCTTAAGAGTTCCTTATGATGGCAGTCAGGGTGCTGCGAAAGGGACTGGCAGATGTTTTGCATTATAATACAACATTTCACAGCAATGACTCTCTGTGAAGGTTTTTGTTTTGTTTTGTTTTGTTGGTTTTTTTTGATATGCAGTTTGAAAGGGTTTCATAGCATATGACTCTTATGCTTTGCAGTACAGTCATCTAAATCTTATAGATACAAAGAAATTTCATCTAGTTCTCTTGATCTGATTTCTACAGACTAACCTTTAAGAAGGTGAAATTTAAAAAGACAACACAATTCCGTCTTGCAAAGGTGTGGCAAATACTGTATAAGATATGCTGATACTGTTTTAAATTTTGAAGAGAGGAGCAATTTTATTTGCAGAATAAGCAAATTTCTCAGAAGAAAAAAAAAAGTTCACTGGGAAAATCTTGCTTCTAACTTACCAAGTTTTTTCTCTTTGGTGACACTTAGAGGCCAAGCACACTTACTCCCTTCTTAGTTAGGGCTTTTAAGGACTCATGGCTGCAGTTTATCACTTGAAAACTGACAGTGTGAAGAAGAAGAGACATCATCCCATGAACACTGACAGAGCCAGGAAGCTGGGCAGCAAGGCAGCAGCATGCTGGGTGCCCTCCAGTGCAGCTCCTACAGGTGCTCTTGTAAGCCTGTTTTGTTGCTTTGAGATAGAGAAACCTAGTTTCACGTATATTAGGTGGGTAGCAGTTGAGTGATCCTTGACTTCTAAAACCTTTTCCTACCCATTTGTAGGAACAGATATTTTAAGCAATAATAACAAAGTAAAATATGTGTGTGATATATACCTGACATTTACACTGGCCTTTATTTCTTATGACTAAATAAGTCCATTTTCTTGTCACCCCAGTTTTTTAGATCTTGGCTTTTTGTTGTTGGTCTGATTAGTTATGGACTCTCTCTGACCCTGTTGCTTCTTGAATCCTTCTGAGAGATGAAATTCATTACACTCTTGCCACTTCTTACATGCTGTTTAGAGTGATTTTCAAGCAGTAAGAACAGTGAACAGTGCTTGAATACTGCTAGGAGCTATTTAAAAGTGCAAAGCCATTTTTCATTTTTTCTTACATATTTTTTTTTTTTTTTGGTGGTACAGCATAGAGCCTAAAAATTCTGGCAGAGTTTGTTTTAATCCTTTATTTCAGTCCTATTTCCTCTCTTTTTTGATTTTCTTTAATGTTATGTTCTTTGTCTTTTTTTTTTTTTTTTTTGTGGTGATTAGACTTGATTGCTTTGGTGAATTCTGATATCCCTCTACCCTCCCTCCCCCCCCCCATTTTCAAGGGGCTCAACATGCGTTCTCTTGTGATATGGGAAGATTTTAATTAGTTTTTATGTGATCATCCATAATACTTTTGCTTTGTGTGAAGTGCACATGCCTTTGTTTGAAGAGCTGTATTGCTCCACAGATTCGAGGCATGTCCTTCTCATTTGCTCACTGAGGTTATTTTTGGAGTAGCGGTTCTAATTTCATAACTCCCAGACAATATTTAACAAGAAGTATGTTTCAGAAGTAATTTTAATTCTATTTTTGTAGGTGTATGAGAGTCCCTTAAAAATGTGCAGCAGCTTTCTGTTGTGAGGACACAAAAGTATTTTCAGCTGTTGTTTTGTGTCTATACAGCTGTAGAAAAGTGCTTAATGGGGGAAAAATGAGACACTGAGAGGACAATCAGGTTTTCAAAGCTCTTTCAAAGGTGTTTTGATTTTAATAGGATATATTACCCAGTCTTGTAATGCACTTTGAAAATCACACTGTGCACATGTTGGTAGCTTAATAACCTTTGTAAATCTAATTTTACATCACTTGCTCAGCAAGAGATAGAATTTCGCTATCAGTCTTGTATTTGGAGATCAAAAAACCTGGATGCAAGCTTGATTTAAATTTTGCCTGGTGTATGGTTTTCATGAAATCATTTCATCTGTTTCCTCTCCCATCTTTTGCCTATCTTATACATATAATTGATTTTCTTTTGAAATGCTCTGTTATATTGCGTCAGTTGGTCCCATCAGTTATATCGTAAATAATCAGGATAGTTATGACCAATTTAAGCACCTAATACCTCATTTACATTCACTTGTAAAATGGTGACAGTGATTTTGAGGTCAGGGTTTCCACAACAAAGGAGAGAGTTTTGTGATAGTATCAGTACCTTCCTTTCTCTGCTTCCAATTCCTTTGTTCACTGTGACTTTTGCATAGCTAACCAGTAAAACCCAGTTTTCCCCTATGCAACTTGACTGTTGGGATTGTAGTGTCCCTAGACAGTGACATTCATCAAAGTGATTGGATTTTATGAGGGGTGAATCTAGGTGTAAGATGGACTAAAGCTTTGAAAATTGCTGGTTACTAGTGTTTGATCTTGTACATAAAACTAAATATTCCATGAACATAAGAAAGAATCTGGCATGTGTAAATAATTGCTTCTTACAAATATTTAAATCTTAAAAATATGAAATCTTAAAATGTAAGTTACAAGAACTCACAAGAGTACATTCTGTCTGCTCCAAACTGATAGAAAGAATTGAAAATAGCATCTACTTCTTGATGACCAGCTTTGCATTTAGTGCTTAAAATCTATCCTCAGGAATAGGTGGTAAAATATCAGATTTTTATCCATTTCATTTTCTTTTTCTTCATTAACATGCAAGAAAATTTCTACAACATTATTATTTTTTTTAATGAGCTGCAAGTTTTATAAAATTTGAAATTGGATTTAGTGTTGCCCTGTAGAAAAGACAGAGTTCATTTTGATATAAGCTTTCTCTAGTATTAAGTATCTATTATTAGATACTTTAGATACTTCATAGATTAAGTATCTATTTTCTATAAATACTTAACGTACTCTTTTCTCTAAGGTTTATGCTATCGTCATCTATCTATATTTTTTTTTTCTGTTTTCCTGTTTTGTGATCTTGTTCACAGGAAAGGGACCTTTTCATGCTGACAGCAGAGAAAAAATTTCAGGACTTAAGTTCTACAAGAAAATAGCACCTTTCTAGCAATATTGTGATTCAGAGAGGCACAGCTGTGGGAAAAAAAAACATTTACTGTGACACTAATAGCATAACAGTATACACATTCAATTAGATAGTGAATTCATAATTGCTTAGTTTAGTGCTATGAAAGAATTTACTATATTAAAAAAATCTAAAATGTATGTATAGCATTTTAGCTTCATTTTGCAGCAATGAGCATTTTTCACTGATAGCATCTTCTAGGCATATTCTGTAAAGTGAACTGCAAATCAGTGTGTTGGTGCTAGAAGACAGGCAGTGGCACTGCCAGTATGGAATAAAGAACCTGGAAAACTCCAAGTACCGTTATCACTAGTGTAATCATTTAAGATTTGTTTTCAAACTGACACTGAGGAAGATTTTTCTGCCAAGTTGTAGTGGCTTTTCGGGATGGCCAGTGCCAGCTGTTTCAGAGAGATGAAGGATTTCTGATGCTATCTCAAGGCAAAGGGAGGTTCACATACAATGTGCTTTTAGAGGTCAGCCTTTACTGAACAGAAAGTGGAAAAAGCAATGTCATTTTGCTCCCTACTTCTAGGGAAGAATAGACAGTAAGATATTCACGCTACAAATATATGCTATGAGTAAATGTGGAAAATAGACAATAAGTTATTTAATTAATGAAACTTTTTTTGGCTTGGGCTGGTTTTGCTTAAAGAAAAACATTTGAAATGACATGGAAATCTCATTGTTACTTATAGCCACATATAGGTAAACCCCTCTATGGACAAGTTCAACTGCAACTCAGATTTGAAAAGCTAAAGGTTTTTATTAGTAACAGCTCTATGAACTTTGAAAATGCAGTTTGTTGTATTTTCTCACCTCTGTTCATTCTTTCTCTCTCTCTTTCCTCCCTCTTTTTTTTTTTTTTTTTTTGGTGACTTTGCTCTTGAGGCTTCTCTGGACACACCTGCCCTTCCTTCAAAAAAAAAAGTTTTGCTATCAAATGACATCAAACTTCCAACATATATCACAGCACAATTTCATGAAACATCTTTGCTTTACCTTTTCCTTCTGTTGATGTATGATCTTGTTATGAAGGATTAGACCAGTCATTCCAGTTTGTTTTGCTCTTACTTCCCCAGTGAAGAGCTCTGTACAGGTGTGAGTAAATAAACTAACCCACCCTTTCTTACAAGTCTAGTAAAGTAAGTAAATACATATACATACTGTTTCTGTAGTTTTGTTTTGTTTTTCTTAATGAGGTTCAAGTCCCAGGAAATTTAGAAAAGTAAAATCTCAGAAAGAATAAAGTTAAATATTTATTCCCTGTTTCTTTGTTTGGAATTACTTGCTATTTTACAGGTCACAAACCAGAATAGTATGACTCTGCAATTGTGCTCCTTATGTGAATGACAATTAAAAATATTAAGAGCACTACATTTAAAACAAGTGGGAGAAGTAAGTCTCTGGCTGTTTATAATATTAAATTCCTCTTCCTTTTCACAAAGCTTCTATTAATATATCTCCAAAGCCTTGCATCTAATGTGATCAAAGAAGATGAAGTGACACTTGCCTAATGAAGAATTCATCCTTTGTCATTCTTTTGGGAGACAGAATTTGAGTTTTGTTGGAATTTTTGTTTAATTAATGCACACAGTTAAGAGGCAGTTGTGCTAAGAAAGTGGAAAGTATGAAATAACTGTTGGGTAATTTCAGGAGTGTAAGATAAGTCAATGCAAGCTTTATTTTAGCAAGGTCATTGTTAAGGTTGATCAATCACCTAATTTGGGGAATGCTGAACTGAAGCCGCTGTTACAGTTTGACATGTCATTGCGAAGTTTATGGTGTGATATAAAGAAATACTAATTAAAGATCTTTTGAGGAATCTACTACTCATATGAGCCCACTTATTTTCAAAATTCGCTTTCCTTCTTCATTTGGACTTTAATGGTTCAGACATGCTACTGAGTAGAATTGGATAATGATGCTACCATAAAATCATCTACTTTTTAACGTACAGTTTTGGAGAATGCATTAAAGTGAAAACCTTTCAAATCATGTACTGTATACTAAAACCCCTACAGTTGTTCTGAAAGAAAAAAATATTATTATTATTAATATTTTGGATATTGGCTTTGATCTATATTCTTCTTTTGTTAACTGATGTTAAAAAAATAACAATAGAATGAAATTATATACATTTGGAATCTTCTCCTACTGTAAATTCAGGCACTATTGCTTTCTTCAATTTGTAGACTGTATGAGGTTACAGCCTATGCATTGCCCTACTTATTGTTGTTTGCATAGAAAAAAAAAGCATTCACAGAAGACTCAGTTGCTGTTTTAATTAGTTTTCTTAGTGAAATCTACATTCATGGAATTCTTTAAAGGCTTTATAGAGAGTAATGTTGATAAACATGGAAGTTTTGCGATGAGATCTGTATTTTCTGTGAGAGGAACTTAAGCACTTTGTGTAATAGGGCAGGTGTGCTAGGGCTGGCTAATTCACACCTAGGATCTAACTCTGAATGTGAGACCAAAGTCTTCCATTAGAGATAACTGCTATCTTTTTGCCATCATCCATACAACCTTGGTGAGGTAATTAATACTGTCATCAAGTAGCTTGAGATAAAATTATCCATATCTATTAGAAACACTGTATTTTGGGTTTTATATCTTTGTCTCTCTCTGTGCTATATAATAATCAGCTAATTTTTATTCATATTCTTAATAGCAGGAAAACTTAATTGTAATGTGTCTAAATTATTGTCTTCTCTGAGTTGTTCTAGGTAATTGCAACAAATTTTGAATGTAACTTTTCAGTGTGAAGAGAATATCTTTGCTACCTTTTATGACCCAGAGAAAGCCAACTCTGTTTTCTTTCCTGAAAATTGCCTGTATGAAAGGTCCCTAAATCCACGAGGCTTTCTCTGTTGTCAATCCACATTTAGGAACTGACGATAAACTAACCTAATAGGTATTCTCAATGTTAATTCTAACTAATGGAGAAATAAATAAAGCCATCAGTGGTCTGTATATATATATATGTCTCATAATAATTGAGACTGGGGCAGGCAGTGGTATAGCAGTATTTGTAATGACACAGTACTTCTGTGAGATTTTTTGGCACAGGATGAGGCACCTTTCCTCTGTCTGCCTCACAATTTTCTGGCCTGCTTTTCCTGCTATGGTGGCTGCCGCTCGTTGGCAGCCAGAGGCCCACCCAGCTGCGCCCCCCGTTCCCCTCTTCAGTGCAATGGGGGAGGGAGGCAAGATGAAAAATTGATTGGCTGAGAGAAAACCAAAGCACCTGGGCAGTGTTTTTTGTTCTTTCATAAATACCCTCTCCCTGGGGTGTCACCTCTGTTGCTGAGGGGCTCAGCTGTGCCCTGAGGTAGGGCCACCATGGAACCATCTGGAACCATCCGGAACCAGTGCGAGGCAGCCCCGGCTTCTCCTCATAGAGATACCTGGCCGTTTAGGTGCTCCTTGCCCTGGGGACTACGCCATTCTGGAAAGCTGCTGTTTTCGCACACTCAAACAACTGAATTTATTTTTTTGTTGGGTGAAGCTAGATGCAAGGACCATGCAGCAAAACCATCTGTTGAGCCAGCTGGAAGAAATCTGTAAGAAACATTCTTATCAGCAACAAATTGGAAATTAAAATTAGAAAGCAGTTAGTGACTAAAGAACCTGTATTAGACTTTGAAGATAATTGAGCTCTAAAAGTTATTCCAGGTTTACTTTATGAAAAGCTTTAAATTTATGATATAATTTGGTGTGGGCCATTGGCTGCAAAGTAAAAACAGAGATTTGTATGCAGAGAAGGAATGTGGCTATCCAGAATCATTTCACCAAAAGCAATAAATGAATGGAAACAACCGTCCTGTGAAGAGAAACCTTTGAAACTGCTTGAAGTAATGGTAAGGTTGAGATTGGTTATCTTTTCCTGTAAATGTTATTGCTGACTACCATAGTGGAAAGAAATCAAGTCTATGTAAATTACAAGAGAATGCTTAAAAGAGGTTTGAACAGCTTAGAAAAGCTTACTAAACTTCTGATTACATCCTTATATTTGAGGTGATGAGAACCCTCCTCCTATCTGCAGTGAGGAGCTAAGTTGTAGGGAAAGTCCCTTTTGAGAAGGGGGAGTACCAAAGAAGAGTTTTTGTGGACAAACAGGCTAAAATCTGTTCCTGCCTGCAGTTTTCAGTGTTACATTGCTCCTCCTTGTTTTATTGATGTGTTTAATTTTATCAGCGTTTCTCAGTTATCTTAACAGCAATGGTCAAGGTCTGCTTTGTATCCTATCATGGCAATTTGCGTTGTGAAGTGTGAGGTTCTCGCGAACCCTTGACTATCCTTTGTAGTTTATGTGTATTCTTTTGTCAGAAATGAGATTGGGATTTAGCCTTCAGAGTTCCTGAAAATATGGTTGGTTAGATTATGATGAATGTAACTTTATCATTATGAATGTAATTTCACAACTTTTAAGTTGGAACATGAGAAGCATAGTCAGCCTTATCAGGTTTTCACATAATAAGTAGCTACAGAGCTCTGCAGACTTATTTTTTTTGTCAGTTTGCCCAAATCTATCTATGCTTACCATTTTTCTTTCAAGTTATGTTGTTGTAATCAGGTAGGAACTTAAATACGTTCTGAATGTTAAATTACAGTCTGTTGCTATCAAAAGAAAGAGTGCAGTATCTGTCATACATCAGTCAAGTTTTATATTAAAACTAGATAGGCTTTTCTGCTTTTCTTCTTTATTGAAAGACTGAAATCTCACTCTTTTGATAGTTAGACACAATCTAATTTTCCACTGGTTTTATTTACAGCCTGTTTAAGGTAATGTTTTCTGTGCCAGTATTGTCTTTTTCTTAAATACTACTTTCCCCTGTATGTGTTTTTTGTTTTCTTAAGGTAAAGTATATTTTCCTTGGTGCTTTTTTTGTTTGTTTGTTTTGTTTTCGGGGTGTGGTTTGTGTAAGACAAGATCTAGGCAAGCGTTTTTTGTGTAGCAGCCACGTAAAGACAGATGGTCATGATTAGGTGCTGCAGGCTTTTAATGTTTTCTACAGAATGCTTAGGACCTACAAGTTACTGTGCAGAGACTAATAAAAATGAAGTCTTCTGTCATCTTAATAAAATGAAGCAGAGATCATGTGACACTTCCTGTGGACATGTTACCAGAATATTTTGGGCCAGTAGGATTCAGAACCAGTGGACTTTGTAATGATACAATAAATCTATTGCAGTTAGTAATAAGAATCTCTTATTCTCTTCCTTAACCTGTGGAAGTCTGTGGGAAACAGACAAATGTTAGATCAAGCTTTGCTTTAGATCACTTTCAATTTCTATCAAAGCAGCTGAAGTAGTTATTTTAAACCTAGGAAAACCTTTGTTCTGTCCAGTGAGCAGTATATCTACTTAATATTGAGAGAGAGATTAAGAGCAAGTTATCTTAAATTTGAAAGTGAATTTGCTGGAATTTCACAGAAATATTTCTATTCTTTCATTCCCCAAAGCAATTAACGTAGTTTTGATGAGTCAACGTTTACTTAGATAAATCTTTTTGTCAGCAGTTTCTAACTGTATCTAAAGTTTTATCTAGCTTTAATGTAGTTCAGAAATAACACTGCCTTTTCCTTCCTACTTCTCCTCACATCATACACAATCCTAAAATTATTACATTGGCTTCATAGTCCAATGTTATGCAAGGCCTCGAAGGTGAAGGGGCATGTTCCCCCGTAACGCTTCAGCTGTGCCGATGCCATGAGTCAGTTGTCTTCATGTCAGAGCATTTATTGGATGTTAGGCCAACAAATCTAGAAAAAAGAAAAATCATTTTTATCTAGTAAAAAAATAACATTGGGAAAAACTTGCAAGAACAGTTGCCTGAGAAATGAGGATGAGCAAAGTAAGTAGATGCTAAAATGGACTGTGACACTATTTACAAATGGTGTGATGAGACATCTTGCTTACAACATGAATGCTTCTACTTACACCTTGCAAGTTTAACTATGAAAGTGGGATTTACTTATAAGCATAACAAAAGACACAGATGTGATGATAAACGTCCATTGTTACAAGAAATTAGAATTCGGACCTAATTCTTTCCCAGTAGGACTTATCACCAACTTAAAAATAACTTACAGGTATAAGACATGGCAATGAAGAATAAATTAGCAGAATAAACAAAGTGCTCAGAGACTTCAGCCCCTGCTGCTACCACTTTCTCAGGGAAAAAACAGACGAAGATGAAGTTAACATCTGTGCCCAGGTCTATTTTCTGGCTGGCTTAACTCCATTAAAGAGTTGAGTTTAGGGATGGGTAGAGTGGGTGCAAATGATAACTGTCTCTCTGATACACTTACTGTTTTTACTGATGTCGTGGTGAGGAGAGAATTGCAAATATAGAATGCAGCTGCAATCTAAACTGACCCTTTTTGTCATCACGTATAAGAAGTTTTAGTATGGTTTGCCCTAATGACTAAGTTTTAGTAACTCATTCTGATTTTTCCATTAAAAGTGGATTAGAGGGTTGAGATATGCATGATATAATCTTGCTTTCCAGGTTTTGGAAGTAAAAGAAACAAATATATGGCTCTATGTGGCTTTTTGCCCAGCAGATGCTTTCGTACACTGGGATGTGAGGGTGTGTGTGTGTGTGCATATATACCTGTTTATATAAAACTGCATATGTTTTGTCCTTTTATACCTTATTAAAAAAATGAACTATCAAAAATATCTAACATAATACCTCATGCCATGATCATTGAGAAAATGTATTTAATGTCTAAGGCACTCTTGCCCTTAAAAAACAGAAAAAGAAAAAAAAAAAAGCTCTTAACAGAGCATTAGAAGATATGTCAATTATACTACGATAATTCCATACTTGTACTCTTTAAATGTGGTTGAAAAAAGTTAAGTAACAAATTCTAAGCAAATCTTCCCATGATTAGTATCAAATTTGGGAGTCTTTTTTTACTTATACTCTACCCATTTCATTCTTCAGGGAATGTGGTATTTTCAAGCTACGAAAAGATATCCTGATGTGAATGTACATCTGTCATTTTCTTTTGCTTAGATTTAAAACCTGCTGTGACCCTAGTCCAAGTGAATGGGCTGGAAGTGGTAACCCTGGCAAGGTCTGTTACCACAGCACTGATGGGAGCTTTTTTTCTTACTCTTTGTTCACTGTGATAATGAACAACTTCCCTCCTTTTTTCTGTTTTTTCATACAGCTGGAAGTTGAGGTCACAGATTTAAGCGGAAAAGTCATTGATGGGCCAGTCCGCCTAGACATTTCCGTTATTGATCAGAATGATAACAAACCAATGTTCAAAGAAGGACCCTATGTTGGTCACGTCATGGAGGGATCCCCTACAGGTAAGTCCATGCCAATCATATCTCTACAGGCATACTGAAATGAAATCTGGATTCAAATACATACAATTTTATGAATATTTAATAGTCATGGAAGATTAATGTGGTGACATGCTTTGCTTACTCTGAATGAGGATAGATATTCCCTTTCAATTCCTTGTATCGTATGTTGATAGGACTAGAACTAGATGTTAGACTTTGTCCATACTTTATTATTTATGTAGTTCCTAGAAATCATGTTGATTTTTTAGTGAGTTTAGCATTTTTGCATATATTTGCTATTGTTTGATCAACTGTAGCTGTGATCAAAAAAATTTCACATTTCATATAAAGTTTACTTTCGTTGTGACAAGTATGCAACGAACCAACAAGGCAACTTAGACTATTTTTTCATTCAAGCAAGGAACATGATTCATATTTATAATTATGGCTACCAATTGGAACATTATCTCTTTCCTACTGTAGTTCTCTAGCACATTCTTGATTTACTTCAGATATTGATTGCTTACTAAGAATTCAAAAGAAACTTCCTTAGACTGTTCTACTTCCCATTCTCCTTGTGTTGTAACTAGTTTCATCATAAACTTAGGATATACTACTATCAATTTTCTCTGAAATTTCTAAGCTTAAATCATTCAGTAGTATGGAACAGTAGGACCATCTAAGCAGATCACTGGACCAACTTTACTTTCTCATTCACACTACAGCTTCTTTTTGTTATACCTACTTAAATAAACATTCCTAGACCACTGATGCAGGTGGTGTAGTTTTAGTAAATTCAAAGCCCCTAAATCCAGTGTTTCAGCAACAGAAAATGGTGTGAAACAGCTCAAACTCTGCAGAGTTTGAAGCCTCAAATGTATGAGCTGAGTGCTTCTGCAAGTCTTCCAGTAGTCTCGTTTCCCTGCATCAAAGCAGAAGCTTATTCCTGTTATGTACTACGCGCCCTTCTCAGACAATATGTTTTGTAATATTTAGCTGTGACTTAATTCCAGGCTATGGAGTGATATTTGATTGGTGTTGGCTGTATGTTCTTTCTTTTCTCAACCTATATACCAAACTTCTTTTCACAGCCAAGGTTTTTTTTTTTTTTTTTTTTTTAATTGGCAGTTCTATTTTTACTCATCAACAATTCTTGCTTTTTTTTGATATTTGTCCATGTAGCATTTGACATTATCATTGTCTTACCAATTGATCAAAGTTTAAATAATTTTGCTCAACTTCATCTTTTTGTTATCCTCTCCCTCTTTCCCCCAAGTATTCATCCTGTTAAACTTCATAAGCTCATTGTGTTTTTTTTTTTTTTTTTTTTTGTGTCGGGAACACCAATATTTGTAAAATTATTTTGTGCAAAAATGAACCTGTGGAATAAGTGTCGGCAAGAATCTGTCATAGCTCTGTACACAGATGGCATCTGCTCAACAACAATTTTACGTTGTTTACATCTGTTTTCCATACTTCTTCAAACTTTATGGCATGTATCTTAAATTTATTCATCAGGTTCTGCTGTTGTGCTGCTCCCAATCAATAGTTCCATTGCACAGCTTGATAGAAATCTTTATGTGCATGTGTTTGCATGTATGATTCCTGATTCCATCTTACTGTATTAATATTGTATTGCTCTGTTTCTTCTCTGAAGTTCCAAAAGAAAGGGTTTGAGTTCTATGCATAACCTGATTTCCTATCACAGCCATCTTTTTTCCAGCTATAAATCAAACCCATTCATTGAAAAGTTCTTTTTTTTTTTTTTTTTTCCTGAAAAATCATTCATAAGTGTCTTGGATCTGTATTCAGGATCACTGGGTCAAGTAAGTGTCCGTGGGTTCCAATAATACAGTGATTAGAGATACGTAATTATATAGGCAAAGATACAGGCTGTGAAACTTGTCTGAAAGATTTTGAGGCCTTGGTAAGAGATTCAGATGAGATTTAGGGATTATTTTGCTTTAAGTCATTCATTGCTGGGTTCCTGTGTGTTTCCCTGTGGGGCCATAATTTTAGCATTCACAAATCCTGGAATTTTCTAGTGGCTTTCCATATATTTATTTCCATGTATTTTAATTTTATTAAAATTAAACATATACATTGTTTATCAGTCACTAGAAATATTTATTGGAAATATTGGAGAACTACTAATAAATTAATTTTGGAGAGAGTTAGTATGGCAAATTGAAATTCATAAATCTTCATTTTAATATTCAAATTAAGCTTTATGTTAGACTTCCTTCTTGTTGCTGTAAGACATGTTCTATCTTTTTGTTTCCTGAAATACCATTTCTCCTTAGTTATTTGAAAGCTTATTTCCTTAATTATGGAAAGACACAAACTTGTTTTTGCAGTGATCACTATATCAATAGTAATGCTAAAGTGATGACTGTCTCAGTTTTTCTGAAGAATCATACGTTGTCTTGTACAAGCTTAAAATTCTCTAATTTAAATTTATAGGAGTATAGTGAAATTTGCTATGCCCCTTTTAAGAATCTTTTTTTTTTTTTTTTCTGACACTGAAGCTAGTTACAAGTAGAAAAATCAAAAGAACGCATGGAAACACTGTAATTTTTGTTTTCTTTAATTATTCATAAATTAAATGAACTTTGTGTGTTGACCCAGTGAGGATGTGTTTTGATAGTGTTTTAAGACATTATCTGTATTGCTAAGGCCATGCTTTTGTTTTGATTCACCTTTTGTTTGTGTGATTTTTGAACTGACAGTAATCATCACTGGTTATTTTGACAGTTAGGATTTGTATGTCATCACTTTATGGAAGATGCAAATGCCTGGGCATGGAGAATACAAAATGTTATATGCATTACATGAAAAAAAAAATACTCGATTTCAAGCTAGGGCTTGCCACACCTTATAACTTATTTTCTGATTAACATAGTTGAATGGTAGGTGATATAGTAATATATTTCTTTATTTAAATATCTTTCATGGAGTGATTCCATGATATAGTTAGTTATGGGTAATTGGTTTTCATGGACAAGTGTGAAATTCCTGTAAATACCTTAGTCACATTCTAACAAATGTGCACTCAAATATATGTTTAAATTTACTAAAGACAGTTTTAGATTTTTATTAAGAAATCCTTTTCCTGAACAATCAGCAAAGTTGATGGCTATGCATTTTTGGTTTGGGGAAAAAAAAAAGCTACTAGAGAAATAGGCTTTTTTTCTATTTCTGTTGGTTACTGTATTCTCTAATTTCTAATCGGGTACTGAATTCATCATATATTACATCAGGGAAATAATAGGTGAGCCTGAATCATTGACAACTATGGTGTGTTTTTTACTGTCAGTAACAGGTTTTGTGGTAACTGTACTGCTGATTTCTCACCTTTTTGTTTTATAAGTTATGACCCAGTTTATTTCCTATTGATCTCTGGTCTATCAAGCTGCCAACTCTAGGGTCTGTGCCCTACTGCAGACATACCTCAGTGAATTAATGAGTGACTTATTTTATGGATTACTTAGGCAGAAGCATTTGGGTATGTCTCACTCCTTAAAGACTGAAAAGAGAAGGCTGGTTAAATGAACATGGCAGCCATCTCATTTCACTTGCTGGAGGCATTTAGCAGAAATTATTTTAAACACATTTGACATTATGTGACTTGTAACAACATGCTGCAAGCCCAACAGGGTAAAATCTTAACTGAAGTGGTTGGAAAAATTGCTCAAGAATTGCATTAAAAAAAAAGTTTTCAACGATGAACAATAGCCTGAATACATTGCATTCCAGCTGAAGAGCCCCAAAGCAGGACTGAAAGATGTCTACAAATAATTGCTGGAAATAAAGGAACATTTAAAAACCTTCAAAGAGGCAAACAGAAGGAATAAAGAATAGTAGCCTAAAGGGATGTTCAGTATCACAAAAGAATTATTTGTAAAAATGGATAAAGCATGAGGACGGGTCTGTAGTACTGAGTAAGTATTGTTGACAGCTGTGGGTTGTTTAATAGAACATGGCTATGATTTGGATAAATGAAAACCAGTTCTTAAGATGGTGGCTTCTTATTGAGAGCAACCTGCCAGTATATTCTTTTGATAATTCAACTAACTACAACAAGAAATTTAGTACTCTTATGAATGGAAATGAGGTTGGATATAATAGATGAGCATCAAAAGATACCAGGAAAGGTAAACTCCAGGAAGGCTGATGTAGCAAAATGGTGAGGATATATAACATAAGACCTCTTTCTTGGTCTTGTGCCAGTAATCATCCTCAATACGTTGCAGATACAGTAGCGTTTTCTGGCCTGTGGTTTTTAATTCCTTGAAATGCCTTCTGATTTATGAGGTAAGGTTACCAAAGCTTTAAAATGACAAATTCTGTTGAATTTGGTGAGCTCTCCAGGACCACTTCTTTCTTGTGATGTGTAAATGCAATAATATTGGGGGGAAACCCACAGGAATGCTTTTAAGAACTTTCACAAAGAGCCATCAGAAGAGAAGAGTAAAGCAAAAAAGTCTTTTTGTCTTAAGTAACATCTGAAATTCTCCAGTGGCTCCTGATTCCATCTGCATTAGTGTAAGATGGTATTTCTCCTTAGTTCAAACATTTTTGTCAGAAAAGTTGCCAAATTGTGCATATGCATACGCTTATTTGTGTGGTTTTATACACATTGCAACCATTTTGAAAATAAAGATGATGCTCTTTCTGTAAGATTAAAATGGAGGGGTAGTTCAGGATATCAAACCTTAAATAGCATAAAACCAAAAATGATGTAGATATCAACATCTCATTAAAACACGAACTAAGCATCATTTGATGTTATAAGTCTGAAGAAGAATGTGGGTTGTATACATATTGATATATATGCTGATGATTTGCACTTTGAACTTTACTCAGTGTATGACAGGGAGATTTGCAGAGGTTTGGAGGGTTCCACACAGAAAATCTGCAGTCAATTTAAAGGAATGCAAACATACTGTGTAAAACTATTTCGCCAAACAAAATGCTTTCCACAGCACAGTATTCAGGAGC
This sequence comes from Cygnus olor, assembly GCF_009769625.2. NCBI lineage: Eukaryota > Metazoa > Chordata > Aves > Anseriformes > Anatidae > Cygnus > Cygnus olor. Next base: position 4,302,481 of record NC_049180.1, on the reverse strand, counting down.
AAATACTTGAAAAGCAGTTTGAGTGAAGATAGAGTTCATGACCATAATGAGAATAAAATATAGAATGTTTGAATAAGAATTGCAGGAAATGTAATCAAAGGAAAGAGGCACATTTTGATACATCTGGAAGTGTAGTTCTAAGTAAAGGCATGTGCTTGAAGTACTGCTGACACTAACGATGATCTTAAAAAAAATGAAAAAGTGAGTTCAAGACAAAGCAAAAATGGTTTAGTGCTTACAGTGTATAAGGAGAATCAAATAATTGCAATCACTTAATGATATTTCTTTTGATATGAAGGATTGTGATAAACTCTTTAGGGTATGCAGCTACAAAAAATTCCACCGTGTTTACCAAGGCAAATACCAAACATACATTTAATTTTTGTGTGATGGAGGCTTGCATACATTTCTTGTAGAACTACTTTGTGTGGTATGGGAATATTGATGCATTTTAGTACTAAAATGTAAACTATTATTGGCTCTTATTGTGATTTTTATTTATAGGAATCTCACCATACCATAAATTAAATCTTTAATAGCCTGCCTACTAGACCATGTCTTGGTCTCAACGGGGTGGGCATGATCTGCTAGCCCTGAAGAAAGTACTTCTCTCACTGTGTATTTATTGTACTGGCTTGATCCAAATTACTTTTTTTTTTTTTCCCTCCCAAGGTAAGCAAAAGAAGTTCCCATCTTTTTTTATTATTTTATTTATTTATTTTTTTATATGTTCATTTAGGGGAGAAAAAAAATACTACGGGGAAAAGCTTGTAAAGGTATGGTTTAGCTTTACATCCTGTGTGTGACCTAAAGCTAAAAAATGATTCAGTGGTACATATTCTGAAAAAAAAAAAGGTTGGCCTTGAGCCACTTTGGCCTTGCCTCTGATTAACAGAACTGTTGCAAACATGAGTGTACATTGCAAGCCCACTTATGGGTGGTGCTTTAGCAGGTTCTGAAGACCTATCAATTCAATCTCATTTTCTGCCTGCTAGCTTCTAAAGGTATATAATGTCTGAGCTCATTATTTCATTTTAAAATATTCATAATTTTGAATATTAATAAATAAAATCAGCAGTAGAGAACTTAGAGGTGTATATATTAGGTCTGAGCTGCAAAGCTGGAATGTCTCAGTAAAATCCACCTCAAAATTATCTCCAAGTTAAATACTTGAACTTGAGCTTTTTTGATTCAGAGCAATGTCTCTTGCAGCAATACTTTGATTTTAGTGGAGGTTTGAAATGTCACACAGTTAATTGTGAAACTTATTACTATGAGCTGTTGGAGAAAACAAAAGTATAAATTGGTTCAAGGAATTTGATTCATCCAGGGCGAAAAACTTCCTAAATGGCTTAGTTATTCTGTGTTATAGTATTTAATTAGATTCTGGCCTAGGAAGCCTCTGAGTTAAAGGAAACAGAAGAATATAGAAAAATCTATCTTTAGAGATACAAATGGCTATGCTGAGTTACATCTAAAGCCTAGCATCCCATCTCCCTCAGTAGATGATTATGGGAAAAGTATGTGAAAAAGGATTGTATGTTCTGTGAACAAATGTGGGTAGTTTTATGCATACTTTAAATGTTTACCACAAACTTCTAGCAATCTTTTCTTAGGATTAACTATTTGCATTTCAATAAAAATGTACTTGCGTCTTTGAAGCTTTTTTGTAATCTAGCCTGTAAATGTAATGGACATAAACTAGTTAGACATATCTGTAATGCTAATTATACACAGCTGCTTTGCATATACCAGTAGGAATTTGTTCCCAAGTCTGTGGTGTAAAATATGGCTGTACATTAATATTGGTGTTATGTATATGTATTTTTGTGGACATATACGTATTTTTAAAAAATGTCATTACAGATAGACATGTGCATATATGAATACTCCACTTATTTGATCTTTTAGTGGGGCTTAGGGATCCTGGCATTCTAGTTATCGTCTATGTATAAAAATGTCTATATACAAAGAAAACATAAGATGTTCTGTATCTATAAATAATGTGTAGTTGTACTGTGGCAGAGAAGGATGTACATCTAAACTAACTCCCCTGTGTGTTTTTTGGAAGAAGTTGAGAGGATCAACCCATTAAAGTATTATCTATTCATTAACAGGTTGCCCAGCAGTGCCAGTGTGGTTAAACCAGCACCTTCTGAGTAAGTTTAAATAATCTCAAGTGTAGCAATTAGCAGTTCACTCAAACTGAGTGTCTGGTGTGAGTGTCTGGAAGCAGGAGTCTGCAGTTCACTCCAGGGTTCAATTATTCTTGCTTTTGGCAGAAGTAGTTGAGAGTCAGAAAAGGCTCCAAATCACCTTGGCTGCGCAAGCCACAGTGACTGCCATTGTTTGTAAGGACCAGAAACGAGCCACTCCCCTTCTTCAGCCCCAGACAGAAAATTCCCTTTAACTTTTTGTTTTTATGCACAACTGATTTGCTCACTGTCTCTCCTGCTAAAGTGACCTTGGTGAAAGCTTTCCTCTAGTTATGCAATGATATACCAAAAACTACTCTTACACTCTTACAGCCAGATCAGCATTAGTGCCTGATGCTAAAGATTATAAATGCATTATGGTCTCTTTACACTGGACATTTTACATAGTAAAATAGTCCCTGTAATATACTGGCAGGCACATAACAATGAAAGCGAAGATGGTTAGCTGTCTCGGCTCTTTTTGTGTTATAACCTAGGTTCTTTAAATAAAAATAAGCATGTTTCTTAAATAACCTTTTTTTTAAGTGCTGGAGTCCTTTTTGGTTACTGAAAAACTAGGTCTCAAGTGTATTAGTGTAATTCAATTTGCAATTCTTTGCAAAGGGAAATTTATGCATTAGTAAAGTTTCCCCTGGCTCTTGCATCTGCTAATGTATCCCTCTCAGAAGAGGAAAGGGTGGATTTGAAATGTTTAAGCAGCTTAGGTGCCTGAGATGACCTTATCCTTAGAATCAACTGAAAGGTACTGTACTGCCAGGAAAATATATCTGAAAAGAAAAAATAAATAAATAAAAAATACACAGCTCTGTGGCATCCTGGAGAGGAGAACGATGCCACAGCTCTCTTGATAGGCTTTACTAGTGGTATAAAACCTCAGTTTGTGTTGATACAGTTCTAAAGCACCATTTCTGGATATTGCCCATCACCTATTTGCAGGCCAGCAGCCCTGCAGGTGATGTGGTGAGTTGTGCTTTAAGTCGGTGGACTGTCAGTGGCCACACTGCTGTATTTTGTTCAAGCCCTTTGAGGTGTGTGAAAAGGGTGTTAAATCTTTGCAGCTTGCAATCGCGTGCCATAAAATTGTTATATGATTTGGAGACTGATGGCAGTAGATACACTAGCTGAAGCCCTACCCCCACTTCCCTGTCCTCTCACGCAGCTGGATGTAAATCCTGGAGTTGTGTTACCAGGTTTTATAACAATGGGGCATCATTTCCTTTGACAGTAATGCCATGGTGCGGCCACTACTCCAAGTGTTGAATGGAAAAAGGCTATAAATTGTCAGTGCAGGCAGGGTTTGATTGTCTTGGTATACAATGCCAGGAGCAGCAAATAGACAGATCCATACCACTTCTAATGTGAAAGAGTCACGTAGCTGAATAGAAAACATGAAATTGCAGGATGACAGGATTATTTATTGCCTTGCAGGTTAATTTGATTATTTTTCCCAGTATTATTTGAAAGATACTATCACATCACGTCTCTAAAAGAGAGAGGAGAGAGGTTCCCTATATTATAAACTGTTGGTTCTTTTTTTTTTTTTTCCTTTTTTAACCTCTTTTTTCATGTTTCTCCCTTAATTTCATGCCCCCTTGGGGGTATAAATTGCAGTCTGTATTCCCAAGAGGTCAAAGGACAGTTGTACACTAGTACAGACAATTGTGATATATGAAAAACAACTTTAGTAAGAGTGTCAGGACAGTATAAAGTACATAGAAAAAATCGTGATGGGTAATTAATTTTATACTATAAGTTATTTTTCTTCATTGAAATATTCAAAATAGTTCTCTTACATATATCACACAACTTCCCAAAAAAAAAAAAAAAAAAGAAAAATAGATGGGAAAATACATTTATTATTAGAAATCAAGTACTGCTAGTAAGCACCACTAAAATTATTGAAATTAAGTAAGATAATATTTAAAAATAGTGTTTTTGTTCCCTGAGAATGTTTTGGTAAGGTTGCAAAGATTATTATTGGCTTTCTTGCTTTAAAAAGAAAAAAAATAAAATCATGTTGCTGTCAGTATAAGATGTGCAAAGAGCACGTGACTGAGTTAGAATCACACACAAGTGTGATAGATTGAAGGTGAAGTCTCAGAGCAGTGAAGATTTCTTGCTTTGTATCCTTATTTGCTGGTATATGTTGGAAGCTCCCAGTAGAAATGTCTTTTAAATATGGATCTGAGAAAATGTTACATATCCAAGGCAGTGATTTTTTTGGAATACGCAGTGTAGCTCATCAGTGTTGTGATTCAAACACAAAGCAGTAAAACATGATGATCATTATTGCAATTGTTATCAGAAGGATATCTTACAGTTTTTACATAGTTCTAAGATAGACTATTTTATAAAACTCTAAATCTAAGGAGGGGGGGGGGGGGGAACAAACAAATTTTTAAGGATAACTTTTCAGTCAAGAACTTAGTTTTAATTTCATCTGACATTTTAAGAAGCACTAATTTCTGCAAGACCAAAACACGGGATTACTCTGAAGCTGTCTCATAGCTAGGTACATAACCTAAGTATATTCACTTCAAGTAGCCAAGAACCAGTTGGATAGAAGGGACACAAGGACACATTATAATTCAGAATGTATTCACCATGGCTTACAAATGATTTTCAGGAGCACTTATGCTTTTAAAAAAAAAAAAAAATGTGGTAGAGTTTTGAAACTTCATTTGTAGCAACTGCTACTGTGAAGGCAACTAAGATTTATTCTATTGATCAGATGCCAGAAATAAAACTTTTGAAGCCACTGTTTATATATTATGTCTATTTTGTAATTATGAATTACTGGGATAACAGATGATGGTCTACTTGAAAAAAAATCTTTTGAGAGTTTGAAATTTGGCTCTGTTCTGCAGTTACTGTAAAAGCAAAAGTATTCGTTCTCCTTGAAGAAAATTGCATCAGTGCATCTAAATTAATTCAACTTTATAATCATCTCAAAGCAATTGATAAGAAAATGTCAAAGTGGAACAATTTCACATGGTTGACTTTTAACACTATGAATTGTTTTTCTGATTTTCTTTATATAAAAATTCTGGAGAAACTGACCTAATCTTTCGAAATGTCTCAGTAGTAACAGCATAGCAACAAAGCTACGTGTTTCAGTACAATAATAGCTCTAATAAGTTTTCTTCACATTTGCTAAGAGCAAAAATGCTAAGAGCATTGATTTTGATTCTTACTACCATTATGTCTCTATAACACTATAATTCAAGTCACAGTGTAAGAAAAGTAAGAACTATGGAATAGTTCATGTAGTCTTCACATCCATTAACTTACCTGACAATGTTCCGATATACCTGTTACTTCCTGAAGAAACCAGCTACCTAACCAGTTCTGGTTTAGGTAGACCTGCTGCTAAGATTGTTACAATCTTGTTCTAAAATTATTAATTCCTTTCCTAGTATTGGCCAAAAGTATATGGAGCTTTATTACCTGGAAGTGTGTACCCCACCCTAGTAAATAACTCAGAAGATGGGATGCACAATTGTAACAATAGTCAACTGGTCATGTCAGTACAGCAGGGTTGAGCACCTACTTTCCAAAGTTTTCAGGAATAGATATCGGCTCTCTTTTAGCTCAGGACACAAATCACCTATCAAATTCTTTTCAGCAGGGATAAAAATTGTAATATATATATTAATAATTTTAGTTTTATTAATTACACATGCCAACAGTATTTCTTGGCCTCACTGCTTTAAGCCTTAATAGGCCAGATTTTACTTGATCTTGCAGAGGGAGGTAAGGTATACTTCCCCTGGCTGGGGGTATGCAGGAGGGGTGTTGATGTGGGTCAAGGACAAAAGCAAACAAAAACCCAACCCTGCAAATTCAGTTTGTCAAACGTGTTTTAATCTTCTCAAATGAGGATACACTGATCTGTTGTGCAAAGCTGTAATCTATCATCTGTGGTGCTAAACAGCTCCTCTGGGCGTTGAAACCATTGTGAGTGTCTCAGTATGTTTTTACAATCAAAATTCCATGACACTTGTTTAAAAAACATTCTTTTGAACAAACATTCTCTTTTACATCAACAATTATAGAAATGGTCTCTTTCTTTGAAGCAGCTTCTAATTTTGAAGATGTAGTCATTTGAATATTCCTTATCTGTCATTTCTTGACATCAGTGCTGTGCTACTGCTGTGTATCTGAGAAGTTTGGGAGGCATCTGAGACATTTAGGTTAAAGGGAGTGCTAATGAAAGATCTCTTAGTGTTCTCCTGTCAAATGACAATTCTTTCTGTCTGCTGAAATCTGGTATTGTTAAATCAATGGGTGTAGGAATGTCAATTAAATTGATACTGGCTTCTTATTACTGCAAAACAGCGTACTAAAAATACCAGAGTCTTTGGAGATGAAATTTTCAGCCGTATCTATTTAGCATGGCAAAAGTCATTATTGATACATTATCACACCTTTGTTTGATTCAGAATATGGCAATAATGTAAGCCTGAATCTGTTAATAAAATATACAGAAATTTCAGAAGGGCAAGTGTCTGAGTTGGATTCTGTCCTGGACTTTTCTTCAGAAATTAAATTCACTTACCTGCATTTTATTTCATGTTATGTTGCATGAACCATTAATTAATGTCATTGATCTTGTAGTTTGAATTGTTTAGCACCTGCAGAACCCTTTCTGGGAAGCTTCATAACTAAGTATTGCTACCCAAAGCTCTTGTAGTAAATTCTCTGATTCAGCACCTAGGTAGCACTTTTACTTTTTGAAAAGTTCTCCTTTGGGGTACAGCACCAATTATAAAAGTGCAATCACAGCAGTTGCATGATACTAAAATAAAACTTATGCAATAGCATATAATAGCAAATCAAACTATTAAACAATATACAGTTCCTTTCTATATGCAAGATTAGGTTCTTACTCCCACAGGCTATGTAAGTGCTACACTCAGAAGAATTGTAAACGTTTGCAGGATTGGGCTGGTTTTGAGAGCCCTGGAATGCAGCCAGGGAGAACAAGACAGGGAAACATCCCGCTGATCTGTTTGAAATGAACTCGCTTTGGATTCTTACAATAAGAGACTGCATATCAACTCCTTAAACTGAGGAAAAAATGGTATCCAGCTACTTGGTGACCAGGATCTGCGTTATACTCAGATGTCATAGCATTGGTAGCAGCAGCTAAATAAAAGCAATTTAAGATTTTCATCTGTCAAAGCCTGCAGTAGTCAAATAACTTTGAGGACTGTTCGTCCAAATCTTATTGCAGAGAAAGCTGAATACCCCCAAAGTCACTATGAGAATTTCTGGTAACTTAAGAGTGGTCAGATTTTGAAGGAGTAGCCGAGTAGCCATAAAAAAAAAAAAAAAAAAAAGTTTACGATGGAGTTAAAAAGGTTATGATGGGTGGTACTGTTCTTGTTATGGCAACTTTCTTTAGGTAATGGAACAAGAGGTCCCCAAATCTGAGAACACGACTTGGCATAGGAGCTCAGTATCCAACTGCAGCAGAGACACCATAGCTATAGAAAACAAAAGCAATAGAAGCACATCAGCATGTTTTAGCAGACAGTGTAATGGAACATGAAATTGCATATATTACTGTTTGGACACGCTTGCAAACATTACTTTGCAAACTCTTGTTTTTTAATTTAAATAGCTTTGCCTTCTGATTTTTAAGCTTAACTCTATCATAGTTCCCATTAACAAAAATCTACAGTACTCAAAATCATAAGACAAAAAGGTAGGCATACCTGTTGGGCTGCTTGTAATCGTGCTTATTTGGCAGTTTAATTCTGGGAGGTTACACTTTCAACAGGTTTTGTATGTGCTGCAGGCTTACTAAATAAGAACTGAAGAGTTGAAAATTGATCTATTTTTCTTAGCCAGGGAAAAAACGTTAATAGTATAGCTTTTCCTTTCCAATTTCATATTTTGAAGGCTTGCCTTTGTTAGTTAAGATAATGTAGTTTATCCATCCTTTGGGCTCTTATTTTCTCATTACTACAGCTGTATCCAAGAAGTGAAGGTTGAAATTGTGAGCTTCAGGCTTCGTTGCAATTGAATAAAGTTTTAACACTTTTTTTTTTTTTTTTCCCTTCAAACTGAATAATCCGTTTGGAAGTAACCAAAACTTTTAGTTTTCCACTCTTAATGGTTTCTAGCTTACAATTTGACTGTCAGTTTATTTACAAATAGCTACTTATAACTTGTAAGTGCAGTGAAAGGACATCAAAATGTAGAATGCTTTCCTCAATTCCTATATAGATTAAAACAGCAATTACAGTATTAGCAGCATACCCTTCCAAATAGCATGAACAGGTAAGTCCATGCTATTTGAAGAAGCCCCTGCACAGAGGCGTTCAGAGCTGCTTGTTATACCAGCTCCTGCTATGCACTGCAATGTGGGAAACTGCCAAGAAACCTTTGCTCTGTGTGCCGTATTGACTGTAAATATCTTTTTCCTAAATGAAGCTGAATCAAGTTTCCTGACAAAGGCAGTGATTGTTTTCTCAGACCTCACCCAGGGACAGATGCTGTGCTTATGTATGGGCTGTAACAGGGAAAGAGTTCATTCATTCCTACCATGCCTCTATTAAATATACTATTGCATAAAAAGTGGTGTTATATTTTGTCATGAGTAGTACTTTTTTGTATTCCTTTGGCCTGTTGTGGGGTTTTAAACTGTGTGGCCTAGAGTAGAGGAAAAATATCTCCCCTGGCTTTTGTATTTTGTCATTTTCATAAGCATGGCTGTGAGAATGGTGAGGGTGACCATACTTAAATAGTAATAAATTTACTTGGACTGCAGCAGCCAAAGAACTGGAAAACATTGAGGGGAAGAAAAAAAAAAAGGATTAAGAGAAACAGAATGAAGTAAAAGGCTTTTATTGTTGTTGTAGCTGATTTCAAGGCTTAAATTATGTTTTCTCTTGCAAATCTGGTGTACCTTAGCTGTAGACTAGTCCCTGACAAGGTCTAGGAATTACAACCTGTTGAATACTAAGTAGATGGCGTGGACCAATATTAATGAGGAGCTGTAAAGCAGTCATCTTATTACTGCTAGCCAAAGGAAAAGGAAGGGTATTTCATGGTTTGCTACTATGCCTAGGGATATCAAATTTACATATGGCCTAAAACTGCTGATCAGAGCTAATCTCCATGATCATTATAGCTTGAAGAAAGGTTTAATATTCAGGATTTTCAGAAGTTTTTCTGAGCAAAAAGAGGCTGCATGAAAGTGGGCCATTGGCAAGCCGGGAACGTGTGCTGCTGTCAAGAATTTTAATGGCTTGATGCTGCAAAGTGAGTACTTGTGCTCCAGTCCTTGTGCTCAGTAAAACTTTCTGCAGTTTTGTTCACACTTTATTTTGTTAAGTCCTCACTAAAGCACGCTTTTTCCCTGGATCTATGTGGTAGATCTTCAGAATGCAAGAAACAGTGAAATATGGCTGTTTGGGAGAGTCTTGGCTGCAGGCATAGTTGTGATTGCTGTTGGATGCCCTTAAAGTTCCTTCTCCTTGCGAGTTTCTTCCAGTGGGATCTGTCAGTCTGCAGTGCAGACACCCATCTTAATTTTTATTAGTGCATGGAAGGAAGGGGGCACAAAATGTTTCAGGAAAAAAAAAGAATAATTTCTTATCACTTTTGTTTTTAATGCGTACAAATTCATTACCAGCTTTTGATTTCTGTTCTTTATGATCCTGGTCCAAACACAATTGTAAGCTGAAGGTAACATGCCAGGTGAGAGCTATGCTTGCTTCCCAACTCTGTACATGATGTCCCCAAATAATTTATGTCAAATTTCTGAGGAAATCAGAAAGTCATTTCACTTCTAATGATTTCTAGTCAAATGGCAGGGTTTGGTTTGTAGATACATTTAGGATTCATCCATATGTGCGTTTGCCAATCCCCTGCAGACTTCATATGACTTCTGCTATTTAGTTGGCATTTGCTCTAATGTAGTAGCTAAAAAATTCTAAGATCTTCCTCAAGGATGTGATTTCTTCTTAATGGATAGGTGGAAGACTTTTTAAGAAGTGAGAGTCCTGGTCAAAAATTGCAGCTGAAAAATTTGCCAGTTGAAAATAGCATCTTAAGAAAAGAAGACTGGCAAAAAACACCTCATGCTATTTTTACAAATATTTCTTTTTTCCTGGGCACAAAAGAAAAGTGAAAACTGAAAAACCAGACACTCCCCTCACTGTCTGTTTGCTTCTCCTGCAGAGGGACTATTACTTAAATGCTTGTAACAACTGGTATCTGTGAGAAGGAGTTGATGGGGCCTCTCATGGTTGCTGTTTTTGTGCTACTCCAAACAAGCTGAATTTTGTGGCTTCTCTCTGATCTGTGTAGTATCTTTTTCCATTTGGCTGTATGAAATCTGGGATGCTTTGTACATACCAGATCAGCATGTTTTCTCATCTCTCTGCCCCTGCTTGGCTTCTGTCATGGTCCTTGTTGAGGCAAAGCGCTTCTGAGTTCTGAGGGCACAAGCTTAAATGTGTATAAATCAAGAGTTTAAACAATTTTTCCTTACAAATCTGTTGATCTCTTTTTGCATCTCATACACTGTGTATTTTCTCATGTGTTAAACTGTAAGACCCAGAAGATGCATTCATTTATTTCTTAAAGGATATGAATTTGGGTTAAGTTTTTAAAACGTATAAGGAATTTTGTCAAGTGAGCATCTTGGATATATGAGGTGGCTTTGAAAGTCTCAGCTTTGATGTGAGTGGTAACCTTGTCAGTGATATGTTACACGGTAAGAATTTTATTGCTTGTAAGCTGTCAAGTAGTGCATATTTCTATGTGCTGGTAGACGGCATTCTTTCAAACACCCTCGTCATGTATACGTACATACATGTAGTTTGTTTCTTGCAAATCACTGCTGGGATTGGATCCAGTGAAAACTGGTCTGAGATAGCAGTTCCAAATTTTTCTGAAGCATGATGAGCACCTCCAGCTGTGTATTTTTACTTCTAAACATATCACTTGGGCTTTTTGGATGAATCTGGAAGACCACTTGCATAAGATGCAGAAGTCATTACTCTCACTTTTGATTTTTCAAGTTATTTTTCAAGAACGTAAGTCTTGCTTGCTAATTAACTATTTTCTTGCATGGTTGGAAATGACTGCAACAGTTGGCAACTACGAGTTGCTATGGAGATATTTTCTTTAGGCTTTGAAAGGTGAATGATGATATTTGGATTTACTCATCATGTACCTGGAGTATGTATGTACGTTTACATCTTAATTCATAAAATTCTACTGTGTAGTTTAGATTTAATATTTGTTAAATAACATTATATTCCAAGCTTTGGAGATTCCTTTCAGAGTTGGACAAATGACTCTGCAATATCTCAGGGAGTTTTTAAATTGATTATGGAGCATGAAAGTTGCCTCTTTGTAGGTCACAAGGATTTGTTTACTCTCTAGGATGTTAACAGAGATGGTTGACAAAGAGAGCATCGGCTGTAAGTTGAATAGAAAGAAAGTAGGGAAATGAGGCCCCGCTAGACTTTGGGTTAAAGTTTCTGTTAGTGAGGGAGTATAAACTTCTTCAGTGACTCTCTGAGTCACTAGTTTGAAATAAGTTTGAAATTCTTATCAGTGCTATTCTTACCATTGCTCTGCTTTTCAAGCAAGCTCAGGTTCAGATTCTGCTATTTAAAACAATGCCTGGAGAAAACCTCTGGTGTGTAGCATAGCTGGTGCAGTGAAGTACTATATATTTGAGAATGACCATTTGTTGGTATAGATTGGAAAAGCACTTAGGAGTTTGTAAGTGAGGTCAAGCTGTGATTTGTCATTTGGAGTGAATAATTGTAAAGGATGGATTACTCCATATAGTCACAGAATAACGAAGGAGGAAGGACCTCTGGAGGTTGTCTGGCCCAGCCCTTCTCTCAAAGCAGGGTCAACTTTACAGTTAGATCATTATATAGACTGGCATGAAAAACCTTATGCAAGAAAAAAAATCTTAGGCCTTCAGAAATTGAAATAATTTAAACCAGATTCCCTGAAAATTTTTTAAAAGGCAGACATGTTTTTGAATGGAATACAGTTTTATATGGAACAAATAGCTGTGCAAATGCCAGAAGTTGTTCCATTATTATTCAAATTTTGAATATTTTGACCATGTTCATGGGCTTTGTTGCTCATAAAAGTTATTTGCTGCATTTAATGCAACAGAGAAGCCAATGTTTTCCATTGATGAAATCTGGCCTTTTGCCACAGGTCAGCAAAGGGCCTATGCACAGTCTTAGCTCCTACAGCAGTTTGCTTTAAGAGCTTACGTGAGCTCTGGAGTTTCTGCTTTGGGGTGAAATGAAGCAACCATAACATCCTGCCTATGTTGTAAGACAACCATTTTTCAGACAGTATTCATCCTTTGTTGTTTCTATTTACGTATCTTAGAAATTCAATGCACTATTAGAAAAGACAAATGTAGCCAAAATTTATGATGTACTAGAGAGCTGGAAGTTATTGCATATTTTTAAGTTATTGTTCTGTAAGCAACAGAATACATCAGAATAAAAAGCTTTGCAAAACTTTTAAGCTGCAGCAAAAAGCTTAAAAATATAACCCTAATTTGCCCAAGAGTCTAAAAAATTAAATGGATTTTAATACTCCTGTTTATTAATTCATTTTAATCTCCTGGTTTTGAGGTCAAACTCTGGATATTCAAAGCTAAGTGTGGTAAGTAGCACTGCATGATGATTTCAGGTACTAAGAAAATAATAGAGAAAGTTAACAGTTTGTAAAACTCAGTCATTACATTTCTTAAGATTTTTTCTTGTGTTCATTAGGGAAATACAAGCAAACCTGAGTGAAACTTTTTAGTTTTGCTGCAGTTTTGCTACAGTTTGTCTCTTGGTGCCTGAGTTCACACATCACATGCAGCTGCATGGCAGGACGGTCAGCTTCTGTTTGAAGCAAGGCTTCACATAGCCACAGAAAAGCTGCCTCAGGGCCAATGCTAGGAATAAAAAATAGCAGTAAAATGATAAGATCTAATGAGATTGGCACTAAAACCTCATTTTCTTTCTTGACCGCTATGCACATATACTGAATTTTTGCAAAATTTTATATTTCAAAGCTATAAGCAGTCAGTGTGTCATATTGGCTTCAAGTATAGTTTTATGTTATGAATAACTTTATGAACCCAACAATGAAAAAGAAATATTTAGTAGTGCAGTCTTCAAGACAGTATTTCAGTATTGAACTCATGCTTTACCATTCCTGTTTGTGCCTTAAAAAGGAATGCTCAGTATAGAGAAGGGAAAAAAAAAAGTTTCATTGGTTCTCTGGTAGCAATCATGTTATCTTGTGGATAGAATTAATTCTTGGGATTTGTAAACCAAAATATATTGGGAGAGCTCCAATGAAGAATGGTTCCAAATCTTTTAATAATGAAAATATGTGCCTATAAAAAAGGGATCATTGAGGGATAGTTAACTGGTTCTAGAAGAATGTTCTTAGATTTAAAAAGGGAGTTTGTGTTACATTTTATTTTAGTAATATATAATGTCAACCCCTCCAGGAATTTCCCTAGTGTCATACCATAAATAACTAGCTGAAATATTAGAAGTAATGAAATGCTTAATGTTCAGAACTCCTTAGTCCTAAAATGCTAAAAGCTACATGAATATTTAAATAATGTAAATCATTTGCTAAATGATAAATAATGTTGAACCTAATATTATCTTAGCAACTTCTAATATGTAGAACATGCAGAATTTTTCAAAAATATATAGCAAATTCATAATTCTCTAATTATTGGAGAAAGATGTAATTCTTTATATGTGATTGTACAAATTACTAACGTTTCTTGCTTTTTTTTAAAGTAGTCACCAAGAAACAATGGTCATGTTGGCGCACAATACCACTGAAATAGTAGTTCTGTTGAGGCATAAACGATGTTCATAGAATCATAAAAGTTTGGGCTTCATTTTTCTTTTAAAATTTCATTCTTTTCAAGGTGAAATACTGGTTTGGTGAATACATTGGGAGCTTTGCTATCAGAACTCAATGTTCTAAAGTTCAATTGTCAAAACGTTTAAAAGATTGTGTCAAGCTCCCAAATACAGTCAATATCTACAAGAAACTAAGAGCAAACAACAAAAACCAACAGGAATTTAAAATGTGGAAGGTGGCTGAGTCATGCATCAACATATCTCTGCAACCATCTTCAAAATAAAATAGAAAAATAGAGGTGTAAAGTAGGAGAAGTAGGAGCATTCATCTAATGAATGAGAAGTGTGTTATAGTTTGGTCCTATACTTCCCTCTAGAGTCAGTGTGAAGAAATAGGTGTCTCTAAAGGGTGATTAATCTAGTGAGTTAATGTGATATATGAAAACTAAGTATATTACATGTTTTGTCATCAGTATACTAAATATCACTCTAGATAACCAAATGCCTTTAAGATGAATGTCATCAGGTTAACATCAGGCAACTCTCTTAAGTCAAATTAACATTTGTGTTGAAACACATCTTCATTGTATAGATGTCTCTTGTATATGTGTTTAAGGGTAATTATTAGGTTGGTTATACAGACTTAAATAATGTGCTACTATGTCATAGATATCTGATTCTGGTAATGAGCATGTTCTGCTACAGAAAAGGCTAGTGAAGCAAAGAAATGGAAAATTTCTCAAATTCCTTCTCTCTATTTGCTCTTGATTCATCTCTTACTCATGTGTGCTTAATTCACTGCTATTACTAGAAGCCATGGTCAATCATGATGCACTACCTGGGTACACAGCAGGTGAGATATTACATTTGCAGTTCTGGTTTACTAAAACTTTGCACTTTTTTTTTAATCAAATTTGAGGACTAATTTTAGCTTAAAACAAGACAGTGGAAAGGTGAAACAAGTATTTTCCTTCATATTTTGAATGGCAGGTTTGTTTTCAAAACATTACATTTATAGAAGTATTTTAAATGTAAAAAGGGAAAAAGTGTTGATTCAACTATGGTAAAAATTTCTATTTACCTTTTTTTTTTTTTTTCATTTCGTGAAAAGAATTGATCTTATTTGAATAGTACTTTGTTTCAACAATGACAAACCATTCCGTAATCACAAGGACTGAAGTCTTATTTTAAGCAGACCAGAGCTGGTTTTAACTTGATAATTTTCACTGGCTTTAGCTTTCATTTAAATTGTTTTTAACATATTCTTTTATTTTAAATAAATAAAAACTATTGTACAATGCATGAATATTCATAAAAACCCACCTAGTTCTGCAATGGAAAATACAAAAAGGCTTTTTTTCTATAAAAAAAACTTATAGAAATACCCTCGATATGTCAAATACAGTGCAGCAAAAGTGGTGAGTTTACCTCCATTCTTTTGACACAATTTTTGGCATTATACCCCCAGTTAAGCTAGGAAATTCCCTGATTTCCATTAGTTGCTTAGCATTTATCAGTCTTCAGTCCATGTGCCTATTACTTCATTTCATTTTCTATTTACACAGTTGGAAACTTTTTTTATAGGGCCCTTCTCATTTGCTGCAAAAGGCAGGTGATGTGAGATGTACAGTGAATAAAACCCCAGGGATTGACAGCAGTTTATAAAAAATAAAATTAACTTGTCTTTTCCTGCTTAACATTAGTTAACTGCTTAACATTACCATTATAGCCCCAATAAAGCCTATAGCACGTATTATTCATTTGCTTTAAGCTATTCACGTAGGTCTTGATTTTAACAAACTTTTTTCTGTTATTTGCCACAGATGGGTTAATAGACTAGAAGTATAATTCAGGTACTGACTCAAATTCTCTTCTCTATCTACAGTGTCTGTTTATAAATAACAATTCTCTAGAGATGGCACAATAAAAACACTCAAGAACTGAGTTGATAATGTAATTAATTTATATTAAGGAACAAGCTTCTCCTTGTATACTTGGCCATTGGGGAATTTATGGACAATTCAACCTGTTCTGTAAAATTAGCTGGCCCCATTTCTTCCTACTACAAAGCTCAAATAACTGTTAACGTGGTATCTATTTATTTATTTATTTTCACATGGAACTGTAATCTGGCAGAATGTTGGAACCAATATAGTATAACTTCTTAATTCTGAGTGAAATTTGTAGGTCCAAGACCTCCAAATAGCTTCCATTATGTACAACTATAAAGAGAAAAGCAAGGTATAAATGGGGGAGGAGGAGGGGATGAAGAAGGAGACAGATTATGAATATTCTGGCACGCAGTAGTAACTGGAAAGTAGAACAGAAATAAAGTTGCACAGGGTCGTGTATTCTGCTGCACAAGCTGCATGTTGGTGTGCTGTCTTAAAGAGAACTTTGTTTTGGATGTTGTCAGATAGCTAGCTTAAAATCAGTTCTTTCATAAATTTGCACTACCACTGTCAGTGAGATAACATTTTGTAATGATAATTGGTAATTTGGGGACAGTTAGGTACTGTTTCTGGATAGGCTTCCTCTTTAAAATTGTGTTGCTAATACTGTCCTTTACACTTAGACAAAATTCAAGCCAAGATCTGTAAAGATCTCTGACTTAATAGTTGTGACTTAATCAGCTCTGCGTGTCCTCTTAAATTTGCTTTCCAAAGGCACTTGTCTTTTAGATGCTACAGAAGTCTAGGTCTGGACTCGAAGAGGGTGACTGTTGTTGGACAGGATATTAATTGGGGTGGGACCCAACAACAATAACAAAAAAACGGAAGTGATAGGGGATGGAAAAAATCTCTGGTCTCCTAGACAGGAGACAGAAGATTGCTCTGGCAGAGCCTTACTTGTGCTTTCTGCAGCACTGCTACAGCAAAGTCAGAGGACTGACTCTGGTGGCACTCCGGAAGTTCGTTTTCAGGAAGAGGAGGTGGAAAGGCCCTTCAGAAGGGTGCTCTCATCACTCATCTCAAGTTGGAAGGGTATATCAGGTCTGAGAGAAGCAGGATAAAAAGTAACAGACTTTTTCTTGTAGCTTTTCAGCTCTACTTGTTTTGGAGGCAATTTTGATAGTCTTTAATGCAGAAAAATACTACTCCAGCAATGAGTAATAGAAAATGGAATAGAAGGAAACTTAAGGGCCATTTCTTCCCTCGAGAGTCCTCACTATGAGCTTTTTTTCTATGGGAGGTTTCACTCTATCCCCAAATGGAATTTTAAGCATTACTTTGCAATGCTTGTAGGATTTGATATTCTGATCATTTTGCTAAATGCTTGCATTATTGTGCTTGCAAAAGGTGGTAGGTGAAAACTTTACAGTCTAAGTAGCATAGATTTTATTTTTCTTGTCGTTTAAGATAAAGTACACTTGTAGGAGTTGTCTTTGGTGTGCAGTGTGTTGTACCAGGGTGTTGTTTGGGTAGGACAGCTGGGAAATCTTCCCAGCTTTTCACATTGGGCTGTGGCAGTTTGCACCCACTGGGAAGATGGGTCTTCATGCAGTCATCTTTCATGAGATTCACTAATTCCGAGTTAAGCAGTTTTACAGCAGACAATAACAAATCTTTCTACAAGTTCCTTATCTGATGATGATGATACTGTTTTGTTGATGCTGCTGTAAGTTGTTATCTATCTATCTGTCACAATCTAGCCATGGAGTAAAATCAAATCTAAACAAAGTTATTTTATTAACATGTACATCAGACTCAAAAGCAATGATGACTTCTAAATAGGCATCAGCCATCAAACTCGTGTCTCTTCTCATGAGTGGAAGAAGAAATTATTGTTTGTCAGCTTCTCGGTTGTGTTTTTTTTTTTTTTTTTTTTTCTTCTTCAAATGAATGAATAAGAAAGCAGTCATTTATCAGACCTGCTAATCTCAATTCGTTCGGATGACATGATTAGTGACAATTTTTACCATAGACTAATTTGAGTGTCAAGTAAAAGCAAAAATGCAACTAAATGTCTTCATACAGTAGCATGACATATTAATCATATTTTATGAGTACTTACTTTTTTCTTAGTAGTAATTGCAAATATGTTTACATTTTGCATAAAACAAAATGGCCAATATAATCTTAAAATCCAGAAGTCCTAGAATGAATCTGTTTCACAGCCTGTCTTCCTTGTTAATCTTCTTCCCTGCACACAGTTAACTTGGCAAACAAGTCAGCAAATGTATTTATCTCTACAGTTGGTTCAACCTGAAGTTAAATGCATAATGGAATTAATATTTTAACTTAGTTTAATTGTTCTTCATGCCTTGGAAACAATATTGCAGGTATCCATTTAAAAAGAAATCTGATCCTTCATTTAGACCATAAACTCTGTCTACTATGAATATGGGAACGTAAGCATAAGCTAAGGTATTTCCTCAGCTGCCTCCCTAAACATTAAAGTGACATAAAACGCCCAATGATCTGGAACTCTTTTTCCTTGAGATCTCTGTTAACAAGACTTTCAGCTATGGCATTGGAAAAGAGGAGTTATTGGGAGTTGTATTTTATGGAGTGGAGTTATAAAATGGTTGATTATAATTGACTATTTCTCATTTCTTGATTTTAATGTGTTATCTTATCCTGGAACTCTTCTTAAAATCAGAATACTGGGGGTCCAACTTCTTTCACTGTATCACGAACAGAGTGCTTGTTAAAGATGGAGTTCAAATGTGATGCCATTAAATATCACTTTATTTATGGCCCATTAATGTAACGAAGAGCCAGGCACTGAGAATACAAAATCTGGACTTCCTCTTAGGATTTTATTCCTAACTGAGATTTTTATTTAGCTTAACTGTTGATTTGAATGGAAGATAGATTAAGCTAACAAGCCAATTTGATGTTGGTTTTGAGTATGTACTTTGAAAAACTACATTGCAGCAGCCAATCTGTAAAAACATTGGGAGTTTTGAAGAAATCTTTCATTTAATTGAATTTTTAGGAGCTAGGAAAATTTTTACTTTCTTACTCTATCTTCGTGTCCTCATTTTACAATGCTTTTACAGAAATGGAACCTTTTTACAATCACACAAGCTCAATACATGAACTTGAGGACTTCTACAAAGGGATTTTTTTCTCATTGGTTTCCCATTGCTTTGATGTGCTAATTTCTGTTAAGAGTAGTTTAGGAATAATTAAAATATCTTGTGAAATAGGCCTCTAGAGAGTCTGGGAGACACCTACTAATGATTTTCAAGAATTACTGAAGGTGACACCATTCCTCTATAGTAAATACATTGAAAGCTCTAGTATTAAAACTTGCTATGTTGTTTTATGTCTTGCATACTTTAGGTGAGAAATCAAAGAAAAAAAAAGGCAAAGCAGAGGAGAATATATACATTTATGGTTATAGGGTTCTGCTATCTAAGCATACCCTTTTCTTAATTCCTATGTCTCATTAACACTTATTAATTGCAGCTAGCAAATTGCATTCAACTGAAGCATGCTGTAAGCTTTTTAGTGGTTCTGTTCTTTTATATGTGTGTGTGTGTATGTATGAATCTGGTACATTATTTTCTGCAAAGGATCTTGGATGCCATAATACATTTATTAATCTAATATAGACTTTGTTTTGTTAAGGTGTCTCATAAATTAGCAGAAATATTTACCTTCTGGACTGCTGACACAGCACTATACATCGCCAGTGGAATTTGGCAGATTGCTGCTATGATGCCACATCATTTCTATGTTCAGGGTAATTGACCCAGTTAGTTAAAATGTTAGTCTTTTTTCCAGTGCAATTACAATATTTTCATCATAGTCAAAATGCTTTAAATGCTCTTTTTTTTTTTTTTTTTTCCCTTCACTTCTTAACTTTTTAGGGTTTGGTTCTAACTGTAGAAACTACAGAGGAAATCTGTGGCTAAATGTGTACAGCAGATCCCCTACTTCGCTTGCAAATGACCAACCTTTTTATATATATATAAATATATATATATATATATATATATATATATATATATGTTGCACAGCTTGTAGTTAATAGAAGCTCCAAAAGATAATGAGTTCTCTATTGCAGAACAGATGTATACTGCTTCTTTTATCATAAGGAATAGATTTACAGGAGGAAAAAAAAATCAGTAAGCCTTGAAAATTCACAGCTTTTCTGACATTCTTTGCTGTCTGTTATTACATGAAAAAGGGCACTGTGGTAGCTGAAAAGTCATAAGCAATTAAATAAAAGTTGCAAAGATACCAATTAAATGTGTAACAGACAACTGAATGTTGGAGAGTATATTAAAAAAAATGGAAAAAGGACTAAGAGGAGGATCTATTAAGCTACAGAAAATATTGGCTGGTAATTCCCTGCAAACACATGAAATGGGGAGTAATTCAAACTATCAGGCAATTGCCAAGTGATACTGTAGAGAATTTATTAAAACTTGATGATGATAACATGTTTTTTCAAATCAATATGACTCATTCTATTCTATGGCTACAAAGTCACAAGTGTCTAGAAATCCTGTCCAGGAAGTCACAGGATCATGTTATGTGCATTTGAGTTAGTTAGTAGTATGCTCCAAGTCCGTGGTCTAAGTCCACATCATGTCCAACAGCGGGCCAGACCCGTTATTTTGCCATTTGTAATAAAAAACAAGAGATAGAAATATGGTCTATTCCCTGTTTGGACACACATGCCCCTGGTTCATCTCAGGACAGCATGTATTATGAGCACACTTTCCCCCAGCACCATCAGCAGGCCCCAACACAGTATTTTTTTTTGTGAAACTACAGGTGAAGTGATACCCTGATTGCCAAGTTGCAATATAACATACTATTTATGACAGGGAGTGTGCATAAAGGCTGTTTGAAGGAAATATAGCTCCTAAAATATTTTGCCCTTATTTCAGATCCTATAGAAATGTTCTTTGTTCAGTGTTAGGAGCAGGCAAGCACGGAATCACCGTGCAGTTCTCTGTCGCAGCATCAAACTGTACTTTCCCTTCCAAGACTCTGTAAATCAAGATACGACCACGGCCAGTAGGTCCAGCATTCTAATGTGCCATTTCTGTGCTAAATTAGCAGTTATCTGAAGGACAGAGAGATTCAGAAGCAGTGGGGTGTAATTGTTTCATAATTACTTAATATTTGGCATGAAATTATAGGTTGAACTGGAACTCCAGTAGGAAAATAAAGGCAAATCACAAAATCATACGAACTCATGAGAAACACCTTTAATAGCAAGATAATGTCAGAGCTTTTCACAGCTTTTCTGATTTAAGGATATCTTTTCAGGATGTACGCTTATTTTGAAAGCTGCTTTTCATCCATAATGCTCAAATCATTCTGGAGCATGTTTTATTTTTAATAGTACAATGATAATTTTCCACGGTCTGCTTAGGATGCATGATTTGAAATGCTGAAATTGCTGCTAAACTATTTCAGTTTTACTGTAACGGCATTATTCCTGAGCCATGCGTTTAATGTACCTTAAATTAGTGTGGTCAAATAATAAACATTATTTTAATAGATCTTTCTCCATTCTTTGGTAGTTTAGTTGGAGGAAAACACTTCTGATAAAACAGTGGTGTTCAGCTCTCCTTTAAAATCAATTGGTTAAATTCTTTGCTTGTGGATTTTCGTGGGTCCTTTAAGTGGTCTAAGCTATGTTTTGCCTCAGATTTCATTAGACCGCTGATCAAGTGAATATCTACAATTGACTTACGAAACTTTTTGGACAATACCAGCTTCCCTTGAAGCAGCAACCTTGGCTAAACTTACATTTTCTTCAGGGAATTGGTTGCATGGAATAATAATTGAAAGACGTTTCAAAGAGATGGCAGACTTGCTCTTCGCTTACGTTTTATTCAAGCATATAACAGTTTGCTACATGCAAGCTAGTTAAAGCTTTGCTGAAACACTTGTAGTGGCTATGGTACTGAAAGTTGCTAAGCTATGTATATATGCTTATGGCCTCTGGCTTTCTGATTATGGGTTGCTTTCAGATTTCTTCAGGGCAGGGGGAGCTGCTACTCCCTGAAACATACTTAATTATTACATTTAGTACCATGTTCTCATGATGTCCTAATAAACAAGTAAAACAATATGAATTGAGAATAGTAATAAAATATGGTCAATACACAATTGTCCATAGTATTTTTCTGGGATGCATCTCATTGATTTTAGGGTATCTTATGCCTTTATCTCCTTTGGGTAAGTTTATGAACCCTTCACATAAAATAGGAGCTATTTTACTGTGTGAGTTTAGCACAGACCTTTCATGCAGTGTGCTTCCAGTAGACGTTAAACTCGTGGGGGACCTTCTGAAGTAAAACTTTCAAGAACAAATCCACATTCAACTCGTGTTATGAGAGGAGGTTGCAGGTTTGAAATAATCAAATCAAATTTTAAATGCAGAACATCCCTTTATATGGAAAGGAGTCATTGCTCTTTACCTTGCCTGTATTGTTAGCTTCTGATTATTTTTTTCTTTTACCTCAGAACATGTTTTGCCAAACAGTTTGAATCTCACCTTTTTTATTTGTATAGAGACCAAGGGTTCATTTCATTGATTCAGGGTTCTTGTAGAACCCAGTGCCTAACTGCTTTTTGTGGAGGTTTTGTAGCCTGTCTCATGCTGTGCTTTCTTTCTATGTGTGCTGGAGGTTTTTGTGTCTTTTTGCATATCACCTTCATGACTGACTGTACAGATGTTATTTTGCTTTGGCACAGACACTGTTACCTTTCTAAGTAGTTGTGATATATCAAAACAATAAGAGATAAAGCTGAAGGACACTGCAGGGCAGATAAAAATCTTTTATTCTGTTTAGAAGACCTAGCTGTGGGCAACACCTTCATTAAGAAATAGGTTCCTTTATAAATCACACTCTAGGTGCTATATATGCAAATCTCATTAAGGAGTAGCATATTTTGTGGGTTTAAAAGCTGCCTACAATTTCAGATTTTTTTCCTTCTGTTTGGTTGTTTGATTTCTTTGCTTTTCACCTTTTTCTATATCTCTTTAACTCAGTTGAAACTAAAGCTCAAACTACCAGATTGCTAATGGAATTTAGTGTATGTTTCTTTCAGGATTTGTAAACAGACAAAGTTCAGCGATATCTAAATTATCAGCAAAATCTAAAGCCTTGTCCTGCTGTTGAGTGATATCTTTTCATTGCTTTTACCACTGAGGAGGCTTTATAGTCTCAAATCCCAACAATTATTTTTCTGCACTTTTCTCATTTTCCCCAGAAGGCTCTCAGATCCTTCAAGGTGCTGAAGTGCATCCGTTTTACTCTGTAGAAGGAAAGGAAAGAAACTCAGCTTTTTGTGGAGGTTGCCTTATACCTCTAAAGACTGACTTCATTGTTAAGTGAGAGAGAAATAGAGGTGATCCAAGGAAGGATTAGAGGGGCTCAGAATGGTTGGTCTAGGCACAGGGATCAAATTAAGCAAGGGCAGGTGGTGCAAAGATTCCTTGCTGTGGTTTGTGAATGGTGGAAACCTGACCCAGAACAGAATTATCATAGCAATAATCTTCCTAAGCAGAAGATGAATGAAAAATTAGCTACTGTCTGCTTTTTGAGGACTACTCACTTCATCTTCAGAGAGGTTTTAGAACAGCAGATGAACTGTACTCCAAAGGGGACTCTCACTCTCCTTGATTTTAACAGGAACGTGGATTATTAAATTAGACTGCACGTCTAACTTTTCCATAGCTAGTTTGATTAGGTTAATCCTGTTGTTTCTGAGCTGGGATGTAACCACTGTGAAAAACTGGGAATGTGGGACTGGAACAAAGGGTTCATATCCAGGTCTTCCTCTGGCATTTCAAGATGAATCTGTTAGGAGTATGTTAGGGAAGATTAGATGCTTTGCCATGAGACATTCCTTCGTGACATTTTCCTGTGATCTTTAACTCATTTTTTTACAGCATATGTCAAAAGAGCTAAGAGCTCTGCTTCTGTAGCCCTCCAACAGCAGAACTTTGTGGATATTTGTTTGGAGACAGACACTGTATTCTTTAGGTTCCTCTCTGGTTCAGCAGCTGTTATCCAGTGCAACACAGAATCAGCACTGCTATACGGACTTCATTGGATAAAGTCGTTGCCTTGATACTGATATTTCACTTCATGCTTTCCTAGGGCTTACTCAGCATCACTTCAACAATTTTAAGACTTGGGTAAACTTGATGCTAAATGTGGCTTCTGCCTCTGGTCCTTGGAGGGAGAAGGAGGGGAAGGTGATAATTCTTATTGTTAAAAATAATCTGTATCTAATATAACTTAATGTTGATATTTTGACAGCTGAGGTGCAGAAAGAATGAATAAATTACAGCCATACACACCTGCCATTTAGTATTTTTTTAATGACATATAGCCAGTTCATGTGCCAATAATATAAATGATTACATGAATGTAATGTGTCCAAGAATAAATTCTCAGTCGCGTTAGCAAGCTCATAATCACAGGGATTATATAGAGAGTAATAGGAAACTATCATTTTAGAGAATACTGTGCTAATTGCTGATGGCAGGAGGCCACGCAGGATGGAGTCAAACTTGCAAATTTTGACTGCATGCTGACCACTTAACTGGTTTAAAGAAGACACAGGAGAGCTGATTATAGCAGAGAGAAAGGCTGCAAAAAGGCCATAAGACTTGTAACTGATTTGAGCTACCTAACTATTCATATCTCAGCCAACAACCTTGAATTCTAGGATAGGTTTCACAACAAACACTTTACAGCCTTTGAGAGGAAAATATTACATCCTGGGAAGAAAAAGGCTTTTTCTCAATTTCTTAATATACTAGGATAAATGAAACATCACTTCCTGATATTGCCATCTTCTGCAACAAACAAAATCTAAACAATTAAGACAGCTTTGTTCACAAATATAGACTTTGTCTAGCAATGCAAGTTCTGGAGCCATTTCAAAATTCAGCAGTACCCCATGTAAACTTGTAGTCATATGAAATACTGAAAAAGCTGCCACAGAATGTTTACTCCCATAAAAATAAAAGAAACATGGAACCATATGTTCAAATGTTAGCCAGTATGTGAGTATGAGAACATGAAAGAACATAGCATGAAGTCAACACTTTCCCTGTGCTAGCTTTCTATCCAAATTTCTAACTGGAATCTATTAGCAGCAATGAGATTTTCTGTGCCTCTTGCCAGGGTTAACTTTCAGTGCATCTGCATGAAGTTTCAGCAGTTAGGAAGTTTTAATAGGCGATTTTTTTGTTATGCAATAACAACTTGTTTGTCAAGGATTTTATTATGAGAAAATGATTTTTCTCATTACTTGATATTTTAAAAGCTTTTTCAGCAGTTCTATAGTTCTTTTGTAAATATATAAGGCAGGAGGATACTCATCTCAATTCTAAATAATTGGGATTTTATATTGTAATTCCATTTGTTTGTTTCTGCAAATGTTTTAAACTTATGATTCACTGGGGATGAATTTATACTAACCTGTTTTTTATTATCTCATTTCATACTACACCTTTTTTAATATAACACCTACTGTGCTATTAGTCATTGCAATAACTCACATTTTTTCCTGTTTGCTTCTCAGTTGTTTTTTTTTTGTTGTTTTGTTTTGTTTTGTTTTTTTAATACACAACCATTTTCCTTTCTCTGGGTTCCTTTTCTGATAGTAAGGGATAGCCCAGGAATAGAGCACCAAAAGCAAAGAATACACTGTGGAGTATTAATGATAACAGATAACATGAGTGACAGTTTTCCAGCAGTGGACTCTAACTAAAGCTCAGAAGGGGTATACACTTCCCAACAGCATAGTGTTCACATAGCTATTCTTTGATCAAGTAAGAGATGCAAAATGCAAGAGGTGAAGGGGCACAAATTAAGTGTTTTGAAGGGAGATCTTGAGACATAGTGTTTTGTTACACTCGATTGATATGGTAATCTTTTATGACTTCGATTATCCTGTAGATACTCTATAGGAAATTGAATAAAATCACTTATGAAAGTCTTGGGTCGTCTTCACCTATCTCTGTATCTTCATAGTATAAACAGTGTTTATTTTGTATAGTTCAGTAAATTGATAAAATATTTGGTATTTCAGTTTTGTGATGAGATTTCTTTTGGTTTTATTGTGTTTTCACTAACATTTTGAAGTTACATGCTTTTCATTAGAGTTCTGCTCCCAAAGTAGTAAATGTAGGAATGCCCTGGGCTGACTTCAATGTTGATACTGTCATAAACCATTGATTGTATCACCTGAATATTTCTCTTATTTTGTGCTGACCAAAATTTATACAGAAAGCATAGACTGTTCTAAGTGAGTATAGGCCTACTGCAAGAAAATAAAAATCACTCTACTTTTTTTGTCTGTTTTTCACCTTTCTATTGGAACACTTAAGGTTAACAGAGTAGGGGCCATCCATGTGCTCTAGATGTCAAATGGCTAACAAAGAAAAGTATTTTCTATGCACAGTAGTAGACAGAGGGCTCACGATGACCACTTCTTGAATATATACAACTAACACTTTGGGGCTTGGTACTTAATAAGGTTACTTCACTGTTCTTGTAATTCCTTTGAAAACAGGAGCTGGTCGAGTACAAGGCCTTGAGAATGTGACTAAATTTTGCCCACTGATGTTGGTATTGAGTGTTCTCTAGGGCTTCTCTTTTCTGAATAAAGAGGATTTTCAAAGATACCATTGCAATGTTTTTAATCACAGACAGTCCTCCTGATGGGATGCTTTTTCACAATGCTTATTACAGTCTGTTTTCAAAGACATGCTGTAGATTGACAACCTGTATTCTTTTTGACAGGATGATTTCACTTCCTTTCAAGTGCAGTTTATTATATGGCATTGAAAGAAATTAACTTCTTGCTGTATGTTTTCAAGTTTGTATAGCTTCTTTATCCCATAGGATACTGAGGGTAAAACCAGCTTTTTACATGAGTGGCAAACTGAAATACCCTCTGGCTATGCTAGCAAGTTCTAGAGAGACCCCAGCACAAAGTCTGTGACATCTAAGGTGAGACAAAACCTTTGTTTAGAATCCGGCTCCCAGGGTCACCTTAGAGTGACTGCTGGTCTGCCTGTCTCAACACTGGCTACCCCAGGGGCATGTATCATAGGTGATACATAGCTACCCCCTTTAAAATGAATTCATAAATATTAATTACAAATGTATGACAGTGGACACAATAATCTATCTGGTATCACTACTTCCTATGTCCCAGCTAATTCTCAAGGGTTTTTGTTTAGGCTTTTACCAAAGCCTGAAGGAAATGGCCTTCCTCTTGTGGAGAGCCGAAGGATTTACAGTAAAGAGACTGGGTGTCTTTATTTAAATATCGGTGCTTAAATCAGTATTGTATCATGTAAATTATTATTCTTGTATTTGAACATATCTCCCCTTAATAAACTGCTGAGCAGTTGTATGTATACCAATGGAAATGTATTTAGCTCTAAGAGAGAAACCAGTGTCTGGCACTTCGATGCAAAGGTAACAAGCTGCATGAGTATTAAACGTGTGCTCTGTCTTGGCTTAGAGAGAAGCCAAGAGCGAGACTGCTTGCTCATGAGAATAGCTCTTGTTTGCAAGGGGTTGGATGCAGTGCCTGATAAAAGTAATGTCTTCCTATTTCTCTCAGTTTCCTGTCTTCCTTTGCTTTTTCTTCCTTGCTTTATTGATCCGATGTGCTTTTGCCCAAATTGATCCCTCGGGTTATAGATCAGCCCTTTAAAAAAAAATCTCCTTGATAAATGGGGAAACTGGGAATACACTTTACAGCAAGTATTTGGTGAATTTGTCTACTTACAATGTGGGCAAAAGCTGTAGAGGGAGAATTTGAATGTGATCTTCAAAATATCTCCTTACACCATGGGAGTAAACTGATTTAAAGAAGGCAGCACAAGACCTGCTCACCTGATGGTGGGCAACTCAGGTAGTATGGCAGAACAGTTGCCTTTGTACCTGGAACTTAGCACTTCAAAGCTTCACGTACTAAATATCGATTATAGAACAGTGTATTAATTAGAGTAAGTAATATGTGTTCTTGTGGTGTTTTCTCAGTTCTAGAAGATTCTTGAAATCCTTCTTTTTTTCAAAGACATAATTAACTTAGACATTTCCAAAAAATAACATTGCAAGCAAACTAATAATAATTTTTAGTGCTGTTCACGTGCTATTAACACATTAATATGTAATTTCTCTGCTGTTTTCTCTTAATTTGTAGGTATTCCATGCATGTTTCAGGTTAAGCCATTGCACCTGTCAGAGCTCATTCTTATTACCAAAGTGACTGAACAGTTAGCTTTACACTGTGACTGAAATACCTTTGTGTCTTAAAACAGCCTTTCCATAAATGTATTGATTCATGCACAAGTAAGGATTAATGTAATTCACCATCTTATCTCACTAATGAATATTTAGTTGCATTTAACCACTTGGTGCTACAGAGGGTGCCTGAGTTGCAAGTGCTTTGTATACCAGACTTTATTATTGTTGCTCTATCCTCATCCAAGAGGTAGGTATTTTGTCAGTGAGCTGTGCTTAGTTTTTTGCTACAGGCAATTTATTCCTTCAAAATAGTACATAAATAAAATATTTGTTCATGCTTCTGTCTCAGAGCAAAGCATACAGAGGAAAATGTTTACTCTCTTATGCAGAAAGTGATATCTGTTGCAAAGAGTAAATCCTCGTTTTCATATTTAATGAAGCTATAATCAATGGTAATGGATGAAGATTGCATTAAAGAAATCTTAATGTTCCTCTCAAGGGAAAGTCATTTTACTGGAAACAAGCTAGTTAGTCAGCCTCAGAAAATATTATATATATATAGTACTGTTATACAGACAGGTTTTCCAAGGACAAAGTAGGAAATGTAGCAAACATCAGTTAATTTTCATCTTCAGAGGTTTATCACACATGATATTATGTAGATTTCCTCTCTGAAACACAGTACTAGTCTTCTCGTGTAAGTTTACAAACAAAAAAAGGCTGAGATTAGTAAAATATTTATTTCTGCCCTATGCTCTGTGTGATTTTTCATGCAGATGCAATTAAATGAGTCTTGATAAAAAGAGCTAAACAGGAGGATTACAAAAAGTAGCCAGCAGTTAATCAAATGTTTCTTATCTCATTTTATATATGAAACCAAAATGTAATTTCAGTTGTTTTAACCATAGAACCTCCACAGAGCTCTGTGCAGTGCAGTGCTCCTCTGTGTGCCAAAATCTTTGCTGCACAGGGGAAACGAAGGCCAGCAATGGCATGGGCTGCCAGTTGGCTGCGCAAGCAGCTCCCTTCATGCCTGTGGTTTAGAAGAGTCTTGCAGTCAAAAGCCCTTTCTTCTGTCCGGGTTTGGGTTGCAAGTTCCATCTCTGTGGCACAGGAATGCAATTATTTAATGTGAACTAGAAACAGTCAATTTATTTTGCTGCTACATTCCACCATGACCACACAGGATATATTCTGCCTAGCTTACAGCTGAAGGACAGGACGTGTTTGGCTAAAGGCTTCAGTATAAGCCTCTTGCACAGTGCAAGTCTGTGGTTGTGATGGTCTAAGAGTGTGAGTAGGGTATATCTGTAAGGCGAAAACAGTACTTTTTATTTGCCCAACAGAACGGGAAACAAGACAGCTTTGGGGCACCAAACTCATTTGAAAAGTATCCTTGAAGTAAGAGATATGTGCTTCAAAGCTTGTCTGTTTTCTTCTAGTTAGATTAATTGGTAAGATAAAACCAGTACTGTTTTTCTGAGAAGAAAGGTGGTTTGTTTGCTTTTGAATTCAGTGGAAATTTCATTGCCTATGCATTCTATAGTGAACCTTTTAAGTTAGATGAGATACCTGGTTTAGGATTCAGAGCTGTTCAGTGAATTTAACTGTGGAAGATCCTGCTGCTATAGCTATCACACTTACTGTCAGTACAAGGAATGTTTTAATGGTGTAAGCAGGCAATACAAGTTGTGATACACCACAAGAGCAACTGATGAGACACCTGGCTGAATGGAGGTTGCTTTCAATAAGCCTGCCTTTGACTGGGGAAATTAAAAAACACGTAGAGCATTTCATCTCTGCCCTCGTTTCCTGAAAGGCTGTTACTATTAGCTTGATATAACAGAATCAAGTATGTTTCTTCTGCGTTCTTTGGAAGAAAAGCTGAATCAGCCCTTTTAGATCATATGTTTGATTGAGGCTCAGAATGAGCCTCATTTCTTGTATGTGTTTCTTAGAGCAGTTTGTATTGCATATACAGAGGAAGAATACATTGTTTTACAGTTTTGCAATTAAAATGCAGTTGAACATCATTCATCTGAAGAAGAACAGTGTAGACAAAAAGAAGCATTGCTTTTGATTTCAAGCAGAAGCTGAATATAAAGCACAGTCTGCACTGTGGGGCTGCAACGTTTCTGGTGAGTCTCAGACTTCATAAATGCACTTCCTTTTGGTCACTGCAGCCTGTTGTAGAGGGGAGGAAAAAAGCAAAGAAAAATCTGGACTTTGTGTCAGCAAAAATAGTTTATTGGAAATACCTTTGAAATAAACATTCTTGTTCTCACATATGTAACCTGGTGAGAATGAACACACAACAGCATAATGATATAGGCTTGAACTTGACAATCTGATTGGTTTTCTGTCTTGTGTTTCTGTGACTTTTTTTAACAAGTCTTTTTAAGCTTTTGTAGTTGCAAGATAAACAATGGAACAAATTGGAAATGTGGAAACTGAAAATTATGATTAGTTTGTGGTAATATTACTGATGTCAGCAGTAGTAACATTTATTCAATAATTATGCTGTGTTAGTGTGGAATAAAGTATAGTCTATTTTTCAAAGAACTGGATCCTAAGACAGCACCTCTCATCACATCCTCTGTTCAGAGAAAGACTTATACGTGGCAGAAGTGTCACTGTCCTGGAAATATTTATGTAGAAAGTACTTGGGAGGCAGCTCGCTTGCTAATGCAGATTTAAATTTAGGACCTTAAAATTTTGTGGTTACTTAACATTTGAAGGTGGTTGAAACCTGACAAGGCAGGTTTCAGTATATCCAAGGACAGGAAAGATGATGGCAGTTTTATTATCTGTTGGTCTTGTGCTGATGTATTTCAAGAGGTCTGTTTCTCCTTGTAATACCTCTGGCCTGCACTCTCTGAATAGGTTGTACATAACAAAATAAACATTTTTCATTTTATGTAACTCTCCAGCAGTACAGTAAGAGACCACTAACCAGTTGTGCAGTACATTAAAGTGCAGTGATTCATAGAGCAGTATGACTCTACACGCTCTTTGAATTGATCTCTATCAACAGCTTTTCGTTCATTCTGTTTTTATGTGATGAAATAACCTCTAAAAACATGCAAGGATGAATAATTTTCACTTTCAGAATCAACAGTATTATCATATTTTCTAGGTTGTCTCCCTTAGTTTCCAATCTTATAGTTCCATTTGGTTACGTCTGCTTGAACACACATCCATAGTGCCCTCTGACTTCCTCTGATGTAGTAGGAGGTCTTGGGCATAGGTCTAGGGGTACTTCTGACTGATAGCTTAGCACTGCATTGTACTTGCCTACAGTCTTTCTGTAAGGGTAATGCTGCAGCTGTTGATGAATCAAAATGTACTTTTCCATCTCCTTGCCATCTTTTCCTGTGATATTGGCATCACAAGAATTCTTGATGGAGATCACTCACTTCTGCTATAACTCTAGGAATATGATGATCACCCTGTTATTCATAAGTTCCCTAGAAAGTGGTTGGAATTGTTAATTTAGAAATTGAAAGATCTACCAAAGCTTTCTGAGTATACAGGAGGAATGGTCTTCTACTGTCACAACATTGAAAGTTTTTTCCCTTCTGTAAGATATCAAGTTTCATTTGCTTTGACTTCTTTATAAGACCATTTCACCATTTAAGTACTTCTTTTTTTTTTTTTCTTCTGCATTATCCCCTGCATTGTTGGCAAGTAGGTAGTATCTAGTACTGATGAAGTAGGTATAACAGGCAAATCCTGTTCTCTTCTAGTAGCAGGTATGATGCTGTGCTCCCCTATGAATTGCCCAAGTCTGAACATCACAACACTCTGCAAATGTTGTGAGACGGGTAATAATAGCTTTTGTTAGCAGCACGAATTAGTGAAGTAGTTGGGGTCCTGTTTCACATAGACTGCTGCTCAAGGTAAAATTAATTGTCTGCTGTCATCTTTTCTCTGATTTCTATTCAAAGTCCTTTTTGTCTGTTCCATTAAGGACAGGAAGCACAGAGATTGCAAATGACTCATTTTCACAGTTTCAACTGATCTTAACAATGTTGTCAGGTGGTTAGTCATAAGCACAAGTATCCCTATCTCGTGAAATCTTTTTTGCTTTATTACAAAAGCATAAATGTTATTTATATGGATTCTGTTTAAAGGAAGGAGTTAATGTTGTCTTACAGTAGGATACCAGGGATATTTGCTCTGCCAGTCCTTATTTTGTGGTTTAAAAAAATGCTTCATTATTGAGTGTAGAAGAACTTTTTTGTGGCTGTAGGGAATTTTATTGTTCAGGAAAACATTCAAAAGTGTCATAAAGGAAGATTAGATGTGTAGGAGATTATGCAAATGAAGCTGTTTTCCTATGGAGGGAGGGGGGATCTTTAAATCTTTTGTTTAGGTTTTGTATATTTGCCTACATGAAACAAATTGGAGGAATCAGATTTTTTTTCTCTCTTTAAATTCTGTAAATTGTCTTCTGTAATTGCTTCTCTGTTACTATGTTTAGGAATCAAAACATTAGATGGAAATTTTACTTACGATACTTTCTAAGGTGCCTTTGAACATAAAAATCAGTATCTTACATTTCATAGTTATTTGTGTCTGATTGCCTTATGTATTTGTATATTTTTCAAATTTTCTAATTGAATAAACCCTATAAAGAAGGAATACCGTCACTTCTGTACAGTGGAATTGCAAAAATATATCCTTTTTGCATAAAGGATATACTTATTTATTGTAATGTCACATTTCAATTTTCAGTGATTTCAATGAAAGTATTTTCAGAGCAGGAGAAGAAATGATGTTCTGTTCCTTCTGTGTAATAATTGTGATGCACTTCCTAGTATATTGTTTTTCATTAATTCTAATTGCTTTTGGTGTATGCAGCAAAACAGGAGCAGTATGAATACTATATCTTCACTGATTACTTTAAAAAGCATATGCTTTTTTTTAATTACCATAGCTGGCTGATTAGGTAAGAATTCAGGTCCTGAACAAACTTATATGATGAGCAGTAGCTTGTGGTTAAGATAATATTATGTATACTCAGGAAAGTGAAATCGTGAAGACCTGAATTTCTCAGATACTTGATGGTCTCTGTAATCTTATCTTCAGGCCCACAGGTGAAAAACTGTATGAAGAGGTCAGTGTGTCAATAGTGGAAAAACTTTGATGCCTTACTGGTAATCAATGTGAAATTAGTTTGAGGTCTCAGTCTTACTCCCAAAATCTGCAACAGAAAGAAAAGGGGGAAAAAAGAGTGATTTCTAATTGATATTAAGATGAGTAGTTGAGGATTTGTGTAAAACATCGGTGAAATCTTTAGTCCAACCTGTCCAGAGTAGTATTGGCATGTATCAAAAGAGCATGAAAGGAGAGCTTGCAGTGTTACCTTCAAATTTGATAACTGCTCTTTCCATCACTGGACAAGTATATTTTGTCTTATTGTTAATAGAGTACTAAATAAATTAGTGTAAAGTTTTTTACGGGGGGGGGGGATGGGGGGTGGGAAGCATGTTGCACTTTGTAGGTATGTTTTTCTGTAGGACCATAGGAGATTATGTGTAATCAGTTAGCTGTTCAGCATCTTAGAGATGCAGAAGAAGCAGGACACAAGGGGAGGACACTGGCTACCAGAGCTAAGAAATGGTGGTAAGCTTCTTTTTTGTATTATTTGAGTCGATCCAAATCATTGTGGATAACTCAGGTGAAAATGTCAATGAAAAGAATTTGCGTTTGAATCTCATTGGCACTGAGATAAGCAAATTAAAATGAAGTTACTTTTAGTTTAGGTATGACATTTTCCCAGAACTATACGTCTCACGCGTATGTATTACAACTTATATCTTTGTGCAATATGTACAATTATCTACATTACATATTTAAATAGTATTATTAAAAATGAAATTGCCAAAGAAAACCACACAGCCAGTTATAATTGTATGTATATTAAAATTTATCTCTATTTCACAGCAGTACATTTAGATTCTAGGTTTAAGAATGTATATACCGTCAGTTCTTAAAGCTTTCATTCACTTTTATGAGCATGTAGTGCACCTGTACTATTATTCACAGTGTCATTGCCAATATCAAGAAATCAAAGCTTGCAAGAAATTGCCACATATCCGTAATCAGTGTCTTCATATGCAGAAACTAGGAGAGAAGAAATAATGAAAATACTTTGTAAAGTTTCCTGCAAAACTGAAAGTCATCATTTATACTCTGTTCCCATCTAAATGCCTTATACATGCTTAACAAGTTATGTATAAATGTTTCATAAGTGTTTAATTGAGGGTCACTGGTTTGATTTTAATTATGGCTTATAAACATCTGTACTGTGCTTAATTTATAATCTAATAAACTAATTTGTAGATATCTACATAGATCTAACTGCTTTAGAAACATGCACACAACTAGAGGATGAAAAATTTCCTTAACTACTTTTTGCTGATTACTTTCCAACTACTGTGCACTGGTGCCCTTTTGAACCATTTCCATTCAAATCCTGATGAAGCAATGCCTTCATCATGCCAGTGCCCAGGCCTTGCTATATCAGTGGAGAAAGCATTATTTTAAAATGAATATTTTTAAATCAAATTTGAAGAGTACATTCAATTACATGAAATTATTCATGATATAACTTTTTGCCTGCACATAGGAATGTTGTTGTTTGAAGCAGCATGAAGTATCTGTATGTGGATCTCAGGTAGTATACACACCCACACCATAGGTTCGTAACTGATATGCCAATAGAACATTTATCAACTTAGTTTTCTACATGTAGATGTGAGAAAATTGCTCTGAAACTAGCATAACCAGGTTGTTTTGCAAGTGGGATGCAACAGAATAATATTATGAACTACTACTAAGAGTGCTGAGCTAGGAAAAAAAACTTTGTGCATTTCTGCATTCTGCACTACTATCTGATAATTTTGCAAAGGTAAAACCTGATTTATGGATAGAGTCTAAGTAGACAATGGCAGCTCTTTTCATTTTATTTAGTAGAGAACCCAAGTGTGAATGTTGCTTCTAGCAAAACTCTTACTTTCAGCACTACCAGCAGATTCACAGAGAGGAGTGGGGAAAAAAAGAGTTTTGGCTCAGACTGTGTTTTTAGGCACCACGATGAACCTATTCCAGTCTGAAATTGGCAGATTGATTATTTTGCTAGAAACTGCTTTATGTTATTTCTGTATGCAAAATGTCAATGCAAATGATGTAAATACTCTAGTATTACTGTTGTCATCAAAGTAACCATTTTATAATTCTCATTTTTCATGAATAAAAGCAGCTTTGTTCATGAACTCATAGACTGGAGGACATTTAACAGTTCTTGAAAATGTTCCATCTGAGTGGAAGGAAGTCAACCTATAGTGAAGTTGGCATAGGACCTGCTTCTGGGAGCTTCTCCTTTTACTGTAGATAGTTTATCAACTTCAATTTTAGTTGTTCTTGGAATGTTTTACTCCAGCAGATAAAGTATCAGTTAGTATGCTATAGTATTTCATGAAACTGAGAGAATAGCATACTATGGAGGCAGTAATGTAACATAGAAGTTCTGTATTTATTAAATACAAAAGCTATATGGAACATTAGAGGAGCTTTTTCATTCTGGGATGTTTTTAACATGAGATCTGAATGTGTCTCAGTTTCTAGTGTACCTTATGGTGCTAGTTCCTTCTAGTCTCAAACTACAATCACTCGAAGGGCAGAAATCATCCTTGGTATTTAATATAGAGAAGTAATGTCGCCTTACAAAGTCTTCCATGTTATTAAATAATATTCTATTTCAGGCAAGTATTTGTGTATATTTTAATATATATGGAGTTTTATTAACCAGAAAAGTCTGAAGAATCCAGAAAATATATATAGGAACAAATGAAGTGTCTGGTATCTTTAGAGCTTAATTTGAGACCATTACATTCTTAATATAGCACAGAAAGCTGGGGGTACAACTGGATATACAATAAATATATATATATATTTCTGTATTTTTGACAATATAACCATATTGTCACCAGATTTTAGTTTGAAAAGTCAGTGCTTGTGTTGAGTATACATGACTTATTCTTTATTTTTTAAACTTTATTGATATTCTGTTTTACAGTATAACTGAGAAACTCATAAAATAGCATGCCTTTTATTTGCTTTAACAAAATATCTGCTTTAATTGTGCTACACTGTGTCAACAGATATATTTATTGCAAAGATCACTGTCAGATCTGGTTATTATGGGTATAGAAAATGCACTATACATAATAATGCTGCTGGGATTAGTATCAATGGATTATTTCATAGGTGGCATGAAAGTGATGAAATTACAAACTGTTCTCTCTTTAAAGTAGTACATTTGAATAAAAGGCAAATTCAGGGAATTCCCTGCACAAAAAGAGTTTGCATCTGTCTAACACGTTTCTGATAATAAGAATATAGAATAACTTCATTTGACATCGGT
Organism: Cygnus olor; assembly: GCF_009769625.2. NCBI lineage: Eukaryota > Metazoa > Chordata > Aves > Anseriformes > Anatidae > Cygnus > Cygnus olor. The sequence goes on along the minus strand of NC_049180.1, from coordinate 4,265,746 downwards.
ACATTCTGTTGGAATCCCTATCTCCGCTTAAGTTTTTTAAGATCTATCATGAATGTACGATTTAAGCTACAATTTTTCAAATTTGATACATAATCCGTGGATATAAGTCACTGTGGCTTGCTTACAATTGTTGTAGGTAGGTATTTTGCTGTACATAAACAGACATAATTTAAATTTATCCAAGTTGTTAAGTTTTTTTTTTTATGTGATTTTTTTTGAGTGGGTGTTAAGTTCAAGGGGTGGTTTGGAAGTTACTTGTCTGGATAAAACTCAAGGAAGTTACAAGACTATATCTGTAGTGGCAATTCTTTGGTACTCTTCCCTTTAGTGTATAGGTGTAATAACTGGATGAGATCATCAGCATATTGGGGAGTGTATGGTAGTGTCAAGGAAAGATATTAGCAGTCATCTAAGAGACAAAAACTATGACTCAATACTGACCCTGACTTAGTTGACTGGCTGGAAAATTTACAGATCACATCCATAGAAATTAAGATTTCTTATAAGTTAGTGGAAAAACAAATAAATCACAGAAGCACAAAGGCTATCAAGTAAAGCATTTCTTTCTTGATTTTTCTAACTCAAGATTTTCATGGAAGAAATCCACACAAATTAGATATGTGATTCTGAGGGTTGATACCTACTAAAATTGTCAGTATTCCATATACCATGCACCAGGGTTCCACTCAAAGGTATATAAGGGAAAAAAAAAGTTTTTGCATATCTTTGAAAAACTTTTATTTACAGATTGCCTTTAAACTTGGCTGTATATTGCTGTTAACAGTTTCAGCACTGGCAATTGTCAAAATCAACAGGGAACCCAAGTTAGGGCCACTTCTGTCTGCTCTCATGTCCCAGTAGCTTGTCCATTTAATTCTAGTAGGGGAAGGAGGTGGGTGGAGTAGACGCTCACCTGTGATGGCTCCTACTAGCATTTGCTGTCCTTGCAAACGTAAGTTATACCAACTGAAATCAGATGTTTGTTTGGGGATAAAAAATGATCTGCTTTGTGCAAGAAAGGATACAGGGATGACTGAATTATTTGGTCATATAACATTATGCCCATTTCTGGCTGCATTATGCCCAGAAAGCAGTATGCAGTTCCGCCTACATGCAAAAAATAGTTTAGGATTCAAGCAGGTCTACATAGCACAACAATATAGGAAAAAAGTTGCCAATGTGGATACCCACAGACACAGCTTCATCCATCTGTACTCTAAGCTGCCCCACACTTGCGCCGAGTCCAGACCAAAGACTATGTTGCCACGTTCATATAAAGCTCCCTGTAAGACACGAAGCTCAGCTTCAAAACTGTATAGCAATGAAGGTCATGGCAGCAGGAGAGCTTATCAGCTCACTGCAGATAATGGTTTATAGCTTCTGGACTTTAGTTAGATCTTTGCCAGCCAGCTTGGAGAGCTGAGGAACAAACTCACTTTTGTCCTCAGAGAGCCAAGACATGATGGAGAGAGTATGGAAAAAGGCTTATTGAATTAGGAGGTTTTAGTAGCTAGTTGAATTCAGTTCACTGCAAACCCTGTGAACCACTTAAGATTCAAGCGTGATCAAGCTGGAGGCTGTGTAAATGATCTTGGTGGAAACGCAGAAGTGTGGTGTCACTTCTGTTTCTTAATCTTCCTTCTTGATGCGATATAGCTCTGACTTCTTTTCTCTGGGCCTAAGAAAGAATGTGTAGGTGCTTACAGATAAATATACTTAAGCTTGTGACTTGGTGGAGCCATGTTTGCACATAGCTGACCAACTCTTTATGATCTCTAGCTGTCCTATTGCTGGCAGTGATATATACTGAGCTGTTCTGTGCTTAATTATTAATTTTACATTAAGGAGTTCCACAGTCAATATTTAGATGTTTTATGACATACAGAGCCTTTTCCATACCCATATTTTCTCTGCAGGGACATAATGTAGTCCTTTTAATACTAAATCAATTACACACAAAGTTAAAATAACTTGATTTGTTGCTTGAGGTCCTTTCTTAACATGATGCATCATTTTTAAGGAAGTAAGTACCATGGCCTGCTGTTAATCCTTGCAGACCTCCACTTTTTGAGGGTCAAGAGTCAGTGCAGACTAGAAAGCTGTCCAGCACAAAGCTGGGGCATGGCTTCTGATACATTTCATACAAGCATGTTTTCCTTTATTTCATAAAGTGGTAAAGAGTCTTTTTGGAGTGTGTGATACTAGGAGAAAAGTACAGGAGAATCATTTTGCTCTATCCCTGTTTTCTTCATCTGCATTGATGGGCAGAATTAATGGGATTGGTATGACATTTTAAGGACCTGGGAGTTTGATATCTTTTCTGAGGTTAGATTTTCTCCAGAGTTAGTAATCACTTCTAAAGATGCTTCACCTCACCTTTCTTAAATATTCAGTTTGGAATGGAATAAATTTCATCCAAAATTGCCAGTACATCTCCAGGAACTATTAAAAAGCGTAGAAGACTAGGTACCTGGCCTAAAAATGGTTGTAAATGAGTGAAATGAATCACGCTAAGCCCAAATTTGCTGTGCTTAGAGGCTTAATTAATGATATAATTCAGGAAAGAATATCAAGGCCACTATTGAAAATATGCATCAAACTGTATTCTCGTTACATAGTGTGTATAGATTTTTGAAACCTGTGATTTATAAGGTCGTTTCTAAGACCTGCTTTATAATCATACAGCATACTCTTACAGTATTTGAATCATATATTGAATTCAGCTATCAGTGGCTTTAAAAATATAATTTAACCAAAAAGAGGACTTTGAGTGGAGCTGCAAAGATTTCTGTAAGCAGATATTCCAATCTCAAGATGAGGAAATGGCTGCAAAATATTCTAACAGCTACTTTTCTGGAATGCTCCTAGGGAATGAGTTGAAGCTATGGACTTGATTTAAAGGCTGACCAATTCAAAGTATAGCTTTCCAGAATAACTGATTGTGTTTATCCTTCCTGCGTATGGGCTTCTTTACTGTGAGAAGCTACTGAACTTCATTCAGGAGAACGTATGGGAAGGAATGAATCATTCTTAAGAGTAAAGGATATCTTTCCAAGGCATGCCTTAAAATCCTCTATGGATTTGTTCAATACTAAATTCAAGACCTTACAATCAAATACTACACTTTTGTTTGTAGTCATAACAGGAATTACTGCATCTTTGATATGATTTATCTAGAAAAGTGCAGTGGAATTAATACAATTCTCTGGACAAAGAACAGGGAGTACTTGCCTAATTCATTTATTGCAATTTAGCAGGGGAGAATTTCATTATGAAATATTATCTGGACAGGATGAATTTGAATAACTGTAATAACTTCAATAGAGTAGACACTGGGAGACCAATCAAATTTATCCAGTAGTACATCTGCAGGAGAGGAAAGAAACTCACCTTAGAAGGTCCTGTGTTAAGACAGAAACACATCCCTCAGGAAAACAAAACAAAACAAAACTTTCAGATGTTTAATAGATCAGATAGCTAGGACTTGACTGTGAAATCAATGCAAAGATGAAATGATACATTAGAATAAGTGTGCACTCCAGTTCTACAGAAAAGCCAGAAATGGTGCAAGATTTGCCCCCTCATTATGAGGTCTGATTCTGTTTTCATTCAGACTGCTACTTTTATAATATTGAAGCACCCTTGGGTTATATAGATTAATTTTAGATTGATGTAGCTGATGAGAATCACAGTGAGAGAATCAAAAATAAGATGGGTGCTTCCGTTATATCCCTGTTTTGTTACATGAAATTAATGGATAACCAGTTCATATTAATTGCAGGTAAGAAATGAAGATGGCAGTGACTAAAGTGGATGTTGGTGTATTTTCATTATCCATGTGAGAAAACAGATTTTTATATAAGTGAATGGTAGCAAGAAAGAAAGGGGTCTACCGTAGTACAGGTATAGAAAAGGCACTGATCATCCTTTAGCTGTTCTCTTCCATTTCACATATACTGAAGTGAGAAATTAGGAAGGTAAAAAAAGGAATAAAGGCAGTGTAATACTGTGTATTCCAAAAATAGTTTCAAGGTCGTTCCTGAGTTCTGTAGCCTCACCTAATATGAATCTTTGCTTTAGTAGAGCTGGGCTGATTTAAATCAACAGAAATTCTGGACCACTGTCCCAAAAAGCATTTCTAGTCAAGGAAAACTGACCTTGCACTGAGAGATCTTATTAAAATATAATAATATTACCTTTTAATCAGGAAGGACGCCAGTATACCTTACCTAGATGTAGCAGAATAGTCTAAAGTGGTTTCTGTAGTGTAATGACATGTTTTTTATTAAAGCCCACTGGGACAGGAGTATAATTGCTGTCTGTCTTATAAGATAGTTTTAAGAAGCCAGTAAATTCCTTTACAAAAGTAGGTAATTGAAAAAATGAGATTTTCTATCCATCAAGTGTGGCTCTGATCAAAGGACTATTGAAATCTGTGAAAATACTCCATTCTTAGAAAAAATGTCTCCATTTTGTTGTTGCTCTTGAACAAGACTTAATGCAGAACATGCACAACCAGGAAGCTTCGGTTTCTTATTACGTATGCCACACACAACATATTTTTACAGCTTTTTTTTTTTTTTTAAAGTTACTGTCAACATATTGCACTGTTTTCTTTCATTTTGAAAAAAAAATATGTTGAAATGAAAAATATTCTCATTGCCTCTTTATTTTAAGTGTTATTAGATTTTAATATACTACTTAAAAACTTTAAAAAATAGATTTGACACTGATCTCTTTCATTTCCATAAATTTTGTTTAACTGGTTTAACTCCTGCCTTATAGATAGTCCTAGCTTAAGAAGCACAAACATAACTGACAAACATTGGAACAGTTACATTTGGATCATTTCTACACTGGAGCAGTTTTCAGTGTTGGATTCCTTTATTTAAAAACAAATGAGCAAACATCCCCCCCCAAACAAACAAACAAACAAACAAAAACTGTCTGAAGTGTTACTCTGATTCTTTCTCAGCTGTCATATGCCTTGTCCATGGTGCACAGTAGTCCATATTGATGGTCATATTGACACACGTTGCTGCTTCCTCTTTACCAGTGCAGCAAAATTTCCTTTCCAAAGGACCCTGGTGCTGCAGAAGGGTGGTAGGTTTACAATATGGCTGGATCAAGGAGCTGGGAAGTGCTGCCAGGTCTTCAAATTCTGAAGATTTCGTATCTTAATGGACAGCTGAACGTGAACTAGGTTTCCAATTCGTATGTTTTGCTTAATAAGGGCTAAGAGAAGAGCCGGTGTTTGTTCTTCTAGTCATTCCTATACAAATTCAGAATGCTAACTCTTAACAGGACTGGATGGAGACAAGGTGAAAATGTGAATGGTGGCTAATTCTCTCCCAGAAGTTCAGAATACAAATAATTGTCAGTCCTTTTTTACTAAAATAAGTCTCTGAAACATCTATTTTCTTTTCTTCATTTATCTTGATTAAGAATTCCTCACTGATTGCAGGCTGGGAAAAATGGGATATTAACTTCTCTTTTGGAAGAAAGTTAAATGATTAATTTTGTCTGGTTTATTTTCTGTCTTGAGGCTTAGGGGAAGCTTTCTACCACATTCAAAAGATTGTTTCTCACGGGTATTTCTGGGTATGAAATTTATATCAGGCTTTATATATTTTGTTACTTTAAAAATTGCTGTCTATTGGAAACTTGAGTTGCTCTGACCAGTACTACACCTCCCTGATAAACAGGGAAGAGTAGAAGAATGGGAAACTATTAAAGTAAAGGAAGAGTAAAGCTGAAAGAAAACATTTGCATTATAAACAGAGATAAATGAAAGCTTAGCAGAATGTATATTTAGTAAGCTCTCTGCTTAGCTGTTCTAGACTATAAAGTTTGCATCTGCATTTAAACAGCTTGTATATGCCTGAAATCAAATTTGAATGATTGCAGGCAATTCCAATTTCGCATGGAAGTGGGAAAACAGCATGGTGAATCATGTGAGTTGTGAGCATCTCTGCCAAAACGTTTCAGCTGTCAAACAGTTCAGATCAAAGGGCTGAGTAAATGAGAAGGTCACTCTAGGCAGAAGGTGCTGGGTTTCAGACATTTTACCTATGATAGTTTTGTAAAAGGTTGGGAAAGGGCTTAACATTCTGTCTCCACTTGTGCGGTGACAGGTTAGAGTGTAGCTGGCTATTTTAGACTACCTTAGGGCTTGAGCTGGCTTTCTGGAAGGTGTACACCAAATACAGTCATCATGGTTATAAGTCACGTAGGGATTGTAGAAATTTCTTTGAGGTTTTCAGAAAAAAAGCTGATATTCTGTATCTTTTCAAGAATGGTCCTGCATTGTTTTTAGGGGGCTGAATTCAATGATGTTTTAATGTCTCGTAAGATCACAGGAAATATAGACCATATGACTGACTTCTAATGCTAGCCAAACTCCAGGGAGAATGTGGGTCCACAGTTTTTTTTTTTGTGTGTGTGTTTCTAGGGCTGAATCTTACTCTGTGTGCTGGATAGCTATTCTTCTGCACATAAATCACCGTTCTGTCATATTCACCTGCTGTGAGATGTTCAGTGCATATCATCTTTTTACATTAAACCATTTACTTCAAGAGAATGTGTTATATTGCTTTATGAATTATGTTATCTGACACATAAGATTATGTTATGAATTGGCAGTTAGAATATTAGAACAGTGGGACTTTTTATGGCTTATGGTCACGATCCAAGAAGTAATTCATGCCTTTTCTTAATAGACTTTACTGGTCAAAACGGAAGCAGACATGAGAGTGCTGTGTTTTTACTGCTGATCCGGAGTTTAGGCAGAATCCTAGTTAGGGAAATATCTCTGGTTCAGCAAATGGTGGTTTGCTTAAATCTACAGCCTGTTCATATTCAGAGGAAGGGGATTGGTGTTTTTTTTTCCCATCTACAGCTCTATTGTTCTAAGCCCTCCTTCAGCAAATGTCAGCTGAATTTGTAATTCCCAGTCCATCTGAAGAGTCTGCAAATGATCGAGTGTGATGACTTACTTATGTTTGAGCAAGGAATGCTCATTTCCTGAAGGTGTAGCGATGATGCTGAGGGGAACTGGGGCAAACTGCTCAGTGGAAGACAGCTGTAGGTAGGTGTAATTTGGTGAAGGGCCTCTAACAGCAGCACAGCAGTCACTATTCCTCTCTATTTCCTTTGGTCCTGTTATATGAAGATTTAGATTTGTATTTAAGCAAGGGTAAACTAGGTTCAGGAATACGTTGTGACACTTTCCCCTCTCTCAGGAATCCTGTGTGTTAAAATATTAAACCTCTTTAATTTTAATATGTGAAAAGTTAATATTTTTAAAAGATTGAAGAGCTCAACACGTACTCTGAAATAAGAAGAGAACATTTCCACCAACCAGTCCTGCTCCTGATACTCAAAAGCCTTCTATAGACATGTCACCACAGACGAATGTTTCTGTTGTTATTTCTATACCTGTGAATGTTCAGATAGGTGGGAAGCTTAATAAGCAGTACGTGTGACACAGAGGAAAAACCAGGCTTTTGCTTTCCCATGATGGACTGGTAGCTGGCAAATAGCTTTTATTTTTGACTTTGAATATAGATACCTGATGAAAATAAACTGGCACATAAAAGCAAGAAGTCATCTGAATAAGTTAACTTTTTAGCAAGTGCGCTGGCCGGCTGGCAGTCAGTACCTCAAAGCTTCCCAGTTCATCACTCTATTTTCACTAATTTTCTGGTAGGGATAAATTTCTGTGTAGAGGTCTTTTAAATTCATGAAAGTCTCCTGAAAATTAAAGGTGAAAATAGGGAAAAACAATTCTATTAATGGACTTGCTAAGGGAATGAGTGACTTTAGCTCTTCTAACATTTCATCTTAGCCATCCAGATGAGCCTTCAGACAATAAGAGATAGGAAATGAAACTTAACTAATTTTGTTCCTTAGGCAAATGCAGATTTCATGGTACCTGTAGTCTATCGGATAAATGAAAAGACTACATGCCTCTTTTATTATTTTTTTTTCTCCCTCTGGAAGAAGAGTGCACACGATCCAAAATGTAGGTTATCCTGATCAGGGACCAGGTCTTCTGTATTTTGTACAATGCAGGATCTGTGATAGGGATCTCATATATAATTTTGGTATCCTTGGTTGGGCTAACTATTTTCAGCATTTTCTCTCAATTATTTTATGCCGAAGAGAGATACATTCGTAACAATGGAGAGACAAAGCAAAATATACCAGAGTATCATCCATGTCACATAACTTCAGCTAACACAAATTCATTTACTGACATTTCATATGTCAGTTTCTTGCCTGGAGCTGCAAATACACAAAAGCTCTTAACATCGTTTTCAGTCACAGGATACTATGCCCTATGGTATATCTAGAGACATAGAAAATGTTCTCTCTCTCTCTCTCTCTCAAAAAAAAAAAAAAAAAAAAAAGCAGCAGTGAATAATTTCGTCTACCTGTGGCTTCTTCTGTCTGTACTTTCTAGCTGTATACCTCATGAGAAAATTATAGTTAGTATTGCTAATGGTTGACCTGCCCATATTACTTTACTGTTTTGTCATAACGTTCAGCTAGAAATCTCCCATTAGTTCTACCTCAATTTACATGCTTTCTGGACACATTAACTCTCTATAGATAGTACCAATCCTGAACAGTTCTTCATCTCTATTTAACATCACCGAAATTTCTTCTGTGTATCGACAGCAGTTAGTTATTCATTCCACAACTGATATTTCACCAGTGCATCTCTCCACTCCTGCTGGCTGCAATATGTTGGCATGCCCACTGTGCTGATCAGTGATGCTACCTAAACTCTAGTTTAAAAACTGAATATATATCCTGCATTTGCCAGACATCTAAATAGATGATGTGAAAAAATCCTGCAGGATAAGAAATTATTGTCCTATATAAATCTGAGATATGCTAAAAGACCGAAGTCATTAATTCTTACTAAATGTCTTCTCTATTGAGCAAAGCCTTCAAGTTTTTAATAACACGCATAAGTTAATAATTGTAGTTGCAATTCAAATGCACTTGATTGGAGACATAATAGACCTTTATTCTTATATTTGTTTTGCTTCCCTGGGGCTTGTTGTCATTTTGTACTTTAAAGACAGTTAAACATGTAATTAGTTATGATGAGTATAGAAGGGTTTCCTCCTTTACTCCATTTTCTGAGTTTTGGTCTTTTTTCTACAGCAATAAAGTGTTCTAGAGATGTTAGTAACCCTTTTGTTTTCTTCCTTTTTCTTCCAATTTCTTGTTCTTTGTTCTCCTTCTTGGGCTAAAATAGCTTTATTTCTTAAAAGTATACCTTTGTGGAACTGGTTATTTTCAGTATACAGAGGTACACCTGAACTTTTGAAGAAGATGGAAATAGAATTCAGTGAACTGGTCATGTTAATTATGAAAGTGGACTCTTCTCTTTCTGCAGTACATGCAGAAGACAGAACTGAACATACAGCGGAAACAAACAAAAAAATCTAGTCTGAAGTTTTTAAGCACTAACTCAAAATTGTTCAGTCCTTAAATTGAACATTTTAATGTCCTATTCAAATTCAGAGCATTTTTCTAAGGGTCTATGTAAAGACACTTGTTCACATATTTGATCAAGCTAGAAATAGGTCTAACTTCCACTAAACTTCAATCCTTTTTGTAAATGTATTATTTTAATAGAATAAATTGCACTTAAACGTAACAAGAGTGAATGAATGTTACCTGAGTCACGTTGAAAGACAGAAGTAAAAATGCTTGTATTGCTCAGTAAGACTCTACAAAATTTCATAGACTTGAGCACAACATGCGTCAGTGTAACACTCAGTTACACCTGATGAATCCTTTGCCAGACAGTTGGCAACAGGATGTAGAACAGTTGCCTTCTACACCAGAACTGCAAAAAGGAGTTGGACACAAAGTCATAAGCCCACCCAGAAGAAGAAAATAAAAGTAAATAATAAAAAAGGGGGTCAGGCTGTTAGTAGTAGTCTCATCCATCAACTGAACTGTCCATAGCATCCTCTTGGCATCTTGATGTTCAAAAAAAAAAAAAAAAAAAAAAAAGAAAAGGGGTGAGGGGGAGGAAAGGAAGAAAAAGGTTATTACAAAGTAAATAACAAAATGCCAGAGCTTTTCCCAAGAAACCATCTGCTCCAATCACCACAAAATTGTGCAAGCATTGTGCTTTACTTCTTAATGCCTAAGGGGGAATTTTTTTGCCAATATTTCCAAGCCAACTTACAGGCCAAATGAGCAATCAACAGACTGATAGCTGCGGCCTCTGGAGCAATGACTTGGCTAGTGGATATTTCTGATCGATGAGCAGCTCTGGGAGGTGCAAGCAGAGGCTTTGAGTGATTATGGTAACAGTGAAACTGCCCATAAGGTGTGGCAAATAACGCATGAATATTGAAATACAACACAGCATAACTATACCTTCGCTGGGAGAGACTGCCTCAATGAGTATCTGCACATCATCAGCAGAACTATAAAGTTGCTGATTTTGCAGACATTTGTTCCTCAGCTTGATAAGTTAATATATATTGTTTAACATGATAATGTAGCAAGCTGTTGTTTTGCGGTTTGAAAGCCAGCTGCATTTGATTGATGCCAGGAATGGAAGTATTTATAAAATGACACTGAATTAGAAGTAGTCAGTTTATGGGTCTGGGGAAATGAATCTTTTATGAAGAATAAAACTTTATGATGAAGGAGTAAAACTGAGGAGGCATGCATCTTGATTTAAACTCTTTTGGACTGGATGTATGTGGTAGAGCCTTTTAAAATAAAAGTTAGTGTGACTGCATTTTTAACAATCAAATCTCTAAACATAGTCTTTGTGGTGGCCCCATCCTAAATGTATGGTCACGTTTGTACTCTCAGTGAACACCCCAACTGAGTCTAGTTCTTATCTGGAAATACAGTTATGAGACTTCTCCAACAGGTTCTTGGAATATGATTTAGCTCCTGGTTTAAAGCTGCTGTGATTTTGAGGCAACAATAACAAATATCAGCCCATTACAACTTTTTATATATGAGAGGTGGGTTTTCTTGTTTTGTTTTAATGGAGTAGAATACACAGTAGGTACCACTGTGCTTTGAGATGAATGGACAGTGAACTCTGGTTAGTTTGCAAACACACTTGTGAGCACGAGCACAGGGATATGTTTCTGAGTACAAGCCATTCTCAGCATGGCTGCAGAAGCCTAGCACCAGTTTTCAACTCAGTGCAAGGTTTCCTTGCTGTTTTCAGTAGCAGTATTAGGCAGCTTCCCTGGTGGTTGTGGTGGTGAATGCATATAGGTGGTGTTTAAAGAGAAGTAGTTCTTTTTATTGGTGTTCATGAACAGAAAACAGATAAAGTTTTATACAGACTGTACTAATGTATAATGGCATCTAAAGACAAATTTTATGTGCATTTTTGCATCTATTATATGAACTTGTGAGAGTAGAATAACTTTTACTTAAGCATACACACTACCTTGATGTTAACTAGTTAGCAATATCTCAAAATCTTTGGCAGAGGCAAGATAAAAACAAATGGATCATATTCTCAACACCTGTCCTACTGGCACTAGCATCTCTATGCAAAATGAATGTGAAATTCTGTTCTTCTGACTTACTAGTTTTTTTAATCTTTTTGCAGCAGAGGAATGATTACACAGAACAAGATCATGTCCAGTGAATAGAAAGGTTAAAGCACTGCAGCTGGCAAATCAGAATCAGATTCAGCCATTGTATCAAGCCAGTTTTATGCCAGAGTAACTAGAGATTTGGGGATTTACATCAGACCTTAAAATCTGTATGTGCCTTCTATACTCTTATCATTAGAAATATTTCAGTAGGACTGTCTAGGACAATTGTATAAATAGGATTTCCACCTGAGTATGTATTTCAATCAGGTTTGAATCTCTGCTGAACATAACTCCTCTAATAGATGAATAATGATAGAAATTTAAATTCATTTAAAAATATAGTCTAATGTACTTGAACATAACATCCCATTAAATTGCATTTTTCAAGGACGAGTCATGTACTGACTACCATTGAATTTCACTTTGAGTGAAACACTTTTTGAGCACTCTAAGATCTCTTGAGGTCTTGCCCTAATTCTTATTTATTTCAGTGAAGTCTTGTGACTTGGATGATCTTCATGAAATATTATCTAACATGAATATAAATAATCTTCTTCAAATACAATAAATACCTAAAAAATAGCACAGTGTGTCACAAGTTCCCTGTACTTTAAAAAGAGGCTGAATATTCATCCTTCAAAACAGAAAGATGTTTTTTTCTTTTTGCTTCTGAAGAAGTCTCAAACAAAGTAGTTGAAAATATCAGGGCTAGGATCATCTTGTAATACTGGAAAACATGGCATGGCATCCAGTGGTAAGCTTCTTTTTGAGTTGTCTGACCTTTAATCACTGGTGAATAAAACCAACATGCTGTCAGATCTCTGTTATATTTCTCAAGGGGGTAACTCTGCCTGAAGTAGCAATGAAGCAAAACCTTTGAGAGCTTGTATTCAAAGTCACTACAGCAAGAGGCAATACTTTGGCAAATGCAGCAAAAGAAAAAAAGAAACATCTAAACAAGCCAGTTGTGTTTGTTTAACAGTGAGTGAAGCAATTATGTCAGCCTGTAGATTAGTTGGTTTTGTTTTTATTTTTACTGCAATACTTCATTTTTATTAGATTTTAAGTAATCTGTGCTTGAAGACCTTCACAAAGAATAAAAGCTCACTGCTTATTACCATACATGAATGTTACATATTTATTTCTGTTCTGCAGGCACTTCCAATGTAATGTCTTAGGCCTTGTCTGTACTAGAGGGTTTATATCCCTTGTAGTTATGTTGCAACCAAAGTCTGTGTGGATAGTGAGGACAAATCATATGATCTTACAGACCCAGTATGAAATGATAATGTATTTCAAATGTATTCCAGGTTGGATGGGGCCTTGGCCAATCTGATCTAGTGGGCAGCATCCCTGCCTGTGGCAGGGGGGTTGGAGTTGGATGATCTTTAAGGTACCTTCCAACCCAAGCCATTCTTATGATTCATCATGACATTTTAGGGTAATACTTGTCTATTGAAGGTCTATGGGGAGAAAAGAGTTAGACACTATATAAGAATTGAACTCTAGCAAAGAATTATAATTAACTTTGTGGTTCAAACATTAAATGATATGGTTTCACTACTAAGTAACTTAAATGCAAATTGGATAGTTGATGGAATTTGATAAATTGTTTTGGTTGAGGTTTTGGGGCAAAGGAACAGATACCTTCTTATATTCCTTTGTTGGTTTAAAATTTGCTAATATCTTTTGCAGTAATTTGTTACTTAATTTTGATTCACCATTGGAACTAGTTTGCTGTTTTGATCACAACTTTTTTGTTTGTTAGGATTCTATTCTTTGTTCAGGAAAATATTACCAGAAATGCTTTAGTTTAGGTGTGATGACGTTGCTTTCTTTTTTTTTTTCTTTTTTTTTTTTTTTTTAATTTTATATTTATACCTATAAATGAACTGAATAAGTTTTAATGGTCTAGGGGTGACTATTGCAGGGGTCAGCCCAGATGTCAAATTACTTCCTGTCCTTTGTTCCCAAATTACTGCACAAATCAAATAAAAGATGCTATGTTAGCATTTTAATTTTGTCATCGTCTGGCGTGCCTGTCCAAGAAAGGGGAAAAGACTTGATCCCATGATGAGGAAGTATGTGCTCCATTAGGTAACCAGAGAATTGGCAGCACCTCAGTTGTCTCTATATTAACTGTGAAGTAGAAGAGTATTAAGGTTTTTCCTCTGTAAATTATTTAAGAATCTGTGCAGTCAGCAGCATTCACCTTGTTCTCTATAGCAGAAGTGTACACTATAGCATTTTCATATTAAAAGCAACTTCATCACGATAAGGATAGTCTGGCAATAAAGGTGGATGTTTTATATAGAGAATGATGCAATAATCCCCTAAGTATGTTCAAATTGAAATTAGAATAATGTAGGCTTTATTCATGATAAAATTTGTCATACTGACAGAAGGTTTAAAATGTCCAGCCAGTTTTGAAACTGTGCAAGAATTCAAAGTACAAATAGAGACCTTTCTCTTATTTCAGCATTGCTGTCGCCATCATGGATATCCTGTAGACCTTCTACCTGTAGAATTTAAAGCATAGAAGATGCATCTGCATTTCACCCAGTGAAATGTTATTAATGTGGATAGCAACAAAGTACGCAAATATGGGGTGTTTTTGGTTAGTCATTTGTCAGCTGCAAACCAGAAGCACTAACAACTTTTTGTTGTTAGCTCAGTAGCAATTAAAACCAGGAAAATTGCAATTACAGACTAAGTATCATGTGAAACTATTTAGTGGTCGTGATGAGATAATTATTTTGTACCCACCTGGTTCTCACAGGTGAAGGCAGCATAATTTTAAGTGTTCTTGCTAACTACGTTGTCTGTCCATCTTTCTCTTAGGAACAACTGTGATGCGTATGACAGCATTTGATGCTGATGACTCTAGCACAGACAATGCTCTTCTGCGATATAACATCATCAAACAGACACCCATCAAACCATCTCCAAACATGTTCTATATTGACCCAGAGAAGGGAGATATTGTCACAGTGGTGTCACCTTCAATGTTGGATCGTGAGGTAAGTTTCCTATCACCAGATGATATTTTAATGTTCACACTTATAATCTCCTGTGATATTAGGAAATGTTCAAGAGTATTGTTGGGGATGGGGGTTGGGATGATCAACTTTGAGGAGTCTTTTACAGAGTTTTGTTAATTTCTTATTTTGGCATAAGAAGGTACGTTCTGTGATCACTATTTATAAATCTAATAGTTCATCATTGCTGGACAAGACTTCTAGTGTTGGATGATGAGAGCAAAGATCCCAGGAATAAATGGAAGTCAAACTAGAGTTACCAACTGACTGTTTGGCAGCAAACAACAACAACAACAAAAAAAGCAAATTAAAAACAAATAAGACCTAATTGTGTGTGTAGCTTGCTATGAGATTGTTACAGTTTAGTGCTTTAAATCTTTTTCTATAATTTTGTTTTTATTGAGAAGACTTATTGGAATATTAACTTAGTACCAATACTTAACTTAGCACCCCATGAAAACACAAGAAAGAAATAGTAAAGGGACAGATTTTCTGCGTGTGTCCTGGAGGTGAGCTACTATCATGCAAAAATCTACGTTTATTGTTGATCATCAACATAATGAGAGCATGAACTGATAATAAAGAAAACTTAGGTATGATAATTTTAGATTCAGAAGAGAATAAACTAAATCCAGATGTTATCACAATGTATGAAATCTGGAAACCAATACAGTGATGACCAGAACAGTTACTCTGTACATAACCACTTTCCTCAGTTATGTAGGCCTGTGTGCTCTTAAGTTCCTGGAGGCGACCAGGTTCTTTCCTTGCAGTCTGCTTCAAGGAAATCCAAAGATCTTAACTTGTCACTCTTCAACCTTTTTTCATTTTGAGTGTATGTGCTGATTTACTGAACTGGCCTTTTATGTTGGTTAGATACAGGACTATCCAATGTTGTCAATATTCAGCATGTTGTCTTATTTTAACCATGTGAAAACGATACCCATACCACATATGCATTTTAGGTGAGTCATTTTTCTGTAGTTTTTTCCAACATCAGACAGTTCATGGGTAAAACAAATACATATTCCAGACACACGTTGCAATAAAACTAAGATCTAGGCCTTTAGATCTGTCTTTTAAGTTCAGAGGAATTTCAGTTCTTTCATACTTGTGTGACTGCCCCAGAATCATGCCCAAATTAAGATGTATATAATCACTACCTTTTTGCCTCAGGTTTCACTTCTAACTTCATTGTTTCAGTTCAAAAGCTTTATACTGTTTTCTAAAGTCACTTTAGGTATTTTTATTCCTAATAGATAACCGTTCCCCAGATTAAACCAATTTACTCAAAATTAGAAAATCAATGGAAGGGAATGAACATGCCTGCTTTTCCTAGTATCTTCCAAAGGTCACTGGTGATTCATGAAATAATGATGCTGTCGCCATACAAGAAGTCTGGCCTCAATTGAACAGATATTACAGCTGGGTAGTATATTCAGAGAGTAAGATCTGAGTTCCTCATGATTTTTAATAATAGTCAACTTGTTACCTTTACTTTGAAGGTGACATGGCAAACTGCTGTCCTGTTGAAACTGCAAAGTAATTTTTATTGTTGCAACACATTCTGAATTGTTTATGAGTCAAAATGTGGAGCGAGCTGTGTAAAATTTTAACAACAAAAACAAGCATTATCTGCCGTTAAAGACCAGTCTAATACTGACTTGTCAAGTGAAAGACTTGGTAAAAAGCAAGTTTCTTATTACTTCAAGTTGCTGTATTGTCTTCTGTCATCTTTGTGGGTTCAGCCGTTTCTCCCCCTTCCTGTTTGTATAGGAACTAGTAGACATACCTCCCTTTTTGGATCTCTAGAGTTTACCATTCATATGCAAAGATGTACATCACCTATTTTAAATCGGAATAATAATTTTCAGGGACAAGTGGCCTAACGATCCTGTTCTGAACAATTCTGGTTACCAACATAATCTTGATACTATAAATAATTCTATGTATTTCTATGTAGCTCGTGAAATTGAATTATTGTAAAAGTATTGTCTGCCTCAGGTACAGACAGACAAGAGTTACATCTCAAGGAGAATATCTCTGTCTAGCTACTGCTTAGGGATAAGGTGTGTGCATGTCACCAAGCTTGGAAAAGTGGTTCCCAGGTTTGCTGAAAAGCTGGGTTGCCCTTCCTGTGTAGAATATCATATGATATTCGTGCCTTATTGTATTATACATGCCTCTGATGAACCTTTATAGTTCTTAAAGGTTTTATCACAACCTTCTATGAAGTGCATCATTAGAAACATGGGACAAAGAGATGGTATTTTCTCTGAAAACCTTGCTAGTAGGTATAACAACAGAGGACAAAAAAATGTATATAGAGGCATTAAAGAGTGGATGGGCAAAGACCCCATGAAACAGTATCAGTGAACAGCTGGGAGGAACAGTTTTCCTTGTCCTCCTCATTTCCTACCATTCTTTTGTCAGTATCTCAGCATATAACGTATTGCAGTAGATACAGATGCAGAACAGCATGTTGTTTAAGTTTTCCCTTGACTCCTTGGAAAAGCAAATGAATGTGAACAACTCAGCTGCTCCTTTTTGATGATTGTGATTTCAGTCAGCATTGTTTGCAGGTAAGTAGGTGTAGCTCATGAAGATGCACATAGTTTTTCCATGGGGGAAGATTTATGCTGGGGAATTCCACAGTTTCAGAATCTGAAAAATGGGTTCTGGTGAATCTGAAGCATTGTGACTGCCAATTCAAACTAGCAGCTTCTCCTAGATTTTACTTAAACTACAAGTTGGGTCAACTGCCTGTAATTTTTCTACCTTTTGCTAGCTGTATTTATTTTCTGTATGAATCATAAAAAAGCTATTACTAGTCAAAAGGGGATTATCTTCAGTTGTTCCTAGGACATGTACTGTTTAAAACTGTATTAGCCTTAGACACCAAATGAGAAGCTGCATTAAAGTAGAAGTTTCTCAAGGATGGACATGGAGAAGGCAAAAATTGTTTTGCATTAATCATATCTATATGCACCAGAGGCTGATATAAACTGTTTTAAATTATGCTAAGACACCGATTAAAGTTACAAGTTCTCCATCTCCTTTCGTAATTTTAACTACCACTTGGATTTTGATGTTTTTGGGAAACTTTCCATTTCATTTAAGACAAACTAAGAGCATGTAAATTTTGTGTTGTGTTTTGTGTTGCTTATTTGTTTATTTATAGTATAATCAGTTTCATGTTTGTGTATCAGAGAAAACAGGAAACTGGGTTTATTGTGTAGGGGAAGATGCCTTGTATCTACATCTCACTGTCTGGTACGTTTGAACATACTCTACGGTCCATATTATTTTTTTATGCTTCAGTGTTTTCATAGGAGTTGGTATGACACAGCCTCAGAAATTCTTGTTTCAGTGCAAAGAATCGAAACAAAGGTATTTACCCTAAAGTAAAGCAAAGCGTGGGTATCAGTTTTTATTTCTGATTAAACATATATGGGAGAATCTCAGCATTCATAAGTAAACATCTAGACTAGCAATACATATAAGGAGATAAAAATCAAGTCAAACTTTTTTCTTTTTTTTTCTGGATACGTAAGGATTGAAAATGAATTCTAAATAGATGCTTTTTCAAGAAAATAATAATTAAAGGAAAAAAAAAAGATGAACTTTCTGGTGAACCTCAGGCTGCATCTGTTCCTTTAGCTGTAGAGGATCAGTTCAAAATGAATTTTGTTAAATTTCTACAAGCCTTTGAAATTTCTTTTTCTGTGACTTAGCAGTTATTAGGTGTCTTAATAAATTGAGAGTATGGAGATGGGAATGTTTTCAGGTGTGGTAAGTGACTTCTTCATACACTCTATGAATGTTACATGCATAAGGCAGCAGAAGGAATATGTAATGTGAAAGTCACTTCACTCTCTTTAGGGTTGCTTTCTTTCTATACTATGTAGAAATAGAAAAGTATTCTCAGGTCTTTTCTTTGGGTTGCATGTCCATTTTCAGATCTCCAACCTAGCTGTTTTATTTTATTTGTTTTAATTGTTTGTTTTGTTTTAATTATTTAGAAGGTATGTAAGATATGACACGGTTTCAAATTTTGTGAAGTGAGAAAATACATCTTACAGCCGGATCCAGTTTTCATGAATTAGAATTTTCCAGCAATTCTACTAGTAATTGGACATGGTTCTTGATTGCTTAACAAGTTTGAATAAAAGTTTAAATTAGCACAGATGGGTGACACTGAGTGCTTTGGAGTTATTTCCATTGTATAATATCATCTACAAAAGTGTTAAACAACAAGGTCGTGCTCTCTAACATGCAGAAAAAGTGTATGTAAGAATCCCACATTATATCAACTTCTGAGTGCTTTTGACTCCTATTGACATCTGCTGAGGGAAGCTGAGAATGCTTCAAGCCTTCAAAGAAAAACTCAGCACCATGCAGAATTTATATGGCCTGAATCTACCAGCTTATTTTCATTTATAGTTTTTTCACATTCAAAATTTTTCCAAAAGTGCATGATCCTCAGGGTTTGCAGCAAATCTCTGTTAGTTTATTCAAGAACATCCATTTTCGTTTTCAGAAGGCAGGTAAGGACATGTTTTTGAAGATTAATGAGCATTTTATTCTTGCGAGAGCTAGGTAGGCATCCTTGAATGTGTCAGAGATAAAGATTGAAGGGTGTTAGGGGGCAAATTATACCTCCAGATATCCATTGGAGAACACATTTGATTCATAGATTCAGAGAAGTATGCCCTCTACCAAAGTGTGTGGTCTAAATGATCCCAAATAGAGCACAAAAAAAGGTGTGTGTGTGGGGGGGGAGTGGTTCAAAATGAAAGGAATCTTGAGAGTGTCCTGAGTTTTGTATTTTAGGGACAGAGAGTCCATTTCAAAGTGACACTTCCCTGCAGTGAAAGAAAAATAATACTTCTTGTTCATAGGAGGAAAAAACACTTGTACAATGTAGAACCAGCTCTTAAATTTCTGTTATGGAACAGTAATCAGTTTTTCTGCTTACCCACATTGCTGTTTTGCCAGTGTTACAGACCCTTGCTCTGTAGGAAAATAGCTGTATGATTTGTATAAATTTTGCATGACTATAGTATTATAAGACTGTTGTCACCACAGTTAAGTGAAATATTTACTTCTCACAGTTTGAGGAGTAATATGCTTTTGATAGGAACTGCTGTGTTTAATTTGGTTTAAAGTTAAGAAATAGTTTGAGATATCTGCTTTGTGCTGGACTGTATGCTGTTATATATGTTTTTAAAAACTCTTCTCAAGAAAAATAATTCAAGTATTCTGTGATTCTGAGAAACCCTGGGCTGGAGTCAGTTAAATAAATGTGAGTTCTCCAGTGAGACTGACACTCAGTGTGCCTGTGCAAAGGTGCAAAGCTGTGGCACCACTCCAGCAAGCATTTTCTACATTTTTAACCTTTTGAATCAATCTTGGTGCATCTAAATATCATTATTTGCATCATATATACCTGTCCCTCTCTTTATTACTTGAAAACCTGGAGCTGATAGCTTTATGCTATAAACCACGAGAAACCTGGAGTTACACTAGCCTGTCTTGCTGATGTTTATGTAGACTACTTGTAATCATGTAATAGCAGGCTGAGGCTCTCACTTATCTGGATGACTCTAAGCTTTAAACAACAACTGCAACAACAACAACAAAAGTCTGTAACAACTAGCAAATACCCATTCCTGTCCATACATTGATGAATGACTGTACATTGGCTTACAATTTTCAAGTCAATGCCAGTCTGCTGATACATATTCACCAATACACTGGTTGCATGAAGGAATGAATGCTTGCATAAATGTTCTTTACAGTATTCAACCAGTTCTGCTGTGATAAGTAAATCAGTGTTCTTGTTAATAGGGCTTAAGTTCTCTGAAGGGAGAGCAGTAGAAAACAGAAAAACCTTCTCCACTTCTGCTGATGGACGCTATCCTCTTCATCCATATTTTCCATTTTGGAGATATGTGTCTTAAGCAGTCTATATACTTATTACTTACTCGATCTAAATGCAAATGCTGAACCAACAGTGCACCCTCAGTTTTAATGAAAAGATATTAATCTTTTCAGCAAATGCATTCCACATTTGATCTTTGTATTAACCTCTAAAATATTCATATTTACAGTGATTGTAGGAAAATTTATACCTTGGAGCCTACCAACTCTGAGTTGGAATAATTGTATCACTTTGTCTTGTCTTCTCTGACATTCCTACTTGCACACCTTTACCTTATAGCTGGACCTCAGTTTCTATAGTTTTATGTTTGTTGGTTTTTTTTAGTGACAGATATAGCAATATCTAATATTTCTTTTCCACTTAGAATACAAGATAAAAAAGGCATTCATTCTTTTACCCTTAATTAATGCTTTCCTTATACTATGTCTTCTGATGCCTGTAAATATGGCTTTTTCTACTTCTTTTTCTGTGTTTCTCTGTGATGCTAAGGAAAGAAAAAGAACATGCCCAGCTCTTCATGAGGATCTTGGATTTAATTCTTTGGTAGGCTACTGGTGTTTCATTCCTCTGATCACGTATTATTTGCCTTAGTTGGAAAAACAGGTGTTTCTCAACTACTCTCAAATATTGATGATTCCAAGCATCATTTGAAAAAACATACTCCTAAAATTACTTGCTTTCTGGGAAAGCTCAATATTTTCCAGAAGATGATGTGAATATGATTTTTCAAATGTGCAGTTTTCTGCACTGTCTCATGTTTGGCTTAGGGTTTTTGGTGTTGATATCTGTGGCAGATTTGCTGATCCTCTAGACATGCCACTCATCTAATAATCATGAGTTTCTCCGACTCTGATACATTGCAGAAACATTTTAAAATATCATCTTCAAGGCATTTACTAAGAGTGGCACAAAGCATGATAACAGCTTCCCAAGTACTTTGAATAGAGGCTGATAACTGATGTATGTTATCTTTTTGGCTAGAGTTTCTTTATTTAAAAAATGGAAAGGAATATTAGCTCTATAAATGTTCAGATATTGAAATCCCAGTGTGTCAAATGACTAAGAGAGGAGAGAAGAAAGTGGTGTACCTTTAAAAACAAACAAACAAAAAACCTTCAAGTAATAGATTTTGCAGAAAGATTGTAAATTACTGCTAAATGCTGGTATGTATTTTACAAGTACAAAGGGTCCAATGGTAGCTGAAGTTCATCTACAAAAGAAGATAAAACAAAATCCAGATTAGTGGCATACCATGTGTTCTGTAGATGTCTGGGTCAATGTCAGCTTAAAAGAGAGAATAGAAGGGCCAAGAGATGAGGCAAATCTGAAATATGCACACTTCCCATGTCCTTCAGCCTTTCTTAGGGCTGAGGAATATGACTACAAAAGGTAGAAGTGTCTATCAATCTCAACAAACCCTCTTTTTCTGCAAATATCCCTAGTTTGTAGACTGGTTTTGCTGTCTGGATAATATGAACTCGTTGTTGTAAAAATAGTGATATATGGCAGTTAAAAAAAAAAAAATCTGCTTGAAAAAATACTTCTGTTTTCAATCGTAAGTTTGATTTTTGCACCAAATACTAGTACTTTTAGAATGCTTAGTAATTTCGCTACAAGACATACCCCAGGTAGCACCTAACCCCTATATTGTAAATTCACAAAAAAGTATTTGCATCTGTATTAACATCCTGGCAAGGGAGAGTATTATCCAGTACCAGAAATTAAGATTACAAAATGGTCATGTTCCCAAGAGAAAACTAAGAAAAGTCTTAGATTAAGAATTATTACCCAGAAGAATCTAGTTATAAAATTGTGGTTTGGGTCTAGATTCCATGTCCCCACTGGATTTCTTGTGTTTTTAGGACTTTCTATTTTTAGAATGTATGTAGGAAAAATTAATTAAAGTATGTTTTTTTGTAGAAAGTTTTATCTTAATACCATCAATCAGAAAATACTCTCTCTCCAAATTCTGCCTAATTGTACCTATCCTTGTTCTGGAGTATATAATTAAAAAGTAACATGAATTTATATATGTATTTTTAGCTTTTTCTCACAGTGTAATTGTATTATTTTGGTTTCTGTAAAGGATTAGGTAGCATTTCTCTATTTAGTTGTCAGCATCCAAAGTAGTCCTCAGTCTGTAGTATTGAAATATATAGAACTGTATTCAAAGTTTAAAAAAAAAAAAAAAAGGCAACAAAACCCCAAAAGCACACAACAAAACCACCTCCTATTATGTGTATATAAACATTTCAGAAGCTCATAATCTAAAGCTTAAATGAAGCTATGTAATCACATGGTTGATTACTGTAGAAAAAAGGTCAACTTACTACTGAAGGGCTAGTCTTTATATGCATTATGTTCTTTTTTTGATATGGTTATGAAAGTTCTCTATATGATATTTTTTTCTTTTTTCTCTTGCTGGATGATCACTGAATTCTGCCAGTATAAAAATTCTGCCTTTTATACATATAATTCAGTTTCGCTTATTACTTTTTTCTGTTTTGCTTTTGACATCTTTAATTTGGTCCATCTTGTAGCATGGAATTTTGTTTTTCAGGGCAAAAACAAAAAAAGAAGGGGGGGGGGTGAAGGTTGATTTTCTTGAGAGGAAATCTGTAAAGCATCGTTCTCCCAGCAGTACAAGTATAAGCTGATGCCTTCAGGACCACATATATAAATCATTCTTAAGTGAAGATACTGCTCACTCAGAAAAGTGATTTGTAAATACTTTAAGTTAGTGCCATATTATACTACCATTCTTAAATAGATACCTCCATCTAAACTATGAATTCTGCCTTGTGTGTTGATGGTATCATGGAGCAGTATTTATGAATGTTGGCTTTTGTTTTTTTGACATACTACATATGTTTTTAGACTACATTGCCTGACAATACTTATTTAATAATTTTTAGAAAAACGGACCACAACTTGTCCTAGTATTTATACTAGGATGTTGCCTTGTGTAAAGTTTGAAAGCATGCTTAGACAGGCCAGGCAACATGCACACTGCAGATGAAGTGGGATACGTGGGGTGGTAGTAGAGGGAAGAGGAGTTCTAATCTTTAAAATGTGGGATATTTCTACTGACAATCATGAAAATATTTCAGATTTAAGGGACTGCAACAGAGAGAGACCCTAGAATCTGGCCTTTGCGTCTGCAGTGAAGAGGAGGAAAGGAAATTTTATTCCAAATGTACATCAATTTAATAAACATCTGTCATGTATATTTAAAACTGCCATTTCGGGATTGTAATTATATCATCTGAAAATAAGTCTTCCTCAAAAGAGAATTGAACTGACAGGCTGAAGAAAATGAAACATGACGTTGCTCGTTCTCCTTTCGTCCTACAGCTAAAATTTAAATTAATTTTCTTCTTCTTGTCAGAAAGTATTTTAATTGGAAATTATTTTTGATTGCAGTTTTCAGAGAGGAATGGAATTCTTCTAGTGTGTGTACAGAAGTTGTTCTGTGTCTCCATATTATTTTACTAAATTAATCATTTCCAGATATTTTAAACAGTTGATGGCTGTACTGGTAATTCTAAAGAAGGTTAGACAATTAAAAGATTTGAGAAAATAATTAAAAGTAGTAAGATAAAGATTTTTACCTTTTTTTTTGTTGTTGTTCCTCAGCATCTTTGCATACATTCATGTTGTGTTTGTTGCTATAGTTACCTGCATATTGGGAGAAATGAATACTTGATATTAGCAGTAACTAGACTGTAAAAATTAGATATGCTGTTTCAGTTCAGTTTAAGGTTACTGCTGAATTTCACTTTTAAAAATGTTGAAGAAAAGTTATGGAGTCATAGTCTCATGGGAGGCACAAGTCTCTATAGCCCTGTAAGTTCATTTACACTCATTCCACAGTCTGTTAATGAACTAAAAGATCGTAATTAAATTTTCTTCCAATATACTTTCGTTTTCAGCTTTCAGGCCTTTGAGTTTCTCCTATTAATAACTTAATCTAAATTTCACAGAGGACAATGGCACTCGTGCCATGACCATCATAGACGGTTGCTTTCAATGCTGAGACAGCGTGAGCCAGCCTATAGGGATCAAATGTAGGTGTTTGCTCTAATATCTCACTTAAGCATTATTTCTGGATTGACATATATGTTTTTTTAACATCTGATTCAACTGTCACCAGACAGTGAAACACCAGAAGGTACAGGAATGCAGCTAGGTAATAGTTCAGTGGAAGCTGCACTTTAGAGAGTAAATATGTCTGCATAGTAATAAAAAGACTATGTGGGATTATTAGAAAAAATACAGGATTGAGGCAGTTGCTACTTTGACATTTACTTCAGCATTGGCACTTCACTGCGTGCATGAAAGTCTTGGGCAGGAAGAGTGACTTGAGGGAAAAGCTTGTTCTGAGACACCAAAATGCTGTTTCACCCATAAGAAGTGGCAGAAATTCTGTTTGTATTACCTTTTTTTCCCTTAATTTCTGTTTTAGAAATTTCTGAATCACGTCTGCACTTTTGTTAATGTGTCCTTGATAAACTATAAAATTTAGAGACAAACCAAAGAGACAAATTTCCTCTAGAATTCCCTAAAGTATTTCCATCTTTTAAATGAATTACAAGTGGTAGACGTTAAATGCTGAAATAGGAGACATTTTTCAGAGAAATGTATTGGAAGTGTACCTTCTAGTATCTAGAAGTCCAAAGATTTCCATTAATGTCATTAAATGTTTGAGAATACAAGAGAAAGACAGTAAAAGCTGTGCTGATGGTAATATAAGTCTGATTTAGCCTTTTTCAAGGTAAGTGAAAAGTCATCTCCCTTGATTCTTGTGGCAGACTTTGCAGCAGGTCCAAGGCAACTGTACAGCTGAACGGGGGAATTAGAGATAGCAAGGCTTTTTGCTGGACTTCTGATTTCTCACCATAACCAAATTACAGCATTAAGGCTTCATCTTCTTGACTCAAAGGAAAATAATCACCAGGTTCTGTACCCTGTCGTCTCTCCACTTTTAAAGGTAGCACTTTCAGGTAACAATAGGTAAAAGCATTGCTTTTAGCAATGTGGCTAAAGAGATGGTTGTAAGAGGTTCAGAGAAGCAAGCCATGTGGTTCAGTTAGAAAATTTCAGCACTTCCAAGTAGATTGTTTTTCAAACCTGTTTTTCTAAGAGAACTCAAAAGGTCCCAGTCCAGTTAGAAAGTTTTGGAAACTGCTGGGTTTTTCTGTGCTTGCAGCAACAGCTTAATGGTGAGACAGGGTGGGCTGATCTGCCAGGTCCCTCTCATGAAAAGGTAATGTGACTGCCTGCCCAACCACCTTCCCATCACCTCATTTACTAACTGGGCAAGAAACTGACCCAGTAACAGAAGCTTGCTGGGTTCCTGAGTTGAATCAGCTCATAGAAATGCCTAAAGTCTCCCCATACTGTCATGTGGGAAATAGGATGAAGCCACGTGGCTTGAGTGGAAGGACAGGACATGAAACAGCAGTGAAAAGAATGCGTGAGCCATTCCCTTAGCTCACCTGCACTGGGTAATCCTCCCCTGGATTTGTGATGTATGTCACTTATGTGGATAGTCTTATTGATGTGCATTGTTCCTTCTTTCAAGCATGTGTAATGCCTGAAGGCTTATTTAGAAATCCAACATGAAGCTTACATTTGAAAATTTTGGTGCAGCACTGTTTAAAAAAAATAAATTGAAACAAATGAGCAACAAAACAAAACCTTCAAGAGTAACGCTTCATGTCATCCAGCAGAAGAACAGCAGATAAGGCTGGAAAACACTTACCTTGCTGGGCAGCGGTTGTAATGTATCCCAGATTGTACCACCACTCTGAATTCACTGTACAGGGCTCCAGCTCTCTGTAAAGGGCATTGATTTCCTCCCAAGTACAGAATGACACAATTGAAGGCACTTTCCACCTTGAAAAAAAAAAAAAAAAAGCTCTCAGTGCTATATCATTACAAACAATATGGCAGTTCTTCACCAGGGAATGAGAAAAGGGATTTGTTTCTTACATAGTAGAAAATTCCACTAGCAATAGCCTCAAGCTTGCAGTGAATTTTCCGTCTTGCCTAATTCATTAAGGGGTGGGTGAGACTACACTAAGAACTGTCTTTAGGTGATAGGAATTCTTTCAAATTCATTTCTCTTTGGGTGCATTGAAGTAGGGAAAAGGACTTGACTGAAAATGTATTTCTTGGCGGCTAACAGATCCTTAAACTAATAATTGTGAACTGTCCATGTACATATCCATTTATATATGTGTAAATCTGTATAAGTATATATACATAATGTTTGGGGGGTCTTGGGCTGGTTTTTGTTTTCTCCACTGAGAATTCTTTGAGAGATTTTTATTAGTGGCTTGTCTTTAATTGGAAAATGTGATGTAATATGACTGTTGTGGCTGTCATGCATCAACGTGAAAGAACAATCGCATCACATTGAAAGGTATAGATACAATTAAATCAAGCTTTAGTTACTAAAGTAGCTATAAAATGGAGGGTCACAGCTTGATTTTAGAGAGGATGTAATCTTTTAAAAACAAAATCAGGATTTAAAGCTGTGTAAATCAGCAGTATTTCTTTTTTTTCAGCTGTCAAGCAGGTCCTGTTTTCCTTTCTGGGTTGGAAAAGCTGGATACTGAATACCTGTGTTCAAAAAGTTTCAATAGAAACTTCTTTCTTGTTAGGTACTTTCCACTAGTATCAGTGTATTAGCTAGTTATGTTTCCCCATACTTTATATTTCATATTCGGATTATCAGCCTCCCAATGAGGCAAAGAGTTTGATTATGTGAGCTGACATGTCAGTGTTATTTTGGAGAGGCCAAGGGTTCCTTTTTTTTTTTTTCCCATTTCACTTAGAAAGGTGGTAAAGCTCTGGAATCAGCTCCCCAGGGAAGTGGTCATGGTAGCAAGCCTGTCAGAGTTCAGGAAGCATTTGGACTTTCCAACATATATATGGGCTGATTTTTCTGGGTGGTCCTGTGTGGAGCCAGGAGTTGGATGTGACGATGCTTGTTGGGTCCCTTCCAACTCAGGATATACAGTGATTCTGTATTTTATAATTCTCTGATCTTAGTGACTTGGTAAGTTACTCCTACTTGAACAGAGTGGGCATAAATTAAACGGAGGATATTAGTTTCTAATAGATAAAATAGATATGTTTTTCTTTTCATCATCTCTGAAATGATAGAAGAAATGTGTAATTTTTGTTTCGTGAAGATAGAAGACAGAAAACTGACACAGATTTTGGAATATAAATTAAGAATTTAGATGACATTTTGAGGAAATGGATAAGCAGAAGATGCCTTGTGCTTTAGTTGGACCAAAGCCTGTCTTTTTCAATCCTATCCAGAGAAGATAAATTATATAGTATAATTCAGACTATGACTGATAAGTGTAATGGATCAAATAGAATATTCTAAGTTTCAATAAATAGTAGTAAGAAAGGTAACTTTCTAAACACTTTCTTATTTTCTGCACAGCTTATCTCAGAAAATAATAGACAGTATCTTTAAAACAAATCATATAATGCACTGTGGAAAACATACTAGAATATTTTATATCATTTTAAACATGTTTTTTTACCCAGTTATAAATATTGAAGAAAACTGGGAAAGTGTGTTATAACATTTTGCCTATAAATATATTTCCTATTCGTATATGGGCATAAGAGTAATCACTCAAAGATATGGTACTTGATTTGAGACTTTTGGGTGAATAAGTATTCACGTTGCAAATAGGAGGTAAAGGCTAAGAAATGAATAATCACTTGTGTAAGAATTCTAACAGTAATGAGCAGAGAAGAAAATAATGAGTGGCAAGTAGTTCAATTTGTGAGGGATTCACTGTACCTAGTTTAGGCTTTCAAACAAGATGTGCTCCTCTATAGTCAATGAGGAAAGGGGATTTGGATCTCAGGCATGTTTTGTGGTCCATTACAAATGCCCGTTTCTTTTTGCTGATGGAGATATGGCAATCCAGAATGACTATGCATAAGAACATAAATTAGATATCATGAGCCCACTCCTCTTGGGCATAAGGAGTAGGTGACAACTCTGATTAACTACCTCATAAAAGCTTCACAGGAAAAGTTGGTGAAAAAAGGAAATTCTGCTTTGCATAATCATTTCCTATCCCCAGAATACTGTTCTGCAGCTTCACTACTGTACAAACATCTGGAAATGTATGGCTATATATATGCAAAATCTCAGTCACATGAATTCAAGTTGGCAGTTGAAAATAATTCTAGGATTTTCTTCTTCCTTTTGGCTTTCAACTCAGCGGACATCTGAAACTCGGAAGAACACAGAGCTTTTATTTCTGTGGTACGTGGATTATATTATCTAATAGCAATCTCTGTCAAAACAGAAAAAAGTAACCACATGCTTAGCCAGATAAAAGGCAATGCTTCATCTCCAAAGATACTCAATCAGTCACATAATTCATGACTTTTTTTTGTCTACTTGTAAAAGATTCATGAACATTTCTCCTGCTACTGTCTGCATCCATCTGGTTCCTAAATAAAATGAATTAAGAGCACATCTAGCTGCTATTGCTATTCCATTTTATTCTATTTCTTTTGTAGTTGAATACCCTTCTCAAGTTGCTTGGCTGGGACCTAACTATAATGCAAAACCCATCCATTTCTGCATTTCTCTTCCAAAATTCTACAGTGAAATGCATGCTGATGTTGGCAGAGGCTGACGAAGAAAAGCACAACTAAGATTTATCTCTTTGTTCAGTCTTTCTCTGTAGTAAGGAAAACCTCAAATTGCCTGTCTACCCATCTACCTTTTCTGGGTAATCCATCTTTGGAAACATCTTTCTTAGGTATAATTGTCTCTTTGGGAGTACCAGAAACTCCTGTGCTGGTGGCACGCTGATTTATTTCTCTGCTAATCCTTGTGTGTTTGGCAACAGAATATTGTGGTAGCTGGTGCATTAGAAATTTATATCTAAAAATAATAACTGGATGGATGATGACAGAATAAAAAAGATTGGCTTTTGACTATTTATCTTAAAGCTATTTTCTCTTCTGTTTCTACTTATTTGCCTTTTTCTTCTAAAGCTCTAGTGTGGTAAATAATATCTTTTCAGTGGCTCTCACCTTCTGATGAATTTCTTTCTCAAAAAAAACCCATATATTTTAGAAAATAATATATATTTTTTTAAGTTTTCAACAGCAGTGAAGCTAAATAAAAAAAATCTAAAGAAACCATGAGGAGTTGGAAATGTATTAATTCTGTAATAAAACATTGGTCAATTTATCACCCTGGAATACATCTGAGCAAACTATGGGGCAAAAAGCCTGTGAAGAGAAAGAAAGGGAAATTTGTTGAAGACAGTGAAGCACAAAAAATAGCATGTTGAGTTAGAATTTTGGGTAGTTCACTTGTATCCATTTTATTTATGGGTAAAGGAAGGAAACTGGATAAAGAAAAATAACCAGGACTATTTCCTGAGTAAACTATGAAATAAATATCCTATATAAATTATCAAATGTATAAATTTGGAGTGGAATAGGAAAAAAAACCCAACAACACTTATGTATATGCTTAAAACAAACAAACAAACAAAACACTTAATGGGCAAGTACTCATGGTTCAAGATACTTCCTTTCCTACATTTAGAGGTGTTTCTTAAAGATGCATTTTGATGTAAATTGAGAAATTTTCTAGCGTGGAATTAGAAATAGTTTTCAATCTTCATGCATAACTTTGCTGTGTTTAAGGTTTCAAAAACAGAATGAGTAATCCAAAAGGAATGTTTTTTTTTTTTAAAAGGCATACAAAAGCATTTAAAGAATATACAGTATAGAGCAATCAGTAGATATCAGTGTTCATCAGATGTGTGGGATACACCAGTGAATGCAATGGAAAAGTAAACAGGTGAAATGCATCCGTGCTATTTCTGAAGAACTCTGACAACTTTAGTGAAGAACAGTTCATTTCTGCATATCCAGATGTTCATATAATAAGGTGCTATTTAAAGTTAGCACAAACTTTCCTCTATCTCTCTAGATAGCATCAGACTTTTGAAGTCTTTTAAAAGATATAAATTGAGTGCTTCAGAAAAAAAATGCAAATCAACACATAAGCGTGGCAGAAGAATGGAAACAAGAAAGGGTTTGAAGTGTTATTTTATCCACATTGTTTTAGATTTTGTGAGTCATCTAAGCTTCTTCTCTTCTGTAGAAAATTGCTTCAGAAATTGCTTCAGGCGGTTAGCTCAAAAAAATCATGTTTCCAGATTTGTTCGTAGACATACTACACTTGTTCACATCTGCTCACTCTAAATGGACACAAATAATTTGGTTTTAGTCCCAGACTTTGAACTTAAGCAAGGTGCAAGCTTTTCTGAAATCTAAGCATATTTTTAAATGTAAATATTTAAGTCTTGTATTAAGGAACTCTTTCTTTACCTCCTTTAAAAAACAAAAATAAACAAAAAAACAGTGAAGCAGTTCCAAATATAGTGAGAAAGTGAGAATAGAGATGGGTAAAATGAGATGGCCTCCTCCATATTTAATCATTAAAAAAAAAAAATGGATCCATTTTAAAAGTATTGACTTTGCCAGGAGGGGGGGACTGTTCAACACCTTTGAAATTAGACTATTTTCCATGTAGGTGGCTAAAGAAAGATTTAAGAACCTCATTTTAGACAACCAGAATGTCACATTCATTTGTATTGGCTTAATCCTAGCTATCTCATGAAAAGTAAATGGCAATAGAGTGATAATATCAATATACCTGGTATCAGTAATGAGGAAGTAATATTTTAAAAATATAATTTACATTAAAATGTTCCTCAAAGACATGCACTTCAAATACAAAGGATATGAAGGATATAAAATGAGCTAATGGAAAGAGGAAGACAGCAATACATTTTATTACTTCCCCTTTAATCATATCAAAATCCATTTTCAGTTAATCTGTTTTTGATATGCAGAATGTTAGGTTCTTGCAAGTTCAAATAGGTGTTTCATCTGAAGACACTCTACTCTGTAACCTGTAGTTCACTTGACCTGTTCCTTTTACATGTGTGTTAGCAGATAAGGAAGTAACAGAAAAGCTTTGAAAATCATTTACCTAGAAAAAGCATATTTAACACTTATCGCAGATCACAGGCTTAGATATGGCTTTCCTGTTCATGGGTATAGTATGTTTATTTTCTTACCAAATGAGGTCCTTCAAATCTTGGATTCCTCAACAAAACGGGAATTTATTAAATGTCAGGTTTAAATCAAGTGGGTACAGACCCTAGCAGATCAATACCTTCTTTTTTGTTGCTATTTCTTTGTATACAATTTGTTTGTAAGCATCATATATGGAAGCCATGACTATATTATATAACAATCTTAAACAGAGGTAGGACTACTTTAGAGTTGTGTCTCCTTGCAAAGGTCCTATCTCTATAGGAGCAGTCTGAAAATGAGAAATTCTGTATCTTCGTTTATTGTGAAGAGCTATTTGAGTGGTTGAAGAGCAGTATGGACAATAATGGCATTTTCTGTGGAATATATATGGACTGTTCTGAATAGGTAAAGACCTCTTGACTGCAGTCTTTACCTGTGAATCTTAGGTTGAGATCTAACTGAGCTGTCAGAATGAGCTGATTTTCTTCCTAGACTTGGGATTTATTTTCTGCCTAGACTTGAGTGATTGTTGTGTGGTCATGAAAAACAGTACACACAATGACAACTGAAGCAATACCTATTATTTTCAAATATGTAGAGATTTTAGGTCATACTTTATGTAATTATATGTTTGCTTTATGTTTATTTTTGCTGTTTTTTTCTATGAGTAGCGCTCATTTATATTAAACCATCATACTCAAGTCCAGAAAGCCCCCAGTTATTTACAAAAGGAGTAGTTTTTGTTGTTGCAAATGTTGTTTTGGATGTTGCAACTACTGAAAATCAGGTGTGCTTTACAGTTCATACAATAGTTAGATAAGAATATCCTCTAAATTTACTAAATCAGTAAGATTAAGTTAATATATAAAACATGTCTGAGTGGCTTAAGGTAAAACAAGAAAATGTATTCAACATAGCTTGCCCTTAAGACAACTGTAGTGAAAATCCAAATCAAAGAAATTCCCTTGTAGATGAATTTATCTGCCTCTGCAGGAATCTACGAGCTTGACTCAAGATGGCAGTAGTTATGTAAACATATGCACAGCATAGGAGTGGTGTTATTTCAGTATAAAATGCACATATATATACCTGAAATTTTGGTCATAATTTGAGATCTGTGAAACAAGACTGAAACAAGGAAGTGAAATGTATAAACATTGGACAGTGTAGTCTGAATAATTCTTAAACTGAACAAATAACTTGTTACATAAAGAATACATGTAGTTTTCCAGGACATTATTGGAGGAAAAGCTGGTGTGTTGCCCCATTTAGGTAATACAAGAGGCAAAGACAGAAGAAAAAAGCTCTGCTGAAGTTCAATTTTTGAACATGTCTAGTTAAAGATGGTGGCAGAGCCTGTTTCTACGCTGCTGTCCTAGGTGAAAAACACAAAATGCTTTTCATTAGTAAAATTTTGACCTATTTATACTAAATAATTAAAGTAATTCAACAACCTTTTTCTCTCTAGTGGAGACGAGGCTTATATTACAGGTTTTCAGAAAAAGAGGATATTGGCATTCAGCAGAGACTAGTTGCATTAAATTTGTAGTAGACTTGTAACCACTTGGTCCGTTTGTGGACGCAAAGCCTCAAGTGCAGACAGCATGATGCTGCACGAGTGCAGGTGGTAGGGTTTCCATATGGACAGTCGCTGAAACTAATGGGTCTTGGGCAGAGGAAAGCAGAAACAGATTTTAGGTGTTGGCTCATGGCTTTTAGCATTCACAGAAAACAGGGTACGTGAAGGTGGAGTCTTATATATCACGGTTTTCTTGTAACCGGTGCTCCACTGATTTGTATTTGCTATTGCACTTCTCCACAAGTTAATACATATCTTTCATTTTAGAAATAAATATTATGCCCTGTAGAAACTGCTGTTTTTATTATTTCATTCTGTTAATTACTTAGGGTATTGAAATGCTTATTCCCTGAACTGAAATGTTGGGAAACAGTGCTCATTTCATGAAAATACTCAGCTACTATTTTTAATCCATTACTTTTGCCATCTGAAATTTTATGATGTATTTATAGTATTTTTTTGGGAAAAAAAAAAAAAAAGAGGCAAGTTGAGCAGAAACACTTTACAAGCTTGTAAACTCTCATGAGGCTTTTCAAATAAGCATTCTCCTTAGTGTTAGATGGGTATGCTTATGAAATACGAGGGTTTTTATTTGACTGCATTAAAAAAGAGAATTCTTGATCTGTCCCAGATACTTCCTACTTTCCAAAAACTTTCTGCATGGCCTGATTTTAACTGGGCCATTTGATTTCTTGTTAACTTTGGTCTGTACAAGAAACAAAACACAGGAGACAAAATATTTTTTTTAGAAGTAATTTTAAGCATGGGAAGTTTAGTAAAAGGGCAAAGCATCATTAATTTTATCAGGTCATATAATCAGAAGGAAAATAAGTCTAAATAATAGAAAGGTCAAGATCATCAGTATCTATAGTTATTCGCAGAGCTTTATGGGGCATTCAGAATTATTGATATTCCCTGGTGACTCGTAAACCTATTTTTATAACTGACAAATAAATCTAATTGCTTTACATACAGCCATGATTTTTGTATTTTGTTTTCCCTAGAGCTAAGCACTGAAGATGTTGAAAATAATATTCTGTCCTCAGAACATTTAGTTGTTAGAAGTGAAAGGGACACTTCAGCCTCGGTTTGAACCTTGGACCCTTAAGGCTAGTAAAAGAGCATTGGAAAAGCTAACATCACTCTCTTGTAGCTGTATAAGACTCTCTAGTGCTAAGAAGAAGAAAATATCTCATGGGTGCGGAGCTTGTTTTAGGCAAATTTTGTAGATCTGTTGAGAAAAAAGAATCTGTATCCCATTTTTAGCACAAAAATGTATTGAGGGTTTTTCTAGATGACTGACACTGAATATGAGCAGGCATATGCTTAAGGACTGCAGAATGATTGTCCTTCATTAAACTTGGTTATGAAGTAATCATTTGCAAATCTGAGTGTGGCAGTGCAATTGAATGCCCATGCCTGCATATGCATGGCCCTTGCTAACTTGCTCCATCTAGGGGATACTTTACATAATTCATTTTTTCACATACATTTTAAGCCTTTTAAGTCAAAACCAGCAATTAAATGACATTTACACTAGTGTAAGGAGATCAAGACCTAGCCTGCAAACAAAAAAGAAATATACTTTATAGATACAATGCTATGATCGTAGCACTTGTTTTACCTCCTGGTATTTAGCAAATATATAAAAACAGTGTATTGCTTTAGGGTCTGACTTCCAGTATTATTTCAATATAGCCTCAATTTAAGCTGTTCAAGAAAATATTTACAAAATGTACATTTGGCCCATATAGAGGCTTTTATGGACCACATATTTAATATGTTGTTAAATTATTCAATTTTGTAATTTTTTTATATTGGAATAAAATTTGGAATGTTTTAAAGTCCTTGAAATAAATTAAAGGTAGATTTTATGCTGAACGTGGTACTTTCCATAGGGTGTTTTGACTCTCATTCAGTAATCTAAAAGTACTTGTAATGTCTCTGAAACAGTTTGCCTAACCCTAAAACACAAATGCTGGTAATAAGATGCTGCTCACCTTCCTTGCTTGACCATTCCCTGTGTTGACTCTACAATATAGAGGTATTTTAAATGAAAGCCCAAGTCAGTCGTTAGCTGTGAGAAACACACGTTTCATCACATTAAGCATTGATAATTAGCTCTAAATGATGCCTGGGCCTGAATCAGAACATTTGGCTTTCAGCCAGATATGTTATTTCTTAGTCATTAATACTGATTTTGAATGTATTAACAATGTGAAAACTTTAATTGAGCTAAAGATGTGCATATTATTTTCATCAGTAATACTAGTGTCATTAGCAGGGTATTTTAAAGGCATTTAGTTGCAACAGGCAAAATCATATGCAAAATTAATATAACTGTCACCTCATTAGTTACAACTGCACCAAAATATTTAGTTTGTGAAGTAGCTCATTCCTAGACGTGAGCTGAACAAAAAACATTGCATCAGTCTGCTGCTGTTTCTGAAAACCCAAGGACAGAGGTTAACAATCAGGAGAGTAGAGCAAGTTAACACTAGAAATAAGTTTGTTTTATTGTTTTTGAGTTTTGAGATGAAATTGGAGAAATAGCATGCAGGTATTTGGCGACTAAAGAAAGAAAGAAAAAAAGGGGGGGGGAGTTATGAAAGAAAAAATCCTCAATAAACAACAGGGTCCAATTAGGGACCCCACAGCAGTGTAAAGCCTGGATTTCTGGGGTCATAATGTTGAAAAATACTGCATTAAGACACTTTCTGGTGTGAGGTGTCACTCACGTTCCCAGCTGACTCTCTCCCAGAAAGCCAAGGGGTGCTTTAGTTGGTGTCAGCTCTAACCCTACTGGTATTAAAGGACATGGGAGCATGTATCCCATTCTGTCCTGGTGGGTTTTGTGCTTTCTGAGTGTCACTGGGTCACCCAGGGATGCCAGCCAGGAAGTCTGTCCTTCAGTGGTAGCTGAGCCATCAGATTGGGATGTGGCAGCTAAAATTCAACCTCAAATTACACAGGTTAAAAATGTATGTTGAAACCAGACTTGGATCTGATTAAGAAATCAGATTACTGTAAAGGAGTCAGGATAGTGACACTTCCATCAACTTCTAATGCTCTGCAACAGTACTTCATTCAAAATAGTCCCTGTTGTTTGGACCCTCTTTGGGTGCTTGCCCAACCTTTCTAGCCTTTATGTACACTCATTCTCCCCTCTGCTCCAGCCATGACCTCCTTAGTGCCCTTGCCCTGCAACTGCATAGCCTGGAGTCATGCTTTCCCTTGCCCTCACCCACACAAGGTTTTGAACTTTGCTGCCTGTCTCTTTTTGAATGACTGAACCACTTGTGGTTTTGGCACTTTCCTTTAACCTTTCCGTAGATTTAGCTTATGGCCAGATCTGTGTGCGCTTTCCCTGTGATGCTCTCTGTTAGACACTGGAAATATAACTTGTATTGTCTTGCAATGTACACAGCAAATTACTCTTATTACTCATTTCCAGTCTTTTGCTGCAGCAATCCATTACGAAAGAAATAACCACCAAATCTAACAGAAAAGGGCAAAAAGATCAGCTAAGCTGAAATCGCAGCTGCTTTTCTATGTTACCTATTGATTGTTGTCTGCTTCCAAATGATTCTGTTTGTGACCCCTCTGATTCCAGTTTTTTCAAGTTCTAGTCCCATAGTCGGAATGCCTCTCAGTGCCTTTGAGGGCAAAGTTAATTATTATTGCACGAGCTCCATAGGTGAGGAAGGTTAAGCCTTAAAATAAAAAATGCCTAGTCCAAAATCAGCTAGAAAGTTTGAATTCATAGAAATTACTTAAATCACAATTAAAAGTATACAAGTAGAAATGAGCACAACTAGAATTACTCTGTTTCTAAATTAGCCCCTGTGAGTGTTCATCTTCTCTTTTTAAATGCTTTGCAGATGCTTAATGGCATGATTAATATGGAACGAAATTAGTGGCTTCTTGCATTATTTTTTGCTTTAACAGTTCAGCTTTGTACTTAAGCAATGCAAGAAGTCAACAGCAATGAAGAGCTCAATACCTTGGAGTATATTTTCCATTTGTTTGACAGTAAAAGTTGCACCTGCACAAGTTAGACCACCATTTTGAAAATGAGTTTCTGTAACTAGAAAATTGGGCTTGAAAACTTACAAGAGAAAGCTTTTTGTGCAGTTTTAGCTCGTGCTTTAGCTGGGTTAGAAATCCCACACAAATAGTTCCTCGTGCAGTAGGCATCAACAGTTGTGGGTGTTTTAGATGTCGTTTAGGAAGGGTAATAAATATTAAACCTAATCTTTTGTGGCACTGATACAGGCATAGATTAAGTTGTCTGCTTAAATAGGTGATTGTATTGTTGTTAAAGGCAGGTAATAAGTTTCAATGTGTGTGGTACAAGGCATTCAATTCTAGGCATAGCTACATATTTTATAGACTTTATTTAGAAATCAAAAGTGAAAAGTCTGAGTACATGTCTATATGTCTCAAATATTTATTTGTCATCCCAGCTATTGCACAGTTGAAACATTTGGAGCTTCTCTATCTGATCCCATGAGATGTCCCATAAAAGAGTTTTGCCTGTGGGTATCAATATCTATATGCAACACAGCTGTTAGACTCAGCAGTGTGATAGATTCAGCTTTTATGAACATAACGAAATGGAATTTTTAAATGCAGTAAAAACAGACATAAGACAGCATATCAAACAGAATAGAGTCCGTCTGTGTTCTGCCTTTCAGGAGTGCTGCACACTTCTGTCACATTCAAAATAAGAACTGCTCAGGAGATTCTGCATCCTACTTTCCACATGCTGAAACAAGGGCTGCTCTGCTGTGCACAAATCAAATCAGGCTGAATTGCATATTAATCAGAGCCCCTTTAGCAATGCTTGCCACTCAGCAGCAAGACTGTAACACTTTCATCCTTGCACAGAATGTGCTGTCATAATTGGTTTGTGTTAGGTTTTAGAAACATCTTGTGACTGAATGACCTGTAACTAATAAGAAGCAATGCTCAAACGCAATGAAGGTCCTTGTCTTCCAAGCACTATACAAATGGGTTCCATCTGGCAGTATAGTGACTTAATGTGTGATTTATGTTGGACTCTAATGTGTTATAGGGTGTGAGATTTAAAGATCCTCATCAGAATGCAGTGGTTCCTAATATGACTTTGAATCTTTTAAACCTTACAGGAAGCCTGAAAGACAACAAAAGTTTAATTAGGAAAAAAATAAGAAATTTTAGATTAGAAATTTTAAGAAAAGTTTAATTAAACAGAGCACACCTTTCTTATCCTGTTTAGTTTTCAAAGGATATCTGAATGAACATAAGAATGAAATGGAGACTGTTTAAAAAAAAAAAAAAAAGCCAACATGGTTAAATACTCATTTGGAAAGCATTCTTGGGGTCTTCAATATAAGGACTTAAACCTCAGTCTGTCTTAATGAGACCGTACTGGTGTTGAACTAAGTTCTTGGTACGTATTTCATTGAAACCAGTACTTTCCAAATAAAAATTATGGTCTTGAAGGATCGGTGTTTCCTGATAAGAAGTGTTTAATAAGAAATATACTAACTGGTTATAATGAAAACAAAGATTGTATCTTATACTTTGGAGATCCTGGTATTTTGCTACAGTAAAAATGGAAAAACATTTATTGAAATAAATGGAATATTTCTTGTCATCACATGCTCAAGGTAAACCTGATCAGCATGTTAAGTTGCACTTGAAAAAAACTGGGCAGATCGCTGGTGGTTTCATGCATGCCAATCAGCTTTAACACTTTGCTTTTCACACTGACATTTTTTCTTTCGTCTCTCATTCTTAGTTCCCTCTTCCAGCAGTCTTAAGGTTCTTAATAGACTCCTTTGGATGGGAAGTATTTCTGTTGTATTTGCTTATTCTTGGCTGGGAAGAGTATGATTGAATGCATTAGATTGGTAGCTGAAGGGGATGCTGTCTGATTGCCTTGTCTTTTCTCCTGCAGATTGCAATCCAGGGGAAGTGGGGTGGGGGAATGTGGCAGCAGGAGGAGAACAGTGACAGTTTTTCTTTCTCTGGGGAGAGCAGCAAAGTACGCTCATTTGGGAACAGGTATCAGGAGTGCAGGCATAAGAGAAAGACTGCAAGCTGAGAGCCTCTCATGCAGGAAACAACAGGAAACACCCAAAAGGAGCAGGGAGCAGATTTCCAGCCAAGCCTCAGTGATTATGGAGAAAAAGAGAATTCCTGGGAGGTCTGTGTGAGTTTGTTACAGTTTGAGAAGGCAGTGAAAGTTGCTGGAGAAAGAGCAAAATTGATCGCCGCCAATACCACACAGTGCTCAGGGGGAGCTTTTTTCTTTTTTTATTTCAATTTTTTTTTTTTTTTATCTCTTTCACCTAGCAAAGCTGTTTTTTTAGTTTTTTTTTTTTTTTTTTTTTTTTTTCTTTTACAAAGGAAAAAAAGCCTCTAACTACTCACCCACAGTACATCCTGGACCTTATTCTAGCTGCTGCAGGTAGTACTCTAATATGATACAGTTCAGAGATTGATAGCTTTGTCTCTATCTTAATGCCTGGCTGACTCATCCTTGAGTAAAGGTAGTATACAAGGAACACCCGGTTCTCTGAACTATGTCCATCTCCTCTCCAATTTCATTTTTATGGATTCATTATGCTTTCCAGATTAGATTTCTGGATATTATTTGGTGATTTTCCCCTTACGGGTCCTATAGAAACTCTGTTTGAAACTGCATATATTTCCTCTTTGCCCTTTTTTCCTGCCCACCCAAAAGGTCTTGGTATTTTTATTCTATCTTTAAAAGAGGGTAGAGGAACTGAGACTAGAATTTTAAAAGAAATACTGAAGTAACCTTATTTTCTTATCCTATTTCCATCCCTGACCTACAAATGGTAAAATACTATATTTTTCCTGCTCACCATCTGGATCCCTTTTCTATTTAGTATAAAACTTTTAGATAAAAAGACTGTTTCTGTAAATACTTTTTGAAGATGTAGCATACTACTGACCTGTAATATTGCTGTTTTCATATTTATAACTAAAACAGCTCTTTATTACGCCTTCATATGTCTATATTGAGAAATGGGCTCCTTGTTCTTTTTGGCGCCAGGAGGAATAGCTTTGGTCCATTCAGCTTATCTTGTATTACACTACTAGCACTTCAGACAAAAAAGCATTCCAGCACTTAAGTGAAGAGGCATTAAATAAAATAAATACATCAGATAAGAAAAATGTAAGATTTAGTTCATCTCAGTTCTGTGCGCTATCCACCATTACTGAACTAAGAAGCCTTACTAGACAACATACTACGGCAGGGAGCTTAGCTGCTCTATCCTTGATAACTGTGCTGCATTCAAATACATGTTCCTACAGGGCTCCAAAACAGCAGCAGAGCTTCATTAGTCAACCTAATGTATCCAGTAGAGCAATAGGAGACGCCTTCAGAAGGCACTGTCTTTTAACTGATGGCCAGCAAAGGCAAATCACATTGTCCAGTCTAAATCTCCATTAGGGCTGAGAAGCATATCTCAAAGGTGCTTTTTATTGCAGT
The DNA here is from genome assembly GCF_009769625.2 of Cygnus olor. Lineage (NCBI taxonomy): Eukaryota > Metazoa > Chordata > Aves > Anseriformes > Anatidae > Cygnus > Cygnus olor. Next base: position 4,224,948 of record NC_049180.1, on the reverse strand, counting down.
TCTTATTACCACATCTTACCTGGACCTTCAACAACCTTGTCATAGGTCATTCTTCCACTTTGGGGACTGTTTTACTGTTCATAGTACTAGTGCATAGGACTCTCAGTCATGGACCAGGAACCCAACAGTATGAACACAATATAAAAACTCCTTAACCCTTCCTTTAAAAAATGGATAGGCATGTATGATAGGCAGTGAGTAAAACAGACACAGTGAAACCCCAGACTTTCTCAGTGTGATGGACAATAGTTGTAGTAGCCTGGAAGACCAGATTTTAGAACAAGCTGAGGAGGATGTTAACAGAGGAGCAGTACTGTAGCACCTCCCCTGACACACTGAGTGTGACGTGAGTCACCTCACGTGAGCGGGGTCATTGCAGGAGAAAGCATGAGAGCCTCTTCCTGGTGCTAAATGAGAGATATTAAATGGGATGGTGACAGTAATACATAAGAAACTTCTCTGCTTGTTAGCTTACCTTTGTCAAAACTATTAGCTAAACTTGAGTAAACAATGAGTTCTGGTCTGTCCTTTATGTACTGAGATCCGCATTTCAGACCCAGAACGTGCTAAGTGAGCTGTTATATTTTTTTTTTTTTTTCTTTTCAGGATGACTTTATAGATATACAACTGTGTTGTCCTGGAGGCATTTTATCATGTATGTCATCCTGTAGTAATTGGTGCTCTACTACTTTTTTACTACTTTGAAACACATACTTTCTGTGGTATATCAACCACTTCTTGCTGCTAGGTGCTTAGTCGTGTCACAGGGAAGCCCCTGAAGCTTTAAAGTTATTCTGGAAGAAGGGCTGTAACTAACAGCACTACTTTTTGAAAACCAAGGAAAAAAGCATAGTGTAATTCTCATTCCCCAGAGGCCATTTTTTATAATAGATTTCCACTCACCCACCTGCCTTCTGTGCATAGCAGGGGATATACTTTGTATGATTTGAAGTGATAATTAGAAATGATGATTGGTGGCCACAGGAGGGACTGCAGATCAAAAGCAATAAATGTCTCAACAGAGTGAGACATCACCTTCTCCTAAAATGGTTTAATACCACAATTCCTTGGAATTAAATCCGTGAGGTCCTAATTAAAGCACTTAGAAGTAAAATAGTATTTATAGTTTACTGTTTGCAAGTGGTATCATCATAAGGGCATAAAGAAATATTCCAAACCAGAATTGGTACTACTGTATTTCTTTTGAATAAATAAAATTTTAGAGAAGGGTTTTTCGGTTGGCTGGTTGGTTGTGTTGTTGTTTTTCTTTTTTTTCTTTTTGTGTGTGTGTGTTGTGTAGTGATTGTGTTTTTTTCTTTTTCTTTTTTTTTTTTTTGGGGGGGGGGGGGGGTCAGGGAGTATGCTATCAAATATATTCTAGGAAGAGGGCATTATTATTCCAATACACATTTGTAAGAATCCAGCAGTTTAAGCTGAGGATCTGGTCTTGTGAATGGGTGGCTTTTTATTTGGTGACACAGCTATTCCTTGGTATCCCATGGAGAAAATTCCTTTTGCCGTGTAATGGGCAAAAGCCTACTGAGATGTAATACAGGCAGTCTAAAGCACACACCCAGGCTTTCGTAGCAGCGGTCTTGTGCAGAGCATATTTAAGTCTGTTTGGCCCAACCTCTGTTAGCTTTCTGCCTTTAATATTGGAGACTGTTATTCCAAGGTGTAACAAATGTAATTGGGATGGCACCTGTTTGAATACTGCCTTGACTGGAATTTAATTTTGCCTTCTAAATTAGCATGTTTCATTACTGTCCTTTTCCCAGTGATAAACAAGATAATTCATTTTGGGTATTTCTGCACCACAGAAACATAAAAATTTGTCAACTGTAAATTGCTGTAGGTGTCATTAAAATTCTCCCTAAACAAGCTGAATACATTCCACATTTTTTTTCAGAGACACTTGCAGCTATTTTTAAACCACCTGCTGTGTCTATACATATTCAGACCATAATGGGGAGGCACTGCTGAGCAATTCAATAGAAAATCATTTAAATAGAGAGGGACATAAGAGCAAGAGACAGAAAGTTCAGTAAGTTAATGCACTAGTTTTAAGTATTTGTCCCCCCTGTGATCTCCCCCATACACTCTTCTTCCATATGTCAAGCCTCAGATTTGTCTTGGGTTGCACTAAAATAATTTTTGTGTAATTGCCTTCCAGTCTTAAAGAATTTTCTGTTACAAAGCCGGTATCTTGTAGCACCAAGGGAAAGCTTATAGAGTGTCTTTAGAGAGATGTTAGCAATGATGTGCAGATTGGCTGCTTGTAAGCATGGAATTATAGCAGCTAAATTGCATGGAAGATTGCTCAGTGTTTGTCTTGTGCTTTGGGTAATAGTGAGAACTCCTGTGTATATTTGCACAAGTTCTCAAAACCCTGTGTAATGTCCATATTTTTTTTTTAATCTCTCTATTCATTTTTAAGAGGCCCCCATGACTCTTTAAACTGAGTTCTAAGTCTTGTTCTTACAAGACAACTCTTAGAAGGAAAAAAAAATAGCTTTTTTCTTAGCCATGTCCTCCAAGAGAAGGATAAACCAGAGAGGGAGAATGAGGTTGCTTTGACTACACTTCTTTTCCTGGCAGTTTTATAGTTCCTCACAAGTTCTGAGAATGGTGTGTATATATGGACTTTTACTTCCATCAGCCTTTTAATCCTTAGAGCAGCCAGTCTTTCCACCCATACTTTGCATTAAAGGAAATCTCATTTTTTTCCCATTAAAGTAGCCAAGTGAGAATAGCAATAGAGAATGGAGGCTGTTCTGACCATGGCAAGTTGGTATCTGTTAGGAGGGTGGAAAAGTATCAGCTTATTTCTTATTTTTCCACATCTTTTTCCTTTTTCTTTGTTCAAGCATGTTTTTATTTGCTTGAAGTATGTTGCAGCAGATGACTTTTATCAACAAGAAATTCTGAATCCACAAAGCAATCAGGTAGTGACCAATAGTCCCTGATGTTAGATACAGCCCAGTGCAGCTGCAGCTGATTTGGAAAGTCACTAAGACACCAGTGATGGTAAGCTGCACTTCCTAATGGAGGCACAGATTCAGCAGGAGCAGTGGCAGGGTGGGAATTGTGTGGGATAAATGATCTAAAGCCCTAACTTGAAGTTGACTTCTACTAGGTAGTTTACTAAGTCAGGACAGCCTAAGATTGCATTATACAGTAGCCTCAGGAGATAACTCCTAGCCTGTGGTTGGATGTGGGATTTTGAGAAGCTGCTAATGGTGCTGCTTTTAGTTTTCTCAAGTATGTTTTTGTCCACTTAAAATCAACTTGTTCAGAGTCACCTTTTGTAAAGCCTCAGTAGGCCAAAATATTTAAAGGGCAAGAGAGAGGAAAGAAAAAAGTTGAATTTCTGTAGATTGACAATTATATTCTAGTTGAATAGCCAACTTAGGAGTAGTGGAGATTCAGCTGAAGCTTCATGCAGCTTTGAGCAAGTAATGAGCAAGTTAATGCAGGGACTGGAAATGGTGTAGCTACATCAGCACATTGCTGAACTGCTGCTAATTAGCTCTGCTGACAGAGCTGATTAGGTCCAATGGAGGGCTATATTAACAGCTCTAGTCCTTACAGGACACCAGTCAAGCACCTCTTGCTGCCCTTTGCCATGTAATAACACCCTCTGGGATCACTTTGTGCTGGGCTCTGTTGTCAAATTAGATGTATCCCAAGGTATTTTGGTGAATCACACATTGGCAAGTTGCAGAACAGGAAAGAAATTCTTTCCAAAAATATCAACAGTACCAGCAGGGACAGGAACAATATTCAGAGTAGGATCAATAATTGGTGTCAGATTCCGCCTTGAAGGATGCATAGCCAATGCAGCTAGGCATTAGTTTGATGTCCAGTTCTTCTGCAAAGTGTTTATAATTAAGGTGTTATATGACAATATTGTAATTTTGTAACGGTACAAAAAGTGTTGTTGCAGAAGCCACTGGCTATACTGTACTGCTAGCCAAGGTATTTTGCTTGTATATGAATGTTACTAAAACCAAACCTGTCCCTCTTCCCCTTAAATTTAATGGTGAACATGGAATAACCTGAGTGCAGGCTCACAACCTGTGTTTTCAGAGTGAGGAGTGCATGGTTACATTTAACATTAAGGAATTGCTGACAGCTTTGGCCATGAAATGTTTAATTTATTTCTCACATAATTTAAAATAAACGATAGACCAAATGACCTAAATGAGGCAGGCATTATATCTGTTTAATCTTAACTTTAAGTCCTAGCAGAAGGTTTATCATATTTTAAACAGTCTTTCATTATTAGGTCAGTGATAGAATGCAGTTTGCTAGTGACTGAATTTTCATTATCCTCAATTTTGGTCTTTAGATGGCTATGATTGTTTATTGTGCCCTTTTAATAAAGTGAATAAATTAAGAGAAAGTAAATCAGAAGAATTTGTTATCAGAGGAGAGTGACAGATGTTACTGAGTTCAGGTAGAAGGCAAGAAAATGGAGGAAGAAGATTGATGGAATGAGGTGGCAGTGTTTTGAAATTCAAAGGCACAGATATGAAAGGGAATACTATTTTTGAAGGGTAAGGGACTTAAGTTTGGTATTTTCAGTTACAATTCAATCTACTTTGTGAATCTCTTTAACTGTCAATGCTTGGCTTTAATACAATTTTTTTTTTTTTCTTCCCAAGAAGAAATCAGAGTGACTGTTATTCATTGCCTAATGGTAGCTGATGGTGTCAGTCTAAGATCTTTAAAACCAAATACAGTCCAAAGCAGTCAGCTAGCTTTACCTGAGCTGGGGAACATCATCTGGCCTGGGATGGAAATCTAGGTAGACAGACTTTTCAGTCAGTTCTAGTCTCAGAAACTATTAATCTATCTGGAACTGCCCGTTCATTTATTGCTAGTGTCAAAGTGTGAGATCACTTGTCAAAAAGACTGTTATTAGTCGAAGCCAAATAACCCCTCATTACCCAAATGTTCCTGAAGGAGGAATATAAAGAAAATCCCCAAACGTGTCTACTGTATTTTGGTGGCAATGGACAGATCTTCCCAGATACGTGCAGATTTAGCTGTACAAGCAGCCCATGAGAAGGGCAATCCCATTTGATTTATTTTCTTTTATATGTTAAAGCTGTAATGTTACAGACATGTATCAAAAGATTTTCAGCCTTGACATCTGTGCACTATGTCAGCCTTCAATGCTGATTCCTACCTGCATTACTTGTATTGTAATTCCATGTTTCTAAGCACGTGACGTTCAGCAACAGCTGAAAAGATGCCCTCTGCTGAAAGAGAAATTTCGTTATTCTCTTTGGTTGTGGTCTCAAGTTAATATCTGAGCTGTGTATTCACCAAAGTAAATACATGACAATTCCTTTAAAAGCTCTTTTCCTCCTTAACCTCCTACTCCCAAATATAAGCCTAGACTGCCAATATTCATGCCTTATTTTAGTCTTTGTATAGGACAGGGTGAAGGACCGAATGCTGAATGCTTTTACTAAATAAAAAGCTGTTTTGTGTTAGGAATCAGATGGTATTCCAAGATGGACAGATTTGCAATTATAGTTTTGTCCTGGAAATTAGGATATTTGAATCATCTTATGTGGCAACTTCAAAATTTTCTCTGTCACCTGAGGAAATATGTAAATTGTGCTTCATTTTTTTTTCCTGCTGCTATATACGTTTTTCAGTATTGCGTCTTATACCAATTGATTTGTGTTTTTTGTTTAATCTAGCAATATCAAATTCTAGCCTTTCAGCTACAGAACACAACTGAATGGCTTTGGAATTGATACAACAGACACTGGCCTGATATTTTTGGAGTTTTTTAATTAATTTCTATCTTGTCATGACATGCCTGTTGCTATAGAATAAATTGAAACAGTTGGAAAATAATGTTCCACTACTAATTTATATTCTGAGTATTATCTAATGTCAAAATTAGAGGCATACAGTTGTCTTGATGCAGGTGAATCAAAGTTTGCAGTGTCAAGTCCAATTCTGCTTCTATTTAAGATGATAATAAATCACCCACTGAGCTCTGCTGTGCACGTTGTGGCCTATACTTTGTGTTGTTACAGCTTGTTTAAATCTCTAATGAGGACAAGAAATAATATATGCTCATATTATGGTTTCATTATACAATGTAAAATGTCTGTAGGAAAATACATATCTAGTCAATCATCAGTTTGATGAAAAATTTTCTCTTTTACTGGGTAATGCTCCATCACTTTGATACCTTACAGTCAGATTTTACATTCACCTCATGTCCTCTGTGTCTACAAAACAGCACAGACAAATAAGCTGGTGTCCAATGCCATTATAGTGTATACTGTTAGAGCCCATATGGTGTTAGTTTCTCAAAAAATAAACCACACTGAGAACCGTTGGATACATACGTGGGCCTTTTCCAGTTCCTCTTGAAGAAATGTTATATAAAAATACTTTAGAAGAGCAGTAATGCATGCTTTATATAAAACAAATGAACCTATGATGGATTAATAATTTCAACATTACTTTTAAAGATCAAATTTCAATTAAGGTTTAGTAAACCACATACTGTAGTTTAGTAGCTACTTTAAAATCAGAATTACAAAACTCTAAAGCAAATTTCTAGAGCAAGACAATGTATATTCTGCCTAGCTATCATATTTGTGCTAATGCTTTAATGTATATGCTGGACAATCCCGACTGTGTCACCTTTAATTATTCTTTTATATGTACTATATAGACAAGCTTTTAATCCTTTAGGAAGTAGAATCCTTACCCGCAGCTCTAGAAAAACAAGCGGAAGTTCAATATCTCAACATGGTTGTGTTCTCTCTCATCAACACCTAAAGCTTCCTATGGGCATTCAAGGGTCATCCAGGCAGTTGTAAGGCAAAAGGTCTTTTAAAACCACATGCTGTTTCATAAAATGAAAGCATGATATCCTTTTCAGTGGCAAATTAAATAATACACTTTTCAAAATATCCAAGCTACTATCTAGACAGTATTTTCAGGCTTCTCCAGGTCAATGCATTAGGATGCTTGTTATCTTTGAAGTGATACGCAAGCATGTATGTCCTAACTTGACCCATCTGAAATGTTTATCTACAGGAGTCTATATTTACAGATGCGCCATATTCATCTGATTTTATTTTTATTTCCAAACAGGAGAAATTAGTAAGGGAAAGGACTTACGTGAAGTCTTTGAACTTAAGTGCTACTTATTTTCACTGTTAGAAATGTCACCAGGATTTTCCAAAAAGATTCTAAGCTGTTAAACCTCTTGCTATAACAGATTAAAAGGAATTGCCCAAGAGGAAGAAAACAAGAGCAAAAAACTGGCTTCCTCAAGATTAGAGGATGATGTTCCTGACTGAATGTCCAGCTGGGATAACTTTATTTCCCAGTCCTGTATTTTTACAGGGTCATTTGAAAAGTCACTGATTTGCTGTCTGCCACTAAAACAAAAGAATACTAAACTAAACCATGGGAAATATTCTATATGATAGAAAATCTATCTGCATTTCAGGAGCTGTCAAAGTGAAAAATGAAACCACAAGCTTGGCCTTTAAAAATATTAATTTATTTTAAAAATGAAATGTAAAAAGTGCTGGGAAAGAAGTAACCTTATCTTCAGGAAGAAGCAAGCAAGGCTAAGTCCCTATTACATTTCCTAGATCTCTGATGGCACTTTCTTGCCAGCTTTAAATCTAAAAAAGGATGTAATCATCAATTCTAACCACCATAAAATCCCTGAAGTATTTTTGCTGTGTTATTAATGAGGCAGTCATCAAATGTACTAACCAGGGTTTAAGGTATTATATTTTCAATGGCCTTATTTATTAGTTTTACTGAGTGATGTGGATTCACGTCAGTGTTAACCTAGAGCAGTATTTTTAAATTGCAGCCATGTCTCACTGACAGAAGAAAGCAGTAGCCATGTAAATGTAAAAAGAAAAGAAAAGGGAAAAAAAAAAAACAGTAATTGGTGACTATATGGCTAATAAACTGTCAATATCCTGCAGTATCTAATGTACAGTTTTTCTATAAAGTCACTCAAAGCTTATTTTTAAATACTTATTAAGGATTAGGGACCTTTCTGCAAGTTTTAGACTATTGATTCCATGTAGTAAACTATTACCAATTGATGAATCTATGATCTTTATCCACAATAAAATAATACCATAAAATCATATTTCTGTACTGTTTCAGGTGATACTTTGATATTGTTTTTGTCAAAATATGTTGCAAATTTTTATCACAAATTATATATCTTAATTTCCTATATTTGGTTTTTTAGGCTTGACTTTTTTACCTAATATGCATAGTACAAGTGAGAGAAAAAAAAAACCTCCACTAGCATGGAAAGACTGAAGGAGGTAATAAAACAGACAGGAAAGTCCTGGCGTGGCTGGTCACGCACCCTGAAGGAACAACAGCACCTCCTGAAAGATGAGGACAGGAGAGCCGGATCCTCCCCTGGTATAACCTACCATGTTTTCCTTGCTTCTCGGTAGGCTGTGCAAGTTCATACCAGCTGAGATTGTGATTCTGAATTCTTGCTGGTTAATGCCTATTGTATAATCTGTCCTTGCAGATAAAGGGTATTGGAAAAGTAGTAATGAGCCAACTGTTTACAGATATGGACTTCTGTGTTCATTGTCAGTCCAGCATCAGGGCTGATTACTGCCCAGAATTTGCTCTAGTTTCATTTCTTAGTGACAGCTAGTTGATTCTTCCATTCTAGATGAAAGTTTCCCCAATTTTCAAGTCTACTAATGGACAATTAATTCTGAATTGGTCTTGCAGAAGAAAGGTCTTGCAGGCCATGAGAAAGGCATGTGCATTGCTCTTGAGAAATTCCTCTTCTCTCCTGTTTGAGAGCTTCAAACACTACTGGCTTTAACACACTTCCTTTTGACTTGTAGGGGCGTTTATTCTTTCACCTTCTTCATTTTGAATGGGAAGCTATAATGTCTGTGTTGGTGAGATGGCTGGGTTTTAGTCCTTTTATAGGTGGATGAGATGCAGCTTTACACTGATTTTTATTGGAACAAGATAAAGGTCTGCCTGGACAAATTGCAGATATGAATAAAAATGACCGTGTACATCCCTTCGAAGCCTAGGTTGGTGGTAGAAGTATTTTTGGTAACACAGCAGTGCTAGTGACAGATTTCCAGAATGTGTACCGTAGTTTGCCTTTAAAATTTCCTTCCCATTGATCTCAGGAGGTAAAACAAAATGAACACTGTCCTGATTTTTGCCTGTGTTTTGAAGAAAGCAAAACTCATAATGCTGGTTAGATGGCTTTAACCAGTTAATATAATTATCCCATTTCAAATATCTGACTGTACTGAACTGAGGAATGTATATAGAAGCCTTTCACATTGGTGTTATGATTCCATTTAGAAAGTGACAGTAAAATGGTGTTGGGACTCACTGCACTGTTTTCAGCTTGGACTCACAAATGTGAGCAAAGCCTAAAGTGTTCTCCAATGTTTTTTCCCTCAAGTCTTTTCCACACATCTAACAGACACCAGATAACTGGGGCAGAGGTATTTGGCAGAGATGTGGCTGCCTTGCTTAACAGCTTGTCATTGGTACCAGTCAGAGCTCAGAACTTTTCACACAATTTGCTACTCAGATAAACCAGTGGGAAATTGTAATATTTCCATCAGATGTAGACAAAAGGAAGGAGGAATTGTGTCTCTGTAGTTGGCATATATGGCTGTATGAAAAGTGAAAGGCTGTGTGATACTCCTACCCCCAAATGGTCTAATCTGTCTGCTTTCTGTAGATACTGGGAATATAATAGGAAGAAATCCACCAAGGACATTGTTTCAAGTGTCTCCAATCATGGCCTGCCATTTAATTTTTGCCTGTATGTTGTCATTCACAATCTATGCTAACTGCCAAATATTAAAGCTAAATTTTTGGCATAATAGGACTAAGACACAGCTTTTGCTCCCTTGATTTTTTTTTTCTGAGATTCGCCTTTAGTCAGTGTGTATTGAGCTTTCAAATTATTAATGCCTTCAAATTTGCCAACACAAACTACTGCATGGATGGACAGAAGTTAACCTAATCATAAGACAGTAATTACAGTAGTAAAATGTATATTGTAATTCTGCAATTACACATCAAAAATATAGTATGCAGCTCAGCATCATTCTTCTTGAAATACTGCCTATGATGAGTTTTTTTTTCGAGTCTTTTTTCTTTTTTTCTTTTCCTTTTTGTTCTCACCTCCCACATGCTCCCAGTTTCTGTTGTTAGGCTGCCACCTAGTAATGGAAATGAATGAAAAGCTGTTAGATAGAGAAAAGAGTAAGCCCACAGCACAGAGCCCTTACAGTACAACCACTGCAAACCAAGAGAAGCAGAGCCTTTAGTTTGTCCTTTGCATTCATAAATACACCTGCCATTTCTTTCTGAGGTTTAATTTTCCTTGCAGCTTGTTTTAATACTTCAACCAAGTGGAAGTTCAATATAGGAAAGTATTGTAATGAATATTTCCCATTGTTTTATTTCCTAGCACCATAACCAATGAGGCAAATAATCCATGGCCATTAAGCTTTCTGTATAAAGAATTGGAAGGTATGCAGAGCTTACAGTAGCATGAATAAGAGATCCTTCCTTATGACTTCCAAGGTTGACACACAATATTTTTCAAGTGTGCTTGATAATCTTTCAGTCTTGATCTATTTAATATTAGAAAGTTTTTATGACTTCTTCTTCTTCTTCAAAAAAAGTTATATATCTTTTGGCCACTGAGAAATTCAGGGCAAACTTTACAAATGGCTTAAATATTTTTTATATAATTTTTTCATTTTTTTTATCAGTGAAACTCAGTTGTTGTCCCCCAGCTAAAAAGATGAGGTCATGAGGTAAAAAAAAATAAAAAAATTCCTCCATCTAAACACTTACATATCAGACTTCACGTGATCATTACAGAGCCCTGTCACATCAAATAAAAGGTAGTGATTAAATGGTAGAAACTAAGTACTTCCTAGGAGCTTAGAGGATTTAAAGTTAGTCTCAGGAAAATGAGTATATGAATGTCGATTCTTCAGAAAATCTAATAAACAAGGATATACATAAACCAAACTATCTATGCAAATATCCCCACAGCCTATTCCCTTTAAAATTCTGAGGCAAATACTCCATTTAGAGTCACTCTGAAAAAAGTAGTCAGCAACTGACCTGACCTGAAGCCTTCCCCTTCCTGCTGCCTCCTAAAGCAATTAAGCTTTTGTTTTAATTGGAACACTCAGAAAAGATTATTATATCAAAAAAAAAAAAAAGAAAACCATTGAATCACAGAAACCTTGTCTGGCAGAGATAAGGACACGTGCTGTTTTCTTTTACTGTAGTGCTGTATTTGTGGAGTGCAGATTTTCAGCTAGGCAGCCGAGCTGGTCAATTAGTATGGCCAGGGAATAACACGAGGGATATGCACATCAGCCATCTGAAGCAAGGAAATTGTACAAGTCGTTATAGAAATTGGGAGGGAGTCTTAATCTTTTCATTTATAACTAATAGAGAGGAAGTGGTGGGAGTTAAAGACTAGGAACTGGAAGTCTCAGTCTGCTTCCAAGTCCATGAGTGATTCTCAGCCTGACCGTGGTCATGTCATTTATCATTGTTTCAATTAACCTGTCTGTGTTGCGTTGCTGGATCCAGTTAATGGATGTTTCTGGTGGACATCAAGATTGTCATGTAAAGTTGCATTTCGGTATCATTATTTCTAGTATTATACTGCATGCTAAATAGATGTCAGTGCGCTGTAACAGGAGCATATTTCTCCATCACAGGTTTAAATGGTACATTGTTTAATAGCTGCATGCTTACTTTGGTGCAAGGCTTAGATAAAGAACTCATGTTAAAAAAAAGAAAAAATGGCGCTTCTAAGGATGAAATCCTTGTTCTATTTGAAGATCCTTAACCGATGCTTGTTATTTCTATTACATTCATTGGCTTGAACCTGTACAACTGCCTATGTAGGAATTAATGGTGCATCATAAGCATGGATTTCTTACAGGCTTTGACTTATGGCAAACAGGGCATCTCTAGACAATCGAAGGATACAATCTGACATTCTTTTAATGTAAGTGCTTTTGGAGGACTTGTATTATGTCTAACAGGTATGGTCAACTGTGCAATTTGAATATCGATGGGAGATCGCTCAACTACTTTGTGTTAAAATGCTTAGATTCTGTGCAAGCATATCTCAGAAATATTGGTGAAACTCAGTGTAACTCTTAAAAAAAAAAAGGCAGAAAAAAAAAAAAACCTTTGTAATTCACATTAGAAAAGCACTTTTAAATTCTCTTTCTTATTTTCCTCTCTTTTTTTTTTTTTTTCCCCCTTTTTTGGTGCAGTACTGTTTTCCTTTAAAGTGCTCCTCTCCTGAGTATTGTTAGGGATTTTGTTTTTCTTGATCACAGTAGTTGAACTCATCTGCATTTCTAAGTCCCAAGAAAGTGTAACACATCCATCCTGGGACACACTGTACTCCAGGGCACATTCAGACCTTACAGTTTTTAACACGTTGCATATATCACTATTGGCCAAGAATCATGCATTTCATTCAGCATTTCCCCATCAAGCCTGGAGAACTGCAGGCAGTTTCACTCCCATGGAGAGAGAACCTTGCTCAATTTTGTCTCCCATTGTGATATCCCTCCTGACAGGAAGCACAGCTGAATGTGTGAGTTTCTCATTCAGTGCCTTTAAAATATTTTTAGAACTGGGGTAGATGCAGAGAAGGCAAAGCTGGAGGAGAGGGAGGATAGTGGAAGATAGCTGAATTCTGCCTTGATAATCTATTACCAGCCTTTAAATTCCCTGAGAGAGAAAGATAGATGTTGATTTTTTTTTTCTGTTTTACTTTCATCTGTGTACAATAGTTCTGCTTTAATAAATTAATACATAACTCATATAAAGTTTGTTTTGTATTTTCACTAATAATTGCATTCCTGCTTCAATAAACAGGATCTTACCAGGCTTCTGATACTGAACATTTGACAAAGGCAGTCATTTTCAGTGTCAGTCTTCATCTGTTTGTTAAGCTAATTATTTCACTACATGCCTTCTAGCCTGCCTTCCAATCAGCTCCACTTTTTGTAATGTTAACTCAGCGTTTTTTACCTCTAGAAATCTGTTTAACTCAGTGACCTAGATAGGCTTTTAAGGCAGTAGAAAATTAAATACTAGTTTTGCATTTGTTTCTTATGAATTTGAAAATTCTCTGTTCCTTTTCTTCGTCTCTCAATAAAGTTTATGCAAATAATATTAAAATTTATAATGAGACTAATATTTGTTAATCTTGGTTCAAATAGTGGATTTGTATTAAATTGTAGTCTGAAACACTTCCATCAAGAGAGGCGGGGGAGAGAGAAAGAGAGAGATATTGCTTGGACAAGTTTTATTACCATTTTACTCTTGTTAAGCTTGAATTGTCACTAAGATTATAAACCCTAATTTTTAGTATTCAATATTAATTATATTTAAATCCCATTAGATTTACAGTTGCCATGCCCATTTCGATTTTCTTTTCACAAAACTGTTTTGAAGTAGTTCCACATGAACCTGATCCTGCAACTCTGACTCTTTTGTTGGTTTCAGTAGGAGATTTATGCATATAAATTAATTATGTAGAAGATTCTTAGATTCAGTAAAGGTTACAGGACATTCCAGATTGACTACTTCTTGTAGTCTCTGACCTGCAGAAATGTCAGGAATTAGATCTTGATCTGACTGAGCTTATCAAATGTACCATTGGTTCTAAAAGCTGTTGAAGGACATCCTTAAATATGAACTGTGGGATTCACGCATTTCTCTGGTATTCATTCAAGACAGAAAATGCTAATCTGTAGAGAACTGAAAAGGTGCCTCAGTCATTTATTTCGTGTTATCACAAATCTTGATGACGTGCCAGACAGTCATACAAAATTACATTTGTCTACATATGTCTGGGATGCACTGCACTGAAAGGATGTTGGTTGCAGTGCAATCCAGTTTGTTTCACGCTATTAAAAGCTCTTCCCTTGCTTGTGGGCAAACTTATTTATCAAAACATTTGGAGTATAGCCTGAATTTATCTGTACTATAGCTCTGTATTTGTCTTCTGACATATGAGTTACACTGAAATACCATGCTGGGGAATACAAGGATGTATGGATCCCTTCAGACATCCACACTACTTGGATCAGGCCTCCAGCCACAGGCAGTAAGCAGGCACGAACAGATGGATGGGGATTTGGCAGAGCTGAGACAACCAAAATGAACAGGTTAAGAGCGTGCCATAGACACATGGAGCACAATATGCTGCTGGATGAGTAGCAGGCTACTACTTCCCCTTCATACCAAGAAACAAGGGGAGCAGGACAGGGCTGTTATTTTGAAAACTCCCTGTGCCACACTACTTCCATGGCTAATATAAGCATGGTAGTGCTTCATAGATCCACAGATACAGCTACTACTTAGCAATTTCTAGCCTTGAAATACTCCTTTAATAATGGCACAGATGTCTCCTCCCAGTTCTTTAAGGGAGACAAGTATTCCTTCCTCCACTTTATTTTCCTGCTATGAGTGCCTCCCATCCCATTCTCTTCTTTGTTGATTTTATTGTTTTTAGTCTACAAGAACTGTCTGGAAATGGCACTTCAAGTTTGCAAAACTCTTCACAAGTAGTTCCTTGACCTCTCCTTAGTCCCACATCCACTTATATCCTACTCCATATACTCACCTGCCCTCTGTCTCTCCATGCGGATAGAACTCATTCACTTAAATGAAGTTTGTTCTAGCTTAATACAAAGCAGCAGACTTCACTTAGTCTTTAACATTTATCTATATTCCTTTCTTAATTCTTCAAATCACTTTTTTTTTTTCTTTTCTTTCCTCTTTCTTTAGTGTGTTTCTTTAGTGTGTTTAGTGTGACTCCTCATGAAGGGAAGTTGCATATAAAACCAGGCCTCCTGATACTTTCTGGCATTAAGTAGCATGAATGAAGGATATTTTGGTAGAATATTTAGTGTACAATGTGTTTTGCAGTCTTAGTTCATTGTAACCTTATTTATACCAAATATGTAGATTTTGCTAAATTATATATGATCTAAACCAGTTACAAGAAGGCAATATTAAAAATGTTAATTGAATGTCTCATTATTAAAGCAGCATAAGATTTCTTTGGACCTTTGCCAGTGCAATATCCTGATTTAAATGATCGAATGATTAAAATGAAATTGTATCACTGAGTGTTTCTCCCTGAGGAGATAGTTGTGCACTCTGCTTCCCATGGGAACGTGTCACTGAGACCTGTTGAAGCTGAAGGGAACTTTCCCACTAATTTTGCTGGTGAGGATGATCACAAGTGCCCCTGGTCTGCCACAGTTCAGACCTTCTGGCAGAATATTTCCTTGAATGGGAAGGCCAGGATGGCAGATCCTCAGGAACATGCCATCAGTGTTTTGTGGTGAACCGGGAGGTCAGGGGGAAGCAGACAAAATTAGCCAAATATTTACTTTTTGAGAACAATTAATTCAGACAAAAATTTTAATGAGTGCCACGGCATTACAGCAAATAAAAATATAATGTACTTCCTATAAAGCAAAATTTATTTCAGTGAAATAAAGTCTTCAGCAAGGCTTTGTGCCAGAAAATCACTCTGCTAAACATTTAAAAGAACATGCAGCTGCTTAACTGTACAGATGAGAAGGCAAGTTTATATCCCTATATTATTTCTTATTATTTGAGCAGTGTGTCCCGTATTTTATGTCAGGTATGTGCCAGGGTTCTGATTAATATGCCTTTTTGTGAGATTTTTTATTTAAACGCAGAGCTATGCATTTATTCAGTCTTCCAAAATCCTTGAAAGGAAAATTCTTCTGCATGCATGATCTTTCCACACTTACTTTTTTATTTTCTTTTGATTTTCCCCTGGGTCACCACATTAAATTCATACTATAAGTAGATTTTATCTTGGTATGCTAATAAAACAAATTAATTAGAAATCTGTTATTTCTTTTACAGTGAATGTGTAAAGCTCTTGATGATTGATTTACAGAAAGAAGCTGTGTATAGTTCTGGTGCACAGACATAAACTTGTAAGAGAAGCAAACTTTAGCAGTTAATATTATTTATCAATAGCAACTGTGCTATAGTGGAAAATCTGTACAAGGCACTGAAAGAGTATCAGACATTTAGTCTGAGAGGGAGAAAAACCAAGAAATCTTGGTTTGGTTGCAAGAAAACAGTCTGACTTGGGGGGGGCAGGGTGTCCTAAGATTTTTTTTTTTATTTGTGGATGCTCTCAGAAGATATAAGTAGGATTATGAAAGGTTTACAAAAATAAAACTTACTAACCAATGCAGAAAGTGTAGGAATTCCAAATAAGGCATGTAATTATTTTTATCAAGAAAGAAAGCTGATAAAAAGATACTTAGGATTAAGTAAGAAAAGAATGAAACTGGAGAAATTTGTAATGGAAAATTTTGTTTTTACACCTTTCATCAGAAAGTAAATCCTATGGAGGGGTTGCTTTTCCACCCCATAGTGTGATAAGCCATTTTGTAAAACAGCAATAGTGTAAATGAAATCCATTTTACATCATTTTCCCTTGGATGATTTAGAATTAGATCAATTTATATTCTGCAGCTATAACCCAATGAGAGTATAAATGCAGCCACTAGAATTGTTTTTGTCCATGGGCAAAGCTGGTATCATTTACTGATTCATTACACTCTCAGCAGGGCCCTTTATTTCAAAAGCTACCTGGAATTATTATTGGCAATAGAACACTAAAGTAAAATAAGATTTGCATAAAAAATTAAAGTTAAAGGGAAAATGATAATAGTGATTAAAACTAACATTTGATGACTATTTTGATTGGAATACCGTGTTTAAATGTCTCAAACAGACATGGACGGTTTTTTACCCTCTAACTCCAACTTAGAATGCACCTATTTAACTAGAATATTATGTCCCTAACAATATGCCTGAAATAATAGACAGTGCTTCTGTTAATATTTAACAATATAAACATCAGGCAAAGGTTGTACAACTGGAATTATAGAATATGCTTTTTGCATTAGGATAATAATTTTAGAAATAACCTCTGTCCATCTAGGCCTGCTGATGTACGGTTGTCATAGCAAGTCAGTAATTGAGTTTTCTGGGCATTTTGACCACCGGTACAAATTTGCAAAGCAGATTACACAGCAGAAACACAATTTCCATCCTGACCTTTATAACACTGCTTTCTGTTGTGGGAATTGGAATGTTTATGGAGGGAAATACAGCCTAAGTGCACCTAATTTGTAAGAATGTGATTTCTGACATTAACCCAGTAAGCTTCATTTTGATTCATTTGATAACAGATTATGTAAAGATTTAGCATTAGGAAGGTTGCATAAAACTTACTATCTTTTGTTACCTAGGTGGAGAATATTGGTTTGGGTGATTATAAATTGAAACTGAAGGAAACCTTCCACGTTCAGCTGCTGTATAAAGATCCTCAAGAAACCTGTTTCCCTGTGATCAGTCACAGACCTTAACATGTTCTCATACTTCAGTATAAGCTGGGTATAGGAAAAATGTTAAGTTTTTGTAGATCTAGACAAGCTGTTTGGGGGTAAGGATGAAGCATCTACTTGAAAAGCCTTTGTAGCAAGTACCTCCAGATGCTTTATGAGATGATCCATACTTGTGACTGCCATAATCTCTTGACTGCCTTTGAAACTTTGTGGGATCTGTCAGTTCTTGTCCCTGCTGTTGTCTCCTCTTCTGGTCTCTGGAGTATGAGCTTTCTGGCACTGGCTCCATACCTAAAGGCTAGCAGTCTTGCTTGTTGTGGATGGGAATGCTATTTCTGTATTAGCAGATAGAACAGACCAGAAGAAGCAGATCCATAGAGCAAAACAGTTGAAGCTGAGGACCTGACATCCATACTGTGTCCTGCAGTTTTTAACTTGAGACAGCTCTACTCATGTCCCCTAGACTGAATCACACTGAAAGCTGGGAGCGCGTTAGATGGCTCCTGGGGCACATTTTCCAGTCGGATTTCAGCTGAAAGCAATCCAGCTGCCACACGCCAAGACCTCTCCATGATGCAAATTGAAGTGTAGTAAGCATGAACAATGGGAAAATCCACTCCAAATGGTATTTGCTAATCATTGCAGACACAAGTGTACACAAACCCTGCATGGCACATCGTTGGGCAGCCTTCTCTAGGATTGTTATTGTCAGCTGGATGCTTTTAAATGGACTTAACTTGCCTGAATATCCATCTAGGATGTGATGTTTGATGAAAAGGTGAAGAAAGGCATTGTATGGATCTGTGATGTCTCAGAATGACAAACTAGATTAGCACAAGTATTGCATTGGCATCCAGGCAGATCTCAGTGGTATAAACTTTGTTAATCTAAATTCATCTTTAGCAAGACGATAGACTGTTCGATGGTGATGGATCATAAAATAATCAGCATTATGTTTCACTTAGTTTCCTGCAATGTGTTCCTGCAGAAATGTGTGCCAGTAAAAGCAGTTTGGGAGTACAAAGGCAATTAGTGTCCAGGATTTCAGCTTTGTTACTGGTGTGTTACTTGGTTCAGAGGTGATTTTGGGAGGAAAGAAACGTGCTGGGACAGGGTTTAGGCTGAACACAGCTTCAGATTTTATCTTTGTCTTGTTCAGGTTCTCCTCTTGACATTTTAGGAATATAAAGGTCAGACTGAAAAAAGTCCTGCCCTTTTTTTTTTTTTTTTTTTTTTTTTTTTTTTTTTTGACACACTTGTGAAAGGCAGTATTTACCTTCAGGAACTCTTGAGTATCCTCCTCCTAAGGCCGGGATTCTTAAACCCGATTCAGTTTCAAGGAGGATCTGGTTCAAGCACTGATAAGCATACTTCACAGGTCCTTTTGTTTCTTTGCTCAGCGAAGGATTCCTGTGTTTCAGGGCTGCAGGTATAGTGTATGTTTATCAACGAGCTCACTGATAACTGATGTTGGCTGCTGTCCACACAATTTAGGAAAGCAATTTGTTTCCTGTAAACAGAGGGGAGTGCTGACCAGCTGCATGTTATTGCTGTTGTATGAAATATTTATACCATGAATTGATTTCCTCGCCATGGGTTAAATGCTTAGAATTTCTCATTAGTCGCCAGCCCTGTGTTCCACAAGCGCATGCACAGACACCCTGTTGCTGTTACTGATGAAGATTTCCCAAATTCTAATGTGATTATACCTGCAAAAAGGAAGGAAATATTTCCTTCAGTATCACAGTTTGGTGAATCTAGGGGCTCTTTTTTAAAAGCGTGTGTTTTGGGAGCATGTTCTCTCATGCTCTTGATGCCATAATGATTTGGAAGCACCCTCTTGCACTTAGTTCTGTGTTGTTTTGAATGCAAACCTGTAGTAACCCACCAGTTTTACAAGCAACACAGCATCTTATGTTGTGGTATGAAAGCATACATGCGCGGTCATTCATAAACAATTACAGCTTAATAAAAATGTGGAAATAAATTTGGGTAGCCAGTCAGCACAGCTGTGATGATTTATGCTGGGCTGAGGGTCTTCTCGGGCTTGATACTTTGGGATTTTCTCCTGATTTTTTCCTCTTAAAGTTACAGCAGAATACCTTCACTCATCTCTGTGTACTGACCTTTATTACGTGACCTTAGCACCCTTCATATGCTTACAGAATCCTCTTGGCAGAGGTATTTTAATATAGAGGTATTTGAAAAGCTGTCTCTACTGATAACCATGATAGGTTACTGTGTTGGGGAAATTTGCCTCTCCTTTTATGCTTATTTTTAACCTATGGCAGGGACTAAGAGTGATTAAATTATATGCAACTAAAATTTATTAGAACAACTTTGCCCTTCTTTCTCTTTGCAAATTGTCTGCAAACAGATTGTACGACTCTAATGTTTCAGTTAACGGCTGAAAATTATTTGAACTTTTTTTAGCAAATATCTTTTGGTCTGCAGATTATTTGAATCACAAATTGTGACTGTTAAAATGAAATATATAACACTACAAATAGAGCTGATTGGGTGTTACAGGAGAACAATTTTTTAGGGAATTTATTGATATGTCAAAATGAATGTGTTACAGAAACATGCCTATTTGGGGAAGACAAACAAAAACCACTTTCTTGAGAGAAATATCTGTAATCCAGAAAGGAATTCTTATTTTGAGTGCTGCTGATAGCTAGCTTGAGGCTTGGTTCTTTCTGAAGCAGGTGGGACAGTCAGGTTGAAGTCCTTGTTCATACAGGAGAACAGGATCTTTCCTCCCCTCCTCTGGTGGAGTGTGCTGATGCAGACACTTCATTCTGAGAAAGCAGTTTTGATGCTCTCTGCAAAAAATAATTAAGTTGGCAGAATTTATAGTAGTTTCAATATTACCTTAAAAATGTATTAATAAGGACTAGGGCGAACGGTGGCTCCTACACCTGTCAGTCAGACTTAAATTTTCTGATCATACATTCTGCTTTTTCATTAAAAAATCCTTGGAAATTTTGGAATATTAGCAACGTTACAGTGTTGAATAAATGAAGACATTAAGACTTGTAAAGCATTAAACATCAGAGAAACTGTTTGCCACCTGCTTCATCAATAGTTTCTTAATTAATGTGAAAAGTGTATGATGTTTTCTATCCAGCATCGAGTGTGTAAGGACTGGTAGGTATACAGTCAGCGAGGAATAGATATAATACCATGGTTACAGTACAGGTTTGGTTTCAGTACATGGTTTCACCATGGTTTCGCCATGGTTTCACCACATTTCACATGGTTTCAGTACATTAAAGGGTAGAAGAATACTTGGCACTTGGTGTGCAGGAAGGGTCAGGGGTTCTTTTGGGTATGAGCACTGTGAATGTCACAGTTGTCCCCTTAGGGGAATGCTGGCCTTTGGTATGCAGCAAACGGGAAAGAGCATTAGGGTGGCACTTCACTTTATGAAAAGTCAGCAGCATGGACAGTTATGGATAACTGAAAGGCTGCTCCAACATGGACAGGCTTCCTGCCCAAATTCTGTATGTGAATTACTCTCTGATTATAATCTCTGAATTACATCCTCCATCTCCTAAAAGCTATGCCTGTGTCTCTGGGGAAGGTACACAAACTCCATTGAGCCTTGAGGCAGTGAGCTGGGCTGCCACGTTAACACAGAGCCTGGAGAAACTTGGATTTAACAAGCACGATTATACATGTTCTTTAAATTCAGGACAATCTTTGGAAGAGCAGAGCAATAATGGCAGTGTTAATAACATGTAAATAGTGTTAATGACATGTAAATGCAAAAGGAATGCTTGTGTTTTTCAGGTCGTATAGTTGCAAAAGGACTGTAACGCTGTTTGCTATTTTTTAATTCAGACCTAGTATTGGGGAGGGGCGCTTGTTATAGCTATTACCGGCTGTTGACAGAAGGCTTAGGTGAGATGAGTGTGGTAGTTGTATTCCCAATACCTCCAAGTATATAATAATAATAATAGATTGATTAAAGGTTCTAAAATCAGCAAGAGAAGTTGTATAATAATTGATGCTTTCACACTGGAATGAAAGTTTTCAGCACTACTGTTTAATTGTGAGGAAAATCTGTTGTATTTTTTTTTCCTGGGGGGAAAAAAAAAAAATATGTGCAGTAGTCCAGAAGGAAAGCTGAAACAGCTTATGTTTAAAATAAAATTTAAAAAGTAAAATAATAAAGTATATATTTAGTGACATTCGAGAGTAGCTTCCTTGGGACACTGTGATTCTTACTCTGTAATGCTATTCAGATTTGCTATAGTACTTTATACTTCTAGTGCTGTGTACATGGAAAATGGTTCTTTTCACTAGCCATGGGCATCTAGTGAGTGGTTGCTGCAGTTCAACATGACAGCCTGTTCCAGACAGATTATACTTAGGAAAATATCGTAAAAATCAATGTAGAGGTACTGATTTCAATGGTGTTAATACCTTTTGCAACGATTAAGGATTTTGTTCAGAATATTGAATATTTGCTCTCTTCCCAGGGCATATTTTCAGTAGTAGCCTAACTGACAGCAACAATTCAAATAGAAAACTCAGAGTAAAGGGAGCTTCAGTCATTTTTCTGTCCTAGAAATTAGATTCCTGATCGGTAGCATTCTCAATGTAAGGATGATTCCTTAAGTGAAGTTGGTATCTGCGTAAATACTGTGGTGCTTGTCTCCAAGAGCCAGGATGGATACATGTTTCCTACAGTGAATGAGCAGTAAACAAATAGTTTTTCTCTGCAGGTCTCTAATATTTCTCAAAAGAAAGCCTGTCACCCCATCACAGTTGGCTGCCTTCTCCAAAATGATGCAAATTCGGTGGCAACTCTAAAGTGTAATTTGCATATATATGATTTGGGTCAAAATTGATAACTATACTGAAAATATTGGAAACATACACATACAGTTCCTGTATTTCCACACTAAATATAACAAACATATCCATATATATTAGGCCTGTAGTTTGGTCAGCATTGTGAAGAATCGAAGTTCTTATCCTCTGTGTCCTGTATATTAAATAGTCACAGGTTTCCTCTTGATGGGAGACAAATATCTCTGGCAGGAAGGTATACAGGAAGGTATCTATATCAAGCACTTTGGAACAATTTCTTTTATTTTTTAACAACAACTGCTGAAAGAGAAAATTTAGTCATCTTTTTGCTCCCAGATATATGTATGAACTATATCTCTCCTGTGGGTAGTAAACAGATATTGATTTTCTTCATAACAGAAGTACCTTATTACAGTGATCAAATTGTAGACCTTCCTTTATTATATAAAAAATTTAAAATTGGTGAGCTAAAGAGAATTTATATTACAAATTTGTTTTGGTTTTTGTATTCATCAAACTGTAATTCATGCTCTGAATATAAAGTCTATCTACATTGCCCTTTTTACACAGCAGCAATTGGCATTTAAAATAAATGCTGATATTATGATTATAAAAGCGTTATGTCTGTTAAAGCTGTTAATAGTCACATTACTTCATTTTTTTATTCTACATTTGTCAAAATCCTGACAGCATACTCAGTGTTAGATTGAATGTTGATATTGTTACTCAACAAGAAGATTGATTATGTCTTCACAGGATGTATTCAGTGCATACTACATGCAATTATCATCTTAAATGAACACAAGCATTTATTTAGCATTAACTGAAATTATTTAAATTCAAAGAATTTTTCTTTCTGGTTAGCATTATATTATAAAGGCATTAGTAACAACTATGATATGGTAGCATACTACTGATATATTAATATGCATGAATACATATAAACAGAATTATAAATAGAGGCATTGAGGCCTTGTTGCACTGTTATAGAAAATACTAATATCCACAAAATAGTACAAAACTCTATTGGCAGTAGGTATTATCTATTATTAGTAGATAGCTTGTAAATACACTTAAAACCCCTACAGGTGTTTTGAACATTCTGTACAAAGCTTGTTTCCCAAACAGTGTTTGTTTTGATCTTAGCAACTATTTCATGTGAATTTGGGAATTCCTATTCTCCCCTTGTTTTTTTCAGTGATGTGTTGTAGCACCAAATGAAGTCTGAGATGTTGTGACACTGTCTGCTCTTTTCTGTACATGCAATCTGTAGGTCTCTTACACTGTATGAAGGTCTCCAGCCAGGAGGAAACACTGGAGAGACAGTTTCTGGGACAGTTTCTTGTGAATCTGCATTTCTTACTCCACTTTTCTTCATATTCAAATAAAACATTTGACCAAAAGTTTTGAACTTCAGAAGTTAAGCATTTCATTATATGTTAGGCACATAAATAAATGTCTTGATTTTCAAAATGCTGAGTCCATAACCCCAGTGAAATGGTGCAAAGCTGCAAATGTATTTATTCATTGACAAACACTTCTGCTTGCTTTAGGAGCTTCAGGAGATTTGAAAAATTTGCTGTACCTCTTTTTGATGGTATAGAATAGCAAACTACATTTGCTCTTACCTCCTCTCACACATAAATGTAGTTACCATGGCCATCAAGTTTAGGTGAACAACAAATTATTCACTGTTTGGATATGTTTCTTTATTAAAGAATCATGCCACAACATGATTTCTGTTCCTCACTTTGGTGCTGCTTTTTGTGATCTTAATAACACATACCAAGATTTGAACTGTTACTGCTGGTGGTATGAAGCACTACCAATGGCTTGCACCTCTTAAGTCACGTAGGTTTTTTATTGTATCTGTAGGAAATATTAAACACTTAAACCTTGGCAGAAAACCATCATTATCTGGTTCCATTCTCCACTACCTACAAGTTATCATCTGGTTTATTCTAATTGCATGTATCTGCACTGAACTGTTTATTTTCCTCTGTTGTGATTAGATCCTGCTGGCTTTGTCAGAAATCTGAAAATCTAAAAAGTGCCTTTCTGGCATCTTGATGCTTACCGGTGCTGATCCAGCTATGTCAAGACGGCAGGGGAGTGCAATCTGATACCAGTGTTAGCACTGGTGAGAATGGCAGTGGGTGGACCTCCAAAGAAAAGCACTCAAGACATAGCTCACCTCCTTGGCAATCCAAACAATTTGCCAGCATCACCCCTGCCGTGGCTAAATGACTGCAATGAAAATTTATGGGGAAAGGAATGGATCTCCTGCTGTAATTATACAAACTCTCTCAACAGTGTTACCCTCCACACAGTCACAGCTGATAAATACTAAGCCACACAAAAAGCAACTTAATGTTTATTTATTCAAAATAATCTATTTTCCTTTTTAGCTGTAGATCCACTTTCTTGAGAGTTGATGCATATTTATGTTACTAATGTCTCATTATTCAAATAGCATTAATTGGATTGTTTTTCAGGAGTGTGTTCTAGGGGCTAGGTCAGTGCTTGGAGACACAGGAGGCCTGGGTTTAGTGACAGGCGATGTCAAGGTGGGGCAGCGGTCTGTGCAACTGTGGGTCCCCAAATCCTCCCCTATTAGTGGTGTGCTGTATTTCTCCCTGGACCACACAGTGTAGTAGGGATGGAGGAGGGAGGAAAGGCTGATGGTGGAGGTGAAGGAGGGCTGCTTTTCTCCTCCACGGCCCCCCTCCACAGGCACTCGTTTCTCACGAGGCAGGAGCAGGCTCAGGGAGAGGGAAGCGACTAGCCAGGCCAGCACTCCACTCGGCCCCGGTGGGCCCCGCACAGGTCTGGGCCCTCCATAGCATCCCCTGCTGAGGAACACAGATCCCCAACCCCATGTCCCAGGATTTACCAGTATTGTGATAAATCACACAATCCAAGTAATTGCTGCTAGTGACTAAGCTGAATTAACCGGGCTAGAAGCATGAAAAATGCTGAAAAGGCCTTTATATGCATCTCCAAGTGTAAAGAGAACCTCTGATGGGAACAAACCTCTGCCCATGGGTTTGGACGTGTTAAGAGTTGCTTTCCCTAACAAAGCAAATATTTGGTGACAGAACTAGATGTAGAAAGTGCTGCATAGCAGGAAAGTGTGAAGTATTCATAATGGTATGAAATACTACTCAAAATTCGATGTTTTTCACATTCCATTGCAAGCTTAAACATTGGACTCCTGTCACAGAAATTTCTGCTGCAGTAGACACAATTTCTAGCATAAATGGGCTTGCTTTCAACAGAAAATGGGACAGTTTTCAAAGGAAAAAAGGCCAATTTGTGGGTAAAAATGGGCCTCTTTTCGAGCAAAAGGTTTATAAACATGAAGCAATAAATGGCTTTGCAAGTTTTCCATGCAATAATAACAACTTGCTAATGAAAATAATGAAAAAGTTACAGTTAGGGGAGGGGAGAGAGGCTCCGTGCAGTTTTCAATACTTTGAAAACGTTTTAGAAAAGAAATATATGAAAACTGTAAATCTTGTTCCACTCTATAACTTGAATTTGTGTTTGAGAAATGTCAGTAATATTTCTTTGTGTATATTTCTCTTATGATATAAATCAAAATCCTGTTATGAGTTTGCTGCCTTCTGAGATGAATTTCACGGAACAATGTTGTAAGACTTAAGGAAATACTTTTCTTAGGATCCCCTTAGTGGCAATGGCACCCGATTTTCTAGTCCATATGTTTTTTGAACTAAATATATCTTCTGGCTTGACTCGTTGATTTCACATGCAAATATATTGCTTCATAATAGGTGATCAGATGAGGAACTGATCTTGTTGCTTTTGTTCTGGCCTAGAAATGCTTCAGGATTGAAGTACTAAGCAATTAGAGCCCCCCTTTTACTCATGCTCCAAGAAAGATGTTGTGATGTACCCAGGAGAATATACAAAGTACCATTTAGCGAATTCTTTCCAATCAGTTAGCTGTGAAGCAGATTGTGTGGCCCAGAGGTTGCTAACCTTTGCTTAGAGGTTGCTATTGTAGAGATGAAAATTAACTATTTTATAAATTTAAACGGTGAGAGGTTCTCTGCTGTGGGATAAGCCCTACTCCAGCTTCTTTGATTCTGCTTTATAAGGAAGCGTATGGGTGGCAGACAGATCACGGTGTTGCAATATGGAATTTCACACCAGTTTTCTCCCTGCCTGTTAATTCTCTGGAAGACTGTTAGCTGAAGGACATAGATGAGTGATGTCAAAGATGTGCAGCCTTGGTTCTTGTATGCACAGATGGCTGACATAGCTAGTCTGAGGTTAAAAAAGCACTTGAGCTGTGGTGCCCTAGCCACCCTTTCAGGTGCCATTATCTAGCATTGCTCCTGAGCTCCAGGCTTGTTTCTCAAGGAAGTTTTGAAAAACCACTCGAGCCCCGGTGGTCCGTACCATATAGCTTTAAAGGTGACTGCAGCACTTTCCCATCTGTGTCCTCCATTGATGATGCAGCACACATAGTCTTTGTGCAGATGGTTCCATATGAGGCGGCCATACAAATGTGGAAAATATTCATTTTCATTAGGTGCCCAGTCTTGTCTCCAGTGAAATCCATGTCAAAACACTCTGTGAGCTCCATGAGAGCAGGTTCTGATGCTAATAACTCCCTTTGATTGGATGTACTAATACTCAGTTGTCCAGTGAGCATACAGATGTACTTCATGTCTAATGCGAGAGAGGTGAATTACATATGCTGTAACATTTCCGCTGCAGTGCAGTGGCCGTAATTTATTTTTTTTCAAAGTCATGGCTGTTTTTCAGGGTAGGTAAAATAGAGGTTGCTTTTCCTCTGTGCAATTAGCTCTGTCTAGCTCTACAAGAAGTAGACAATCAGATCAGTAACCATGACACAAAAAGTGGCTTAACAGATGTAAAATTGTTAACATTACTGTTCACATTTGTTTTGTAGAATAACAGGCACTTGTTGCCTGTTTTAGAAACTACTTTCTTGTTTCGTACAGGGAAGCAAATTTAGATTACCATTCTAAATGCTAATATGCAGAATGAATGAGATTTAATAAAATAAGATGAATGAAATGAATGTATATGTAGATTGTGACATCAGTATTTAATTATATACCCATCATAATACTGAGGAGGTAAGCTGCTAGATACCGGTGCAGCGAAGTGAAAGCTTACTCTGAAAGAGCAGGTATATTTTAATTTCTTCCCTCTTTACTAATCTTCCTGAATATCAGGATAGGTTATATGCTGTTTACCAATATTCACCTGTATTCCTTCCTATTATATTCCAAATAAGGTTTCCATCCTAGCAGCTGAAGTTCAGAGAAGGTTTTGCTTCTGCTTTGCTAAAACCTGAACTACGTCATCGTATCCATTTCTATGATATGTTTTGTCAGACCAAATTAAGTTTCACATTTTGTAAATTATAATGTGAAGTAAAGTAGTATGTAATTGTTTGGTTTCTTGAACCCTTTCCTGTTCTGTTGTTTTTCAGACTATGGAAACCCCAAAATACGAGCTGGTTATAGGAGCTAAGGATATGGGAGGTTTTGATGTGGGGCTAACTGGAACAGCAACTGCCACTATTCTTATCGATGACAAAAATGACCATCCACCAGAATTTACCAAGAAGGAGGTAAGAGTTTGCCATCTGTGTTCTACAAACTGTTGCATGTAATTGTAATTAATACTGAAATGTTCCTTAATGGAAGAGGAAAATACTTAGACGTTTTTTAGCTCAATGGGATGGACTTTCCAAGAGCTGTTCTTTTACATTAATAAATTGGTATGCATCATTTCTAAAGCACATTGCAACCACAAGGTAAAAAATTATGTCAAGGGATATCATTGAGAGCTTGGCTAGTGGGATGAAAACCTGTACAATAAGTTTGCTAATGGTAACTTTCTCATTTTGTTCCTATGGGGAAAACAGTGTTCCCTCCAGCCTGCATTCTAGCTTAGGGCTTTTAATGATAGGGAACATGGATGAAAGCAGTGTCTTTTGTACTGACTTCAGCACTTCACCTGTGATAAAGCTAGTCTTGTCAGTTCTGTAACGAAAAATCCAGTCCTGAAAGTGTTAAATTCAACCTACAGGTGAAATTTTCAAGGACAGTTTTTGTTGTTGTTGTTGTCTTCCCCTGCAAGTTGAATTCCACTGAACAATACTGAAAAGTCTGTAACAAAACAAAATATTCACCGCCTGCAGGATTGTGTGGCACTGCTACAGCCAAGTTTCTGGCTTCAGGGAAAGCATCCACCCAATTTCCTGCCCTTCCCACACTACTCTTTTCCCTCACCTACATTTATTATTAGTGTGCTTTTTTATTTTTAGTTTTTTTCTTCTGGTATCTGGAGAAAATTAAAGAGTGTCTGAAGTTTTACCTAATAACTGCTGGTTTGGATTCTGCTATAAATTTTTCCTGAAGCTGTGCAGGTTTTAAGGAATATTTCCAAAAGATTAGAAGTAAGCACTAGGGATGCTGATTTTCAGGTAATTTTAGAAGAAGAAAATGAGAGTCTGTTGTTGTAAAAGTCTTGGTTTTTCTTCTTTAGGTATGTTTTTTCCTTTATATCTCTCTTTTTTTTTTTTTTTTTTTTTTTCTCCTTCTGGCCTAATTTTAGCAGTTTGACAACAGATTATATTGAAATAAATTACTGCAATTTTACTTGAATAATTAATTCTTTTATAAATGCAAATTGGATAAGATTAAAAAAGAAGGGACGAGATTATTATTATTTTTTTTAAGTCAAAAAGAGTAAGAAATAAGAAACAATGACAATTTTGCCAACAGAAAAGTTAGCTTTCACTAATCAATGGCAATAGCTATAATTACTTGCTTTGGCAAGACCATTACAGCCACCTGAAAAGTACTACGAAGAGCCTTATCCAAACCTTTCAAGTATGTACATGATAACTAAGTGGCTTTGATCTAACCATTAATTCCCATAGAATCGCCCTTTGGATCAGGCTTTCAGTTCTCTGAAAGTTGTTTCCTGACAACCTGTATTTGAAATATATTTAAAACATCTGTATTGTTTTAGCTTTCTGGAACATAATTAACAATATATAAGGACAACTAATTATGTTTAGAAATAGGAACTCATTGTATTCATCAACAGTGCAAAGAATTCATACCATTCAGAGTACTATTTACTTGAGTTTCGAAACTTTGCTTCCAAAACAAGAAATCTGCTTTAATTATATATCCTGTTTTTGTATGTTTTACATATCTTTAATATTTTTCTTTGGTAATTCAGGCTAGTGTTAAAATCTTGGGTGCCTAGTTAGGCCCTTAATCTACTGTTAGATGGTATCTATTTTTGTGGAAATTCAGAAATGTTTATAAATTCATTCCAGTTAATGATAGTAAAAGGTAGTCTATAGTCTTGGAAGGCTGGTTGGGTCATTTTAGAAACAATTTGTATGAGAGACGGCATTGTCTTTGAAAAGTCTGGTCCTGTATGTCGTTCTTACAATTTATATGACACGCAAGTTTTCCTATACAGATGACATTTATTTCATATATATATATATATATACACACACTGTATGACATGGTTTTGAACCTTTAACTACTATTTAGAGATGTCAATGATCTCATCAATCTTCACTCTACCTTGCTAAGTCATATTCTTATTCCACGAATAAGACAGGAAAACTCAGTCTTTAGGCATATGGTATTGGACCCCTTTTGAACATATGCTCTATTTAAAATATGTCGTGTAAGGGGAAGGAGAGTGTCTATTAATAAAGCTAATGCCACTTTCTTGGTCTTACTGTTTTAAGTACTTAGCTATTGTATTTAAATACTAGTTGTGTACCACATGCTGTGATACCATTGATTTGAAGAAGACTTGAAAGAACAAGACATATTCTACAAGATAACTTTTGAAGTAGAAAGCTCAAATACAGTAAATCTGAAGGTTTGATTTTTTATACGTACTTAGAGATTGGCTGCTCTAGCATTTGGTTTATATAGTATCGCTGTATTTTCCCAGACATCTTCCTTCTCTTTAAAGATACTTCCTCTCAGTCCCTTTTTCCATTTTATAAAACAAATGAATATTTACTGACCTGTGTTTTCTTCTGACAGTATAATTTCTGCCTAGAATAGCTCTGCCTTTATTTGTCATATGCTTTTGATGTAGCTTGATTAAGACAAGTTTTCAATGCATTCTTTTCATCTGTAAACACAGGGTCAAATTCATTACTGATACAACACAGGGAAGGACAATAAAGTTGTTAACAACTGGATTTTATTCTAAATATTTTTTCACCAATGTTTAAACAAAAATCTGGACACTGTGTTAGTACAATATGAGGCAGTACAGGTTCTGGACTAAATGTTTTGTGGAATGCATTGCTAAATATATCTCAAAAATATATTATTTCAGTAACATTAATGCTAAGCCAAAAGGTTAATGATTTTTTGAGCCTCCTCCTAAGTTGAAAATGTACGTATTTCTATATATTCTTTTTCCAAGAAGCCTTGCATGTGTTAAAAGATACATCTTTGAGTCCTCAGTTCAAGGCAATCTCAGTCACGCTTGAACATGTCTTTGTCAATTGAGGATGAGTTTTATCTCTTGACACTGGAGTGATCTCTTCCTCTTTTTTCTTACAAAGCCTATGACTGTATTGTGTATCTTTGAAACAAGTTTATGGATCTACACCTAAGCAGTGGTACTTTTCCATGTACTCATATGTACTATATTTATTCCTTGGAGGCTAGAACCTTATACACTTATTCAAAATGCACATTAATGGGTTTTATTTGATATTTTCAGAAAGGTCTAAATGCTCCTTTGCTGCTGTACACAGCTTTGCAGGAGCCTCTATTGGGTTTATTCAAGTTTTGCTGGAAGAGGAAGTGTTCATCTAGTGAATCTGTTCTTCCATCTGCTATTATTTTTTCCCCAGTATACCACAACCATACCATTCTGATGCAATTGTGGCCTTTGTGCTTAGGGAAAAAATCATTGATGGTGCTTTAGGGCATAACTACAGAAGTTGAGCAACCTGGCTGTGATCCAGCAAAGCACTTCCATTAACTTCAGAGGAATTGTTAAAGCCCTTGAGATTATAAGTATGTGTCAGGTACTTTGATGGGTTAATGTATTAGACGTTGCTTCATGAGATTCAGCCCAGTTAATTATTTTGTTACTGCCCCATCACTATACACATCTCTCAAAATATCTGCCTTGTTCTATTTCATGTATATACTTACCCCTACTGTTCATAATTGGCTCTGAGCAGTGCAAAAATCCATTCAGACTTGCAAACTCTACCCTGCTCCCTCCAGGGGTTTAAATAATTTCATCTTTAATGCCTAAAAGAGAAGTGTTTTAAAAACTCCTCCAAAAATCCTTGGGTGAGGTAACAGGGTCTACCATTTAAAACACCGCAATGGCCAGGACATCGTGCCAGGTTTAAATTACAGGGAATGAAAATAGAGATATTTGTAAAGTTAGTGATTTTATTTTTCAGGAAGATTTTTTTTTTTTTTCATTTACAATCCTATTTCTGTAATATGAAAGAGTTTCTAAATGAAATTTATGAATAATTAGTTTATACAACATGTATTTTGTATCACAAAGAACAATTTGGCATTTCCTTTCCAACAAGTTAAGGCCTTAGGCTGAACTTTTGTTTAGTAGCAGGGGACTACTTCTTTGAAAGGAAGTAATGAAGCAAATCATGGAGCAGGAATTAATCATTCTGGAAAATTTGATATCTGGTTTGTGTACTCGCGGATATTCAAACTGCACAGGAATGAATTAGAGTGAATGCTAGTGGTGCTGGTATTGTTTTTAAACCTAGCAAATTGAGAAAAAATGATTTTCTTGTATCACTTTAACAACTGGGGACAGGCAGCTGCAGTGTTGTGTGCCTGCAAAACCATGATTTTAGTCTAAAGCTAATGTCACTGTGGTTGAAGAGGAATGAAGGATGAACAACGTAGCATCTGCTGGAAGGCACAAGCTGGCAAATACTTCTATTGCATCTGTTGCTGTAGGCTTTGTTCTGGCCAGTCCTTCCGGAAGACACAATGGAGGAAAACCCAGCTTGTTTCAATATGACAGTAATATGCACTACTTTGCCCCTTTGTCTCTTCCTCCTCCTCCTCCTTCAAAAAAAAAAAAAAAAAAAATGTTCAAAGAATCCTGCTTGTGCTTCTGATCTTATACAACTCCTGACCAGTGTATATGCTCAAACATGGAATTCCACTGAACTCCTTTGCCTTTCTTTCATGGCTGCTGTCATGATTTTTTTGAAGTATCTCTTCCCAAAGGAAGAGGATTCCATTGCTCTTCTTTAGTAGTACAATATATTTTCCTTAATATAGGATACATTGCCTTTCCTTAGCAAATGTCTTCAGGGACTGGAGAGAAGAATGCAGTGATGTGGGTTAAGGGGATGATTCTTCTATAGACAATGTAATTCTCATATCTGTCCTTCACCATAGTTTTGGGGCAGCAGCACATCCCACGTCATACTTGGGGAAATAGCAGGACCTGTCAGAGCATTTTCACTTGCACATTACAAAGAGAGGCTTCATTTGGCCAGGGTATAGTCTCATTCTTAAGACAGTTCCTCTTTCTTCTTCTTCCATCTTCACCATCAACTTCATCCATTTCTGGGACAAAACAATGTAAAATACAAAGAATTCTGTAACACTAGGACAGTAAGATTTTTTCCTATTTTAGATTTTAGGGATAGATGAACGTCATGCAAAATGATCTTTCCAGTTAAGTGGTTTTTCCAGTTAAATAAGGAAGCTTGCCTCCTGTGAACACAATGAAATTTGTATAATTTGACAAAACATCACTACAGTGATATTTGAGATACACTGATGCTGTGAGTCTTAAATGAAAAATATGATTTGCTCACATTTGAATACCTACTGACTAATGGTTTATAAAAGAGTAATAAATGACTAATGTGTGCTTTAATAAATGATTCATCAATTCCTGTAGAGACCTGTAAGCGAATAGGTTGCTTGTCACCATGATTTATGATGACTTCCAGCACTGTCTTCTGATTCAGTTGTGCTACCCACTGGGGTAAAACAGCCCCTGGAGTACAATATGTATCTCCGTCTGCTCATGGTTTGAAGAGGATATGAGACTTTCAGAGCACCATCTGGAGAGATTTATTTTTCAACTCAGGCAGTTGAGAAACATGCTTGTAGCTTTGAGAGCCCCTGTCTTGATTCTCGGTATTGCCTAGATCATGTTGAAGACCAAATACTGAGTTAAAAGTTCTACTGAGGTTCCTCCTGGCTTTCTTTTCTATATTTCCTCTAGAAAATTACTTAGACATAATATTGTTGTTTTCCATGCTATATGTACCTTAGAAACACAGGCCAGATCTGTTCATTCAGTTTGCTCATTTGAAAACAATAAATCTTGTTTTCCCTTGTTCGGTGATCTGGAAGTCAGCTCTGGTCTTATCTTGTTTTACAGGGGAAATATTGCCCTTTGGGACTCCTAAATAATCTCATTCTTTTGTGTGTTTCATCAGTGAGATGGACCCTATGTCTGGACACTAACAATTCTGTTAATGGTACATGATTCCCCTTGCAACTTTCTCCTCTAGACCCTTATGTGTGCTTTGGAGAAATCACTAGCAAGAGCTATACCTGTGTGCAAAAACTTAGCAAGTGTGCTGCGCTTTGACTAACACACAGTTCAGGAGCATGACAAGGTACCAGCCCTCTTTAACTTTCTTTTACTTCTCTGTTGGGAGGGAAGTGAGCATGTAAGCCAGACTGAATGCAAGGAAAAGACCAGTAGGAGCTGCCAGCATGGCTCAGCAAGGTGGTGAGAACAAGCTGGCCTGGCTTTTTCCTGTTTCGCATACCGTTCTCTCATGCTAGGCATTGGAAAGCCAGATGACTGAGTTGAGGTACTTGAGCAGCAATAAGCAGACCTGAACAGATGAAAAGAAGCAGTTGCCAGGCTAATAGTTAAGACATAGAGCTGTGCTGTGGCCTAAACGATATGAGAATCAGCTTTAAATTCTAGCAACCTGTTCAAGTTGGAGCAAACTGTCCCCAGTACTGCTTTGTCACAAAAAATAGTTTTGTAGTCTGGATAAAACCATTTTAGTAAAATCACATGGACAAAATGCATGTTGGAATTTCTGTCTGGCTCCCATTTTTGGACTGAGAATTTATGCACGCAGAAAGCAGAAATCATGTAGAAACTCAACAGAGCAGGACGAAGCTCTACAGATGTCAGTAAACTCTGGCATAAAGAACAGCTTTAGAACAAGGCCATCCTTGTTTTTTCTAGAGCCATAAATACAGCTAGCAAGTCTCCTGAAGTGTACCTTACCCTTCAGAAACTCCCTACACTACATAAATATTTGCACTGGCCTTTTCATTCAGTTTTACTTGCTCGTCATACTCTTGGAGCAGCCCACCAACACACTTGACATTGCTGAAGCCCAGGTGTCCAAGAGTCCCCGAGAAAACAGCTGAAAGACACTACCTGGTGTATTTTTCACATGTAAAGGGTAGAATTCAAAGAAAATTTCTCTGATAATGGAAAGTAGAGGAAATGGGATCAAGGCAGGATTGATATTCCTACATCATCCTTGTAAGTTGTCTGTCTCACCTGTTCTTAAAACATCCAGAGACAGAGAATCAAAAGATTTCTCTGCCTGTTCCTGTTCAAATCTTAACAGTAAAAAAAGCCTGCATAGTCTGATTTTAGATTCTTTTGCCAGAACTTAAGATCATTGCATCTTCTGTTGCCCTCAGATATGGAGGGCAAATTATGCCCTTCAGGTCTTTTTTATTCATGTGTAAAGAGGGGCATGCGTGGAGAAGACTTGTAGCTCAGAATATATTATTTATTTCTTAAAAGAAAGAAATAATCCTTCTGTTAAACCTGTGACATTCATTTTTCTCCCATAAATAGTAACTCAGGAGATTAGTTGAAAACAGAAGAGATGAAGTTGTCCCATAACCGACTTGTGTTCTTTCATGTTTAAACAAAGACAAAGATGTAGATGTAAATGTGTTTCTACTAGAGTTCATTTGCAAAGGAGGTAGTAATTTAGTTTGGAAAGTATCTATTAGTCAAGTGGAAAGCTATTTATCAAATCCATGTGAAAGGAAACAAGCATTTAAATGGTGATTTTTTTTTTTTTTTTTGTAAATGAAGACTGTGAGCTTTCTGTTCTCACTGCAAAAATAATATTTGAAATTTACATTCTACAGTTCTATAAACTGCACCACTTCTATATGGTTAGTAATTGGTCATTGCTCATTCATGTGTTAACGTCCAAGGCATTCAGTTTTCTCCACTGTTGTGAGCTGCAAAACTCTTCCAAAATCACATAAGCAGTTTAGGAATCTAAGTCGTGAAATAACCCAGGCATTTTGATCTCATTTTTAGAATAATTTTAGATGCCAAAGAGAAAAGCTTGCTAGATTTTAAAAAATGGATGTAAAGACACCTAATTCCCATTAGAATTTTAAAAGCTAGTGTTAGGAGCATAGATTGCTTTGGCTCTCAATGTAATTAGGATCCCAAATGTTTATCTTCTTTCTAAACCTAATCACTTCAAATAACTTGGAAAAATGCCTGTGATCGAGAAAAATGTTAATATTTCTAGGTTGTGTTGTGGCGGTACCAATCTAAGGACATCTGGAAGATTTATTTAAACAGTCTGGCTATCTGGATAATTAAATTACCTTTTTGCTATTTCTTTTTCTTCTTCTTCAATATTGAGTGTCAGTTCTTATCAGAATTAGCTGGTTTGAGGTTTCTCACGTGATGAGAAATGCTCAGCACCATTCAGGATTGAATTACCAATGACCTTAAAAAAAAGACTCTACTGTAGCATTACAAGTAAGAATGGAATAATTTGAGAGAGGAAGAAAAACAAATGTTTATGCTGTGCATTGACTGAAATATAAGATTGTTAAGCAAAAAAAAAAAAAGTGTTCAGAAGACCAGTATTTCCTGTACTCATCCAGATTCATACTGTGTGCATAATAATTTGTATTCATGTGGCTTTCAGCGAGCTATCTGCATAACCAGTGCAAGCACTTTGTTCAAGAACTTCTGCAAAATATGTTTAACACTGAGTCCATCCACTTATCACATAATTAGAGCTGGATACACTGCATAGCAGTAGGCAGCAGACTTCTACATTTATCTTTGCTTGTGAGGGGTGAGTTCATTGCTTTGTTTCTCTCCACCAAGGTCATGAAATACATGAAGTTCTCTATTTAATCTCCAGATAAACACATTTCAGTGGTACATAAAACAACAGAGTGCCTGCTTTATAATCTGAAAGCAGCTGAGAAACACTAGTATAAGTACAGGAAAGGTTCTATGAATAGAAATGATCATTCAAACAATGTGAAATTGGGGAGGAACAGAAAGGCACTTCACTGCTTCTCCAGATCTGACTTTTTCCCAGCATTCTTGGTCTCCAATGAGCTCACATAGTAAACTTGTATTTTTGCCATTTTTTTTTCCTCCTCTGTTCCTCTGTTACTTCCCTGCCCTTTGCTTAGTTTCATTGATTTGCTATGACCAGCTGATCTGAGCAGTCCTGATGTGAAGGTCTGTGTAAGTCCGTGCCTTTTGTAACCCTTCGGTTATGCTCAGAAGGTCAGCAGCAACTCAGTGGTAATAACAGCAGTTCTTACTACAGCTGGTAAATTCTCACCGCAAAACCATTCCAGTGCTGACTATCCTCTGAAGACTTCCTCCATCTGCTTCTGCTAACAGCAAATATCCAAACAGTGTGAGCAACAAAAAAGCCATAAAGCCACAATTTATCGCTCTCTTCTGCAAGGAGTGAAGGTTAATATGCTTTCTCAATGTGGTCTGTGAAATGTGAACTTCACATAGATATTAAGTTTTGAATTACAAAGCAAACAGTAGCAGTAAGGGTTTTGACTACATTTAGCACAAATACATCTGGTACGAGTTTGGATAAGTAACTGGATGGTAGAATTAGAAAAAGTAGAAATTAAAGAGGAAGGACGGTTCAGGCAAAGGCTCTTGAGAGTCGCACAAGCTAAACAAAAATAATGTAATATTTCCATGCCTAGGCCTGGATCATTTGTTCAAGAAAGTTAGCAGTCATTGCTAGGAATGTCTATGTGATTTTCCAATTAAACTTTTTCTGTCCAGCTGGAATTTTGCAGTTGCCTTCAAATCAAATTAGGACTGTTTTCTAGAGATTGAAGTTTTATCATAAATTCTAAAAATGGAGTCTTTAGTCTGAGAAATTAAATGTTCTTGTGTTTGTTGTTGTTGTTGTTTTTGTTTTTAATGAATGTGCTGCTGAAGCACTCCACGGAAATTTAGCTTAATTTCACTGTTGTCCAGTTTTATAGCATATTGTCCCTCATGAACTGTCCAGGGAGTTTCACCTTCAACACTGAGTGCAGGTAGAACACTTGAAGGAAATTCACACAAATATTTTTCAGATTGGATATGAAAAATTGCATCATTTTTTTCTCAAAATGACTTTTGAGTTCTGTATGCGGAGACGTCATTAGCCTGTGTAACAGTCAGTTGACTGAAATCCTAAATTCTGCATGCAAGGACAGTGGTTTTCCATACTTGATATTCATTGCAGGGTGGCTCCTAAACCATGATTACATCATTCATATTCAGCCTAGGCAGTACGTAAATTGGTGAGTAACTAGTGGGGATCAAATGACCAGGTATTGCCTGTGCTATATACCCAGCAAAACTGTTTTGTGGCTTGAAAGGACTTTTATTTTACATACATGAAGAGTTACAGTTCCGCACATGTGAAATGTGAAATCTTAACAGAAATGCTAAGAACTCTAAATCTCCTTGTTTGACACAGCACAGCTGATCTGAGGAGCAAAACATAGAGGAATTCTTAGATGTGTGGCAAAATCACTCTAATCCCATGAGTTAAGAAACCCACACTGTTAATATGCCTCTAGCATCTGTAGGAGTTCTATTTTAAAAGTAGGATTAAACAAGATAACACACTATAGATCTAAACATATTCAATTTGCAGCAGACAAAACCCTATTTAATAGCAATTACACAATATGTGCGAGCTGGTATCATAGTAGTCGTTTATATGAACAGAAGGGACTTATAAAACTGAAGTATATTCATACAAAAATAACAGCTATATGACTGTGTAGGTCATTCCACTAGAGAGAGTTTTGTGATCAGTTTATCAATTTCTTCACTGACAAGTGAGATTTTAAGATTTTTTTGTCAGCAACACTAAAACTGATTTGGCTACTACAAAATTTGCTAACCATCTGTGCATACGAATCAAAATGTCAGGATTATTTAGACAAAATATCTTTTTTCCTTCTGCTCTGGAACATTAAAATAGTGAACTGATAAAAATCAACATGTTAAAAGGAGCTGTACATTTATTCAAGTAAAATTGTTAGTAAGTGCCTATGAAAGAGACTCATTTAGAAAGCAATAAAATTCTATAGGGCTGATCGTCTCTTGAAGTTACTGGAATGAAAATGGTGTTGATACATTTAAGAAAAAAAAACAGATTAGGGGATTCATACAGAACTCTTCTCAGTTATAGTCTCTGTTGAGGAAAATGGTTCAGGAGTGTAATTTATTCATACCCTTGTACTTTCTACTTTGGCTTATTTCCAGGACTTGTTTGCCTTAGAGTCCCAGATGCTTATTTGCTTAAAGGGTAGCCCTTTCTCTAGCCGGCTGTCTAACAGTCACTTAATATTTATTTGTTTTTACAAATGTTTTCCCCTGTGTTCCCACTCCATATGTCACAAGAAAAAGTATAATCTCAGCACTACACAAAGTATTAACTTTATCCTCACTTTCCTTTTCTAGACTTTGACCCCATTATGAAAATTCCCTGAATCCAAGTTGGTTACCTGACCCCATGTTTCCCTTCAATGCTGTTGCTCTGTGGTCAGTCCTTATTAATTTGTCTTAACTTCCGTTCTCTGATTCCACATAGGTTGATGCAGCTTTTTAGAGATTTATTTATTTTTTATTCAGTTCTCTGCATATTTTGGAATATCTCCAGCTACTTGCTTTCCTAGTCTTCTTGATATCTAATTTGCCTAGTGCTGAAATTTATCATGTTTTTATATCATCCTTCAAAATTCACTTTTCCTGCTTCATCAACGTCTTAAAAACAAACAGACAGCTCTTCTCTTTTGGTCTTTCTTACTTTCAAGCCTGCTATTTAGTTAGTGATCTGCAATT
Organism: Cygnus olor; assembly: GCF_009769625.2. Taxonomy (NCBI): domain Eukaryota; kingdom Metazoa; phylum Chordata; class Aves; order Anseriformes; family Anatidae; genus Cygnus; species Cygnus olor. The sequence goes on along the minus strand of NC_049180.1, from coordinate 4,185,397 downwards.
AACCTTCTCTGAATTTTAATAATTACCTTTAGTTTTTCCTTCTCCAAAGTCCTTGACTCTGTCATTGACTCTCAGAGCCTGAACATCTAGTATCCCTTAAATACATTTCTGCTCTTGTTTCCAGTTCCTGCTTCAGCTCCACCAAGACTAATTTCAGTGATGTATCCATTGACTGCTCTTTGATAAGCGTGACACCTCCTTTCTCTCCCTTCCTTATTTTTGTCACTTTCCCCAGTCTTTTGATATGGAAAGCTGTTCCTGTAATATTTCTTAAAATGCTATGTTTCTGTCCTTTGTCATCACGTGATCTTCTGTCTTCATCGTTTTTCTCCTTTAATTTCTATAAGATCTTACTCCCCGCCCATGAATTCTTCTTCATCCCCTCACTGTCTACTTCCCCTTGGGAACCACCTTTCTGTTTCCATGACCTAACCTGATTGTTTGCTTATGACTCGCAGAAGTCTACATACACTCTTTATCTGCCTTCTATAAATCGAGTCCCATCACTGTCTGCTTCCCCCCATCATCTCATTTTTTTTCTTTTATGCTTTATTTCCTCCTCCTCAGCTCATTTGTTTTGATCGTCTTCAGTCACTGAGGCCAACAGTGCCCATACGTTATGTTGTACTGTCAGATATTCTTAGATCAATGATTCTTCTTCATTTAGAAAGACTGATGGTAAGGAGAGTGCTGCTGTCCTCAACAAGTTTAAGGGGTTGAAAGCAATCTTTTGGTTCAAAAAAAGTTTGAAAAAACTAGGCGGTTATTTGAGAAACTTTTAAAACATACATAAGAAAAATGAATCCTGCTAAATAAGCTTATATCTAAACAAACAGTTGTCTGTTGCTGAAATCATACTGAGGAAAAAGATTGATCTGTTGTATTGGTACTCTTAGCTGCCTGTATCCAACCTATGTCTCCAATCCAAACAGTGTTCTATAGAGATGTGAACGCAGGATTAGGCTAGAATGTAAATCTGAATTTTATATGTATGCATGTGTACATAGAAACAAAGGTCCTCAGGTGTTTTTCTACCTAAACCAAAGACCAGATGCTTTCACCTCCTAAAATTGCATTTTCTAATATGGATTAAATCAAAAATGAAATTTGGTTTGGTTTTACCTGTCTACTTGAAAATAACTCACATTTAAAAACAGAGAACACTGTGGTTGATTAATTGATTTGGTGTTGATCTAGGCTAAGAAAAAAAAAGTGTATGTTTGAAGACAAATGAAGGGCATGTTTTCTAAGTTAGCAGCTCTGACCTTTTCAAGTTTTCCATCTTAAATAATAATTGAAGCCATGAGTAAACAAATCCAACTTTGCCTGCAGATGTTGAACTCTAACGTCCTTTTACTCTAACATAGCCACTGCCTGATATTAATGGCAGAAACAGTTTTATCATGCCCCATGCTGGGGCTGACTGGTAGTCTCTAGGAACTGTTTTCTTTCCTCTAGCCATATGATTAAAATACAGTTCAAATCAATAAATCTGTACAGTTTCTGTCAATGGTAAGTGTTCGCCTAGGGGTCTTCTGTGTCCCAGAGGTATTTCTTTTCTTCAGTTCTTCTGTATTCACCAGAGAACCAAATTATGATAAGTCTTGTTTACCTAGGCCACCCATTGAGGTTGTTTTTGGACTGCCTGCTGGAAATGGAGTGAGCAATACAGAGCACAAAAACACACTCGTAGGCTGGTAGATAGAGATATAGATGTTAGCAGTAAGATAACAATTTTGAGCTCCAGTATAGCCTCTGTGAAGAGTTTGCTTTAGGAAGGTTAAATATTTAAGCATGCATCCTTTGCTCTTTTGTGATGTGAGCAGGTAACAGTATAGGGTGGATCACAAAAAGAGCTCTAAGATCCTGATGTGATTTCAGCTGAACTTCACCACTTTTCAAGGATGTCAGGATTGCCTGTTTTCCCTTTTCCTGAATGAAGATCACCTCAGTTGATTGATAAGGCAATATGTGAGCAACTAATCAATTTTAGATTCTCTTTCCTCTAGTAGCAATTGCTTTAATGCAATCGATTAAAAGGAAATTTTAATGATATCACTAATTGTGCTTTTAAAGGAAACATGACAGCTACTATTGAACTATTAATTTATTATTTCCCCTCGTAATCAATTTGGAAAATCAAACTATATATTTTTTTTTTTAAAGTGACATCTCCTGCAGTGTCACTTGTTTGTTTCTAAAATTAGCATGTCATCCTTGGAAATAATGGTAACATAGAAACAATGAAGTAATTGTATTCAACCCATAACTTTTTCCACTTCCCATTTTCTGTTATGGGAGATGCAAGAGAAAAGTAGTGTTCCTGCCTGAATTCGGCAGAAGGTAGTGCATGTTTCCGTGCATACGTGCAGACAAGACAAGCATCTAGTTTGTTTCTGTAAAAGACTCCCTTTAACAGCAAGTATGAGACTGTAGCTGTCTACAAATGCAAGCAGACTAGGCACTAGTCAGCAGAAATAAATGTGTTCAGCTGCATGTTGCACATCTGAATTATTTATTCAGAAATAATAAGCATGGTTTGTCAACACTTACACAGAGGATTATCTGTGTTACATAGTAAAGCTATTGTCATGTCTTTGCTGACTAATTTGTAAGTGTTCAGGGAGCACCTTATTCACTTTTAAATGCCCAGAGTCCAGGATATAGGTTGAAGCTCACTTATTCCATAAATTTATTTTTCTTAAAGTCATAAAGTATGGGCAGCATTACAAATGTTAATGCTACTATTATAGGATCATAATTTAAAAATACCAGTGTTCTCAGAGGGCTCCAGCAGCGTGTCATTTCCCTGCTTTATTAAAATGAATGAACAGATGTACAATTTATTTCTGCTGAACTATCATCTAAATTCATAAGCTATTTCTCATGTGTCTGAAATCTGTGTTGGTTTCCCATTTTCTTTGCCTCAGAAAAAAAAAAAAAATTACACTCTCACATTTATCACTCTGGGGATATAAACGAGAAGTATACTCTCCACTTCATTCACTTTAGACTAATATCCTCAATACAATTTAAATCCCATCTCTTCAAGCCTATTCAGCAAAACCTAGGCACTGGAACACCCCAGGATCCGATTGCAAAACTCCCTTGCCTTCTACATTGAAGGCTGGCAGGTGGACTCTGAGGACACTATCTGTTCTCTCTGACAGAATGAGGTGGCACTCGGCTGTGTTTAATCTTTTTGGTTGGCATTTAGAATGCCAGTGGAAGCTATGCAACTTCTTAGCAAAAAGTTGGGGAAAAAAAAAAAAAAAAAAAGGAAGGAATAGATAATGACAAGTAAGAAGGAGAGGTGAGGAGGTTGGGCATAATTGTAATGAAGTTTGCAGCTAAGGAACACACATCAGCTTGCCCCAACCACTGACAAAGATATGTTTTATTTGTCTTGTGGCAGCATACAAGCATGGCAGGTGCTCCCTGGAAGTGATAAACAAACAAAACAAGGCAGTGCAGAGATTAGATGGAATAAAATTATGGAGGCTTAAAAGCACATGAAACAGACACGTTGCCATGGGAAAAAATGAGTATAAAAATCCCAGACAGTGCTCTCAGCCTATTGCCATTCTTATTTGTTGGCAATGTTTGTGGGCAATGTAAGGGTGATATTTTGCACTAATTCCATGTGAGGAAAGAGTGGATAATATGCCCTGGGGGTGCTGGCAGCATTTCTTCTGTAAGCTGTGTTTCTAAGAGTTTATATTGTAAGCGAGCTGTAAAAATTTTCGATAGATTTGTAGTTGACAACAGAATTCTCAGGCTCAGATAGTTTTTTTTCTTGTTTTGTTTTTATTTTTCCCTGATAAAAATCATTTTGGCAAAGGGAATAGTGGAACACAATGTGAATCAATCTGCTTTCTTCATTTCATAGTTGTTCTGGAATTTAAATGCAGGCCTTTAAATACTTCTTTGCCAGACAATTCATGAATATCGTGAAGTAATGGTTGAGATTTTTAAAGAAGCATGATTTTCTTTGGAAGACTTCTCTGTAGTGGCAGGAGTAGTTTGTCCCCATGCAACTGCTCAGACAGAGTTGTTAATTCCATAGTGAGAGGGAAGGAGTTATAATTGGAGCAGGTATTTACAGTGACCACATTGCAGACAATCTCAAAACAATTAAATTTGGGTATCTGGTTCTGCCATTCTTGTTCCCTTTCAGTCCTTTCCTAAACTGAGATCATAATTATTTTCCTCTCTCTTTTTCTTGTGTTTTCTTGCCAAAAGAGAATGTTACAAGCTAGGAAGGCAAATGTCAGAAGTATAATTTTCATCTTTTATCTGCAGAAGGGAGGGCAAATGTGATTTTGTAGCTAGATACTGTACCTCTAGCAGTCAGACCTAAATCCATTGTGCTGAAGAGTCCTGCATGGTGGGAGCTTGAGACTGGGAACTCAGTGAAGGATTTCCTTCCTATTCCTTGGTTTGGGGCAAAGACTATTTTATTTTATTTTATTTTATTTTATTTTATTTTATTTTATTTTATTTTATTTTATTTTATTTTATTTTATTATTTTATTTTATTTTAGCAATCAAGTTAGCTTCCTGGAATTTAATGTGTACAACTGCATTAAAAATGTTAGAAAGCTATGAAAAGTGCTTCGTTACCCTTTCTGGTTTGGATCTTGGACTTGGTCCTATCATGAAATCTGCAGGGGAAAGGATCTCAAGATATAATGACATCTTGTCCTCCTATCTGTACAATTTCTAGTATTTGTTTATCTTATTTACCCCTCAAGAGATTTGAAGGTTCAGCTCCGTGGTCTCCCAGCAATCTATATCAGTACTTCAGCTATCCTGAAGTTTTGACTCATCTGTGATGGGAATTTTTCTTGCCTCCACTGAAGCCCATTGCTTCTTGGCCTTTTCCACTACGAAGGTGGCACACAGACAATTCCCTTCTCTACAGCAACCCCGTGTGTATTTTTGCTGTGCAGGTTTGTTCAAGGCCAGGAGTTTGAGAAGTCTGCCTGCTCTCCAGTTGCTCTTTGCCTTCTGCACTGCAGGCAGGAAGCGAGTGCAGTACTACAGCTGGGGCTCCCCAGTGCTGAGCAGATGGAAGATTTCCTGCTTCTGTCTTGCACACTATACTTTTTCTTACACATCTCCATGCAGTTTTGCTGTTTTCACAGCATTAAGTTGCCTTTATTGTCCATGATTCTTTTCCAGTAGCACAGTAAGTGACAAAACTAACATCTGCTATATGTGGTTTCTTCTTCTTTCATCCTCACTGCAGGAGGGGAAGAGTGTATGGATTTTGAGCACTTGGATGCAGCTGTTTATTTTCTTCTTATAAGTGTAGTTTTGTGTTTAATACAGAAAATTTGATTAAATCATCCAGATGTTTTCTTTTTAGTTGTTTTGGGTTTTGTTATGTAACCGGCTGAGGATATTTCATACACAAATCAGAATGTATAAGCACTGGCTAGGGAGCTTTGTGTCATATCTAGGCACACTGTGATCTTCTCCACGTGATTCTGCTAATATACCTAACTTTTGACCTGCAATTAGCCCATAGTTCCTATTTTGGGTTTCTCTTCAGCTGTGGGAGTTTGACAGCTGAGTCAGACTTTCTGCCTTGGGCAAATGTGCAGAGGGGCCTAGGAGGAGATTCATCAATTCCAGAGTTAGTTCCGAGCAAGTTTCGTTAAGCGAATGTTTTATAAGTATATAGCATTTTTCATTCCAAAGAACCCCAAAGGAACACACAGAAAATGGATCCTCTCCATGGGCAAGCAGAAGATTAAACTGCAGCTTTCTGCTGCTTGTAGGGAAAATGGAGTCTTAAGACTTCATTTCCTTTATTAAAGGATCCTACTCAGGAAAGCTGCTTCAATTTCTAAAGGATCATGTGCAATAACAGCTAACCCTGGTGTTGTAGTGTTACACTCAAAATCTTATTGTTGGGCAAAGGGAAATCCACTTTGGCCAAAATTTTATTGTTAGCATAATTGAAAACTAATCCAAGGCTATCTGATCCAAACAATCATTATTAATCCAGATATAATGACAACTGGAAAAAAAAATACTCTATGCAGAAAAAGTGTCGGTAATGATAGTAATACAGTTATAAAATTGTCACACATGCTTCTTAGTTTTTACTGCTTTTCCTGCTGTGCATGCTCACCCTTTCCTGGTTCCTCTGGGTCTTAAAGTTGGTGGGTCCAACTTGAGTCCAAGTAAAACAAAGTTGCAGGCAGTTGGTGAATAGTTCCTACAGAGCAAGCCTGACCAACCTCTGTCCTGAGGCCTTGCAAACTCACAGCTTAGGGCTATTACTAGCAATGGCAATACCGTGTTCCCATATCGCTCTGTGTTATCTAGGCTGCAGTTAGCACTTCACCCTTTATGACAGCACTTTGGGCCCTATTAATAGAAAAAGAAGTTTGAGTATCATGGTTGATGCGGAGTTCGTGCAACTGCGGCCCCGTGTCTTCACTGCTGGGGGAGTGAGCGAGTGATGTTCTCCGACACATTTCAAAGCGTGATGGAAGCTCTCCATCATCATTAGTCCACTGAAACTGTGTTAACCAACCCATCTGTGTGTCAGAAGGCAGAGACAGCGGCTGTGGCAGCAGCCTCTGGACTCAGAATAAAGAATATCAGTGATCATCAGGATTGTTACATAGGATGTAAAACTAACCAGTAGGAGTCAAACCGATCTGCTGGGCCTTTGTATTCATGTGAGAAGTGCCTAAGGCTTTCAGGGACTGGTAAGGGATCTCTTTTATAGTTCATCCCAGACACAGTGTGCACTGCTTCCATCAGGGCACACACAAGGGTGCTGGGCAGCCTCAGTGTAGGACTCTGGCGTATCACAAATAATCAAAGCCTCTTTGCCTGGAAGAAAAACGAAGTGGGACTCAGCTAAACAATATTTAAAATCTACCAAAGGCAAAAGAAGAACTAAAATCTGGCAGTGGCAGGAGGTACAAATGGAGAGAACTAAGAAGGCTTCTCTGAGCCACCTCTAGCATGTGTTACCAGGAAAAATGCTCTGAGTGATGAAAGCGTGTGTGTGTCTGTGAGGATGTTTATTATACCGGTTAATACAGGAATCTCTTCCTCCGTTTTTTCTTTCGCCTACAAAGCTCAATGTCCCTGACTTTATGAGTGAAAATATCACAAGTAATTGAAGCTGCAAATCCCAGCAGAATATTAAATTAGGAATTAAGCAAAAATGCTCATCAGTTGGAGCACAGGAATGCTGGGCAAATTTTCTAATGCAGTGGTACAGCAATTGGAATAATTTTTTCCTAACTGCTTCACTAACTAAATTGATTGAATTAAATGTGTTCTGTGGTGCTAGCTAACCTCTGACCCCAGTTACTCAGGATAATCAGGGGGGTAATCAGCCTGCCATGATCTGAGCTCCAAAGGAACAAGAATATTGTAAGGTTCAGGGAGCCTATACTGGCATTAATCAGATGTCATCAGGGCTTGATTATAAATCCTAAAGACCACCAAATTGATACAACACGGTTTAATTCACTAAAAATTAGGTATCTACATATTAGTCACCAAGCAGAATATCTGAAAGTGATTGCTTTTCTACTAAGTGAAGTCAGGTGTCAATGCTTTGGAATGTCGCACAGTTTAGTAATAAATATAATGATCAGCATCAGCACAAAAGTAGCATTAGCCAGATTAAAAAAGATTTTGTTCTAACCTCAAATAGATTTTTCCTCCTGTTGGAGTTTACAGCTCCACTGAAATCATTCCTCATGTTTCAACTCTAATTATGAGCTTACTCAGAAGCAAGAAATAGTATATGTTTCAAGCTACCTGCTAACACAGCATTTTTCTCACTTCCAAGGGGAGAAAGTGTGGCTGCCTACAGTGTGTCATACAGCTGTGTATAGAAATTAAGTGATATTTATTGTCCCTTAAAATTACTTCCCTCAGAACTGGCAAGCTCAGTTGAAAAATCTGTATCTAGAAATTTGTGTTAGGATCCAGTTAATTACTGGTGTACTTGCTTGCTCTCTTTGGGAAGAGTTCAGTGTGGCAATTTTGATGCAGATGTATTAGCATATTATGTAGATACTTGCTACAGAAGAAGGGGAAGCAGTCTTAAGAGAGAGTAATAGCACAGATGCTTAATAAACTAATTTTCTTCATACATGTACTGACTTAATGAGCATTGATCCTCGTGGAAAAGCCCTTTTTTTAATGTAAACCGATGATATTATCAAATGCTTATTTCTCTTATTGGTGTCACCTCTATTTCCTGGGAATTGCCTTTATTTGCAGTAGAAACTTGGTTTGTTTGAAATTGGAGGCCTTACACCACCTCTCAAGGATTTTTGAGCACACTGCCGTGTTAGCTATGTCTCGGATGAAGAAATTGTATAAAGTCTGGACATCCCAGCAAGTCAGGTCCAGTGAGTAGTTGCTGTGTAGATGCACTGGACTTTCTGCATATGTTCAGACTAACTGTGGAGCAGATTTGTGCTGGGCATGATTTTCCTTACCTTCCATGAGCACACTGCAGTGATGATCTTTACAGGCACAATAATCATGATGTGCCATGCCACTGGGACAGGCCATTTGCTGTTAACGTTCAGGTAATCTCTGCATCCCATACGAGGTAGTTCTGATAGGCTTGATCCACTGTATATAAGCTTCACGGCGTGCACAGCTTTCTGTCCAAATCACACATATGGTGCCTTGGCCTGTCTTGACCTCCCTTTTAATTCTTGGTGTTCAGACACATAAAGTGAGGAGCACTGCCATCAAACTTGTAGTCGTTCACCTTGTCCAAACAGCTTAGAGAGCTATTCAGTAGCTTAGGGAGAATTCAGTATCAGGGTATATAAAAATCCTTGCTTCATTCTTTATCTTCTCTATTAATAAAAAGAACCAAATGGTACTTATTTATTTACAGCAAAACTTATCCAGCTGAGGTTGAAGTGGTGTTTGTGTTTAAGAAGGCTGCGTGTACAGAGAATGTATGGTTAGGTGTACATAAATTGCAGGTGAAGAAATGAAAGAGCTCTCAATGTTCTGTCTGCAACATTCTAGACAGGAAATAAGCACACAATGGGCACTTACAAAAGTAATGTTTCACTTTCCTTTTTTTACAAATATTTTTCTTTCAAGAAGAGATGAAATGAGCATTGGCAAAAAGAGCTGGGCAGTGGGACATGGAGACCGTGGGTAACCTTAAAGCAGAAAGCAATGAATCCATTTAGCATATCTTTGCTTTCTTCCTGACCTTTTCCACATCTGTTCAATGCCAAACTGTGTAGCTGTCTACTCCATGCTTCAATCACTCTTCAGCACTGTAGGTCTCAATATATGCTTAAATCTCATGTGTTTTCAAAGCAGGCCACCTCAGCTGCAAGTGAACTCCTCTCAAACTGCCTTTTGAAAGCTCACATCACAGTGCTGTATGGCGAGGCTTGGATCATTCCATAGTTATTAGTCCAATAGGTTTCAGTTATTTCTGTTATTCTCTCTTCTTGACCTTGGAAAAAGAACTTTGTTGTTGTTGTTGTTCTAATGGGGCTGAAGACCCCAGGACCTATCTGTTCCCTTGTCAGATTAACTAACAAGAGCACTGTGGTTTCCTGGATGTTCAAGATAAAATCAAGATGTTTCTGCTATGGGAGGAAAAAACAGGAGACTATTAATCATGAAAATTCACTTATGCCTGTGACCTCTGAACTATTCTCCTTGTATACATTTATATACCTCCTTTTTGATATAGTAGTAATATTCATATTCAGTGTATATTGTGCAAACAGGATGTACACTAGATAATTTGCGAGAAAGTAATGTGTATGCAGTAGAAGAAACTATGTGTAGTAGACTTCATTCATTACTTTGCTGGCAGGCTTGGAACACTTGTGTTCAGATGGACTGAAACATGGACTGTTGGCCCACATTCTCCTTTCCGCACCCAGTTTTCCTCAGAAAACAAAATGCTGGCTAGAGATTTCATTTTTAAAATTCAGACAAATTCTGTATCACTGCTGATAAAACTGCCTGTAAACTTCCATCTGTACCTCCTGCCTCCACTGGCACAGTGTGAAACCTTGCAGAGTTCTTATCTGCTTCCAAAAAAGAGTTTTCAAATCGGACTAACTTCAGTCGGCTCTCAGCTGGAGGGGCTCGTAAATCTAGGACATCTCATCCCCATCACTTGGCACAACCTAAAATGCCAGAAGTTTGGGGAATTGATGAAATTCACTGCTAAAATATTCTAGAGATACCAGTTACTTTGAATGGTGCTGTTAGGCACTGCTCACCAAAGACCACGTGAAGAAGCTTAACCACTGTCAAAACATCTGTTGTTGGCAGCATGGGTTGTGATCAGCTGTAAGCTGGCACAATGAATAACTATCGTCTTGAGAAAAAATTGCAATGTCTTCTCTGACCGTCATTAGCTTCAGTGAGAACTCTGTGTGGATTGACGGGAGAACGCTTGTAAAATATTTCTGCTGCTAAAATGCAGTGGAAGAAAGTGAAAGAAAAATCCAGCTATGGTCATTTTATTTAAAAAAATATATCCAGGATCTTAGAAAGAAAATAGGCTTTACACAGCTCTTGATGGGGAGAGCAATTAGGAAGAAATAATACTTAGCTGGGTTGGCTGAATACATCACAAGTGGTCTCAAATGTGAAAAGCAGATTTCTCCCTGGTCCCTAGGTAACACTGGTGCTGAACCAGGTGAATAGGTGTAGTTTGCTCTTTCAGGCTTGGTCAGATCATCATTTTCTCTGATGCTGTTGTTTTAAACATAAGCTATGTTCTACCTAGAGGGGTGTGGGAGGAGATTATTTAGCAAATAAGAAAAGAACATCACTATTTCTTTGATTTGTTCTCAAAAGTACCTAAAGTGTAGTAAATATTATAGTGACCTTTCTGTCGACCTGGAGAAAGAGTATTTTCTATGATCTGACCATCATTCTAGAAGTATTCATTGCATTTAAGGATATTTGAATTATTCTAGAAATAAATGAATGCATGTTGTATTTACAAATGAAAAAAGAGAATGAATCCTTTCTAAATGTTTTACATATGCTAAAAAAAAAAAAAAAGCCTTCCTTTTGAATCTTTAGACCTCTGTACTACATTTGGTATATTCCCATGAGGTAATTGGCTTTGATGCAGGCATTCAACATATGATTAAAATATGTTAGAATTCTCTTTTTGCCTTCATTCCAGCTTCATGAGCTGGACTGAGAAGTAGTCAAAATTTTGTGTAAGCAAAGGTCTTCAAAACAATTCCCCAAAGTGGCTATTTCCAAGTATCCTTCATCACTTACAGTCTCTGAAAGGCCTTTTACTCTACTGCAAGCACGTAAATGAGGGGATAGGAATACAGCATCAGCTCTGAAAGAGGTTTGAGCCGCTGCTGTGGGGAAAGAAGCAGAAAGAAAAATTCTTTTCATTCATTTGTGAATTTTATGAGTATCTTACTCTATAAATCTCTCAAGATTTTCTAAGATTTATGATGTCTGCAAGAGGAATAAAAAGCTCTTCACATGGCCACTTTGGCAAATTAACAGGCAATTCCTGCTGCACCCAGCAGGTCGTCCATCCGTCTATTTTACCCTGTTACACTTGTGTTCTGTCCCTGCCCTACTCCACCATGAATCCTAACACCTACAGAGCTCTTCAAGAGATCCAACCAAGTCCTAGAGATAGCTTGGCTTCATTACAGTGGAAGACTGCTCACAGAAGGATTTGTACATGGAGCATGGGGAAACAGCCTGATTAACGAGTTTTGTTTCTTTGTTTGCTGCATTACTTGGACTTCTTAGCAGTGCTTTTCCAAGCAGACTGATGAGCAGCAAAACAAGATAAAGTCATGCTGAAACCCTCTTGCAGTTCCTTTCATCATTCATGCATATAATATCAGCATTACTAAGCATCTTTGTGTTTTTCAATAACAAGGCACAAATTTATAGAACCTGCAGAAATTGTAGCTGTATTACACAGAGCAGAATTTAATCTCTGGCCTTCCATTTAGCTAATTAATCTTTTGGATTTGTTGCTGTTTTTGCAGGCAGCAGCATATAGTGGACAAAAATATCCATTTGGTCTTTCATTATTGAGAAGTACTTCTGTTTTGTAAAGTAACTGGCCTGTGCCTTGAAACATCACACAGCATTTACATTGCATAGCCTGTGAAATTCGTTTGAAAGTAAAAAGCAAAAATGCATCCAAAATGATTACGGTCAATTTCATACATTCAGAAAGATTTTTTCTAAGCTACAATTGAATTCTTTCTGTAATTTCACTAAGGAGATGGAAGAATATTGTGTCCTTAGAAAAAATACAGAATAAACTGAAAGATGCACTTTAAGTTAAGAAATAATGTAGTGCCTACAAGCCAGCATTATAGCAGTAAGACAATGACAATTACTAAAGACTGTTCAGGTGACTCATAGCTTTAATTTGTGTTTTGTATCTAGTTTACACCATCAAATTCTTGTCATGCTATGATAATGCTTTATATTTACAGAGTATCTTTCACCTAAGTGGCTTCCAAAGTGCTTCATACATTGCTCCATGTACAGATTACATCAATTTAATCCATTACATTAATACAGCTATCTCTGCAGTGAGGTACAGCAACTATTCGAGTCCATATGGTAAAGGCTATGCACAGTTTAAAGAGAGAGAAAATACCTTCAAAATCTGTAGAAGAGATTAGGGAGAATGTAATACTAAGTTACAATTTGCCCTGGCCACAAAATTAAAAATAAAATTGCTGGTGTGAAGAGTTCAGGTTGGCTGCAGTCAGTCAGGTTTTCTGTTTTATGGCCCACCTGGAGCCCTCAATACTAGGCCAGCACATGTGGTCATTGTGCTGAAAAGGTGACTAAAGAATCATCGGAATCACTTAGTTCCATGCTCTAATGTTATGCTAAGTATTTCCACCTAGTATTTATTTCACCTGACTCACGTCTGAAGTCTGATGAGCTCTGAGCACCAGATTACTTGCTTTATTGTTAGTCAGCAAGCTGGGCTTGATGTCCCAGTAAATTCCACAAGAAATTCCACATTACTGACATAACATTCTAATTCCTGATTGCAAACCTTTGTGATTACTCTAAAAATCTTTTTGTCTTTGGAGATATTCCAGGTACAGAGCTATAGAAAATACATTATTTTCTTAACAACAAAATATTGGCCACTCAGGTGCACACATGCTGAGTGACAGTGTGTGAAGTAAAAAAAAGCCTAAGTAAAGACAAACAACAAACAGATTGCAAAAGATTGCATAAGCTTGTCTTTGTATTTTCAAGAAAGTAGATAGAAAAATGTTGTTGCAAAAGGTGGTCTTCAGTGAAGAAGGACAAATACAATAATACAGTTTCCTTGGGGAGTTTGTAATGGAGCTGTGTGAATTAACATATCCCATTATTTCTCATCTTTTGTGATATATAGATGGGGAAACAAACAGATGATGATAACACAGAATACCTTCAACTGGAATGTTGCCCTGATTAATGCAAACTGATGTGCAGTTTTAATTTGGTTGTTCTTGACTGGGAATCACAGCGTGTAGAATCCTGATGAGCCATGGGGTAGTGATCACCAATCCCAGACACGTTTATCTCATGTTGTGTTTGCTGCTTGTGGCAGCTCTTTGATATAGGTTATGTCAGCAGTCCACTCTGAGGCAGACGTTTTTCTGTGACTTCATAAGGGCAATAAGGTTATTCCTGCATGCTCATGTCATTGCTGGACAACAAACACTGAGGTGATTCTGATACAGTTAAGTGCATTTGTTGTTCTGCACTCTGTTCTCTGCCCAGTAAAAACAAAACAAAACAAACACATAAAAAAAAACCAAAAAAACTCACTTGTTATGGAAGCTTTAAATAAGACTGTTGGATAAGAAATTGGATATAAACCTCCAAATATAACACACTGACTAGAACTTCTAGTCTGTATTAATGATAAACATAATTATATTTTTGTTAACATTAAAATTAAATGTTTAAATGACAATAAATGACAATTAAATGACAATGTGGCATATCACTCACAGAGCAAGTTAACCTTACATATTCAAATGCTCAGTTGTAGTAAATGAACATAGCTCCTTCCAGCCAAACGCAGCTCTGTCCCAAGGCCTTCCAAATTATTATTTTTAATATGGGTCCAGATTATGGCAGTTTAAATAAAGTTCTGAACTCATCTATTTTATTCTTAATTTATAGATGTGCTTAGGGGATGTGCAGATATTTAAAAAGAGTAAAATCAATTAATTCATGATCCAATTATTTGTGTTAGCCCCTATGGGGTTTTATTTTAGAGCATTGGATCAGCATCTCCCAGTTAAGCACTGTGCTTTGAGAATGTAAAGCTTTCATTTTGAAATATGATGAACCTGTGGTTATCTTTTCCCTATCTGCAAATTTAATTCCTTTTTTTTTTTTGTCCTTTCATGGTTTTAAAATTCCCTTCTTGCCTTATGTTTTTGAAAGGGATCTCATATAAATACAACAGATTTTTCTAAATAACAGGAAGCTTATTTTTTATGTAAGGGCAACTGAACAGGCAAAAGAGTTCACTTTCTAGATAATATGCCCTATATTTTTCTGGGCCTCTATGTTTCACAGTAGATATTTAGCTTTTGCAATCACAAATCTGTGATTTATTACACTTTTCATGTTATAAATTTAGAGTAGACCCATATGACGACTTCTGTGATTTGATCATTCTGCTTTTTCATCCATCTTGAACAGATTTTAGTCTAATGTTCCAGACAGCTTCAAATGCCCCCTGTGTTTATACGGTCATTTCTAAAATGTAGAGAATGCTAGGGGTGAAAGTACCACTATGCTTGGAATTATCCATCTTGGCACAGCCTTTGCCCATAGACGTTGTCATTTCCTTGATCTGCAGGTGTCAGAAGCTCTGCAGTTTTATGCCCCTAGCAAGTCTATGTGCCCTTTATGCATTGCTAATTCACTGCAACCGAAGCTTCTGAGAGCCCTTCCTAAGTAAGGAGAAAATAAGAGTGCTGAAGAGAGCCAACCCCAGCTGAGATACCTTTGAATTAGATATCCTTAAAATGACATTAAATATTTTTTGAGGTAGGTGGCACATCACAGCAACATTTTCCATCACAGTTTGTCACTGGTGGACGAAGCATACTAAATTTATCTCACTGGCTTCACAATTATTCATCTAAATAAAAAAGACAAATTTTAAAATATTTAACCCTAACAGGTCTAACTGTTCGCCAGGTGATCCAGGAAGTGTTGAACACTTAGCTGAATCAGACTAGTGGACTAAGGACAAGACTTTTATGAAGGATCAATATGAATTAGGAGCAGATACCCAGTCAAACCTAAGAGTTATATTCTTTAGTTTTCACTTCCTGAAACCTAGGCACTAGGGTTTTTTACATAGTTAAATAGGAATTGTTTGGTATCGAACACATGTTGAGAAAAATTCTGACCATTATGGGTCAGCTGATGTTTTTTATACATGATCAAACTGAGACAATAAGAAATAACACCAAAATGTCAGACTAATCAGTTATTTTCAATTAGAGTAAAAGGTATCCAAGTATGCTTTCCAGTGACAACGTTTTTTGCTGAGCAGGAAGGAATACAATCTTCGTAATCATTCCTCTGTTATTTTCAATATTCTTAACAGAGCATTTCTCTTGATTCACTTCAAAGCAAGAGAAAATATTGTTATATTATCATTTAAAGTTAATTAAACTGCAAATGAGCTTAATGATCTGTCCAAAACAAAGCTCAATCACAACCTGTTACATATTAACTATCAAAATCAAAAGAACCTTTAAATTCTTTGTTAAATGTACCAAAGAAGAAAGAAATAGCCAATCATTAATGTCATCCTTTTATAAAATCAGATTTGAGGCTGGATAACTTGAATTGAATGCACACAAATTGAAAAAGGGCTTAGAAATGCAAGTCAAATCTGTTGGAAGAAATAAATTAAAAAAAGTTAACAGCAAATTTAGTTGTCTCCTCTGTAATTTACTATCAGGAAATATATTTTACCTACTATACGCCCAGATTTTGAAATCTCTATATTAGTAAAATACCATTTTCTCACATTCTCACAATATCTTCTGTAGTGTTATGACGATGTGGTCTTAAGACAGAACATCTGTCTATTCAGGTCTTGAAGTCACTGGAGTGATTTTTGCTCTTGAGTGATATATCAAACATTGCCACTGACAATGTAGTTTTTCAGTAGTGGAGGTATATCAGAACCTATTCGCGTCATTAAGGTTCATAATTTTGGACTTTTGAAGGCTTAATCCCCAGAAATGCTAAGATTCCCTAATAAACCAAAATGGTACTGCTGATGTTCAGCTCTTCTGAGGATTAGGTATGTTATCATTCTGGTTTATCCAGCTCTAAAGCAGGTATTATCTTATCACTCTTACATACAATCGTTTTAGCATGTCAACTGCAAGTATTTGAAAAGTGAGGAGTGTTATTAAGCCTGGCCCTTACAAGCTTTTTGAATGTTTTGCTTAATGTTTTTGCTACATAAATAAGATTGATGTTATACACTGTTTGGCTGGACACTAAAATAGAATTTTCTCATATAGGGTTTGGCCAGTTGAGTAAGACAGCAATGCAACAAACTTCACAAGGTCATAAAAAAATTCTTCCACTAAAAAGAGAAAGTAACACTGACATAAAGTTATACAGACAAAGTGATAGCATGTTCAATTATTTTAGTGTCTTAGAGCAAACCCACCTGCCCGCCCAAAATAGCATGGGGACACTTTTTGTGAAAACCGTTTTACATATTGGTAACAGTATAGTGAACAATTAGTAAGGATGTGGAACTTTATAAAAATAATAGTCTGAAATGCAAGACTGGATTATTTGTAAATAATTACATTCGGGGACAAGAATGGGCTGTATTAGATAGCTTCCTATGGTGCATAGCTTTGAGTGTAGTTCCCTTTCTGACAGCACATGCATCTATGCAACCCTGTATATATTTTCAGGATTCACTTTTCCGGTAATATGAGATGAACTGTCTTTCTGTGGTCAGAATCTTCCAAAGCTTGATTACTATCATATTACTATTTATCTGCTCTTCATTGAATGTAGAGCAGTAATGTGTGCTACCTTATATTTCATGGGTGATAATGTATTATTTAGAGCCAATAACATTCAGTTTTACTCAAGGATTACATCTTTCTCCTGTTGTGATAAATAATTAATGCTGGCTTGTATATCTCATCTGCGTGGTCATTAATTGAAAATACTAACAATTTCCTCTACATTTTTTTTTTCTAGTTTCAGGCCACAGTAAAAGAAGGAGTCACAGGTGTAATAGTAAACTTAACTGTAGGCGACCGAGATGACCCAGCAACTGGAGCGTGGAGAGCTGTCTACACCATTATTAATGGAAATCCAGGACAGAGTTTTGAAATCCATACCAATCCCGAGACTAATGAGGGAATGCTCTCTGTTGTCAAAGTAAGGATAATTTACTATTGTACTGCATTATTACTGTAAGTTACATCCCCTGGATTTACTACATTGGAGAAGGCACAGCAAGGATAAGTTACTCAAAAATACATAGTTGGCTACCAGCCCTTGTTTCCTTAAGCCAATATGTATAACTCCCTTTCTGTTACAATAAGCTTGCTTCTTTAGTGATAACCTACATGATGCTAACTACACTGCCTTTGTGCTTAAGTAACAGCTAGTTTTGTCGGAACCATCACAATTAATTAATAGTGAGACTTTACAGTGCTGTTTTTTTTGTGACTGAGAGCACAATTAGAATTCAAGTGCCACATTTTGTTCTCAGAGAACACATATGCAAATACCAGGGAAGTAAGGAATGTGGCTTCAAACTGAACTAGAGTGCTGCCTTTGGTTCCGCATTTCTAAAGTATCATGAAAAAAATAAAAATAAAAAATTACCTATCTTTGTATGAAGATAATCGAAGGTAATCCTGTATTTAAAAAAAAAAAAAAAAAGTCCTGGTTGCTGCCTATACCAGAATTTTCTCTTTTTGAGAACGCCTCAGAAAATGCATTTTCAATTCTAAAGAGTAATGGAATGTTTTTCCATGGCAGGGGGTTTGGTTTCAATGTAGGAGTTGAGAAAAGAGCCTTATGTTATTTATCATATATAGCTATTAAGTATAACTCTGCTCTGTTTGAAAAATGCATATAACATCATAAATAAGCATGTATATGTAAGAACCGTATGTTTGAGGTATGACAAAAATATATGCTCTTAGATATAGAGACATCTCAATCTTTCATTAAGTGCAACTGGTCAACTTGCCAATAATAAAGCTCAAATGAAGCTGTTTAAAAATAACAGCTGAATAGTATAACACTATGAATTCTTCAGTGTGATGAAATAGAGGAATTATGAAAATTTCTAGGAGACCATGATACATCTGTTAGTCTCAAAGCATGGTGAACTTTCTGGTTTTCACATTATTTTTCCCTTTTCCTTTACATGAATGGTAATATAAATGAATGGTAAATAAATGAGAAAGGTAGGAATTATCTTCAGCGCACTTTATAACTACTGT
Source organism: Cygnus olor (assembly GCF_009769625.2). Classification (NCBI taxonomy): domain Eukaryota; kingdom Metazoa; phylum Chordata; class Aves; order Anseriformes; family Anatidae; genus Cygnus; species Cygnus olor. Next base: position 4,166,852 of record NC_049180.1, on the reverse strand, counting down.
CCTGTCTGTTGCTAAACTCTGGCCAAGCATCAGAGGTAATAAATACTGTTGTCCCTTTCTGGCTAATTTTGTCTCCCACAAGTTTTGAGTGGGAAATTGAATGAAGAAATGTGTTAAGCACTCTCTTTGCTCTTTCTATTCTGATTTATAATGTTTTACAGCCTTTAGATTACGAGATTTCAGCATTCCACACATTGCTGATCAAAGTAGAAAATGAAGACCCACTGGTTCCAGACATAGCCTATGGCCCCAGTTCCACAGCAACCGTTCAGATCACTGTTAAGGATGTGAATGAAGGCCCTGTTTTCCACCCGAACCCAATGACAGTGACAAAACAAGAAAACATCCCTATTGGCAGCGTCGTGTTAACAGTAAATGCCACTGATCCAGACACTTTGCAACATCAGACTATCAGGTGAGTGCAGTACCCTCTAATTTTCATCCCCTAGAAACTGAGTGTCTTTTGTGCCCAATAATTTGTCTGCCAGTACAGAGTTAAATTAAAGTCATTTGGGCTCTAGATAATAAAAAGTGGAAGAAGTGGCCTCTTTTTTTCCTGCAATGAAGAGATTCAGTATGATGGAGACAAAGAACTGCATTAGACATGGGACAATAGTTTTCCAGGCTATGAGAGTGCAGTGGAACAATCAAGTGCCACAAGCAATAGATATACCTTTGCATAGTGTTTCAAAATAACTTTTAACCTGCTTGTTTATACCTTTTCCTTCATGAGAGCCAGAGAAAACATGTAAAATTGAAAACGTGAATAGAACTCATCTATTTTACATATTGATTAAATTGGTTTATGATCGTTTATAATGTTCCTTAGTGAAATAATGATTGTACATCTGTGTTCAAGGGCTAAGGGACAATATTTCTCACTGAAACACTGAAGCTACAGTAAGCTAGGACTTGTTCTTGCCCAGATCAATGCAAGTAAATGCTGATTTCTATACTATGATAAAGTAATCTATACAGGCACCATGCCACAAGGAACAAAGCTGGGTATTAAGTGATGCCATTGTCTTGTAAATTGATCCACCTCGACTGGTCTTTTGTTTTCAGATTTGTTTTTATTTTTTTTTATGAAAGATCAACAGGTTTTCCCTAATACTAACTTGGCTTTACAGACTGCTTTTGTTAGCATTTGAGGACTGCAGATAAGGCACTAAAGCTAAAGTCTACAGCTGTGTAATTTATGTTTTTTATTCAGGACTCTAATTTCCCCTAGATATCAGCGTATATCTATAAAGGCATAAATATCTTTGTGAGAATGACTTCAAAGCTTTACCTAAACAATGCGTAACATCAGTCTATATTGTGGAGGTAGATTTCCTTACTATTACACGATTATTTAGCATTGATTTTGCATTTCCTTAAGAAGGTCTGGCATAGGTACTGTTTTACAAAAGGAATGCTGATTTACAAAAGGATCTTGAAGATGTTCTTTGTCAGTAATAAATGTTGGTAAGCATGTCATTGTAAAGGACTGCACTGACAATCTTGGATTCAAATGATGAGAAGGTGAATTTTATCAGGTGAGCGTTGTCATCTGCAATAAAGGAGGAAAAAGGCAAGGCAGATAATTAGAAGCTTCAGTTCTCTGCATCACCTCAAAAATACTTAGTTAATGGAGTGTGAATATTTCAGTTCTTTCTGTCAAAAGCAACTTTGAGTTTTGCCATTCAAAGATCAGTTTATCTGAAGGATGATTTTTAGCAGATGTCATTTCCCTTGTTTTCTAAATTTATTTGTTTACAGAATGCATTGATATTCTTAATTTTAGTTTTTGCTCTAAGGATTTATTTCTTTCACTGTTGTCACACAGATTTGTGTTGATGGATGGTAAAACTATGGGATTTCTATTGCATACAGCAATATGACCTTCAGCAGCACTATTCAGAATGTGGTTTGTGTAGTGAAAAGATATTTATGCCGTTTGGGATTGGGACTCAGTTTAAGAAACAGTTATTGAAGTTCCCCATAAGTTTACATATTTCCATGGCAGATAAGTAGAGTCATATTAGTTATTCTAACAGTTGATTTTGCAATGCTAAAAGAAAAAAGTCAAGAAAATATTTGGATTTGGTTATCAAAATGAACAATCTGGAACCTATTTGAATTTCTCTCCTTGACCAACTAATTTTGCTGAATTTCTCCTATCTGAATTACCACTGAAATTTTAGGAAATACTAGCAAGTCACTGAAAACTCTGTTAGCTTTGTGTGTTGTGTGTAATCAGCTGCGTAACATAAACACTTTTTGCAGTCCACCACATCTCACAATTGGTTGCAAAGGAGCTCTAAAATCTTGACCATTACTAGCTCATAAACTACAAAGAAATTTCCCAGAAGTGTGTTCATATCTGTGCAGCTAGAATCTGGAAGGTTTTTAACCAAAAGCAAGATTTTCTTTTGTATTCTGCATATGAAAGAACAGGAATAAGCTAGTTTGGGTTGGGGATGAAGAATGATTATATATGGAAACTATTTAAAAGGAAGTGCTTGTATAAGTTAGAAGAAAATAGTGCAAATATAACGGAAATCTGGGGAAAAGTGGAACGCAAGGCTAGTTTCACTACCTGTATGTCCTTCTGATAAAATAACAGAAAAGCATAAAATAGCATTCTTAAAAGACACTTTTAACACTGACCAATATTACTGAAACACAGCTACCAGCAATGAAAAAGGAAGTCTGCAGTATATGGGAGCAGCATCTGCAATTTGGGTCATGTGAAATTGCATGTATAAAGGCCAAAGCTACTCACTAGTTTGGGTCTGGCAGAAATGTTTTTGTCTTAAGTTCCTACAGGCAGGTGTTTGTTTAGAGTTTGCGCCTAGGTCCAGAGCTTTTATGCAGGTTGCATGCCAAATTACATAATTCTCAGACTATTCTGTAGTAATTATATCATCAGAGTCTTTACTCTGATTATACTGGTAGAATAAAGGCCATGCAGACACAATACAGAATTTTTAAAAAGACATTACACTAAATATCAGTGACAATGAGGAAGCAATGTTGTTTGTCTGCAATAGGCAATGAATATCAGATTTTTATTCTGTGTGCTATGTGAACAATGTCCATCACCCCCAATAAAGTATGTGTCTGTTCAAAATGTGCAGACATACAAACAAAATAACAAGAGAATTACTAATTTTACTTTTTTATTTTCAGCCTATAACAACTGAGATATGTCTAATTGCAGCCTTTTTTTTTTTTGGTTATTTTTCTATATAAAACTTGTTAGAAGGGGCTGATGGCTATTGGTAATCAGGAAGTTTAATTACTGTACAAGATATAACATTATAAATGCATTTCAAGAACCATGAACAGTGTATTGAAACCTTTCGTGCCACTGTCCACATGTAGATTGAATTTATAGTTTGAACACTTCATGTTTGAATGAGATTCAAATTACTTATCTCTTTGAAAAATGTGGCTTATGTTGTAAAAATTCCTAAAGACAGCTGTACTTTTGAAGCAATTTTCCTTCTTATTGTTCAGCTTGATGTGCTTTTGCAGACTGAGAAATTTCATTTAAAAGCTCAAACAAGCTGGCAAAAATGTATTACACTGAACAAAATATGACTCCAAGTATTTGTTAGACTCAAAACCACAAAACAAGCCCTAGCTATCTGTTTTGCACACAATTAGCAGTGAGCTTTCATAGTGTCAGCTCTTCTCTGACCTACTGATGTTAACATTTCAAAGAAACTCAAGGGAGAAACATCCTATTGGAAACAAGAAACACGTGCTTATGTTGACTAGCCAAGTAATGTAGGCATCTGGTTTATCTTACTCTAAATTATACCTGTTTAAAACTAGGGTTACACTGAATTTTCCCAACTATGGCCAGATTTATGTTTTCCTGTAAAAATGTTGCAATGAGTATAGTGCGCTTTGTACCATAGATGTTGTAGAAAGGAAGGAACAGACAGAACAAGGGAATTTATCTGAATACATACATTTGGGTGGTGAGCAACATTTTTTCCTCTGTGATCACTGCCAGAAAGAAAAGAAACTTATTGAAGTTGGATCGCATTTCTTAGATTCATTAACCTATTTTTAAAGTATTTAATTTCCCCTCATTTCCAACTTTTTTAGAATTAAAAAAAAAAAAAAAAGAAAAGAAAACCAGCAGGCACCATTTTAATTATAACCCAACAATTTATTAATAGAACAGTAATAAAGTTTCTGAAATTTGATTTCTTAATCAGGGATCATTGTTATTTTTGTGCCAGATTTAAGAGTTTAATTTTGGGTTCCTCTTCCCAACCTCTGAAATTTTAATCAGAAGTTTCAAGTGTACATGTCAATGAGAAGTTAAAGGCCAAATTTAATAACATTTTCCACCTTGGGAAATTAAAAGAAGAGTCTTACTCTCTGAAATCCATTATTAACAGTAGATCTTAATTAAACACAGTTACGGTCCTCAATATTTTGTCTGTGTGGAGAGATTGGTTTAAGTATTTTTTTCCTTTCTGGATTCAACAAGTCCAGGATATTCAGTAGTTAGACTTTTAACTATGTGTAAATAAGTTGTTTACTGCAGTGTATTTGTAATTTTTAATTAAAGAAACATTATTCTCTGGTTTCATGGTTTATCGTGGCGATATATTTTTATTACCTACTGTGCTCTTGGATTTTAAATTATTTATGTAAATATATTATTGCAGTATTTATTCTCAGTAAGCAATTTGACTCAATGCTTCAGAGATATCTTCACAAGAAAAGTTTATTATAGCTCTAAAGCATATCTAATTCATTAAGTAGAATTAAAATGCAGTATTTGAAGCTGGAGAACTTAGAAACGGAACCCAAACTACAATAAGTTTCATGGGAATACAAAAGGTTGCCAAAAATATCTGAAGCACTATATGTAAGCAAGTTGTGTGTGTATTTTTTTTATCTGCACCTGATTCCAGCTGACTCCACATAGTATAAATTGTTTCTGGAAGCATGGAATAAGGTACATTGTCTCAAAAAAAAAAAAAAAAAAAAAAAAAAAAGCCTAAAATTCTGTAAAATAGTGCTGAAACTATGCTGAAGTGGGATCTGTAGTTCAGTGAGTTTATTCCAAATCTCAAAAAATACTTGAGAAAACTAAGGAAGATTCACTAGGAAAAAAAAAGGGGGGGGGGGGGGGTGGTATTTCTGTTACTTTTTTTGTTGCTAACAATCACCACCCTTGTATGAGTGAATGTATAAGCCATGAATAGCAAGGAAATTTCAAGAAATCTATTTCATGTCTCTTGCTGGGATTTTTTCAGAGATTCTGAACCCCATTGGAGACTTAAATCATGTTCCTCACTACCATTTACGGGATCAATTTTGCATACTTTGTTTCACATCACGCCTTTTAAAAGTGCTTTTGTTGCAGATGGAGGTCAAGAAACTTGCTGTTTGGGATACACTGCAATCACTTGCAGAAGTAGTATATAATGAAAGACAGAAAGACCTAAAGAGTGAATGCTTATGAAATAACATACTTAGTCATTGTTAAATATGTCTCCTAGAGTCTGAAGGACTTGTCTTTGAATCCTAACAACAGGAGATTTGTTTTCCTTGTGCAGACAGAAGAATAGTTCTGTTGTTATAAATGAATGGCTAAGCCGTGGTCTCTGCATGCAACACCAGAGTTTTTCACTGTAAGTTACACCCAAGAGCATCTTGAGTTGGCTCCGCAGTTTTATTTATGACCTGCCTGAACCCAGCCGTTGGGAATTTGTAGCACATCTCTGGATCTGAAGTTGCCGTATATTGGACAGTGGAATTTTTTTTTTTTCCTTTCTCATTTTTAAGTTAGAAGGAAAGACAGGTAGAGAAGGCATCTGCTTGAAGTAAAATTTTTTCCCCTTCTGTCTTTCCTGCAAAATTTTGAGACATAGAAACAGTAACTCTAAAGAACAGCATGTATTGGGGCAGGCAAGCAAAGCCAGAAAAGGAGAAATCCAATTACTTCTAAAAGAAAGAACTTGGCCAATTCCATCATGCTACACAATTACCACCTGTAATTTTAGGTACTCTCCCATCAATAATTAGCTCAACAGTCTTTTTACTGAAACTGTTTCTTGAATGTGCTAATACTAGCAGTGTTGGTAATCACAGTGATATATATATATATAATTATCCTACCATTAATACGTTGTCTTTTTTTTTCCTTGTTTGACCAAACAGACTTTCACCTTTTGTTTAATAAACAAAGTGAGCATACCACTCTTTCCCTATACAGCAAAGTCTTTAGGCCTGCATAAAGATGGGAAAGGAGCAAAATTGTGTCTGGAGCATACTGCCCCTCTTTTATTCTCCTCTCATACCTATGATCACAGTGATTTAAATCTGGAAGGGTGATAGCAGCTTAAGAGCAAAACCAGGCCCCATTTCTCCTGTTCAGCTGATATGTAGCTGGCCAGCACTGTTCAGACAGATCACAGAGTCTGAATTAACTTGGTGGAAGCAACTGATGAAAATCAGAATCACCAGTGTGAATTCCCAAGATCAGACTGAAGAGAATAAATGAGCAGAGTAAAATCCCAGTGCTGGGATCTTAGCAGAACTGCCAAATCTGGAAACAAGGCCCTATAAGAGCTATGGGCAGCATCTTACATTGACCACTCAGGAAAGTCACTTTGAACTCTGTCAGCTTCAATACTGGAGCTGTACTGTTATAGGACCTACTCTTCCTCAGAGTAGTGAACAGGTGTTGATAGTTTGCTTCCCAAAGTCTGTTATTCAGCTCTTTTGTTACTCATAGGGATTCCCTGGCTTACTTAATTTACAGCCAACCTGTCAACACCTGCAATTTAACACCCTGGGGAGTTCCTAGGAGTCCTCAGTTGCTTCCAGCATTTCTCTTGGTGAACAGCTCAAAGGCTCCCTAGTTGTTTCTTTTCCCCTTCTTCTTACTGATATTGACTGTCTTTGTATTGGGGCGGATGTTAGCCCTCTTCTTTTCTGCTTTTGCATATCTTCATTTTTAGTGCTCAACAACAATACCGTCTAACCAGTTGATGCTAAGTTTTTATATCCCTTCTTTTGTCTTGCAGGGAAGTGGGGGAACCTTCCCATGCTCTCTGGTTTATCTATGCTGACATCTTAGAACTGTTTTGTTCTTCCCAGCTGTTGCCAAGGTTTTGGGGGAAAGATTAATGTATGTGAACAGGTAGCTGTAACAGCTATTTTTCCTTGTCCTCTCCTAGTATAAATGTAGGCCCAGCAGAGAGCAAATTTTCACCCAAACCGAGAGATCCAGGTCTCCTGAAGAACAGCGTCACTGTCCTGAGGGAGGGGGAAAAAAAAAAAAAGTGGTGGTGGTGACGATGTAGGGGGTGTTAATCCCTCTTTGTTTCATTAGTTCCTGAAATAGCAGAAGTGTATCAATTAAACTGTTAAAGACAAGCTAATGCAAGGTTCTCAGGAATTTTCAATCCAGTCATTCAGTTTTGAAGGGAACCTATCTATCAGAAACCAGCCTTTATCACTCCTGACAAGACTTGTCAGAGGATTGTATTCCTAAAATTTTCTATCTGCTCTACTCTGTTGGCATAAATTATAGCTAATATGCTGATATTAAAGCTGTATATGATAAAATTGAGAACCTGTATTTCCATGTAATCAAATAAGCCATAGAAACCAATTTTAGCTTCCCTTGATATTACCATAAGAATCTAAAATTCTTGATTAATAAGGATAAATGTAACATTTAAGGGGAGTTTAATTAGACCCTCTGTCTTTTTCCTGCATAACAGTATTATGCCATATTATGATTTCAACCATGTCAGCCCTCAGAACGAATGTCTGTGAACTGTGAAATTATAGGGCACATTTTTCACGTCGCTGACTAAACAATACTGCAGATCTTCTTAAGAAGTATAACAATAGGATATATCAGTCACAAGTTATGCTTGCAGTGGAAGTCAGATCCTAACAATAACTCACTTTGTCATTACTGTTCTCTTCTGGTTTCAGAGAAGGCAGGATTTTGCCTCTGGAAGAAGTAAAGAGTATCTTGATTATAATAAGTTGGCTATCAAATACGTGGATGCCGTGTGAGGAGGCAAGGTGACAGGGAAGGGGGTGGTCGGAATTCAGTTAATATTTTATGGTCATTGAATTATTGAGTCCAACTCAGCGAAGTTAGATTGTGCCTGCGTGTCTGGATGTAGCTGCAACAGTTTTCAGCAGTGCCTTGGCAGAGTTTTATTTGCACTGGTAATATGTAAAGATTGTAACCCCAGTGACCAGTGTTATTTTATAACACGGCAAAAGCTGGGAAACCAAGCACTCAAAAGTTTGCCAAGGAGACCAATTACACATCTAGGCCAGATTCCTGTCACCAAGCAGAAGTGTGTAATTAAGCCATTCTTCTTGTTCTTGTGGAGCTCAGTGCTTCCCTCTTTAAAGCAGGTGCAGATCTCAGATGATACCAGAGCAGGTGTTGTCAGGTATTCAGTTCCTGATTGGAAACAGGAAACACTATAAATCTCTCAGAGCTTTTTGCCATGCTGTGAAGATATAAAGTGCCAATGTTATGGCTACATTTCATTAATTCGCAGTCTCCAGAATAAAGATAGAGTAAACCATGGACATGCTGAATTCAGTGGTAAAATTCCCACTGAATCCGCGTATAGGATTTCACCTCAGAGCAGAAGCTTTCTGAAATACATGGAGCTTCTGATATATGTTTATAACCAGTACTGAACAGCAAAACATCCCTAGTCTGGCTGTTTCAAAAAATGAAGAACCCCATCTTTCAGACTCACAGATGATTATTTTTAGAGTGGAATCTGAGTTCAGTAAGGAAATTGTCAGAAGGCCTAAGCACTCATTTTTACTAAATGGAGCTCTGCAATGTTACTGTAATAGGAAAAAAGTCTTGTAGAGTTCAGCTGGAATTTTTCTATTAACTTAGTAATAAGGACGCCAATTTCTGTAAAATAGCTTCTGAGTAAAAGTGAAATTATGCACTTTGTTAAGCAGCAGTAACCCTGCAGATCCATTCTTGATTCAAACGTGAATTGCTAGGGACTGACTTCTTCCTAACTTTATGACCAGTATGCTCTAGGTAAATATGCCTACAGAGACTTGCCTGCCTACACGTAGCTACATAATTATTATCCATATGATCCCTTGGGGCAGCTCTATTGGGTAGTACTTGGCATAGCATTGCCTTGGAGATACTAACCTGTATCACCCACATTTCATTGAATATTCCAACCCCTGGAGAATTTTTACACATTTACCTATTTTAATGTGTCTGTCAGAATAATGTTTCCTTCTTTTCCTTTCCAAAGAGAAATTTCCGATAGAATTCTACCTGCCTAAGGCATGGCCTCTTTGGAGGTTCAGCCCTGGGTCATTGTTAGCATTTTATACATAAAAAACAAATGCAGCCACAGAATTTATCTGATTATGCTTCAGGGCTAAAACAAGAAATTTTTGTATTAATAGGGCTCAAGGTTTATAGCTTCAAAATGGAGAACTTAAAAGTTGCTTTTGGCCCTGGAAGCAAAGGTAACTATGACTAGTTATGACCAAATAGTGAAAGACTGTTGGTAAAATGTCTGCCTTGTTGGTACCACACTGCATTCAAACATGGCCTAGATATAAATTTTGTCAAGAAGAATCACTGTGGCATCACTGTGGCAAATTAAGGTTAAACAAACAACTGTAATTCTTCCATTTTTTGTCTTTTCAGTGCTTAATCTCATAACCTCTAATGAAAGCTTTTTTCTGTGTCATAAATGAATACTTATATGGAGCTCTTTCTTCTAACTTCTTCAAATTTTCCATCACTGTCCAGCAGATCTCTTAAATGCCTTGTATTTGTCAGGTTGCTTAATGTACATCTGGAAGGGACGCGGCTGTTATAATGATGAATAGCATAGAATAATTGGGCTGTATAGAGTAAGCTTGTAGTAGGCAATGCATCAGAGCAAGCATTCAGAATATAACTGTGTGGAATCTGACTTTTAATGTTTTTGTTCAACAAGTGAAAAGTAGTATTTCATTTTTTTCCAGCATTCCTTGAAGGCACAAGCAGAAAGAGGAAAAAAAATCATCACAGCAGCCTATAATAAATGTAACAACCTAGACTTGATGACATTATAAATAAAGCAACTAAGACTTGGTTATACACAATCCTGAAAAGTGATGAGGGCCAGACAGGTAGGAGGGTGCTCCATGGATTTTAAAGTGCATTTGGACAGCTTGAGTGCCTAAGAACCTGATTCATAGAGATCAGATCAGGTAAATCACACTTCCCTTTTCATTTGTCATGGCCATTAAAGACAGTGGGTTAGGCAAACCGAAGTGAGTGGCCTAAAATAAAGGAAAAGTTATGACCTGATATTACAAATTGCTTCAACGTTTCTGACAGAAAGTGCACGTTTTTTTGTATATTTCAGTGTACTCAGTCAAATAAAGCTCAGATAGTTTATTCGTACATAGCAGTTAATCATTACAGTAGGAACTTATTATTACAAAAAGAATGAAAGATAATTAATTTTCTTCCGTCAGAACTGCACCCATGAAGTGCACAGTGTATTCAAAATCAGCTGGGAAAAATGAAAGCTTAATTTTTGTTATTACTAGCCAGGGATAAATATGCCTTTTTCTTCCTACTACTGGATTGGACAGTAGTGTGAATTTTTTTGAATATTACTTTCTCACATTATCAGACACACTACTGAAGTTCTAACCGACCCTTTCCTTCTTTGTTATTAAATGCTACAAGGTTGGAAAATATTTTAACTCAGTGGGTATTAATTCCTTAGGGCTACAAAACTATACAAATGCATCAAGACAGTCTATTTTCCTACTACAAATACAGTTATTTTTAAACAAAGCTAAACTAAAGAACTAAAAGGAAAAACATCTTAATTGCTGCAATAATAATACCAGAGTGACATATTTTATGGAATTAGTTGAGTTCTATTTCTATGGAAACAAAGATATTAATTTCTTGGCTCTTCAAATGATTTAGAAAACCCTTTGAGAATTTCCAGTTATTCCAGATAAACTCAGACCATTAATCAAACATCAGACAGCCTTGTATATATTTTTCACATAGACATTGACATGAAGTTTGCATCATCATATTCATGTATTGTAATACACAGCTGAAAACATAATCTGATGCTGAGCAATGGTAAGGATGTTGTTTTCACTAGGAGTTCAGTTTAGCATGAGTTGTTGCATATGTGCTTCTGTATACTTTTCCAAAAGTAATGCCTACACAGAGTGATTCTCACATCCATGTGAATAACTAATAGAATTTCCTTAAGAAGTCCTTCTTGGACAAATTTATTTTGTTTTTGTGTGTAAAATACTTTTCATGAATAAACACAAGGATTTTAGAAAAAAATACAGGAAAATGTAAGCTGCTAAAATAAAGTTAATAAAACCCTGACTCTTTTCTTGTAAAATAACCCCATCCTTAATTCCTGCTCTAGCACTGACCTTTAGAGAATCTAACCTTTATAACAGATGCTTACCAGATGAAATAGGGAACAAGGAGTTAACTAATTTTTAACTAACTCATGGGTTGGCACTCAGTTGAGACCAAAATCATTCAGGTTTGATTCTGTTTCATTCTAAAATATAATTGGATATTAGGAGAAATTTCTTTATGGAAAGGGTTGTGTGGCATTGGAATAGGCTGCCCAGGGAAGTGGTTGAGCCACTGTCTCTGGTGGTCTTCGAGACACGTGTAGATGTAGGACTTTGTAGAATGGTTTAGTGGTGGAGTTTAGTAGTAGGTTAAAGGTTGGACTAGATGAGCTTAGAGGTCTTTTCCAACCTGAGTGATTCTGTGGTTTTGACTAGGCTGGGCATTCCACATATTTTCTCCCTAGACGTAGCATTTAGGACATTTACATAAAGGGTTTGAGCCAGGAAAAGCCTTTCATTCCTCACTGCCAGTGCTGTGTACTAGCAGGAACTTGAATCTGCAGCACACTGCTGTTTCTGCCAAGCTTCCTGGTGGTGGGCAGGGGAGAGATGTGGTGGCATTTTGGTCTTTAGAGCTGGCATCTATGTTGTGGCAGGTGCAGGAGGTGGGTTAATGAAGCAGTCCAGCCTTCCCGATAAAGCTTTACTGCCAGACACCCATCCCACAGGTACAGGAAAACAAATAAATTGGGAGATGTGTAAATTAAAGCATGTGCATGGGGCTGTGTAGTGGGGTGCACAGGGGGATCAGTGCGTGGCAGGGGCTGACGGGAGCCTGCAGTGGCAATAGCAGCATGGGCTCTGGAGGATGACACGAGAGGCCAGGGGTGATGCCGCAGCCTGCCATGGGTTTGCACAGCTCTCTCCCTGTTGAACAAATCCTCTGTAAGAGATGTCAGTTATTAATTCAGTTGTTATTGTGAACTGGTAACATGAAATACACTTCTGGGGATCAGCTCCACATACAGCAAAGGCTATAAATAATGGCTCAGGCAGTGCTCTAATGTGAGAAAAAACAAGATTCAAGCCAGCTTTTTTGCCTGGATCGGGTTCAACTCTACTCCCAGGTTCAGTGTTTTCCTTTTACTTGGGGGGAAGTCTGGATTCCAATGTGGATTTTTGCCACTCTAGATTATGCCTGTCTAATACATGAAAACACACTCTTATAGGATTAGCAACCAAACTACATCGTATCTCACCACAATGAGCTTCTGGAGAAAGAACCCGCACCAGCTGCATACTTTTTATTAGCTGTTACTTACACACTTTGAACAGAGCTGGGGGTACGGTGGTGTGCAGTCGATGGGGACAGGAGAGCAAACAAGCCGGAGTGGGACTATTTCTCCTGCCAGGCCCCTAGCCTCAACCTGCCAAGAAACTCAGAGCCACATGGAGGCTTTTATAAGTCAGCAGAACATTATTGCTCTCCTATCATCTCCTGCATTACGGTGCTTGCCTTAGAAATAGCTGAATCTTAGAAATGAGTCCTGTGCAAGTTCAGCCAACTCAGGAATGTCCCAGCTCTGTCAGCACAGAAAACTATTTCGATTACTTTTCTGGCAGTATCAGCTTCTTCACAGATTTCCTTTCTGAGTTGCTACTTACTGCATGGTCAATTTATTGTGTGTTAAATTTTGTTCTCTTACAGTAGTCTCTTTTTTCTTTGTCCTTTGTTGCTAAGCTAAGAAAAAAATAGTGAAAATGTTTTTGCTGGTTCATTGCAGTAAATAGTCTTATGTAAGTGTTTTGGCTTCAATACCTGATACAGCCAAGGGATCCCTTATTATTATCTTTTTTTTTTTTTTTTTTTTCCTTGAAGAAAAACTTCATGGAATTAGGATCTGGTCTCAAGTTACTTTGTTAGAAGTATTCGGTCTTCATAATGAATTTTTTCTTTCATGAATTGACTTAGGCATAGAAAATTGCCACATGATAATGAGATAGCTTTTCTGTAAATGCTAATTGCCAGGTCTGTCCTTTTCTGTAGTTACATGCTCTTCATAGCAGATACTTCACACCCCTGTTTGAAGGATCCAAGACAGACTCTGCTTCATCGTCTTTGTTGCTTGGAGCCTTTGACATTATCTTTGCTGACCTTGACTTGACAGACTGGGCAGACATTTCCTTCGTGGCATCTCTTTTACAACTTTAACTAATGTTGTCCACTGATCCCAAGGCTGGGGTTTGTGAGTCTGGCACTTATTTTCTAGAAAAGGTCTGTTTTGTTAATATATTTGCTTTTTCTGGCCATGATCCAGATTTTTCTGGTAGAATAGATTTCACAGAGCTACTGAATTTTCAAGGCCTCTGACTTTTAAGCAGATGTTCATTCGGAAATGTTTACTGTCTCTTTCAACACAGAGTTAACAATTTGTAACATTCAGTAATTTATTTATTTGGAATTGCAGTGTTTTGGCTAAAACCTACTTCATGACTTTCATGACTTCTATAATAGTACATCTCTTCCTCTTTGCCTCCCCCCCTCCCTTTGTCCAGGTTTTAATTAAAAAAAAAAAAATGCTATAAGTCATAAATACTGGGCACATTTTTCCCTAGGAAAAGTTCCAAGCATCGTCTAGCACTTTGAGGATCATAATTTAGTCTTCCGTTAGAGGTAAGTATTTTTTTTACTAGTCAGCATGATAAAAAATACCTCACATTTTTTCCTCTTTCAAATTCCCATTTAGGATCCCTCACATAAGTCAAGGAAGCATTTCCTTTTAAATTTGCATCAAATTCATAGTTTTAGCTTTCCAAGAATTTTCTCTGGCATTGAAGAGGTAAAAATGGCTACGTATAGTAAGGGATAAGAGAGAGGAAAGTCACACTATTAATAATTCTGAATGCCTTGAGGACAGCCAGAGGCCATGGTCCCAGTGATCCCATATGTATATGTTCTTAAAGTGTTCAGATTTAGACATTGTTCATTTCATTTGTGTTGTTGGTGAATATTCTTCACTACCTAATGAACAGTTGTAATTAAAGGGAGTTGTGTGTGTTTAGTATCAGAGGAAGTCATCCTGCTAAATCTGCAGGAACCAATTCAAGAAATATCCTCCTTGGTATGGCTTGCTTCTCTGGCAATAGGACAAATGGCCCGTGAGCATTCTAAGCTTACTTTTTAATTATTTTCAGAGTGACAAGGAGTTATTTCCCATCTCTGGGATAGCCTAGTCCTCTAGGATCTAGGTCCCATCTAGATTTATACTGGCCTGTAATTCTTTGAAAAGTTCTGATGAGGAAAATGGAACAAGAGGGCAACAAAAGGCAAGCGAGCATGAGGGAAACAGATGAACAGGGGATGCCTGATACACTAACCTCTGCTTTAAGTGGCATTGATGTTGTGAAGGCCTTAGATTGGCACAGGACATAAACTGTGCTAAGATGATTATTCAGCATATTCACCGATTTGTTATGCTTTCCTTTTGGAAATTAATTTGCGGAAACATTAATCCTGTTGCTTCCCTACAAGGTGGGTCCCAGAGTTAACAGTTGATGGGGGCCAGAGGAGATCTCACAAACAGCCAAGCATCACATGGGCTACAAACCTGTGCTGGAGCCCAGACTGGCTGCTCCACTGCCCTGCTTCTTGGGGGGAACGCTTCACGACTCTGGGAAGTATTAGCCAGGGCAAAACCGAGGTTTTATGGCAGCTGGTCAAAGTAATCCGCTGCTGGGAGCAGCCTGGCTCCTGGCAGTAGGATCTGCAGTGCAACAGGAGTTGTATTGATCCAGATAGACTAATGCTTCACAGCAGTGAGCCAATTCTCACCTCTTTTCTGCCTATCCCTCAGAAAAAAATACCTCCCACTAAATCTGGAGAAATGTGCTTCTTCGTGGCTGTGTTCAGTGACATTTTAGTAGTGAATCTGCTGGGCCCTTAGGAAAATTTTCCTATGTTTGAGAGCTACCAGGACCCCAGCTTGAAAGAAAAGCAGCAAATGGATTTGCAGTGGGAGAAGCTGCTTCTGCTGGAAGCACACTTGCAAAGAATTGGCATATACAGAAACTTGATAGGGTTTTACTGCCAAAACCTTCTCTAGGTACTTCATAAAAGAACCTCCGGTTCTTCCCGTTGATTAGTTTTTGAGGCACAATTGCTGTAATGAAAAAACTTTTACTGATTTGCATGTCAACAATTATTCGAACAGTAACAACCTGATTATGCTAGGTGTGTTAGTCCCAGATACGGTGTATTATTCCCTAGCTTTAGGAATAATTCAGATAGTTATAGCCTCTGGGTTCATTTAACCATAGCCCTAATCACTTCTGATTAAAAAAGACATAAATGAATTTGTTTTGTTGTTGTTGTTACACATCAGCTTCTAGGATTTTTTTGCCCTGAAGGAAAAAAAAAACACTGAATATTAGTTCTTGGTGTAGAGAAATGTTTGGAAGACTGTACAATGAAAATAACAAAAATGCTTTCCTTTTCATAACAGTTTATTTAACTACCTCATTATTACAGTTTTAGTAATTCCATTTGATTAATTGCTGTAGGTTTTGGTGCATTATTATTATTATTATTATTATAATTCCAATGACTCTACAGTTACTTCATGTTTACCAAGGGTTTTACTTCTTTTTTTTTTCCACACAAATAACTAATTAGTCAACCATTTTCTGATCTCATATTTCTCAGTGGCAGGGGACTAGAAACTGAATTTCATCTAATTTTTCATTCTGTTTTGATCATATCATTGTAGATAGAGAATTGTGATGAAAGTGAAGCTGCTAAATCACTGATGTGACAAGGAAAATAAAGCCAAAACGATGAGTATTTTTGTTCAGATGGTGAGATGGGGTGCATAATTTAAAAAGTGCCTTGCAGATGAAAACAGAAGAAATTACTGTCTGTAGTGTGGCTGCAGCCCTACAAACTGTTCCTTTTGGGCACAGAACCACTCCCAGTGCTAAAATTTACCAGATGAAAGCCCCAGCCTGCTCACTGTCTGAACAAAGCAGCTCATTGCCTTTTAAGTCTCATGCAGAATAGACTTAACATTTCTAACACTTTATTTCCACTGTGCTCCCTCTGATTCAGTGAGTAGCAGGAGACAATATTGGGTATATATTGATCTGTCTTTAGCAGTAGAGAAGAGCAGCTGAAGCTCTCTCATTTGACCTTCTATGCTGAGTCCCATATGCTCCAATTTGCCTGTACTGGCAATACTTCATTTTTACTTGAACAGGACAAAAACACTTCTGTGCGAGGTATGCTACTTAATTCTGTCTGTGGGGTATGCACTTGGCTCTGAATGTAGTTAAGAGAAAATTCCACAAACAGATATATCTCAGCATTCCAAACCCCTCCCACCCGTATAAAACTATGTTTATGTCACAGCCCAATTAACTGCAAAAAGGATTTAAGTAAGCAATTTTTTTGTGGTTTTGTTTTGCTTTGTTGTTTGCTATCATTCCTGTCAAGATTTGTTGTTTGTATAAAATATCCTTGTGTGTGTTAATTTTTATTATTTTTAATGGAAAAAAATAAATCGGAATTTTATTTTTTAAAACTGGAAATAGAATGTTACAGTATTTCTAAGTGTACTGGTATATTGCTATAGACCAAGTAGCGTCTAAAGTTTCCATTTCATTTTGTCTGCCTTTTTAAATATGTTGTAACTAAAAAGGTACACACTTTCAGTCCTAAAGATCAGAAAAAAAATAACAGCTTCAATATTTCTGAGAAATAGTTTTTACACTTCCAGCAGACTTTACTGTCACTTATTACTTGGTTCAGACAGGTACCATAGGAAGGGCTGTAGGAGAGAGAAGTCATCCTCCCAAGCACTGGGCAGGCTCCTTTTCTTGCCATACATTTCTGTATATTACTCGTAAACTGAAAGGGTGACTGAAAGAAGACTCAAATGGAAGCTTGTTCTAGAGAATATTCTGTGTTCATACAGCATGGAGGAGTTTTAGGAAAAACTGCTGAGCTTCTTCAGTGGTGTGCTCAGCCCCGTAGTACCACAGTGTTCCTGCTCTGGTTCTCTATAAAACACATTTTTTTAGAACAAGCTGAAAGGAGTTTTTGTTGAGACTGAATCAATGGAAAGCTGATATTAACATCCAGTGTCTGACCAAAAACATGAATGTGTAAACCTTAAGCCTTAAAAAGCAATGTATATCAGTCGCGTGCAGCAGTGCTGAATTTAGTAGTGTGTATATCCCGTCCACTCCACATCCTAACAGATATGCATATACTTGGGAGGGAATTATTACATTATTTCATGTGCCAGATTGGCATTGTAGCCAGAGAAGTATATGGCTATTCAGATAGGGTTAGAATAAAGTATGTGCATGCTTATGTTCATACATAAACTAGAAACTCGAGAGACACTTTGGGATCACCTGGGAAAGAGCTGCTGCAGTGAGTTACTACAGAGATCGTCATGCCCAGCCTGCAGAGCTAAGCTATGCACTAGTGCGTAGCTAATGAATTCACCCTGGAATATGTCCAGTTTATCACACAGAAACATGAATTTTGTGACCAAAAAATGCATAGAGTGACTTGTGGCACAACACTGATGGGGATTTTAATTTATTTTTTTTAAATTGTACTCTAAGTTGACATTTTCAGCCTGCAAAAATACAGACAGTCTGCAAGCCCACAAATCTGTTCCATGAAGCTGAAAAATGGCTATTGCATAAATCCTCTATCCGCAGTAAGTTTAAAAATGCGTCTGACCTAATACCTTTCTCAACAATGTTGCCAGAAAATGTGATTTACTTCAGGTTTTATTTTTTGTTAATGATGTATTTATTCTTATCAATAATAGCATATTTCTGTTAAATTTGCTTCTTTTATTTTAACATCTTTTATTTTAAAGAATCTACCCAAAGTAATTTGAGCGTGCCTGAATCTCTGCAGGAGAGCACTACAGGAGATATTTTACAGCCTACTGCACATTTAGCATATAGCCATACTTTTAGTAACAGCATTTCAACCCAAGTTGAAAGGCATGCATTTTGTATGATCATATATTTAATGGGAAAAGATGGCTAACTATGCTTGGTTTGCCATTTGCAGTAAGTCAAATATGGGGAATGGAAAATACAAGTAGATGACAGTTTAGGTTGTTTTTCCTTTCCTTTCTGAGTTTTTAATAGTGTCTTTTGCAGATTGTTGGGTGTTTCTTAACTCTTTTAATAGAGAATGTTTACAAGGGATATGTATACGTCAAACCTACCAGATACAGGTAGGTTTACAATACAAAATGGGTCTTAAAAACTGTCAGTGACGGTATTGTGGAATCACAGATTTTCTGAAAGCCTTGAGGATCAGGAATCAACACGTGTGTTTATGCAATTGATTAAGAAAGATCTGGAAGAGACCTTTAACAGGATATCAGCACTGTTGCCTTTGTCATTTCTGTTATACCATGTATATCCTCACCTGTAGGTTTTGAGAGGAATAAATGAGTAGATTTTGGTAACATTCTGTGATGAAATACTTATGCTTCTGTTTTCCCTGTGATATAAAATTCCACAGTTGCTTTTTAGTTTGTTACCTGTGATGGAAATTGTGTTTTAGGTTGTGTCCCCAGTACAGTGGACAGATATCTAGGCTAGCTTAAAATTTACTACTAGTAGTCCCAGTATGGTACTAGTAATGGTCTGGGGAGTTCAACAAATGTTTGCACAACGCTCTTAAGACATATGATCTGATTTTTTTTTTGTGTGTGTGTGTGTGGTCCTTTGGGGATGATAGTCCTTGTGGATCCCTTGCAACTTGGATATTCTATGATTTTATAATGCAGGATTATTTTTTTTTCTGTTCATTTATATTACATGGATGAAAAGGAAAATGCAAAAATTAAAGAACTAGTTCATCTGGCTGACTTGGTAGGGCTGCATGTGTTGCTGTATCATCTTATGGGTGTCCTATTCACTGGATGACAAAACAATATTCATTATTCAACAGGGATCTCCATGAGCTGTTATGAGTACTTAACATTACCGGTTCCCACAAAAATGCCCAACTGTTATTCTGGTAATTCAAATGTCGTATGTACAGCTGAATTGTCTAGTAGCCAAATCTCCTGTGTACAAACCATAGACCTATTGCAAATAGCATATTGAGCTATTAATGTGTCATATATACATATTGATATATAATGTCACATATATTGATATATAATATCAATGTGGCTATAATAGAGGGAAATGTCCATTGTATCCCCTTGGAAAGCACAAGACCTACATGCTTGGGTACAGAGCAGTGTGTTGGAAGCAGTGTGGAATATGGGAATTAGAAAGTGCCAGGGTAGCATTGAATATTCATTTGCCGACAGCAGTGAAGTTTGTATATGTACAGAAAACAATACTGATTAGTTTTTGCCCCATCTCTTCTAACACAAAGACATTTACCTGTTGACATGCCTTTGTTATTTCAGGCAGTTTTTTTTGAATTGCTAATAAATCATGAGAAAAGGCTTAGCTCTGAATTATTACTCAGATATGCCTGCAGAACACCTTAAACAATAGCAGAGTTATGCTGAAATTTTTGTGATCTCGTGCCCATAATAGTAATTACATAGTTCTGACAACACTGCCACACTAACTGCGTGCACTCATTTAAAAGGAGTTGCGAAAGAAGACTCAAAACTATTAGGACAGACCAGTGCCAACTGCACTGGGGCTGCGTGGTTGGCATTGGCACTTGTTGGACTGCAGACTGTTGCTGACTGTTGAAAGAAATGCCAAACAGTGTAATCCTCACATGCAGGCTCAGATCCAGGTATTTCCAAATTGAACAGCAAACTACCAGCCTGCGTTCAGCACATAAAAGAGGAGATGTGAAAACACACTAAACACAAGGACCGTGGATCATGTGTTACTGAGCTGTATGAAATAGTGCTTAGGGGCTACAGTGGAAAATTTGAGGCAGTAGCTTTCTTTCTGGATATTAAATAGAAAGTAAACCTGCATATTCACCTGCATCTTGAAATTATTATATCTTTTTCATCAACAGTTGTTTCAATATCTGAAAAAAAGGGAAAACCCACAACTACTCCAAAGACTTTCTTCCAATGGCTTTACTGACACAAATATTAAAAAAAAAAAAAAAAAAAAAAAAAAAAAAAAGTGAAAATATAGTTAGAGAATATTAGATGTAATATATGTCAGAGAATTACTATTGTTTGCATTCAGCATGGTGGAATAGCAATTAGAGACCCTGCTGTGCCAGGCTGTGAATATACATACACAACATGTAAGTTGCTCTCCCAAAGCTTATAACCTAAAACCACATAGGAGCTGGACTACCTTTGTTATCATACAGTCGAATAGCAGAAAAAATGTGTGTGTCATCATAAATGAGTCTAGAGTATATTTCATCTGGAGAATCGCTGTGTTGCAGTTGGTCTTCTTTTGTGCTCTTTCTGGTGCCATACACTGCCATAATTTGTGCAAGCAAAAGGTAATGGTAGCATAGTGGAAAAGATGGAACACGATGATGGGGTGCAGGTTGATCTCTAAAGCTCTACGTCATGTCGTCTCTACATATAGCATATGCAACACCACACAGTTTTAATCCAGATATGTAATGTTACACTTATAGTTTGAGAAGTGCTTTTATCTTTCTCTTAGAACAACTGTTTTTTTATATAGGTGTGTATATTTATGCTGCAGTTGTTATGCTGATCTCTCCCAAATACCTGTAAATGTTTTTCCAAAGATAGTTGCTCTCAATTTTTCAGGTGGACTTGATATAATGAGATGAAATTCATATTGGCTTGATTTAAAGATTACATAATGTCTGTATTTAGAGAATTTTTCATTCAGAGACAAAAGGGAGTTCTCATGCTGAGCTCTTAAGCACAGAAAATATGAAGTTACCTTCCCCACTGATCATTTCACTTGAGTAGTTCATGAAGAGCTCATAGAAAAAATTCAAAGACTGTCATTATATGGTACAGTCCCAGCAGGAGCAAGACAGATATGGTAACTTTAATATGTTACCTAATTGTAGGTGAAATGCTGTGGATTCAGAAATTTGGATAATGTGAATGCTTTTCATTCAAAATACAAATGTGCCTATACTTCTTAGGGGAAATATTGTGTGTATCCAACTCTGATATTTTTTCCTTATCTCAGCAGGACCAGGATCCATAAAAGTTGCAAATATGATTTGGAAATCTAATGTATGAATAAGCTTTGTTACATTTCTGATATGGACTCCTTTCAATCAGATTGGACAGACTGAAGCACTATGAAAATAGTTACTATCAATATTTTGACACTTTAAGTTTCACCCAGGACCAGTCAGCATACACACGCATACATGTGTACACACATGTATGCAGAGGAGAGAGAATGAATTTTGAATAATCTGTGTTTAATTCTATTTTAAATATAGTTTAAAAAAACAGCTATACAATTTGCAAATGACAGTAACTGATTCTCTGCATCTTTAGAAAACTGTTCAAATTATTCTTTTCCGTTCTGAGTCTCAGTACTTTTGATGTCACTCATTGCTGTATGCTCTCAGTCCTTTAGCAGTCAGCTATAGACGTTATCCTTTTAAAAGCTCTTCAAGACAGAAATATATCCTTACCATTTTAACGCTATGAATTGGGTGTGTAGCTTGAATTAAATGATTTCCCAGATTCCATCGTGACAGAGCCAGGACTCGGAGTGCAAATCTCCAGGTCCTAATGTGCTATAACAGTCTTGCTCAGTAGTCTACTACAGTGGCATCTTAATGCCTGCAGTCTGCAGTACAAAGCCTAACTGCAGGATCAGATATTTCATGGGGCCAGTACTGCTGTACCACTTCTTTTCTGTTGCATCTTGTCAGAGTGTCTCTGTGGAAGGTGACTTGAGCAATATCCAGCTGCACAAGGCTGGAGAACCGCCACCCTGACAAGCCTTTCCAGATCGCTCACTTTAACTCCCGTCAGTGCTGCACAACACGCTGGCACAGATGTGTCATTCAGCACAGATTTAGCACTGATTTTTTTCTGTTGTGGTGATACTCAATATGTTCAAAATGCTTCATTTTGCCTTCCTTCTCTTTCTGTTAAAACATAAGAGCCAAGACCCCTTGACTCCACATGGGAAAAGTCTGGCAACTACCAAGCTCTGGAAGTCAAAAGCAGCATCTGGCTCTGTGCCTAGATGCCTAGCTGCTCTCCTTTGACCCCCTGGGCTATTTGACTGTTGGTTGTGAAATTGTTTTTTTCTCTAGTGCAAGGTTGTGGCTCTGATTAGATTTCCATGTCCATATTATCACCACTGTTCTGTGTAAGTCTGTGCTAATCAAGCTGCCAGCCACAACCACCATGCACGTCTGCTAGCAACCCCAGGAGGTGTTCTCTGAATGATTTGCCTGCATTACAGGAAGGAGATGATGACATTTAAACATTTTAAATTATTTCCATATATATGCTATTTTATTTTAGTTCTGCACCAAATAGGCAAAGTGCATATTTTGATTTGTATTCTGTTGTTCTGCAGTTATAGCCTCTCTGCATCTGTTTGTAGGTCTGTATCTGAAGTACTTAATGTTTCGCAGTAGATGATCCCAGTCTAAGGGAATTGTTTTTTCTGCTTCTTTTGCAATACTTGCCTTACATATAATGCCAGGGCATGAACATAGTGCAAGGAGATGACAAACAAAATAGGCTACACCCACTTACCCGTGTCCTGGTGTTCACATAAAACCTTAGGGACTGTCACGTGTTGACATGTTTTAAAACTAAACAACAAAATACAGAAAACCTCACAAGGCAGCACTAAATTTCACTAGTGCAATGTAGAGTAAGTCCAGAATAAGCAGTAATTGGCACTCCAGAGAACACAGTCCTGTATACATCCATACAGACTTATCAATGTGCTTATGATTTTCAAAAACTGAGTGGGTGCAAGTAGGCACAAACGTTTATGTTTAACCACCTAAAAAATGGTCTGATTTTCAATACTGCCACACAATTAGATCCCACTAAAGTTAAACGTAAAAAGTGAAGCTCTGTATTCTTTTTTTTTTATGTATATATAGTGCTTTTCTTAATGAGTCTATTCTAAATCTTTTGCTAGCAGAGTCCTCAAAAAAAAAAAAATCATCATCTTAGCTGTACTGCAATATACTTACAATAAGTAAAAAATGTGGTAGGAAAGACAAAGTACTACTTTCACAATATCCTGTGCCAAATCACAGGTTATACAATTCAGTTTTTTATTTGCACAGCCATCAGTGCTTTGTAGAGCAATCAGGGAAGATAATACAATCCATTTTAAATTCTCATTACTTTAAAAGTGTTGAATCTTCTTAAATTGTTTCAGGGTTAATTGAGAATTTGCAGTTTTACAATAGACTACGAATTGTTTAGGCTGCCCTGATTCCATACTTTTGTGCATACCTTTGTTGCAAAGTTATAAAAACAACAATAAAAAAGAAACAAAGAAGTGAAATGAAATAATGATCTGCATTGTTACTATTCTAGCAATTTGTTTTTACAGAAGATAAAGCTCCTGTATTGATTAATATTTACATAGTTAAGTGGAAGAACATGTTGGGTTGATGGAAAGTCTCACTATGTATTAGTGTTTGGCTTCGCTTCTTTTTCATATATTACCTATGGGATCATTTGTGCTCCTGGGGAAGACAGTGGAGAAACTCTGAGTGACTTCTGTGGGAACATAAGCAAGCCATGTGTTTTTAGTCTTTGTTTCTTTTTCTCATAAACTCCAAAAGGTTAGTTACAGTCTGTTACAGGGATCTAGCAACTCACCATCACTTATTTTTACCTTTTCAGAGCACACAAGAGACCAAATCAAGCTTCTGAAGTAGGAATTCAACAAGAACGTCTTTGTTGGCCTGCAAATTTTCCTTTCTTCTACCTATTGCCATTTTATTTCATTTTACCTACTTTATTTTTTCCCTTCTAACAATCTGTTATTTTTGATTATTCGCTCAGGAGATAGTTGCACTGATAAATTATTTTTCGCAGCATTATCACATAGGACACCTTTCACATGAAAGGTATTGGCTTGGCACCTACTCATTAAATAGTAACAGGTTTCATGTCAATTACTTACAATTTAAAATGTCTGTAGAAGATTTTATGGCTGTTCATGATCTATAACAATTCACTACAAAAAAGGTAAACAGGTTATTATACTAAGTATTGACTATATGATTGAGGGTTTTGTTTAAAATAATAAAAATTTCATTGAAGAGGGAATTGGTGCCAGTTCGTTCAGTTCTGTGCTGTTATATTACATATTATCTTTAACTCAGTGTAGAATCAGAACATTCCTACATTTATTACTTCAGTATAATAGGGCAGTTCTTAGTGCATAAAGTTCACAATCTCTCTAAATATTTCCAGTAGCGGGGTCTAAATATTTGTGCTGATGACTGCAAACAAAGCACAGCAGTGAATTATGTTACAGGATCTGGACAGACAGCATTTTCAAATCCTTGTTTGGACAACATACATATGGTTGAATTGTTCCAAGACTCTGAGCATCTAAATGAAACCATTAGAAGCAGGTAACTTTGGATTACAAACTGCAAATCAAATGTGTACAAACTAGGGGTCTGTATGTAACCAGCTCTCAGATTAGAGCTAATGAATCAAAACTCTCTTTTTGATACCATACACCACCATTTATAGCACCTCCAGACCCACCCAAGATAATTAATTTTAACAGAAAAAGGAAAAACACTCAAGCGATAAAAAATAAAACTGCTAGTCCAACCAGAATTTTGAGTCTGGAAAAATACTGTGAGAGAATTTATAAAGTCTGTAAATACCCCTGTTGCTGCAGAAGTCCTTTGAAAGTGTTTAGGTACTCTACCTATCACTCCAAAGATTGTTACTAGGAAAGAGGTCCTATGCAATGTTTCAAACATTGATTTCTGTATGAAGCTTTGGGGCATCTGTAACCAAAGATTGACTCAAACTTTTCTATGTTTCTCTCTCAAACGAGCCTAACAGTAATGATCTATCTCAAAGGAAGGCACAAGGTTTAAGTTGCACTTTTTAAGTCTTAAGAGATCTACCTCATGAAAGCCAGTGAGTGCAAAGACATTTTTTTTTTTTTTTGTAGTAATGTAATTATTTTATGTCTAGATATATAATTGGTTAATGACTTTTATCTTTTTATATAGGTACTCAGTTTATAAGGATCCAGCAGGCTGGCTAGAAATTAACCCTACCAATGGTACCATTGGCACCACTGCTATCCTGGATCGGGAATCGCCTTATGTTCAGGACAACATATACACCGCTCTCTTTCTGGCAATAGACAGTGGTGAGTAACTATTATAGATCATATTCATTAAAGTATATGACTTTATTTTTTCTGTTTGAAAGCTCTTCTTCAAAAAGGTGCACATGTAACGTTAAGCATATGATTCAGCACTGGTAAGCAGACACCTAAAGGTATCAGAGGTCATTGTGGCAAAACAGGAAAAAAACTTCAAATTTAGAACCACTTAACTTAAGGCTACATCTCACACATATATTCCTATGCTGAGATCTCAATATGAGATGGAAATAGTTTATGAACATTCTTGGAAAGTTATAAATCATCTTTTTCAGAGTTAATTTCTTCACAATATTTGCGTAGTTAGTAAGCCTCAGGCACCTAAATACCGATAACAACCCGTCCCTGATATGCTGAATTCTATTCTATGCAATGACAGTGGCAATAAAAACATAAGTAAAAGCCCTTATTAAAATGCAGTATTTTTTACATATTACATGGATTAAAGTTCCTTCTGTCAAATATAATCAAAATTAAAGTATCTAGTGAAAACTCAGTAAGTGACTTCAGTGGCACAGAAAGAAAGAGAAAATCCTGAGCATTTCTGCAAATCTCTAGAGCTAACGGCACAAAGTAAATAAAAGATTTGTCTGTAATGTAACAGCTAATATGTTAACACTTTTTCACAGCTGCAGCTGGTTTAGTCCTGGTGATGAATTGTAAAATGTTATTTTTAGGAGGGTAATTCTGTATTTTTGTAACCACATGACTCAGGGAACATTTGCAGGCCCTGACAGGAAAAAGAAAGTATTATCTTCAATATAAAAGAAAAAAAATCTGCTGACATGATGATTTACTTATCTATTCATATACATATTTGTCTTAAGAAATTTTCATAGAAAAACGTAGCTCTAAACTTATTTCTGTTTTTACTTGCTATTGAATAAAGATCTTTTAAATGCATCTTTAAGATGGGGTACACTGGGAAATGTCATCTTAGGATGAGAGTAAAAAGTCAGGATAACATTACTGAGGAATTATCAAAAGGAAAAAATTGCGTATGTTTTAAAGGTGGAGTCAAATATCCTCAAGAGAAAATGTGGAACAGAAAGTTGAATATTTCTTACTGTGGAAATCGGTCTGAATGAAAGTGGATTTTCATAACTTTTTGGGTAGAACTTTATCGTGCTCTCAGGGCGGTAACACTCATTCATCCATTCCAAGCTAGGAGCCTTACTGCTAGGTGACCCCTTAATTCCCAGAATGTTTCACTGGAAACATTCAAACTCTGGAAAAACAAGAGGAGGGAAAGGTGTCTGTGCGCTGAACGGCCGAGCAAGAGTAGGTATTTAACATGGGTTAGAGAGGAAGGAACTCTCTTCCATTGAGATACTGGGTCAGCATCTAATTCTAGCAGCCGTTGTGTTTATTTGTAATTTGGTGGTCCTGTTAGCACAGGAGCTAATCTACTCCAACATTATTGACTTCTTTGAATGAAGTAATTAGAAACCACAAGTGTGCATTTAGTACTGGCATGCTAAAGTGTTAATAATGATCATTCAGAATATTGTTCTACTTCACCGTATGTAGCTCGGCCATATGTGGAAATAGCATTAAATAGCAGAGCTTAAATAGCTGGTATTAACCTTGTGGTCTGTATCAGCCCTGGATTAATTACCAAAGAACACATTAAACTTAGAAGCAGGTTGGTAACTGGAAAAATTGCTGTTGGTTTGTCTAACTATGTAATAATGAAATCTGGGGGAGCTGGTAGGAGCAAGAGCTGCTCAGGAGCCCCGGCCTCAGTGGGCAAAGCCAGAGGCAGATGCTTGCACAACTTCCCGAGTTCAGTTTCTGACAGTACTGCCAGGAGTTTCAGCAGTGTTAATGTCAATTGATAGTATAAGGGATTGTAGACATGATGCTTACTGTGGAAACGTCTGTGAGTTGCATGCTAATTTTTAACAGTATTTATAATAAGGAGATGATCTAAAATAAAATAAAACCTTGGACATTAAAAGGACGAATGTAGGACCTTAGTCCTACACAAGAAGAGTAAACAAGCATATTATTTTCTATTAGTATTCATAGCATATAGAGTATATATAATTACAGAAGGGATCCTGTCGTCCCATCATATTTCATTGCCACCTGTTTTTAAAGTGACCATACCGTTTGGGTGCTATTTTAGTTGAAGAGATTAGACAGCTGAAAACAAAATTTACAGTGATACTTTTTTCATACCGTTTCACTGATGTCAACAGAGAATCTGTCACTGGATTCATCAGACACTGGCTTCTGGTTATTACACTTCAGTGCAGGGGACAAGTGCTGGGCATTTTTCTTATTTGTAAAATGTTGAAGATTTCTGTCAGAAGTAAAACCAGGAGCTTCATGGTTGGTAGTTCTTTATATAAATCCATATATCTTTTTTCAGTAAATCACAAAAGTATTCTTTACTGTCATTCAACTCTAAACAGAGTCTTTTACTGCAGGAAATAATGCGGTTTTTTATGATATTCTTTTTGAACTTGATGCTATTTTTCAGCATCGTCCAATTAACTGAAAAGAAATGTAGCTAAGTATGAACTATATTACTTCTGCTCTAAACATCTAAAGGTTCCTGTACCTTCCCAAACACAAGTGAAACAATGTGTAATAGCAAATTTGATGGACACAGTATTAATTTTATAGATAATAAAGTTTGACCTTTTATTGAGGGAAATTTTACGTTAAAAAGGACTTTTTGGAATGAATATCCTAATTTGCTCTGTACTTTTGATTTCAGTAAAGGTCAAGGTAGTGTCTTTAGAATTTGAAAACTCTTTATTAAATACTTGTGTGGACATAGAGTCTCTGGTCTATTAAAGAAGAAATTAAATAATGGTAGGAAATATCATGAAGCAGAGTTAATACATTGAAGTGTTACGAACTGTGTTTAATCTGAGAATGAGCTCATAATGGGACAAAGTCATATTTATGCAAACTTGGAAAACATCAGAGGTTTCATTCAATTAACGAAAGTGCCAACAGAGATCATTCTATTTCCTGAATTCATTATTCTAATCAGTAAAAACAATGCAATATCACCACAATAAAGTGCAATTATTGGGAGTGTATCTGTAAAACATATAGACTAAATAAAGGCAAGAAGTCATTTCAATTTGAGAAATCTGCTTGCATCAGACCTTCCAGGAGATCTGCTGTGTGACCATGTTGTAGGGTCATCCTACATATGGTAGTATATTATGGAGTATCTGGGAGGACTCTCATAAAGCAGAATACCTGTATGTCTGTATGTTTTTCTCATAAGGTCAGACATGCTAAAAAACTCTGCAAGAAGGGTCCATTTTTTACCTACATTCTGAGAGTTTGAGTTACAATTTAGAAAACGTAAGGGAGGAGAAAAAGATGAAAATTATGGAGGGGAAGCTAAAAAATAATCTGGAAGATGTATGAAATCTAAAAAAAAAAAAAAAAAAGGCTAAATATGGTTTCTCCCTTTTCTTTAAGAGAGAGGAAGGAATAACAATACATATTCAAACAGTCTTAAGTTAATGAACAATGTTATTGTAGTGAGGCACAATATCCTAGTTAATGTTCCTGTTGTATAGTCTTTTCCATCTCTTTAGAAGAAAAACTTTGGTTACCTTTGTTTGCCTAATACATGGAAGAACCACCTGTGCTGTTCAGGTATGTAGGCTACTGGTGAAAAATGGTGAAAAACTAATACCCAGTCTTGCTGACTTGGCTTAAATACAGTATCTATTTCCCTTTTCTGATGCCACCTGGGCAGGGTACAAGTCAGTTAGCAGTGTTCTCCTACTGAGACAGAAACTCTCATCTATTGCCAGTGATCCAGCTTCTTACTGGTTCACATTTTCAATAGATACAGCTTTCAATATACTAAATCGCAGTAAGCAGAGTTTCTTACAGCAATAACCCAGGACTGAAAACCACCTTTTTCTTTTCTGAAAGTGGTTTACTCCCTATGTTGCATCACCATCCCCAGCATTTGAAATCATAAGTGTTTGCATGGCAGCCATCCCTAGTATAGGCAGGATGTCCAACAGGAGGGTTGAGCTGCAGGAAATCAGCTTCAGGAGCAGTAATCTCTATTTCATGGACTATACATGATTAAACAAGGTAAAGGCCATAAGAAGTTATATCTAGACTGGAGTGATTTCAGTGTTTGCCTCGAGTTGCACTGGTCATTTATTTATTTATTTATATTTAAAAAGGGAATTTTGGTTCTATGACTGTGGCCAGTTTGCCATTCTTTGGAAAATGAGGAAGGAGTCAGAGTCTAATTTTCACTTTTTTCCTTTTTTCTGGGTACCACCTGAACTATTTTCAGGCATTCATTGTGCTCTTCTTGATAATCCTAATCGTTAAAAGGAAAAATTATCATTCTGTAGTACAGGTAATGAACAGAAACAGACAACAGCTAGAAAAAACTGGAGTAACAAAGATGTGTAACAATTTGGAAACAGAATTTTTCCTTACATGTATCTAACCTGTCTTCTTGCTTCATGATGTACGTAATTAAATTACCACAGATTGATTCCACCTAAAACATGCTATTTTTGAAGAAATCAGGCAATTAGTTGCCATGGCTACCCAATTACGCCAGTTTTATACTCCTTATCTTAATTGCTGTATTAATTGAGATGAGAAAATAAACTGAATACTCATCCTTTTCTTGCCATTTTAAATTTCAATAAAATATGAATTGCACACAAAATATTGTTTTAATTTGTCATCATGGACTCATGATTAGAAAAAGAAATTAGAATGCTGAAAACAGTATTTAAGACGGATGGCATATGTCAGTAGCAATTCGATATGCTCAAAGAACTGTGCTCTTTTGAAATGTAATTACTCAAAAATAGGATCTGCATATATTATCTGAATGAATGAAGGATTGCAACTTTTAGCATTTATTTATTTATTTATTTATTTAAAAATCAATATGCCAATGCATATTTTTAAAATAGGAAATTTCAGCTCATGGGAAATTTGGGACCTCTTTTATAGAAAATGTCAGCATGTGGCATTTATAAGGCCAGTTTCTGTATACATCAGATTCTGAGCAGCACACCCATATCTTAGTATCTTCCCACTGTTGGTTCCATTTACTTTAGTTGAACCATTAATGGAGTTCAGCTTGAACACAAAAAGTATTGGAATATGCCTGTCTGAATGGGATTTATGCCTGCACAGAGGGTACCTGCTGCCAAATCACCTAGCATGCACACATCTTCTGATTAGAAAAACAGCATATGGAGGAAAAAGAGAATGATGAGGGAGGAGACTCTGAAATTTCAGTTAAATTTTCATAGCAGTATCATTATAAAGCATGAACCATTATTTCTCACAGTCTATATCTGAAATACAATCACTTAAAGAGAGAGCATGTTACATAGTCT
Source organism: Cygnus olor (assembly GCF_009769625.2). NCBI lineage: Eukaryota > Metazoa > Chordata > Aves > Anseriformes > Anatidae > Cygnus > Cygnus olor. The sequence continues at coordinate 4,135,752 of NC_049180.1, read as the reverse complement.
AACCACATACTGCACAGTCTGAATGCATAGCTCCCTCCAAACACTTTGGGAATTTCTACAATGTTCCCTTCATTCTTTATTCTCCTCTTTTCTTGCCCTATTAAATACAACAAAACAGCTTCTCCTTCCCGTACATATGAAGATGAAAATAGAGAAATTGGTGAAAAAAACACATCCAAGGAGAAATCGTAGGCAGTCCTACAATTTATAGTTAGTTACATGGGAGTAAAATGAAAGAAATTCTGTAGACATCATTATAGTTATTCCAAATTGACCTTGATATGACTATGATTCAAATATGGTTTATAGAAGTTTAAAGAGAGAAAGCTTTATTCATGATGGGTCAGAGCAAAGGTAATTATGCCAGAAGTTAGAAAACCCACATTCTCAAAGGCTTTTTTTCTGCTCAAATACGAAGAAAAATTGTTCTTACTGTAATTGCTCAAACAGTTCATTCTACCTTCTCATTCTGTATCCATGTAACTCTGTTAGCCAGCTAAAAAGTAGCAGCAGGAAAAAAAAAAAATATAATAATTAGTCTTTGTGGGTTACATAAATGACAGTCCAAGATTAAAAAACACTGCTAAATGGTAAACCATAAATAGCAAAATTGAAAATAAATAATTTCCATTCTGTCAGCTTGAGAGAAAATCTGTATGGCAGTGGATACCCTACAGATTTGGCAGAGGACAAACCACTTTCTCTAGGAATTAAATGGCCTTGTAATTTCTGCATCATGACATAGAAGGACATAGATAATATGTATTAATTTGATGGTTTTGGAAGCTTAATTCAGTAAGAAGAAAGGAGTGCAGAAGTCTTTTTACTATTCATAATGAACATGTAAAAGGGGACAGTTCATGCTCCATTCTTCCTAAAATACTGTTCTAGCTTCTAGCAGTACTGTGGCTTAGATCTATGTAGCCACTGGATTCTTTAAAGCGGTTGATTTTTCTTCTTTGGAAAGTTGATAAATACCACCAGAATCCCTGGTCTCCAATGCTCTTCAAAAAGAAGGTATAATAATTTGAATTAAATTCCTTTTTTCCTAATGATTCTTAATTAAACATTGTTCTGTAAAAGCATTTATATAAATATTGTTTTGCTGTAAAGACCAAGATACAAAACATTAGTGTTTTAAAAACAGAATAATTCATATATTTAGCTTTTGATGCCATTAGGTGAACTTTCCAAACTTAAGTAAAAACATGTATTCTCATGCCTTAACACTTTATGATTTGTGTCTGGGGATTTTGTTAGTTGATTATCAATCCTTTGTTTCCTAGCTGTGCCACTAAACAAATTGTATTATGTACAAGTATAAGCTGACTTTCATCTGATTTAGCAAAAGCTACCTTCCACAAGCATGTGGACAAGTATTTTTGTGTTTGATAATATTTATTTCTCCCTTGTGCAACTTGTCCTGCTTTAGATCAAGTCAGCTTTGGTGTCAAACCAGAAAAAAGTCAAGCTCAAAGAGAAAATATTTCTTGAAGATTTTCATGTTAGTTTTCACAAATGAAACGAAATTCAGTTTAGCTGAAAAAATGTTGTTATATCCAATTTGTTTAGCTAATAATATCCTTTAAATCTACAAATTAAAAAAATATATATTTTAAAAACACAATTCTAAAAGATATATATATCTCGGTTATTCCAAAGAGGGACTTTGGAATTAGAAAAGCTCAATGAAGGCTGAATAATATAGGTTTAATTATTTGATTTTAGAGGCCTGTTGACCAAAGAATATAATTTTAAGTAGCCGTGTTCAAGTAATTGTTTTACCTGGATACATACTTAAGAACATTTCCACAGCTTTAAGAAATATGCATTTTCATTTTCAAGAATAATCTAAATTCACCGTAATTTCAAATGTCCCAAACAGTTCATTTTCTAAGTTTTGAGTATGTTTTTGAATGCTAGTATAACGTATTCAGGGTCATTTAGGCTAATGTTGGCATTTGAAAATAGGAAAGGGAAAGCTGGAAGAAAAGGACTAAATCTTTTATGATTTTGTGTGTGTGTGTGTTTATGTTGCATTTAAACATTTCCATCTTGCAAATATTCTACCAATTTAGAACAATCATTCTAGCTGACTCCTGCAAGTACACGCTGGCAACTCAGTGTAAATGGATGTCTGTGCTTAACCACTGCACGCCCAACTCTACTCCTAGAAGGGAATGTAGGGTCTAAACATGAGAACTGTTGCAATTCCAACAGTGAAGTGCCTAATTAGTTTTTCCTGGTGTTACTGTTGTTGTTATTGCTCAGTTAATTGAGGAAAACACCACTGGATGTGAAAATGTGAGGCTGGCATGGCCCACATGCCGGTACAGCCAGTGGTATGTTTCCCAGGGCTTCCTTAGCATTGAGTGAAACAAATGTATGAACTCAAATTGCTCTCATGAAAGTCACATATTGACTTAACATCATATAAAACCAACTTTCATATAAATGATTTGATGCTACATAGCTATTAACATCTTCACTGACTACTTTAAAGCTTCCGTAGATATGTCTACACAAAGTGTGGTGAGACATTTGGACGTGATTGTGGACTTACTCATGCAGCATGGAACCATCTACCAATCTTTTATGATACTAACTGTAGGATAGAAATGCAGGTACAATGAAATAGGATGCTATGCAGGCAATCCTCAGTCATGTGAGATTTCCTTTGGATAACCCCAAAAATTAAGCCCTTGACTTTCCCTGACTTCTAAGGATGTTTGGTTTCTTACTGTGCTAGGCATATTTGAAAGTCTCACTTCCTGTGTGGTGTTTGCCAACTCTGTATTTCTGTTGTCATGTCAAGTAAATGAAAATAGTTGGTGTTGGAAGATACACTGATGAGGAATTTCTTAATTCAGTTTCAAAACAGTCCAAATATTATCTTCAATTTCATGAAGCATAGTTCATCCATATTCGAAATCTGTATACAACAACATCACATTTCTGTAAGAAAACTAGAAAGGGCACTGTGAAATGTCTCTTCATGTCCATAAAAATGTTATGCTCAGATTAAACACATCATCAGCCATTCAACCATATGATTGCTTGTTAGACATGCCATTTTATGCAAGTCTTGATACTTAAGAGAAATGTCATCTTAGTCCATGGCCATCGTTGTCCGTAATTGGTGTCTTTTAAGAATCTAACTACCTGATTCGCAGCCTCATTTGAGTAGTTAGATGTCTAAATGCCATCATCGTTCCTATGGGAACTTTTTGGACCAAAGCTGAACACTAGTTTTCAAATTTTTTGGCCAGGTTTTTCTACAGAGGGCTTGTATCTCAAGACATTATACTAATAATTCTATTCTATTCTATACTAATAATTCTGATATGATTCTGCCTAGCTTTTCATTAAAATACAACTAAATAGAAGTATACAAAGTATATGTTTCTATAATATTTCTTTTGATACTGTTCTTTAAAGTAAAGGTAGCAACACAGTCATTTATGCTGATAGCACTAAGATTAAATTTAACATCTACATCTTCTGGTAACAGTCCTTTGAATTACAGATTCTAGTTCACAGACAATAGATCCCATCATATTCTATGGTGGTATCTAACTCATGAAATAGAACTACTTTTTTTAGTCTATTTTTTGCTCGTTGCATCTTACAACAGCAGTAGCTATTGCCGAAATGACGACTGCTATCAGAAGCTTTTTATGTGGTCTAATGCTAGGATATGAAGACATTAACAGTCCTAATGCAATTCAGATAATGTATCATAGATTTCCAATTGCAGCATGATCTAAGATGAGTCTGTACATTTTTAGTGTTCCCAACCACAGTTTCATTCTTACAGACCTTAACTAACTTGGAAGACCTTACCTGCATTACTGTCTCATTGAAGATTACTCATTAAGTTTCTCAATTTTGACCTAGATTATTAAAATCAGGATTCAATACCAAGCTCTGATTTTCTTTCAGTATCCAAACTAGCCATCCTTCAGTCTGTTGTAGCAGCTTTTACATATGTGAGTAATGAGTAACGCAATGACGTTTCATTCATATGCCATAGTATGTTCACAGCTATGCCACTTGTGGGAGCCTTAGCAGGAATTTGAAATTTTCTCTGTCCCAAATGATTCTAAGTACCTGCAGGTTCAAAGAATTCAGCCTCAGTAGGAATAGCCAGTTCAGTGACAAAAATGGGAGCTAAACTCTTTTGAAAAGGTGCTTCCAAGGGTTATCAGACTGAGCCCTTGCTTTACGCCTTAATTCTCCTTTCAGCTGCAAAGTTTTACAATAAAAACTAGAAGTTTTATTTCAGAATTAAAATATGCTAAGGAACTCTTTCGTTTCAAAACTAGTCTAAAAAAAAAACTAGTCAAAAAACTGTCTAGAGATCATGGGATTTTTGAGTGTTTCTTATTTCAAAGGCATATTAGTGTCAAATTTATAAAAGTCATATATTCCCAATGGATATGTTGTGACCATTTTTCCTTGATTCATTTTTTGTTGCATTTTTTATGACATGCATGTTAACAAGCATCCGTTTATGACCTTGACATTAGCTTATTTTTTCTTTTGTAAGACTTCATAAATCACTGAAAGATTTTGTTTGAATCATTAGAAATAAAACAACCAGAGAATAAGTCATTGAAATGGACAGAAGCAATTTCCTTTCTCCTTATTTGTGCATAATAGTTGACTGGCCCATAAGCCATATAAAGATAGTGAAACATTAACATAGCAGAAAAAAATGCAGCCATATCTGCATTTGACAAAATAACAGTACATTCATAATGCTGTTGGCTTCTTAATTTCAAAAGGCAGATTTTAATATTACTGACTTCAGAGAAAGATAAGAAGGGCAGTGCATATGACATTATCAGTCCAGTGTGGAAATAATGCATTCAAAATTAAAGACAGCAGTTTAATTAAGTGCATGAAAGGCTGGCTTTTATGATCATATTTCAAATACTCGAATGTCTTTTCATCCATTCTGCTGTATGACTTTACTTAATAATATATCAAGAACAAAAAAAAATGTATTGGAGTCTTTCTGCAAATTCAATTAGTCCAATAAAAAATGAAAAATAATTTATTTTTCATTGAAAAGAACTCAACCCTAACCCTCCTGATGACAAAGTGAGAGATGGGGGGAGCTAAAGAACTATGAAAATTCTGCCTTTGTTATGCATTTATGTGTGCATGAAACAGATGAAGTGTCACCATTAGTAACATTTATTATTTGAAAGGACTAATTGCATTCTGTTACAGTTAGTAGTTTATCAGATCCAGACCACAGAGTATTTACTTCTCCCTTACTATGCACTCACAGTGCAGCAGTAATTCCATAGTTTGGTGGGTTGCTAAAGTGTACCTCTTTCAATGATAAACTCAAAACCACTGTCACACATTGCACTACTGCTTTACAGGTTAAGCACAATCTCTTCAATCCTTTCTACCTGCTGAGGGTTTATAGCTAAGGGAAGTGCAGAGATCACAGATTTTGAATTGTAAACCAGTAAAATGAGCAACACAAACAACCCTTCAGTAAGTGCAGCATTTAAAGTGGGAAATTAGCAAGTATGGTGTATAATGAAGGAAAAAATGTCCTTTTAGAAAACTTTTACATCAGTCAAAATGGGACAGCAAAGGGATCTGTAATACGATATTGATATTTAGACCAAAATCAGTAGGTTACTGGCTCAACCATGGCACATATCTGTAGTGACTGAAAGTTATCACCACTTGTCAGCTCCTCCCTGACCTCTGTGAAATGAGGTGCTAGGATCAGTCTGGTTCCCAGTGGGCAGGTGTCTCCATTACAAACACTTCCGGTGCCACGGCTGGTTTGTCAGTCACAGCCTCAGTGCAAAGGCTTGTCGTGGTACCATGGTGAATAAACAACATCCTCACCTCTGAAACTGGATCTTTCAGGTCAAGGCTGAGACAGGCTGACAAATAATTCGAGAAAGCTTGAAACTCCACTGCTAGCACAGAATGGCTCTGGGAAAATAAAAGATCTCATTTTCTAGAGTTGCAGGCTGACAGGTTTTACTTCACCACATAACTAAATGTGGGCCTAAGGGCTGTTGAGGAATGATCTGCTCCTGGTCTGTTTATGGGTCCCCACCATACAAATTGATTCTCTTCTGCTGTCATTTTTCCTCCTATTTGTCTTGTTATTGGTTCTTTCAATACCACACTGTCTATGTAGGGGATGTTTCCCACTATGATTCTCTCAGCATGTGTCTATGAACAGCTTCTGTTCCAAATGCCTATTCATGTCCTAATCTCATTTTGACTTCAAAATATTCCTCTCCCAGAGGTTTCCTTAGAATAATTGTCCATACTGTAGAGAAACACGGTGCATTTTGAAAATATAGCAACAATTTACAATAGTGACTCTTCAATGTCTTAAAGCAGTAGTTCTCATGTAAAAGAAGGAAGACATATAAAAATTATTTTCCTTGGCAAGCATGCCAAGAGAATAAGAGAAATGTTTATGGAAGTATGATTTAATAAACACTTGTGTTTTTTCTTCGCTTAGGTAACCCTCCCGCTACAGGTACAGGAACTTTACACATCACCTTGGAGGATGTCAATGACAATGTCCCATCCCTTTATCCAACACTGGCAAAAGTCTGTGATGATGCAAAAGATCTCAGAGTAGTGGTACTAGGAGCATCAGACAAAGACCTTCATCCCAACACAGATCCATTTAAATTTGAACTGAGTAAGCAATCCGGCCCAGAAAAATTGTGGAAAATCACCAAGATTAACAGTAAGTTTTTTTTTTTTTTTCTTATGCATTTAGTCCTCCTGCCTCTAACTCACAGTATAATCACCCTGAGGCTGTCCACTATGTGAATTCAACAGCAGCAGTGCATGGAAGTCCTGCAGGATGAATCCATTACTGCTGCTTTACACTCTCCAGTGTTTTTTTCTAGGACCAGCTGCCTGGTGGGAAATACTAATAGTTTGTCTGCATTTTGTCTGACACAAGATTTTTTTTTTCCCTCTTCTTAATACATTGTCCAAACTTTTCTCTTTTGGTATTGCTTTAAAGAATGTCTACCGATGACATAATTTTGTAAAGGTTACCATATTTTTTTCCATGGAATTTGTTTGCAAAGGATGCACAAAGCTTTGCTATAGGACAGCATGAATCCTTTGCATGGGCTTTAGCAGTACACCTGAAAAACTTCCTGATTTCACATATTTGAACTGTAGAATTCACAAATACAATACCCAAATGTACTGGATCTATATACTATCATCAGTAAGAGCATTTTTGAATTGTGGGGAGCAGAACTGGACACAGTACACCACGAGTGGCCTGACACCGAGTGGGATGATCACATCCCTATCCCTGCTAGTGACATGTCTACAGATGCAGCCAAGGATCTGCTTTGCCTCCATTGTTGCAATGGCACACTGCTTACTCACATTAAGCTTGATGTCCCCCAGGTCTCTTTCAGCAAGGCTGCTCCCTGGACTTTTAGCGGCTCATTTCATATTCTGCTTAGAAAGGACTAAAAATGATCACATCCATCCATCACATAGATCACGTCTATGCCTGCCTGAAGGTTATCATGGACAGTGTGAAGGAGTCATTTTCTTTCCTGTTCCCCTGTTTGCCGGTGATGAAACCACCCTGTGCTAAACCTCCTAAATGAGCACACCTGGCTACCAAGAGCTGTTAAGACTCACTGTTGCGTAGGTGAAGCAGATCTGTGGATCTAAAGGGATATTATTTCTCTTCACTGCCTTCTTAGTGAAATTGGGGAAGCAGTTAAACAGTTTCACCTGTGCTTCCTTGCAAGAAGGGAATTTTCCTTTGGCAAATAGATAAGTTCTTCCCTCTTGTGTTGCTTTGGGGATGACATGCCTTAGCATTTCATTAGTATATTCATTTCCACAGTAAACTCTGCCAATAATTTGAAGACCAAGTAATGTCTTTAAACAAAAGGGACTCTTGAAAGTCTTTCTTTTGATGGGGTTTGGAATATGTTTGCAATTAGCTGTAAGCCCCTGAAAGAATTTCTGTAACTGCCTCTTCTTACTTCCCATTCAGTTCAATTCTCTAATCTTTTCCTTAGAGTGCTCTCGTTTTCTTCTTAATTTCCACGAGTAACTGTGGCATGTCTGACACTGTTTACAGATTCCTCTTCCTACCCAAGTGACTACTATTTGGCTAATTCTTACCTCCTGATCTTTTTCAGATACTCATGCCCAGGTCGTCCTGCTTCAAAACCTGAAAAAGGCCAATTACAACATCCCAATCTCAGTGACAGATTCTGGAAAACCACCTCTGACTAACAACACGGAACTGAAATTACAAGTGTGTTCCTGCAAGAAATCCAGAATGGACTGCAGTGCAACTGATGCACTTCATATCAGCATGACCCTGATCCTTCTTTCACTCTTCAGTTTATTTTGTAAGTCTTTTCCTTAACTGTAAGTAACGAAGTGTTATTTAGCTGCTCATCTGTGCGCTCTATATGAAAACTTACCAAGGGAGAAGTTAAATTCATACATTGATAGTATAATGCAGTAATTTTATTTTTTCCCTGAGGAAGTAGCTACATAAAAGTAGGAGGGGAGGGCTTTTTCACTGTCAAAAAGTAGCAAAAAATGCCTGGTTGTCAAATTAAGAAATAGAAGCAATAATTCTAAGAAGAATCAAAGAGAATTAAAGGTAGCATATGATAAATTAAGAAGTACCAGCTGTAGTAACAGATTTGTGAGACACTTTCTTTCATCTCTCCCCACTTGAATTCAATTCAAAATCAGAAACAGGAGATTAAAGGTGTTCTTGTAACAATAGCTGTTCTGGGTCACCATGAAAATGAGTACTGCCTGCTTCGATCTATTCCTCTGTATGAAGTGCACAAGCAGCTGGAACATAAGGAACTTATTCAAGATTCTGGCTTTAAAGACACACAAAATTGATAATCAGAATTACATGTCTGGGTTGGGGGAGAGAGGGAAAATTGATGCATACAGAGGAAGCTTCTGCTGCTTCTGAGAAAGCTTTCTAAAAGTCTTATGAAATTCCTAATAAGGAATTCCCAGAATAACTGCAGAGTAGGAATTCAAAACTACAGAATTTTGACGTCTAACCTAGATATGTACCTGCCTTGCCCTGTGACGGTTTTCAGCAATTTTTTGATGTCTGTTAAAAAGGAATTGCTGTATCCCCTATTGTAGTAAACTATTATTCAAGGATTATTACCATCATCTAATGTTAGTAGAATGCATTGTATGGTGAAATACTACCTGAGCCATAGTAAAAGGCCAGATATTCTTGATGAGGTACAACCTACCATGAGGCAGAGATAGAGGTCAAGGCAGAGATAGTTTACACATCTGAGGCTTGGTGTATGCTTGATTACACAGTGTCAATTTTTTTTTTCTTATAACATATTACTTTTATCCCAAAAGGTTAGCATGAAGGTCGTTGTGAGAGAATTAGAAGTAGCTGATGTTTGTGATGCTCTTTGAAGATGAAAAAGACTATATAAATGCTAAGTGCAAATTCCTGTTCTTTGTTCCAATCAGTGACATCTGAAGTATCTCCATTGGCTTTGCTTCAGTTGTTCTGGGTTTAGTCGACTGGAAACAAATGCAGACTTCAGCTGTTAGAAGTAATATGTTAGAAATATGTGACAGTACATGACACCACTGCATCAGTGATATAAATATGCAGCCCATTGATTCAAATATATTCCTGTTACCACTTCATAAATGTTGCTGGTGCTACACTAAGCATGACTTTCGCCACTGGGCTAACATTTTTAGATATGATTTGTGCTTGAACTTTATTTACATTATTGTATCTGCTTAGAATATAATGAGGTGGAGAAAAGCGTTTTGCTTTTGAAAGTATTCATGTTGAGTTTTCTAGCCCCCAAAGAAGTCTGACCACTTTCCTTAAATTGAGTTATAAAAGGTAGTTCTAGGTGTTGGAAAATGCTTCTTGAGTTGATCTTCTGACTACAGATCTTCCCCAGCTGAACTGTGGGCAGAATATAGGCCCCTGGCATCTGAGCACTGCATGGTGCTCAGAATGACACAGGGATTCCCTCTCCTACTGTAAAAGATTAAGTAGCACTGAATAGTCTTTACAACGTGAAAAAATAAGACATGCCTCGAGCCTTTCTAGGCAAGTCTTATATTTCTTCAGAGTGCTATAATAGTAAGTATTGAGAAAGAGAACTGTAATCTTAAGGAAAGAGTGGAATAAGAATGTGCACGTAATCTGCCAGCAGTTTGTTCAGTGTTACGTACTGGTACCAGTCTGTTCTCTGAGCAATAAAACCAAAATAACGGGATGTTGCAGGTGAATTGAAGGGATGGGGAAGGAAGGATCTCCTCCTTGAGACTAAGGATGTTTGTACACAGTTGTTGTAAGTGATAGCATGAATTGTCTAGCTAGGTTTCAGCATAGCCAGACGTAGTCCTCAGCACAGGACTGTATTGTTTTTCCTTTGCCAACATTTGCTACTAGTGTGTTTCGGGTTCACCCAGTCATGCAGAGGGAGGTTAGTACTCCATGTCTGGTACAGTTATCGATTCATGTTTGTGCAAAGCCAGCAAGCATAACAAACATTTTCCTTAGGTGCAGATGGAGACATGAAAGAATGGGGCCACCAGACAGTTTAAATAATGTGGTTCTGTATTTGAACTTCTATAAAATCATAGAATGTGCTGGTATCATTGCATTCCCAATTCATTTCTACACACAGTTCTTTTATAGCTGCGATTAGTTCCATTGCAATGTTTTGTCTAGTCCAAATATTTATCAGAGTAATCAAAGATTACGATGCCATAAAAACAAAGAGAACTTTAGTGCTTATTGAACAGATGAAATATCCCATTTCTAGTGGCAAGTTATGGGTTTAATTTTTGCAAAAGCCCTTACGAGGCTCACTTTGCTCCCAGTATTTATGTTTTATGAGGCTCTTGTTCCTAGGAGGTAAATCCTTCAGTCAAATGAACTTTGTTATTCATGCCAAAGTATTTCTTTTTGTATTTGACATCTGGTGTGAGGATAGATAGCCCTGTGAAAGAGCTGTTCATGGAAAAAAATGCCTTGCATGAATTTCCTCCCTATACAAAACATCTTGGTATTATCATTTAAATGTTACAATTATTATCTATACTTAGAATATGTGCCTCTTTTCTAAGTCATGGAAGAAGTCATATGTGGCAGATTTCTGAAGTAACTGAGCATAGAACTGAAGAGCCTGATTAAAACTATAATGCATGCAAAAAGCAGCAGTCTCACCTATTCTGTAGCTGCCTACTGTGTTCAGGATATTGAGGGATAATGGGATACAGCCTAGAGAGTTGCCCAGATATAACAAGAGAAAGTTTAGGGGTTCTTGTCAAGCAGAAGTAGGAAATGCGAGATAATGAAGTATATGGGCAGACTGCAGCTTTTCCACAACAGAACAATAAGCTGTTTGGTGGAATTAAAAGATGCTGAATGAAGAGTTGATTGACAAAAGGGCATCATTGTACTTAACTTATTACCTCTGAGAATCACTGACTTCAAGCTGGCAAGATATATAGTTGTCAGGTACAGGACTGTCCAAAGCTATAACAGTTAATGCTAACAAATATTGCAAAGAATATTAAACCTCATGTCATTATTCTAGGCTCCATGTTTAAAACAAGACCTAGATGATGTCCTCTGTCAGCTTTTTCTAGGTGCTACTGCAGACAACATAAAAACAATTTGTTCAGATATAACTTAGAATTTAGTAATCCAGATTGAGGAAGAAGAAGATATCAAAAACTAGATCTGGGTTCCTAGTCAGGGAGCAGGACTACAAGAATCATCCTTGAGGAAAGGAAAAGCAGGAGAAAAAAACGTGTGTTATGGGGCATGCCTGGTGCTGGGCCTGAGATTGCCCATGTTGTTCCTTACTGCTCACTCATTTCCTCATATTTTCAACTGACACAGGTAAAATAGCTCTGTTCAGAATGAATGTAACCATGCTGAGGGGGGCTCAACAACACTACAGGTACAGATAGTTCTCTCTGGAAGGCTCCCAAACATTTTCAACAAGAGAATATCTACAAACTTCCTAATGATGAGAGAGAGGGGGAGAGAAAACAGGCCCCTTATTGCAACCTACAAATTGGTAGTTGACATTTAATTTAGGGTTGAATGAAAAAATACCTAAAATGGAGAAGAGCAGGCCCTGCAAATTTTGCTCAATTCTCATCAATTTAAAAACAAATGACTGCTGTTAAATGTAAAACATACGCTTAACAATCTCATCACAAGATATATTGAGGTTGGTAAAGCTGTTCTTTTTCTACACTGGCAATGACATGTCAGAGAAAGTTTCTGTGAAGAACGTGGTTAGAACAAGTCAAGTCAAGACATAGATTAAAGAACTTTTAGGATTTGAGTTACGCACAAGTGATGAGGAAAACAAGACAAGTTAAAAAGGTAAAATATCAAAAACAAATCTGTGTGTGTATTGTCATAATGAGCTCAGCAACAAAAACCCTATGGAAATCTGCAAAAGAACTACTCTAGCTGGCAGGATTAGGCTTTATATCAATGACAAAATATTTATATTATTATTTAAAAGACTGAATTCTGGAATTTTAATTTGACAATAATTATTTCACTTAATTGGCTAGTCATAGAATGATAATTGCATTTCATATTTCCTTTTATATTTTATAAACATAAAAGATGAAGTTAGACTCAAATTTATTGAAACAAGATACTGAAATAAGATTCAAAAACACAGCAGTCATGTCTTGAACAAGCAGACCTTGGAGCATTCATTAGTAGGTCAGTCACACCAGAAATAATATTTTACTTAGTCTATTCTTTTTTCTTACAAGGAAATTTAAACACTTAATGTTGAAAAAAAAAAATTGATATCAGTAGTTGACAGTCAACTAAGATAAGTTTTTTTGTGTGTGTGTGTGTGGTTTTTTTTTTGTTTGTTTGTATGTTTGTTTTTTGTTTGTTTGTTTGTTTTGGTTTGTTTTTTTCTTGTTAACCTGGACAGTTGACTTGAACCTAGTAAGCAAAATATTCCATTACTACGAACAGAAAGTAAGGTGAGAGGCTGGAGTGGAAATAGTGCTATGAAGAATTTAAATGAGCTGGAAGTCTCTACATCGGAGTTAATTTGTTAAACTGAGGATGGAAGGCCTCAGGTGTGTTGAAAAGGAGAGACTTGGACAGATTTCAGTACTGTGATTGCAAAGAAGCCTTAAAGACAATCTTGAATTTAACTTCTGTTAATTACATTCACTTTTCCCATTTTAATGCCCCTCCTCCCCACCATAATATTTTTCTGGTTTGAGGCATGCAGCTACAGTGTCAACAGACAATGTTTTTTTTTTTTTTTTTTTCTCGTAAATTACATATTTGGTATTAAACCATTAGAAAAATTTAAATGGTATTAGCTGACAGATTTGAATTGTCCTGAACATGGACAGGCAGATTTAAAGTGTTATCGTTCATTCAGTTCATTTTTCAAAGCAACAGAAGCTTCTGTATCTCTTGAACATCCTGTGTTATTTATGCAGGAACATCAAATGTCTGAAGACTGAAGCAACACATTCTTGAATGGCATGAGACCAAGACAGATCACAGAAAGTTTCAAATGGAAAAGACCTTTAAGGTCATTGCTCTTTCTGTTCACAAGTGCAGTTTGGTTACCAACAGATTCAGTTTTCAGCCTTTACTGTGAGTGACTTGGCTGAGTCTTAGACAATTGTGTAATTAAGTTTTTCAGGGCTCAACTAGTATTTATTTTTGTAGGATTTTTGATCTCCCCCTCCCCCCCCCAAAAAAAAAAAAAAAGAAAAAAAGGAAAAAGAAAAATTTAATTCCTGTTCCAAAGAAGAAGCTTCAGAGGAGCTAGTTACAAAAGGTGACTTTGCTAAGAACAATATATGCATGTATATTTATTTATTTATATTTATCCTGCACCTTTTAGGTTGCTTTAGCATATTTTAATCTTCTATAGTATTTTTCTACTTTTCAGAGCAGTGATAATTAAAACAAAACAAAAATTTAACTAGCACAACTAGGAAATTTTGCTGAAGAAACTTTCCCATTTCTGAGAAGCAAAATATTCTTATATTGGCCAGAATTTCAAAAACTGGGGAGAGTTTTGCTGTGAAAGTTGTGTGTTTGCACAAGTCTAATTAAAGTTCTTTTCTTCCATTAGCGTACATACCATGTGGGTATATAACGTAGTACCTAAATGATGATACCCAAGTAACTAGAAAGTACTGTCAATCAGTGAGTTCCAGGGGTATAAATCTCACTTCCTAAAAGTAGTAACACCAGCAATTCCATCTATTACATTAATACTTACTATCTTCATTACAGGTGCGTTTTTCATATTAACATCATTATTGTTTCCGCTAAATTATGAGTGAATAGACACATTCTCAAATATGTGTAAGAGAAAAATACAATTTTTTTTTTTTTTGGTCTCTTTAGATACCTTGCTTGATTAGAGAGGGAAGGATAGTTTGAAGGTTAAGGGATTGTAGTCAAATCGAGACAGTCATGATGTGAGTTTCACTTGTACCACAGACCTCTGTGTCCAGTCTTCTATTTTCTGTGCAGGTGTACTCAGTTCTGCAACCTGTTGTGCAGTCGGCTTTGGGAGCCCACCTAAAGTTAATGGGGCTTGATATGGCACAGAAGTCCATATGCATAATTGTACATAGGATTGTACATAATTGTACAGAGGATGTTATACCTAGTCATATACATGACAAGTAGAAATACCCTCAAATTGTACAAAAACATATTTAAAATGTACTTAATGATGTTAAGCTTTATTGAGTTAATTAGGTAAGAAATGACAGGTTTTGTACATTTTAAACCATTCAAACATGTTCCAGAAATATACCCATTGAAAAAAACACTACAGTTTAGAAGATGTGTGATTGTGATGTAAAAAAAAAAAAAAAAAAAAAAAAAAGTTACCAGCAAATACAGCTAGTTCCTTAAAAATCTGTAATATTGTTCCTGACAGTTATTCTGTAGACATGAAATGAACATTTAAAGAGACTGGTTTGATAGACCATTTAGTGGTATGAATTCAAAGGAACATTTATGTTTTCATTTTCTCAGCAGAAACCGTAGATTTATAATATTTTGTATTTCTGAGTGACCTCTTAAAGTCAGCTAAATATATAACTTAAGATAATTATCTGAATTGTTCCGGGGTGGACTGTGACTAAATACTAGAACTGAACTGGTGACCACTTCAAATATTTTTTTTTTCTGTCAATAATGGCTACTATACACAATGGGATTTTTTTTTTCTTTTAAGTGTCTACTTCCTTGGATATTTCTCCACTCTGTAACATCCCAACACCTCAAAATATGCTCTTCGTGCTGACAACTTGCTGTTCAGTTTTAAATGTGATATTGAAGCTGAATAGAGAGGTTAGATTGGGCCTGAAGTTTATATGATGTTGCTTTTGCTTCTCTTCTAGACAGCTGATGATATTTAAGTCCTTTAAAATGCTATTGATATCTGGAGTATTGCAGACCTACATTGTGTAAGGCCCTTCTTTACCCATACACCTAGTGCATATGTGTCATTGGTTAGTAGTCATGCCAGTCATGCTTATAGTTCCTCTTTTAAAAAAAAAAAATCGAAATAAAGTCTAGTCAGTATTAACGTAGCCAAACTTGGCAATTTTCTTTTGATTTCTCCTCTTCCATGTATGCTACGCATATTATATATCCTTATTCTTGCTAAATAGGAGTTTTTAGTTGATTCTTTTAGTATTTCAAGTTGGGATTAGTGTACACCTACAGATCTGAGAAATAACATTCCTGAAATAAACATCTAGAGAGGTTGTCCAGGAAAAGTGATAGACTACAAAATGGGGGGTGTTTAAGAAAAGGTTAGATGTGGTACTTAGGGACATGGTTTAGTGGGTAATACCGGTGGTAAGGGGATGGTTGAACCAGGTGATCTTGGAGGTCTTTTCCAACCCTTATGGTTCTACGATCCTATTTATGCATACGTTCTATTTACTGATAACTGTTAGTAAACTAACCTATGGAAGTTGAGACCTGACTGCTTAAAGTTATACTGTGCTTTAAAAGGCTGGGTAGCTGTTATTTTTTATGCATTTATGAGAAATTAGATTTGTTCAATGCTACTGTTTCAAAACTGTACCTATTAATTTCAATTTCTGAATATTTCCAGTCGTTCAGCTGAATTTATCAGATTAGAGCATCAGAAAATACATTTCCAGACTGCAGGTAATCACCTCTGCAATTGTTTTGTTTTGAACGAACTGGAAAAGAAAGGAAGCATTTATTTAGTATTGGTCAAATGAAGGTGACATTGCTCTGGCAAAGTATCAACTAAAATCTGTAACAATTTCAAATATAAAATATCTACAATGTGTTAGCTGCTTTGCCAGAGAAATTACACCACCCCCAGTAAGATATGTCAAATCCGTAGTAAATATGAATTGTATTACATAAATGTAGCACTGCACTGGGTAATACATGCTTGTGAATTTCAAAGCCAACTTAACTAGTCTTTTAGTTGTTGCTTTTGTCTTAGACAGTATTACTTACATGCATGTACATTTTGCACATCACAAGAACAGCCCAATAGGGTGCGTATATGTAGGTACAAGACAAGTAGGAGAAGCAGAAACAAGGATTCAGCAGTGAGCAAGGCCAGTGCAAGAAGTTAGAAGAGTGCGTTGGTGTATATCAGCACTGTTCCAAATCTGCCAGTATAGTTTTATAATAAATGAGTTAGCAGTGTGAGAGAGACTCTTGGAAATATCATCTGCTGGTGTCAAACAGATACCCTTTGAAAATGACTTCAGCCTGAGCAACCTATTCCCCTCTGCAAGCTGATTAGTTTGGATTGGCATGTTTCTCCCCAGTCTTGCCAATTTTGGCCAATTGCTTAGCACATGCCGACATTTTAGCTCCCGAAGTTAAATATTGACATTGACATATGAGTGCCTACTGGAGCTTTGAGTAGAATTATAAGACACTCATTTCACAAACACAGTACTAATGCATACTGTGTTTTTCCTATCATTAAGAATTTTGGAATCATCTCCTCACATAAATGGGAAACAAATTATATATGATGTTATAAGCTGCAAATTTTAAGGATAAACTCATTTACTTCTCTCTTCTTTATAAACCTTTTTTACAATGTTATTACTGTTCAGTGAGTTCATGCATTTGCTCTAGCCACAAGCATACCTACTGCTACTCCTGATACTAAAAATTGATTTCTTAGCTGCTGGAATAAGGTTGTGTGTTATCTGTCTGGAGACAGCTGTTTCAGCCTTTCAAATTCAGTGAGAGTTGCAGTGAAAAGATTCCCTTCTTTTTTCAGAAGACAATTCCAGGATAGTCAAAACTAGTGACCACTAAAATTTGGCACACACTTACACCAGAGCATAGCCAGTGCATTGGACCACTGAAGAGGTTACAGGTGAACATACACAGTTATTATGTAAAAAGTATAATATACATAACAGTTATTAAATTACTATTTTACAGAAATGTACGAGATATTAGCATTTATAGGCAAGTGGTGCAAACACTATGATACTTCTGGTGTTTAAAACTACCCACAACACATCTACCAGTGATGTACATGAAACCAATTTAAATTTTTCTAAGTTCTACATGAAGGCTATATTAATAACTGTGTATCTAATTAATGCTCTTTTATAGATGCTAAAGCCAGGAAAGAGGTCCTGAATGTTGATTAACTGCCTAATCAGAAACACGGTTCTTCTGATCTCTTCTACCATTTTCCCATTACCCCTTTAATGTTACCGAGGTTTTGATAAAGTCCATGATGTAATGGAGACTTTAAATTATGCAGAGATTAATGTAATATTTCTGAGAGGGCAATTGAAGGAAATCTAAAGAAATGGAGCATGCCTGAGTTGAACTCCAGACTCCAACTGTGTTAACTCTCTTCACTATGTTAAATGAGAATTACAGGATGAATACATCTTGGGTAAAGTTCACTCCTGTACAGAGGGTCAACATGGAACCTAAATGCCTTTAATTTTTATAAGGTTTAAACTGCCGTTTAAGACACAGAGTCTGTAATGGTGGGGAAAGAAGGGAGCATGTCTGGTCTCATAAGGTACACATCTTTCAAAGGCCTTGGATTAATCAAGTTATTTCTGTTTCTTTAAAATAAGCGGGGGGTTGAGTCACTAATTTACAAACATGTTCAGAGAAAGCTAAGGCTGCAACGTAGAAAGGTAAAGTGTCTGGAAATCACAAAGAATTTTCTGGGCTAAGTAGAAGTCATTTGGCAAATGAGATTGTTTACTGGCTGATTAGAAGGATTCCGATGGACCATGAGCTCTCCAGATCCTGAACCATGGTAAACAAGGTTACATGCTAAAGGCTGTCTTTTTTTCTAAGATGGGGCATTATGCATTCATGGTTTTAAAGAGTTATGTGCATTTTTTTCTCCATTATCTTTTATCATATGAATCAGTGTAGGAAATAAACTTTAAATTAGTCCACTGTGAAGTAGACAGGTGGCTGTAGTCATTGAAGAAATCGATATTATAGACACTTTGTCTTTATTAGGCGGCTTGCTCCTTTTTTGAAGCAATTCAGTGTCTGAAACCACAATGCCTAGATGATGATTCAGATATCAGTCCTGTAGAGTCTTCCGCCACCTACTTCAAACCTTTTGACTTTCCAATCAACTTTAGTGGGAGTAGAAAGGGGATTTTGTTCCATCTTAGGTAACTACATTATGAATCTCCCTACCGTAAACAGTATACTTAGACCTATATTCCTATAGCATTATTACACTCCATCCAGACAAACACGTCCAGTTTTCATTTTCTTGACCAACAAAAGCAAAAATGATCCTCCAGTGTCAAAGTACTAATGCCAACAAACACCATCCATTTACAATAATGAGCCATGAATTCTTATCTGAGACAAATTACCCATAATAGTAACAATTCAGACTGCAAGCTCATAAGAACAATGCTGCAAATTTCACTGTTATCTCACTATTTGACTGCTATCTTAAAAGGAACGTGGCTGAACATTTCTCTCAGGAATAGAAGAGCTAGAGCAGAGACCTGTGAGGTTCAAAATGGTGATGATCACATTGGAGACTGCATTGAGAGTGAGTTCTGGGGAAAATAAGTTCTATATAGTTATGCTAGCTTTATGCTACTCGTGCATTCCCCAGATACTCTAAAGGGAAGGGGTGGAGGTGGCTATTGGCAACAAAAGAACAATGATGTACACATCACCTTTGTGGCTTTCATACCTGCAGCTGTATACAGCAAAACAGTTGGAATCATGGATCATCATGTCCAACCATTATATACTAGAATATATACTAGAGCAGTTCTGTGATTTCTATAGCTCTGCTTATATTCATCATTAAGGTTTCTGTACAATACTTTGGTAATTTTTGATTTGTGTAGAGCTTGTTTTAAGGGCATTACTAGCCAGAATGCATATCCAATAACACACCTTATGAGATTTTATCAGAATATTTTTAGAAAGTAAATTTGTAATTGACAAACTTTGATATTAACCACAGAAACTAAAAGTTAGTCTAACTTCACCATTGGACACAAGCAATTATTTTTTTTTTAATCACCATTGTTTGCAATAGAAAGAACCAAAACAGATTTGGTCTTGAATAGTCTTACTGGAAGTACTGAAGTTGGTTAGCTACATAAATTTTATAGCCCCTAATTTTGAATGTTGGAGCTGTTTTAAAAGCCAGACGCAAGGGATATGTACTATTCCTCCAAACAATGTTTAGAATAAGTTATTTTTAACACAACTTCAATTAAGGCTGGTGAAATGGCTGAGCTGGATTCATAGTAGTCTTAGCACCCATTGCTAAATGTCAAGATTCTTGTAGATCTGTCAGAGAAACACATGCTAAGGAGAAAGCTTTTTACAGAAGCTTGCAGGGAGCTCCTCCTATTACATGGGAAAGCTTGGGAAAAAAAAGCCCAAAAGGTTTCTTTGAAAACATGTCAATGAAAGTTGGTGCCATAGTGTATGAATATGAAAAACTGGTTATGTGGGGATGATCCATGAAAAGACATGCATTAGGGAAGAGGCAATGAAGGAGTCACAGTAACAGAGGTGTTGTTGAAGTGGCAGAGTAGGAAAATACTCTGTACAGCAAAAGACGGTCAGGATATGAAGTACAGTATCTCGATTTTGACAAGGGCTGTGAAAACACGTTGCTAACCTGCTGAGGAGAGCCTGGGCAGGATATTTAGCTGTTTGAATGGCTAGAAACAGCCCTTTGGGATGATGTGTGAAAGAATCATCTACATTAAGATGCAACCTAAATACACAGACCTAGAAAGGAGATTCTGTGACAAAAACGTTCTCCATTTTGTCTCACTTTTTAAGCTTGAATAAGAGGCAGGATGATAGTGTTGTCCAGAGCAATCAAAAGAAGAACTGAAAGGGAGTGCTTTAAGGGAAAGATTTAAGAGCTAAGTTTTTAGCTGTGACGAGCTGTCTGCTAAACATTGAAAAGGTAGAGGTCAACATTGTAGTCTAAATGGAAAAACAGGAAGGAAGAGTAAGATCTCTGAACTGCCAGCCCTGAAGCAATCGCTGAACACGTATGAATGGTAGCACAAAGAAAGGGAAGAAATTGTAGTGGGGAAAACAAAATTTCCCCAGACACCTGGAATGTAAAGAATAAGACAAAGACATGCAGGAAAAGTGATTACAGACCTTGTAGGAAAATGACAGGAAGATGTAGTCACAGGAGCTGAGGGAAGCATCAGATTTCCAGGCATGTGATTGAATGCGTCAAAGACAACTGACAGGTCAGATATGATGAGGTTGATAAGTGATTTCAGTAGAAGGAAAGTCAAGGCAGGAACTGCAGTGCTTCAGGATGAAAGGGAGAAGGGAACTGGGGTGGTGTTTGGAGAGGCAAGTGGGGAAACAGGCAGGGAGAACCTGCTTATATTGTGAGAAACATGCTTATTGTGAGAACATGCTTATATTTGTGAGAAAAGCTAGCCTTCAACTAGTACAGTAAAAAAACATATTCATGGTTAAAGCTGACCTAACCAGTTTTAATATATAGTTTACTCAGGAAAGGCAAGGTGTGTGATAAGGTAGTAACATTCATTGCATCTGTCAATATGATGTAAAATATACAAGCTTTTCTTCAGGTCTGCACATAAATCAACATATATTGCCCTTTATTTACAAGCTGTTGGTGAAGCAGTCACTAGCTGCTTGAGTTTGTGTGATATTTATAAATTTTGTGCTGACAGATTCCTCTAAAGTTTCAGCCTATGGATTATACAGCAATTCAGTATAAGAGGTGCTGTTCATTCATCACATACAAGTGCCTGTCCCTAGCAAGGAGACCCCCAGGGATCTCCGAAAGATTCAGAGGAGCTTTGCTGATTCAAAAGCTAGTATTATTTACTTTGAGTCAGGCTTGAACAAATGCCCTTTAATGATAATAAACTTCATTGTGACTTGGAAATATATTTTTCAGATAGTCTGTGAAATCAGAGTCCCAGACTTTTGCTTTTCACTATCCCAGGAGATCAAGTCGTTTATGAGAATTTAGTGCCAGCCAGTCCTTAATCCAAACATATCCAAACTCTGGCAGTCATGCTTACAAAGTTCCTATATAGAAGCCTGGAGCCTAATTTTGCGGTCAGACCTTTTCTTTAAAATGCATGCTAAAAATCCCCATCCCAAGCAATTCCAGATTTTATCTTATTTGGAAATCTCGGTGGCACTTCTCACTTCAGTGAGCCCCATCCATCAGTTCCCTCTATGGATTCTCATACTTGTTGAATTTGCTTTACTGACCTTTGTTTAACAGAACTGAGGTCGTGCTGCAGGGAAAGGGCAGGCTGTGGCGTGCTATCCAGGTGTCTGTCTTGTTGTACAGCCCATCTGGACAGGCCCCTAGCTGGAGGAATTTAATATTGATGTCAGTTCAAATAATGCCAAAATAATAACAAGAAAAAAGCAGATAAAGTAAAAACAGCCTTATCAATAATTATATTAAACTTGAGTTGCCTTGAAGGAAAAGCAGATGATTAAAAACAAATAAAGAGCACAGACTAACATCTAATAATGACCATTATGTTACTGCTTCTTCTGCAGGTGTCTGTAATAGTGACAGAATTATATACTTCATCGTTTAAGGGTACAAATACATTAGACAAACATTTCCTGACTTTGTGTCAGTTTTCATGTGCATGCTTGATAGCAGCTGTATGTTTTGACGCCACAGTCACCTTGGCCCAGGTTACAGAGCCCTGTGTCTTCATAAGGCCATTGCTACGCTGTTGTGAGTTAACCACAGTGGGCAGCTCAGCACCACACAGCTGCCCACTCACTGCTGCCCCAGGGAGATACAGAAGAGACTGAGAAGGGTAAAAGCTAGAAAAATCATGGTTTGAGATGATGAGAGTTTAACAGGTAAAGCAAAAGCTGTGAGCACAAACAAAGCAAAATAATTCATTCACTGCTTCCCATCGGCAGGCAGATGTTCAGCCATTTCCAGAAAAGCAGGACTTAGCTCACATAATGGTTACCTGGGGAGGCAAAGGTCATAACACTGGATGTCCTTCCCCCTCCCTTCTTCCCCCCATCTTTCCACCAGCTTTTATTGAGGAACGTGATGGCATAGGGTATGGAATATCCCTGTGGTCGGTTGGGGTCAGCTGTGCTGGCTGTGTTCCTACCAACTTCTTGTGCACCCTAGAATACTAGCTGGCGGGGTAGCATGAGAAACAGAGAAGGCCTTCACACTGTGTAAACACTGTTCAGTAACTAAAAAGTCACTTTGTTATCAATTCTCTTTTGATCACAAATCCAAAACATACCACCATGAAAGCCTCTAAGAGGAAAGCGAAGTCCATCCCAGCCAAAGCCAGTACAACCAGTAAATGAACACCGTAAGGTGAGAAATTGAATTCATTTGAGAGGGGCCAGACCAGCATCAGCCCACAGGCAAGCTCTAAACTGACCTCCAGATGACCTTAGCTATGTGTTTTGTTTTGTTTTGTTGTTGTTAATTTGTTTTTTATTTAATGGTTGGACTTGATGATCTTAGAGGGCTTTTCCAACCTAAATGATTCTACGATTCTATTGCAAAGCCAAATATTTGCAACTCAGTACTGTCCTGTTGATGCCAAGTGAAATTGGAGGAAAGCAACCCATTATCTACAACTGATAGATTAGCTCTTAAGCTTTGCTTTTTCTAAGCTTGTTTACTGCCTTTGTATTATCAGGGTACCCATCTAAAATGGGAAAAATCATTCAAGTTGTGCTACCTTCACTTAAAATAAATAAATCAATCAAAAGGTTAGGCAACAAAGATAAGATTGGTATTTCTGTAGCAACTTTAATAAACTATACCAGCTCTTTTAGTCCCTGGTATATTCACAAATTAGACTGTTATTCTTAAAAAATATATTGTTTGTTTGCTCTTTACTAGTCAGTGTGCACACGCAAGGGAGGCGTACTGGCATTTTACTTGCACTTTTGCACCAACATAAATGAACGAGGTGTCAGATGGGAAGAATTAGGTCCTGACTCAAGATTTATGTTCAGGCCTCCACTCTACATCTTTCTGAATTGCACTGCAAAGGTCTCTGAATGCTCCAAGTGACATTTTGGGATTTCCTCCTGGAGATTTCTGTCTTCACAAATAATTGTTTCTAAACCTGGATAATTCATAGTGAATTACTGATAAATGTGCATATACTCAGTAAGTAATGGGGGGGGGAAGGGAGGCAGGGGGAAGATAAAAGATACTGTGATCTGCATAGTAATAATCACACCCATTTCCCATCATTTAGGTCTGTAAGAACTCCTGACATTTGAAGCTGTCCTACCGTGTTGCCATGGCAACAAGAAAAAAAGGAAACGTCAGATCTGAAGACTGCAGTTTACAGTTACTGTTCTTCACTACTAGGCCTCAGTTGCTCCAGATTCAGTTTAATTTGCAACCTCACAATCTGTCCGACTATACATTGGTGTTTGACAGCCTCTACCCTAACTTCCATTTATTAATGGACTCCTCTTGCAAGACGCAAGTGTTATGTGACTTTTCACTGAATGTTAAAAGACCATGACATCTAAACTTGACCTTCGGGGAGCAGAAAACAGATTGACTCCATTTTTTTCTAACTGTTGACTTGTTGCTATTCAACTGTTCAGAAAATATTTTGTCTGTGGGTTAGTATTTGTATATGTATGAGTGTATGTATATATATATATATATTTATATGGAGAGAAGAGTTATAGGACTGGTTTAGCTTTTATAAAATATTCATCTGGACTGTGCAAGTGACAAAGCAGAATAATACAGCCACAGATGAATTGTAACTATTCTGTATGGCTAAACCTACTGTATTTGCTGTTTATGGTGTGGCCAGGAGAGAGCCTATTGCAAGCATATCACTAAAAGAGCCTCTTTGTTGACACCAAATGAAGCAGGCCCAAGGCTCTGCAGCAGCACTTCTTGTACATCAGGTTCAGCAAACAGGAAATGCAAGTCCTCCTGGCTTGTTTCTGATCTGGGCTTCTTTCCTTATGCCCCAATTGGAATTTAAGATCCCCCAGGAGCACAGCTCTTTGCCTCCCCTTGCAGCGGGAGCAGTGCCAGGAGGTGAGACGAGCTCAGATTTGTGAGACAGTGGGGAGCAGTCAGCTGCAACTGGCTCTGTGTGGGTTGCTATTGACAGCGGTGGGACATGCTGGGCCTGATTTTTTAAAGGGGGTAAAGTCTGCTTCCTTTATGTTCCTGCAGATATTTATTTGCTGGGGCAATTTACAAAATTTAAGTCTTTTGTCAGTTCTGCAGACACAGTTAAGTCAGTAGATGTCTGTATGAGAAGCTGATCAGAACAGCAAAAGCAAGGTATTTCTCAGAAGCACTGGTCTCTCTCTCAGCCTCTGTGCAGCTGTCATCACACATATAAGCGCAAGGAGGAAAACAGATACCCTATTATATAAATATATTCACATATATATAGTTTTGAATATATATATACATACATACACATGTACACACAGTTTCCAGTTAAGAGTAACAAGAGCATTTCTTTGTGTGCATAAACTTACCACACTTGTTTGCAGACATGGGAAAAAAGGGTGTTCGTTACATAGGAATATGAATCCTTTTATATTCTGTGAGCATGTAAGGCTGAAAAAAAAAAAAAAGAAAAAAGAAAAAACCTAACTGTATCAAGATGATCATCTTGTTAATAAATTGTAAATGATCCATCAAAGCTCACACCAAATTTTTATAAATTTAACACAAAAAGTATACTAGTGACAGACTGTGGCTTTTATTAGAGCTTGCCAGTAACTAGGGTAAGGTAAGTGTCTTAGAATATTTTAATAAACTTGCTTATTTAAAGTTTAAACAAGAAAGCTTCCTTATGCAATAGAACTTTGCAGCTGCATTCTTTAGTTAGCATTTTTACAGTACTTATGAGTCATACTGTATGCCGTCTTTACTACAGTGAGATTATGAGCATATCTTCCACATCACATATATGTTTCAATAGTAAAGCTTTTTGGAAACATTAAAAACTCCAAACATACATTTAGTTTTCCATAATGCTACACTAGATATTAAATGTGTGTTGGTGGTTAAAAATTGCTGTACAATAGCTTTTCTCTGACTTCCTGTATTGTACCAAATATGACAACAGATTTTTGTTTTGTTTTTATTCAAAAGGAGTAATAACAATGGCAACAGAGGAAAAATTAGTTTGTGAATTAGTTTGTGCCATGAGTTTCCCTATCATTGTAAATTTCTTGATAAGATACAAGCTGCCTTCAAACAAGAACCTGTTTTTCTCTTCCAGCTTAACTCTTGCAGTCCTGGCCAAGTGAAATTTCCCACTGACCTTGTTTCTCTTGCAGCACG
Organism: Cygnus olor; assembly: GCF_009769625.2. Taxonomy (NCBI): domain Eukaryota; kingdom Metazoa; phylum Chordata; class Aves; order Anseriformes; family Anatidae; genus Cygnus; species Cygnus olor. The sequence goes on along the minus strand of NC_049180.1, from coordinate 4,109,821 downwards.
CTCTTGGTGTTTCGCTTCCCACAGTGGTGCTTTGAGGTTAGTAGGAGTTTCTGTTGAGCAAGGACTTCAGGAGTGGGCTGTTATGCAGCTGCAGGCATTTAAAAAGGAAGTGCCTGATCTCAAACATTAACATGGGCATGCTTCTAGTTCTCTTTCTCTGCCCATGCCTTGTAGTAATTATGTGCTGCTGCTTTATCATCAGCAGTCATGTCTTATAAAAAAATAAAAATTTTAGGCAATGTTTTCAAAAGGAAAAAAAAAATCAACAAATGCCTAACACTACTGGATTTTCAGGATACATATTTAGTGATTTCATCCAAATGCACCCAAAGATGAACTGCACCCTCCACTTTGATCTACAAAACCTCTATCTTGAATAAAAGAAATGATAATATCCTCCCCCCACAAAATACTCTTTTTCTACTTGCTTTCTTCCTCTTTCTATCAAGCAAAACCCACCTCTGGAAAAGACACCCAATGCCATTAGTGTCATTTCTATCAAGTACCAGATAAAGCTACCCTTTTCTAATTTACACCAAGGTTCACGTAGCATTTGGTGGATCATTCCAAGGGCATCCAAAACCAGGAACAAAGAAAAAATTTTACCTGGAACTGCACTAACAATGGATAGACTCTTTCTACTAATTTGTGCCCAAGGACAAGAAGTCTTTCTTCTCAGATAATACTGCAACCTTTTGACATGTAGAGAAGTCAGTACAATGGCTGAAACTCTGAATCAAGATGCATCAAAGGCTTTAATCACCATTATCACTTTATCACTCCAACCAAATTAAAGTTGCCCATCCTTCACTGAGTATCTCTTTAGGCCTCAGACTGAGCTAATCACTGGACTACCTAAGCACTCAAAGAGAAGATGAAGCTGCCATGTTAATGTTTCTCCACCGTACCTGAGAACCAACACTGTTTAACAAGTGACTGTGTCACTTTCTGTGGCATTATACAAATGAGGAACTGCATGAGAATCTGAATTTTCTTACCTGAAAAGAAGCTCAAAAAGTTATATTCATTTCCTGAAACAAAGGAGAAATAATAATTTATTAGTTTCTAACACTATCATGAAAAAGCAGAGAGTTTGCAAAATAAGTTGTCTTTTTTTTTTTTTCTTTTTAGTTAATTATGTTTAACATGTGTTCAGCCAAGCTTGCTGTTTTTATAATACAGCGCTGATTTCTACCTAGCTATTTTGGTCACTACAATGTTTATTTCAGCCTATGTTTGCAGACATACAATGCTGTCTGGAGTCAGAAAGACAGTGAACTTGATTTTTTTTGTTTTGAAACATGCATAAAATGTCTTGTGCAAAAATCATTTCACTTTAAAAGAGTATCTGCTGTTAAAACACAAAGTGGGTATAACAATCAGCAAGAAGTGTTCATTAGCAAGGTAAAGGTCTAATTTGTGGTGTACTTGCTAATTGAACTCTGTCTGTACACCTCATGCGCGTACTCACGATATGCTTATGTGCATTTATTAATGTACATTTTGTTCAGTAACTGCAGGTCTGAAGATTCAAACAAAGGGAAACCAGCTGAAATTTCCTACTGGTTAGCAAGGAAAATTAGGTAAGAGTGGAACACTGGCTAATATACTTTCTGAGACCCATTCTCATCTCACTTACACTGGTGTAAATTAAAGAGCAACTCCATTACTAGGCTTGTTTGAGCTTCAGTTAGTTGTATTTAGATGAAATTTTTCATTTAAACCCCTCTACATATTGTTTTTACTGGTCTGCTGTGAACAGTAAAGCACAGATGAGACACTTCCTTAACCAACCACTTTAACATGTCTCTAAAGAACCCAGCATAATTTGGTTTAACCTTTATTTGAAGTGGCTGTGGCCTGTAGTCAAGTAATTTGTCCTGGTCTCTCGTGTAGTCATTTAAGTTAGGGATCACTGTAATACAGTCCTCATTTGTTAAATTGTGGGCTTACAATCAGTTCATAGGAACCTATGTTAAATGTTTTATCACTACAAAAGGAAAGATGTTATAGTAACAACTTTCACATCATTGGTCTTTCCTTTGCAAGACTTCTTGCTGAAACACTGAGAAAAATGCTGGGTTTTGTCTCAATAGTGCACTTAGCCATTTGAGACACAGCAGAATTTTGTACACAAATAATTTTACACCACTCCTTATCCAAAAGCCAAGTTTCTTTCTGAATGGGTTTAATAATTACTCATATAATTAAAGTTTAAAAAACCAAACAAAAAATAAAAACACGATAAATCATATTAAACAGTCAGCTTGAGAACAGCAAGTCTAGGACAAAACTCTGATCCTATCTTTCCTTTGTTGCATCTCTAGAGACTCGGTTGTCTGAGAGATATGCTGGCCAATGGTGATAAAATGAGAAATAACTAAAATAATAATAATTTTCTATTAACTCTGTGATCTATAATATTTAGAGTTAACAAACAAAGGATTTCAGTAGTAGTTATAACAGCTATTCTCTTTAAAGCAGATATAGCTGACTATTTAACTGTGTAAACCATATAACCCGTTGACTACCCTGTTTTCACATCAAGATATACTAGTTGGTTTATATTTGTCCAGATGAAATGGATACACTCATCCACTCTCTGTGGAAAGTTATTAGTTGCACAATTGCTATGTGTGTGTATATATGTAGATATATAGAGATATACACATACATATATAAATATATATATATACTATATGCAGATGGAGACTAATACAACATGGGGACTTGGAATAAGTAGTTTAATCCAATGATTCACGGATGAGTTAAGAGATAGCTTGTGTTACGTATGCCAAACCAGTCTGATTACAAAAAAAACGACAACAAATTCCACACACTGAAATCCAGGCTTATTCCAACTTTCATGTTGTATTTATGCTACCTTTAGCTGTCCCCTCTTAATAAAATTTATATCATTTGAAGATATCTATAATTATTTACCAACTCTTTTTTTTTTTTTTTTTCTTTTTCCTTGTCTACATATCAGCTGGTCATCAAAAGTGGAAAGGGAAGGGTTTAGAGCCAGAATTCTGCATTTCTCTGCTTTCAACAGGACAGATATTTAGGAAAGTTTCATTAACCTTTTGACCATTACACTCCTTCTCTGCATCAATAAGTGGCTGTATTTGATCATTTGGGGGTAGAAATTAATGTAAAGACAGACTATGTGTATGTACATGCATACACACACCGCCCGGGACTGTAGAACAAGAGCATGTCTGGTGAACTGATGGTGAATTCAGTACAAACAAGCTGTGTTGTTACTGCCATTTCAGACAGAAACCTCCTGCAAAAATATATTTGCCCCATAACAATCTCTCTGTTATCACCAAGATGTTTTTTTATGAGTTCCTTTCTTTTTTTTAAAGCTCAAGCAAGGAGAAAAATATTTTGTTTGATTTAAAAATAATAATAATTCAGCTACTTTTCCAGTTAATTGTTCCTTTGGGCCCTAGTTGCTGAATTGCTTGCTGTTTCTGAGGTGTAAATAAACGTTTTGATTTCTGACGTGGTTGCAAAGAAACTTGTAATTTATTTGTGAAATGCTCAAATAAAGGATGTATGGGCTTTTACCTTTTGTCTGGGTGTAGACCTTCCTGATGCAGTACAGCAGGAATGGAGGACTACAAAATGACCCTGCGACTGTCAAAGCAGTGGAATAGCCTGAGCTAAATACAAGCTCCTACATTGCTCTAAGCAAAAGAGATGAATTGCGGCCTTCATCATCATCATGCCATGTTTATAGAGTGAAAATCTGGAGGTCACAGATGTAATTAAAGTTTGACCATACAAGAAAGCAGTAGTAGATTATTCAGCATCTATTCAGGTAACAGTAATGCTTTGCCATCTGAAGTACACTTTCATTACAAGAGTCACACTGAGTGAAATCCAGGTCAGACGTCCCTAGGCTGAATTGTGTGCAGAAGCTTTAATGGATTTTTGTTGCACCTCCTTTCTGCTTCACCTGGTCACCTTCCCCACCTACTACCATCATTTCGGCTTATGTAGAAGAGATATCCAGAAAAGTGCACATAGTAACACTGAAACAGGCTGAACAAATGTCAGTTGGCAAGAACCGCATTGGCAAGCTACAGGAAGGACTGCATTGCTGTCGTTCAGTAGTACTCACTGCTGTCATGGCTGATGACATGATGGCTTTTAACAGTGAGTGCTGCCATAGTCCGTAGTCATGTCTGATATGTTCCCTCCCCCTGCTTAAGTGCCGTGGAAGTATCACCACACAAATATGAATGCAGATGTAGTCTACTTGTTGCCCTGACTCATAAAGTCTTAGTCCAAAATTTAGAGCCCTTATGTCCTTCAAGCCTGCGCTGCTATAGGACAGGTTGTCCCCAGAAGTTTGCACTGCTCTAATGTCCTGTACCCGGAACTTCAGGCTTTATTGACAAGGTTTATCCCTTTAACATGCATTCCTAGTAGCAGGACTCAAGGTTTATAAGACGCTATTTTCTTTTTTGTCCAAGCTCTCATAATCTGTAATTATGAGAGGTAAGGAAGCGGGGTGCTTTGTGTGCTTTTTCCTGTGCTGCCAGCTGCTCCCAGTCATTGCAAAAGGTTCCAGCAGGTGACGTAATAAATAGTAGACAGAACCAAGGCCAGAATAAAGAACAGAAAGCTAGGCAGAATTAAAATATTGCAGGGAATTTGCATCATAGCACAGTATTGCCTTTTTGCCAGGAAATTCTTTTTCCAGCACATAGCCTGAGATTGTTGGATTTCTGAAATTCCTGTGAGTTGATTTTTTTTTTTTTTTTTTTTATGGTTTTCTAGAAAGTTACCTAAAGTGACAAAGAAGCATAAAGATAGAATATCCCTGGAAAAGGTTTTTACTACATGTGAGAATAGAGGACACTGGGGAGGAAGGACAGCACTAGAAGGAAACATTTGAGTACAAGCCACAGCAGTTTGCTTTCCCTGAGATCCACCGCCACAGGCCTCTGCTTGGTATCTTTGCCTATTGCCTAAGGTTTATCAGGCTTTGAATCTAAAGGGGGCTTTTTATGTGGTCCGTAATAAGTAGAGGATGAAACAGTGTATATGACACTTGCGGTGTAATTGAGCAAAAAGTCATTACCTGAAAGCCACAGCAAAAGAGTGTCACCTCCTTTGGTGTCAGTTGAGATCATTGTCCTAAACTAATGCTGTGCCTTGTATCTTAAAAGGGTCATTTGAAACACTATAAAGTTAAATCATAAGCAAGGAAATGGTAACAGAGAGAGAAAATGCTGAAGGTTTTTAGTCAGGTAGAAGTTTTCCATTGCCCTTTTGACCTTATGCCTCATCTAACAGCACACGTTCTGGATTGCAGTCTTACTGTTACTTGCTAACTTTGCACAGTTCAATCCGGTTACATTTTTCTCCTGCAATAGTAAATCAGAACAGCCCCTTCTGACTTCAGTACAACCTTCTTACCTGCAGAAACAAAGCAAGGGTCATTGCTCCTGCTGTAAAACTACCGGGATGCTCTTCCTCAACTGCCACGCCTCTGGCCGGACTCTACTCAGCCACCTCCCAGTGCTTGATGACCTTCGCTGCTCCTGCGGTTACAACAGCACGTAAGTTACTGTAGTCCAGTACATTTCAACATTATTTTATATTTTATAACTCGTGACTCATTTTCTAATTTAATGTTTTAATTGTGGGATACTCACTATCATCGTTGTAGCTGGATGTACTTTTTTATGACTTACTGTCCAAATAAGAAAAGTGAAAGTATTTACAGTGCTTGTTTACTGCAGGCATGCTGAAAACTCAGAATGAAAAACTGTATCTGGACTCTTACACTTAAATTGTTTGCAAAGTGTTTTTCAGTACAGTTACAATACTGGAATAATTGACCTGGGACCAGGATGCTCATAAGCAGCTTCTCTTGGGGTATACATATGAAAAACAAAACAAACAAACAAACGGACAAACACGTTTCACTGTATTGTCTTTCCAAACTGAAGACATACTTTAACAGAAGGATAATGAACCATAAGTAGACAATTCTTACGGACTGGATTAAATCTTCGTGTCACTAACAGGTTTTTAAAATTTTAACTTTTATAAATACAGCCATTGTTGTTTACACTGGTTATCTTGCTTCATGCCAGGAGCCACCGGGGAACAAATTTTATATGGGGCTAATTTTGCCATTCTAGTTATCTTGCCAACTCTACACTTGCTGTAATTGATCTGCTAGGGACAGTGGCAAGATAATAAGTCTAGCCTGCATTTGGAAATGACAGCAAATCAAACAGTGCTTCTTTGTACACAAATAAATAAATAAAACGTAACATCATCTGTGTCTCATTCTTTGTGCTATTTGATCAGCTGCAGTAAACACCTTCCAAGTAGCCATAAAACAGGGATTATAACCTGCCTTGGGATTACAGCATGTATTATTGACTTGGCTGGTACCAAGGGAGTTAGCTTTTGGTGGGATTTGAACCACCTAGTTCACTGGCAGTGCTAAAAAGCTAGAACACTGAGAGCTGAAACTCCCCAATAGATAAAATAATTATGTAATTGCAAACATTTTTTTTTTTTTTAAGTCCTCTGAAGCTAATATACACTGAAATGTTCCCTATATCTCCAACGTAACTTAACTGTCATCATCCTTCATATCGAACAAAACCAGCAAAACCTCTAGAGAGCAGGTGCCCCAATTAACAGATATTCAACCTTTCATACACTGAATTGCCAAAAACAAAAAGAACAAGATCAGAATACTTATTTCATAACGGGATGATAGCGAATGTGACAGAGTCCAACAATAAAACAAAGTAGAAATGATATACTGTAGTAACTACAATAAATCTTGTTCCTTTAGACAGTAAGTCTAGAGGAAAGATTTAGACTGTCTGGTGCACATGTTCAAGCTGTGGCTATTAGCTCCATCATGTGAGAACTAGACCGGTGCTAGAAAGCTTAGCCATGGTACCTGGCAAGTTTTGCTGTTTTTACTAATGGTAAAAAATGCATTAATCCAGTTGAAAATGTGTCACTTTTGGATCCTGCACAGAGAAATTGAAACAATAACAGCTCTAGAGAGCAATCCTTTCTTTGAGCTGACTAAAAAACCCTGCACACTCAGGCCTGCCAAGGGCTCAGTGCAGCTGCTCACCATTGTGCTGGCAGAGGTGATGGTGGGATTTTGACCTGTGTGTACCCATCAAGCTGCATTCTCTTCTGTTTTTACTTCCACAAGACCACAAAGCATCCTCTTCTCACTCTGTTTTGGCGGTAGGGACAGAACTGCAATGTAAAGGTAGAAATACAGAAATAGTCAGAGGGCACAGTTCAAAACCATGCTGGTGGCAGAGCCAACTGGAGACTCAGCCTCCTGGCAAGTGCAGCCACCTCAGCACAGTGACCAAAGAGCCAAGATGCAGAGGCACCTTGTGCCAGTAGCTTACACAGGCACTGGCTTGAGAGCTGAACCCTGCCTGGGGCAGGGACCACAGCCTCAGCCACTCAGGCACAGGGCTGGGAAGGTCAGGTAGCCCCACGGCCACGTGGCAGCTGAGCAGTTGTCAGACTCTGCCCAGGACACCTGCCAGACATTAAACCTGTTATTAATCCTGACGGGTATGTCTGGCCCCACATATCACTGGGCTGCCAGTCAGCGTTTTTACAAGACAAACAGACCCTCAGCATATGAAACAACAGCATTGCTGGAGGGTTTTTTTGTTTTATTCCCACCCCCCCACCTCTTTCTCACTCTCTGAAGACAGTTCTCTCATCTGGGTCCTGTGCCTTTGACATCCAGTCATCACCCTTGTACTGATGCTCTTTCTTGGCACCTTATTAAAGACCTATCAGGGCTTACTCTTTTTTAACTCTTTTATCAGTTCCATAATAATCCTACTTTTAATTGCAGGTGTCTTCATCATTTACACAACTTGTGGGCTGCAGTGCTTTCTTGCACTCTCAATTTCTGTTCCTTGGCACTGTGTACTTTGTTCTTCAGCAAACGAGTGCTGAGTACCTGAAGCTAATGAAAATGTGTGCTCTACACAGCTCTGTCTTCCGGGGTTGAGTGGATACAATCCAAGACATACTTTCTTCATGGAACAATTTTAAATAAGAATTATCTTGCTGCAGCTCGTCCTTCTCTGTTGCCCTGCTTAGGCTGAAGAAGAGAGAGGAAGGCAGTAGATACATTTAAATGCCATTATTTAGCAAAGGTGTAGCTCACTTATAACAAAGATAGATGCATAAATGTAATAATTGTAATCTCCAAATCAAGCTATTAATAATGTGTGTCTATATATATACAAATATAAAAGTTAAAGTGATGTATTTCATTACCCTCTCCCACAAAAGAATAAGCTTTTTTTTTTTTTTTAATTTGTTATTAACCAGTGAGTACTCATTAAAAGCTCAGTTCGCTGGGAAAAAAATAGTACAATGCAATTAAACTGTACTACAGACTAATTAATATGGGAATTGGTGTGATTCAAATATCTTTAAAGGGATGGAAGTGGGGACTGTAGGCAGCATGGACTTGTACTAGTCATCTTCTTTAGCCCAGAAGATGGATTTTCTGCTACGTTTAGGTTTTGCTGAGGGCTCTATTGTTTTTGTTATTGTTGTTTTGTTTATAGTTTCAAAGGAAATCTGGAAAAAAAAATCTAATATGAATCTTCACAAAATCTGGAAAAAAAATCTTAAAAAACGATGGGACTAGATTTAGATATTACTTATCCCCATAACACATTCAGCTCTCACTTTTCCTGAGGAGACCCGCTCTCGGCTCTCCGCATCTCTCCTTTACACAAATACATTTGAAACAACCTAGGACTAGAAAGTATAATATAAGATTCTCAGCATACTTAGCTTCTCAGTCATGTAGCATCTTTTCCCTATGGGAGATCCCTGTTAGTTTGTTCTTTCCAAAGGCTGCTGATTCAAGAACAATTCTTACGAGCTGTCCAATTTCTTGTGAGTCAGAAGACATTTACCAGTTATAGAACAGACTTTTATGAAATGTATCTGGCTGCCTTTCTTGTAATTGAGATGAAAGAAGTATGCCGATTCTCTAAGGAAATGCCATTCAAGGAGCCTGCTAACATTTTATTTTATTTTAACTTAATCCAGAAGTTAACCTATTTAGAAGTAGAATGTCACATTAGTCAAGACTGAAAACTTGCCACTCACTTTTGATGATAACAGCATCATAAAAACACTTAAAAGCAGAGGGTCCTGCTCCAGAGGCGTGCTAAAAAATGTTGTTTATACCAAAATCAAGGATGAGCTTTGGATTAAAAGGCAAACTAAAGTTTGATGATGATGATGGTGCCCCCAAGCTATTTGCCTAGAAATCTGGGTCTTGTTATTTATCTTGATGGACCTTCATAAGTCTGACTACTCTGATTCCTGTCTTTTGGAGGTCGGTCAGTCATTATATCACACGACTTTACTGTCTGAAGCAGAAGAAAAGCATAAGTCTAAGACTTTTTTAAGATCTGATATTTCAATGACCTGAGATCTTGGAAATCCAATTGGCTGACATTCTATTGCTTTATATCCTATATGTCATTTATACAACTGCTGCATTTACACCAAAGCATAAGACCATAAATCAGATCGCCTTTGATTCTCTAGTATTTTCCTCCCAGTTTGTAGAGCTGTAAATTACTCTGCAGGATGACAAACACTGATCTGACTGTTAGATCATTGTGTTATATAGCTGTGTTATGAAGCAAAACCCATTCACAGATACTCATTCATTTGAGAGAGATGTCACTGGCCTAACACAATGAGCTTCTTTCAAGCCCTCCCTTCCATTTCACTCTGTTATTTCTCTGTTAATAAATAAATAAAATCCCCATTGGTTTATGGCTATAGGAGATGAAAGAACTCTTTTTTTCATGTCAACATTGTGTAGTGCCGATGATGTCTGGCAACAGTCAAACCTGGCTCCAGCTTCTGTTCTGTTTTCCTTATTAGCATTTTGCTTGGCTGTCCCTGCCAAAGTCTCCTGGACATTTCTGAACTCTGTGAATTGTTGCAAATATTGCAACGTCCAAGTGTGAAATGAACTGCATGGAAACTCCTGGGATCCTGTTAACAGTGTATTAACAATAACCTCAAGTTCACAGGAAACAACAGGCACCTGTTCAAGGGGGAACATGTTCTTAAATTGACATTCAATTATCCCTGCATATTTTAGCATTGTTTTTGCACCTTATCTAAGACCTACCATGAGCCTTGAAAGCCTGTTTACTAATTTAAAACCAGTCTTCAGAAACCAAGACAAAAATGACAATAATAAGAATTGGAGTATACCAAAAGACAGTGCTTAAAAATATTATATAATATATATATATTTATTGCAATTATGGTTTACTTGACTGTAAATTCGGATGACATGTAAACCAGGTACTTAACCTTAATAATTACCTTTAAAGTATTTAAAACACATAGGAAAGATTTGATTTTTTTAAATGGAAACTGTAACAAAATTACAACAAAGGAAATGGTAAATAGCACTCAAAAAGTATTTCTTGTAACAGTGGATTACCTTAAACATTTAATAATTATAGTCCACATTTTCAGACTGAGAAGCTAAAACTTTATGTCAGGAAGTATTTCAAAAAGTGTTGCATGTTTTAAATCAATCCCCACATTATAAAGAAACGTGTATTACCAGTAGCCTACTATAAAATTAAACCACATCTATATTCAGTCAGCAGCACAGGAATGATGTGCAGGCCTTTAAAAAAAAAAAAAAAAAAAAACAGCTCTTACTCATCTGTATGATACGGGAGCTCTGAAGGAATACAGTTTCTGGATTGCTTTAATACAGAACAATTCTTTTTCCAATTCTGGAGAATTTTCATGGACTCACCAGGAGCTGACGGGAGGTCTGTGATTTAACCACTTTCATGTGTACCTTCACTACATTTGTGTAGCCCCTGTAACCATCCTGCAAGGCAGCATACCTGCCCGTAAGAAGCTCTTTAGGAAGGCTTTCTTGAACAGGAAGAGGAATTACACTGAAATACAGCAGCCTCTGCGGCCTGCTGCCACACGGACAGACCAAAGTCTGTCAATGAATGACTCCCAGGAGACCAGTGGTGTACTGAGACTGCGGACCTGTCTGATAGCAAACTGTTCATTAACATCTGAGTAAATCAATCAGCCAGAGACTTGTTCATTCATTATAGTCCATGGGTCTGTCACGGGTACAGGTCTTCCCTGGCTCCAGATTGTTTTTTTTCTTCCTGTCCACTTGATAACTTTGTCATCCAAACTTATCTGGTTTTTTCACAGCTCATTTATAGTTTGATTTCTTCCAGCCTGATCTAAACTGTCTCTGATTAATGGTTAATGATTAATATACCATTAAACATGGTCTTACTCCTGAATATTTAACTACTTTGACAGTAGGATGGTGTATTTTCATTTTATGATTATACTAGACAAGTTTAACTTCTGAATTTAATCTAGAAGCCTCAAGATTTACATGTATTTCTAGTCACAAACAGCTCTACTTAATCCTGAATCCTATCCTTCACATCCTTCAGGACTGGGACACTAAATGATTTCATGTAATGAGCATTGCTAAGGACAAGGAAGTGAGAGAGAATTTGCCAGCACATGAATGAATGATATTGAATACCTGATAACTGGATTGTCTTTTGTATGCTGCACAGAACAATCTGACTCTGAAAATATTTTTACATTTATACAGGTTGCTCAGATAACAATTGGGAAGTAGACACACACCATATATAAATACATATATAGGTGTGGTTTATCTCAAGCTTCTAAGAAACAATCAGGAAAGCTGGATAATATATCCTACTAATTTACCTCATAAACAGGTAGGTTAAATTATAAATATATCTATTATCTAATTCAAAAAAAATATTGTAAATAACAGCTGAGCTATTTGTCAGGATGCATCCTCCTACTCCTACAAAAACTATAACATTTTTTAATAATGAAAGAAACGTTGAAACAACTCTTAAGTAAAGCCCCTCTTCTACCACAGCTTGGAACAATTTTTAGCAGGGAACTGTTACAGCTATAAAACATTAGGATAACCTAGAAGAGTACTCCTCTGCTAATGTTAGGCCATAGGTACAACAATTGCACATACAGGCATAAGTGTTCATATGAGACAGAAAAAAAAAAAAACACTTTTCTGACATGATTTTCATCTTGTAAGAGAAGTAAGAGACTGTACTTGGGAGGGCAATTAATATCACGACAAAGACTTTTTCCCTTCAGTAATGACTATCAACACAATTTGGAAACTACAAGCTAAAAATATGCAACTTGATCTCTAGAGTTAAGTACATTAGGGGTTTTTATTCTTCTGGCCACTGGAAAGACCTAGAAATACATATACCAATAGACTGCACGTCTTTCCTGATACGTTCCTCTTCGATGTTTCTTCTCCTAATCTTCAAGGATTTTTTTTTTTTCCCTTCACAAGTGATGCTCTGGTAATTATTTCCTGCTTTCTTGTTAGCATTTTAGAGCCATGTTCTCCCCTGAATCTGCATTCAGGCAAGTCACACTGACACCAACACCAAATTTATGAAGGGAAAATGTGTTTGCATTACTGCTAATTACTGTTAGTTGCCATTGTTTCCTGCATTAAATAACTTGTATTATCACCACTGCCTTGCTGCATGCTTGATCTCTTACATCTATTACTCACCCTCAGGTTGACTTCTGCCTCCATCCCATTTCCAGGTTATGTCTTTGTTGGACCAAGTGATTATTTTTCAGTCAATGATCCAATTTAAGCATAAAGTAAAACACCCCCAAACTTATTTACCACTGCCTTCATTTCAAATAGCTTAATCTGTCACTTCTAGGTGGTGTTTTCTAACAGTACATCTCATTTTCCCCTCTCACTTCTTTGCAGTCACGCCAGTTGTAATCTAACAATGAATGAGATTGATTAAATGGTTGGCTTGTGCATGAAACAGTCCCAAGTGGAAAAACACTTAATGGTGGTTAAATATTACACACTGCTGTATATACTACCTGAAAAATGAGCATGACTAACAGAGCAGTCAGAGCCCTTTGGAAATGCCTTTCTAGGCAGAATTGTGCAGGTTTACTGACATATTTTGTCATGCCAGCTCTAATTAAGCTTGTCTAATCACTTCTCAGACAAGGGTTTCAGGCTGAACATATAAATTCTCTAGGACATTATCTGGTGTAGGTGTGTAAGTGTCCTGTAGAATAGTAAGGAGGAAAGGTCCATAGAGAAAGTTAATACTTTTTCTTAGATTATATAGGAAAAAGGACAAGCTTTTGGAGACATAACACCTTTGCTAAAGATCAGTGAAGAATGATTTTATCATATGTCCAAAAGCATGTCTGTTTGTAATTCTTCACCTGTCTCATCTGGTCAGAAAAGACTTATGAACCTTCCACGTCTCATATCCTTCCATCTTTGCAGCAACTGATACATCTAAAGTGAAGAAAAGTAGCTGACAAACACACTTCTCTTTGTTTGGGTCTGCTTGTGGCAAACCGAAAGGGATCTAAAGGAAATTAAATAGTTCCTGCTCATGTACCACCTCACCCTGAGAAATCTTTAATTCTTTTCTGCAGAATAGAACAGCTCTGACAGGTTGTCTCTCCCGAAATTGCCATAAACTGGTGACGAGGGCACGCTGCTGCTAGAGATTCGGTGCTAGGTGCTCATATTCTCCCAAGGAAAGAAATTCTGTGTTTAAGTTCTTACTTTGAAGGACCCTTTCCTTCATCTACTAGGTATCTTTTACACTGCTTGATCTATAGGTAGGTTCTGAGGACACTCACAAGTCAGCTCTTGCACAGCCTTGCCAAGAACGAGGGCAGCTCTAAAGAAAACTGTCAGTGCTTGAGGAATTTTAACCTGGCAAGAGGTGGCAGCTGCAGACTGCAGCAGCTGAGAGGTACCTCGGTCTTTACTGCAAGTTTGAACTCGGGCACATAACTGTCATGAAAATATGACATCGTTTCCTGGGGATCTGCACAAAATTACATAGAATTATCCTCTATGGAACTCTACTTTTAAGTGCAAGTGGTATTGGTTTTGAGGTAATAACTACCAAGAATAAGCTCATTATCTCCTACTTGCTGTTGTTCATACTAATGCTGCCACCACGCTTCCCTGTGCATCTCACCAAGTCTAGATTTTTGTGGCTATTTGATCAAAGTGGACAAACCAGGGTTAAAAAGTACAGTACTTAATGTGAGAAATATTGGGAGGAGGAACCAGGATCCAAAATAAATTCTACTTTGCAAATTCACATGCTAATTTAAATTGGGAAAAAGGCCATAACCCTATTCTCAAGGGTTCAATAGGGAACAAAATCGTGCTGCAGGTAGAGTTTAATTACCACATGGCTTTAAATGGTTATTGCTTGAAAGGCGGGTGCCAGAATCAGTTAGGTTCCTAACTTATACTAAAAGAAAAAAAGAAATAGGAAAAAAAAAAAAAAGACTACAGTAATGTCTGTAAAGTGCATACATTCAGTAGCAAAAGGCTTTTGTTGTACATAGTTACTATAATTTAGTCTGTGTCATTACTTGAATGTAGACATTGTGTATGTTTTGCTGTGGCCTTGGCTTTTCTAATTTAAATATCTTTGTTGGAACTTTAATTTGTCAGGGAAAACAAAATATTCACAAAATACACACTATTCTGATTGAACAGATAACAAAACCAAAGCATTCCAAGCTCTAATCATATTCAACATTTGTGTTCTTTTGTTTTAAATGTAGAAACACTTTGAAATAATTCCATAACAAAGCTTGATGAAAGTAGCAATTAAAAAGGAATCGATCTGATACATCCTATTCTTCAAATTACTATGCTCTGTAAAATGTAAAACTCCGTCTCCTTCACTAAAGCTTTAGTTCCCCATCTTGATTAGGCAAATATTGAAAACAATAAACATTTTTCACTGAAGTGAGTCTTTAATATGGACTAAAAAGAATGCACTGTGTGTTACATTTTCCACAGAAGACTGGCTCTCACATTAGTGTTTGCTATTAGCGTATTTCATGTCACTCCATCATACTGTCTTTCACTCAAATCCTACATTTGTTGGAGCAGATGGAAAGTTAGTTTAAATTAATTGAAAGCATGCTGTGCACAGCTTGTGGTAACAAGAACATGCAAAGAAGAAAGGAAGATACATCAATTTCCTTTGTAAGATACCTATAATTGTGAGAAGAGATCTCTTAAGAAATCATCAAGATATTATGCTTCTATTTTCTTCCATTTTTTTCTTTCTTTTTACCTTTTTTTCTTTTTCTTCCCCCTAGAGAAAGTTATATTGCTTAGAGTGCTTTGATTTTAAAAAGAGAAGAGGTAGTGAAATTGGCTGGACACACACCATTTGAAAAATAATTTCTGTCTGTGATGGATCAAAATAACATGGCACACAAAGTTAGTACTTACTTACTGTTTTGTTTCTGTAGTCTGCCTGCAGCTCTCATTAACACTGACAAGCTTTAGGAGGTGAGTTACCTTCTCACCTACTTTAGTAAATATTCGTTCCCATTCCTGGGTCCTCAGCTTTTCTTCTGCCATCACTGAAAATCCAGTTGTCTTCTCTGTTTTCCAAACCAACTGCCAATTTGATTAACACCTATATTCTTTGTTTGCCTGGAATTGCAATGGGCAAACTCATTGGCTTCTTTAGCGATCAGTATGTGGCGATTCTTCAGTACTTTTACAGTTAAAATCAGCTTCAGAACAATCACCGTATAAACCATTTAATGGTAGCTTTTTGACCAAAAATTAGTGGATTTTTTTTTTTTTGTTAAATTGGCCTCTTTAAAAAATATATATATATATTCCAACTACTTGTTTCATTGTGGTCTAAAAAGTGAGGGCAGGAGGAAGCAGGTACTCGGAAGGGAAATGTTTCTAAGATGGATGGCATCTGCTTGTTTTGTGTGCTCTGTTCTGTTAAGAAGGTTGCAGTGGGGAGGATGGGAGGAGGGTTTGTGCTTACATCTCCCTGTCCCAGGCCAAGGTGAGACCCTCAGGCAAGAACAGTTGTTGTTACTTCTTGTAAAGCAACTGAAAGTGCAAAAATCAATAAGGAAAAGCAGATTCTGGAGTACAAGGTGGGAAAACAGGCAGAAAACAAGAAACCTGCAACACAAGTGTGTTGGTCTTGGTAGGGAACAGATGCAGAGTTAAGCTTTAGAGGTGATGGAAAGAAGTGAGCACCAAGTCCCAGAGGGACTTAAAGTGGAACATGCTGCAAACAAGGAATGCACTGAAATATGTTGGACTGAGAGACCTCAAGGGTCCTGCACAAGAAGAGTGGCAAAGTGAGAGATCATCATTTTAATCTGTATTGCTGAGTTTTCTCTGTTTCAAATGTTGCTGTTATGGTTTGCATTCAGATTTAAAAGCCTGCCTTTTGAATTTTAGATCCCTTTGGCTATCCTTGGTGTCTCTTTACCTATTTATTTATCTAGAAGTTCAAAGAAACCAAATAACATACCATGTTTTTGTCAAAAATCAGCAAAGTTATTTTCCATTAATCTTTGGATAAAATATTATTTCATACAAAGGCATTTTTCTCCTCCCCCTTCTTACTCCAAATATTCTACCTTTTTGTTGCAGGCCTTATTTCTGGTAGTCACTGAACACATTTGACCACCTTCACTACCTGCAGATTAAATACAACTCTAGTAACTGCAAATAAAAAAGATGAAATAATGCAAAACTTTCTCAATCCTACCTCTGTGGCTTCATCTTCCTTCTTTCCTTCAGTTACTGCAGCTGAGT
Organism: Cygnus olor; assembly: GCF_009769625.2. NCBI lineage: Eukaryota > Metazoa > Chordata > Aves > Anseriformes > Anatidae > Cygnus > Cygnus olor. The sequence continues at coordinate 4,093,041 of NC_049180.1, read as the reverse complement.
CCATCTTCTTTTTTGGCGATCCTCCAGAAATATTTGTTTCTTGTATTAGATATTCCTGAAATTAAATTGTGCTCTTGTAAGACTATATATATATTTTTTGTCTCATTGACTATTTTTTCCTCAGCTATTTCCATATATCCTCACTATTCCCCAGATTTTTATTAAAATTCTTTATTATCATTATCTGCTTTCAATTTTGTCCTTTAGACTACAGTAGCTATGGAAATTTCTCTACTTTTTTTTCTACATTGTACAGATTCATGACCACCCGAACCAGCATTTTTTCTTGTTTTTTAAAAGACCTTATCCCAAACTGGATCACAAGTCTTTCCTTGTACTATTTAATTCACAACAAAATTACACTTCTTCCTGTGTGCCAAACTCCTTGATTCATAAGCAAGTATGAATAACCACAATGCAAGGGAAAATTTGGCTCCAGGACCAGAACTTCTCTTGAGCACGACAGATGTCTTAGTTCATATTAACAAGGCTCTTTAGAAATTCAGGGGATTGTATAGGTAATCATTGTTTGATTAATAATTTACAATATCAACAGGACAGAAATGAAAATTGGAGAATGACAATCTCAAAGCAGCTGTATGCCTGTCAAATATGTAAATTTTTTACCCTACTTCCTCTGATGGGGCACTGCTTAACCCCATGTTGAGTTGCCTTTCTAGAACATAACCCCTACAACATTCATGAATAATTAGATAGTGATAAAGAAACAAGGAATGAGTGAGAATTAACTTTGCACCTCCTATAGTCACTTGAAGATTAATTTGCCTAAAAACTAATTAGCTGACATTCCACAAGCAGAGAACCCCAAATGAAATGCAAAAAAAAAGACCCACCCTCAGATTTTTTTGCGTCTACAAATTCACAAATTTATATACAAACAAGCCTACTGCTTCTGAATAATAATAATAATAATAATATATTAAATAATTAAAGAGTTTTTTTTGTTTGTTTTAAGAAGTAAATGAAACAATGATGCAGCTGAGATGCAATCTTTTAGCCCTTTCACTGACATCTGCAAGAAAAGTAAATGTCGTTACATGAAACTTCTTTCTGAAGATAAAAGTATAATCTAGTTTTAAGATTACAGGGATTTAGATAGCTACAGGCATGTGGATCTGTTTCACTGACTCTGCCCACTTAATGTCAGCCCTAGCTTAACAGCAGCCAAATCATTAGTTAGTGCTAGTTATTAAGAAGAGTGAGTAAAATAAGTCAGCAATTGTGTCACTAAGCCAATGATGTAATTAGCACCTTAGTTTGGAGGCAACTCTTTTCCCATCAGAGGAAGAAAATCAGGCAAGAGGAAGCTCCCTGCATAGAAGGATTCATTCCTAAGGCTATGAACCAGTGCTGGGCACAAATGCCAAATCTGCTGAAAGCTGAGACGAAAAGAGGATGAGTAGAATCCCGAATTCTAATTAAGGAGAATAAGAGTTTTAGAAGTTATCAGAGCTTTTAACAGTTATTGTAGCATAAAGCCAAGACAAACATTCTGAGATAGATTCTAGTTAAGCGGTGGAGAATAATTTTGACATTTCTCAAATCTTACCCAGGATACTCTAAGGTTAGTAGAAGTTTAAGGAACTGGTTCCCAAACCAGTAACAGGGCACTTCAAGGAAGCCAATAGAACACAGCCCTTTTTTAAGCAAAATAAATAAATAAATAAATAAACAATATTTTTCATTTTTTCAGTGAACTCTTCCAAATCATTCTCATAAAATTAGACAAAACACTCTAAAGTAGGCTGACTGAATAAAAATATCATAACGTTGAGCATTAACTGAGAATATTGAGAACACAGTAATACTATTTTATTTTTTTTTAAACAATCAGAGAAAGAGTAAAATACATTTCGGTGCTAAGGTTTTGAACATGAATACATTTTGACAAATCTTTCTCTATTTAAACCCCTACAGTATCATGCCTGTATTGAATAAAACCACACACAAAAAAGGAAATTCAGTCTTTCCTTGAACAGTTTAAAAAGATAGGGAATCCAGAGCTTCCCTATGCACAGTGTTCACCTTACAATTAAAAAAATGTATTTTACTTCATATTTCTCTGTGTTTAACTCCCATGTAGTTCCTGTTATCTCCTCTGTTTGTGAAGACACCTGTATGAACCTGCTGTGCTTTTCCCCCACTAAATTATTTCTATGTGGGAAAAAGAGACTGTTGTCAGTCTTCTTTACACGCTACTTATCACCTTTGTTTCTTTCCATCATTTTAGAGCCTTTTTTTTTTTTTTTCCCCCTCACTATACTTGTTATAAACCTTGTGGTTTGGACTATATAAAACTTGGCCCCTGGCCTCCTCACTGGCAGAGCAGCGCAAGAAGCCAAAAAGACTGGACTTAGTGGAAGCACTGCTCTGCAACAAGTAAAACATTGGGGCATTTCCAGCATTATTCTCATCCTAAATCCAAAACATAGCATTGTACCGGCTCCAAGGAGGAAAATTAACTCCATCCCAGCTGAAATCAGGACAAACCTAAAGAAACAATACAGACACCAAGACTAAACTGGGTACTTTGGTATCAATCTCAGCACAACTGAGTTCCAGAGAGGATCCAGCTCCATATAAGGCAGAATTCCCCACTTTCAGTTTTACAGCAAAACCATACAGCTATGTAAATATGACTTTATTGTGATTGAGTGCAGATGGGCCTCCAAATTCAACAAAATTGAGAGTATGTAACCACAGCAAAAAAGAGGATGAGAAAGAAAACCAATGAGAGAACAAGCTTGGCATTAGCACTTTAGATGTTTGGTGTTGATTTTATTGTTCTCAGGGGTTATTAGGAGAACATTTAATGTTTTTAGCTGCCTTTTAGTGAAATATTAACAGCTGGAAATACAGGGGGTGAACCACCATCTTGCAGTCAGCTGGCACTTGACAGCTCAGCAGTGGTCCATGGAGTGAAATTTTGGAAGCTTTATTCCATACAATTGCTGTTATTTATTAGCTCTATAGTCATCTGAGGTCTTTTCAGCAGAGAAGAGGGTATCTGATGCAGTTCAACAGCACAACTATAGTAAGGTGAATGAGGAAAATTTATAAATGCTGCTGCCTTATCCAAAGAGATCTGATATTTCAAGCCCTGTCCAATCCCACAGTTGCCAGGGTAACAGGTTTGCATTTGTAATTGCCCCAGAGAGCCTGCGAGATTGTACAATAAGCAATCACCTACCACCGTCTCGCTAAACCATCAAGCTTTGGATATATGCAACTGGTTTCATCTGTGAAATCAGTGGGGCTTCCTGCCAAAATAGTAATGATTTTCATGTCACATGTCCCTGAGTAAAGTTAAGAAGAAATGTTCAATTAAATTGTGCACGAGGTCCTGCTCTTTTAATATCAGCCCTGTGCAAATGATTTGCCTTTCTGTTTACAAAAAAAAAATTGTCAGAAGCTTTATCATGCAGCCCCTTTATGCGCTGAACTCAAATGTTATGAGCTTTGTCTGCATATTATGTTAATTGAATCTATCTCATTTTTATGAAATATACCACACACATCCCAGGATAGGTGCAATTAGCAATTTAAACCTCCTTTAAAAAAACGGGGTGGGGGGGAGGTGGTGGTGGGGAACAACATAAAGGTGGAAAGACTGCTGCGAAACTATCACCACTGAAACAATGCAAAGACTACTAGAACGGGAAGGTGTCATGAAAATATATTTACTTACTTCTTTGAAGGCAGTTACTTTAGTGTTTTTTCCTCAAGAATAATACAGCTTCTGGCTATCTATGAGGTTGTTACATCTGAACAAGCTTTACAGAATCATGAGCAGAGCTTCTCCCTGTTACAGATGAACTTCTCTCTCTCTTTTCCTCTCTCATTATTAGTTGTTCCTCAAAGAGGAATTCATAAAATTTAAAACAGTTCCAGATAACTGAACTCTGGAAAGGGAACGTTACCTTGTAGTTTTAGTGCCACCCAAATCAACCTGCTCCTAAGCATGAAAGAGATCTGGCTGACAGTCCACATCTGTCACTTACCAGGACACCAAAAACTCAGACAACCACATCATCACTGATGGCAAAATAGCATAATGAAAGAAAAAGGAAAGATTTTCCATAAAAGTAGGAATGTTAGAGACCTCTCCTACATATCATTAAATGTCTGCAAATGCAGTGCATTCATGAGGATTTTAACAAGTATTTGCCATAGATGTTTTCTCAGTTTGACTCTCATATTTATCTTCCTGTAAACACGTAGCTGTGTTACAAAGATAATCATAAATAATCATATTCTAAAAAAAAAAAATAGTAAAAATATAATAATCTCTTGCACATTTTGTATTTTGTTTGTCAGCTTTTAAAAAGTAAAATAAATAAATAAAATAAAAAGGGAATGGAAGGGAATGGCTATCAGAGCAATCAGTGCTTCAGCTTGTTGATATAAACTAAATTTCATCTTCAAACTGAAAAGCATAAAACCTTTAGCCATTTAGGGAGGAAAAATAACAGCAGGAGACTGAGAATCCAATCAAAATAGCTTGAAACTGGATTGTCAAGATGCCTATTACAGATCCGTCATAAAAGACCTACAAATCAAAACTTACCAGCAAAGAATAGTAGCTAATAATTTGAGCATTTAAAGTATCTAACCGGACTAAAGTCTGTCTCTAGATATGCTACCTGTAAATAACTTCTCAATTCAATATTATTATAGTTTCCCTACTAAATTGTTTTTTTTTTTTTCTTTAAAAAATGCCTCAAATGATTCATGCATGGAGGGAGGGGGGAAAATAAAATTGTTTAAGGCAGTATTCAGTAGAAATTATTCCAACAGTTTTATACTCAGCCCAGTAGCACCTTTGCTTGAGGCAGAGATAACCTTCACCAAGTTTTTCCAAATTAGGTGGAATATAATACCTTCCCTGATACTGTCGATTGAGTACTGTACGGTACATGCATATGAAAATGGTGCAGGGCTACAAAAGGTATGATATAAAAATCCAACATAAGGAAACAAGGCAAGAGCACTTATCTTCCAGGAGCAGAGACTAATCTTTGGGGGAATTAGCTCAGGCCATTGCTGTCAGGGTGCTCTGCTGCTGAGCTACATCGGTAACAATAATTCATTTTTTAATGGCTAGAGACCTACACTGTAATTCCACACTAAAATCTACCCTAAAATTTATTAAGGAAGTTTCAGTGTGTTGGAGCTATTATATATCGAGATGAGATCCAATCTTCATTAACTCTCAGGAGGTATTGCTGCAGGAGGGCATCGACACTGAACCCTCAAAGCACCGGGTATTCTCGCCTCACATGTTCACTTTCTTTTCCCAGGGGTCTGATCCTGCTGCATGTGTTGGTGTCTAACTTCAGACAATTGAGAAGAGACCTCAAATCTCCCTTTCAGGGACAAGCTCTATCCCACTCTGACCAGAAGACAGCTCATGGTTATGAATGAGCATTTAAAAAATAAAAATAAAAATAAAATAAAACCCTTCTTTATAGAGGTGTTCAGAAAAGCCTCATAAACCCTAACTACTTCTAAGTGGGAACGTGAAAATTTATTAAAAAGACAGTGTCTGTGTTTGGAGTAGCAGGAGACCTTAACGAAGGACTCAGGAAGGCCTTTTTAATTGTTACATTCAAAAACTTACTACGGGCAAAAAACAAAAAATACCTCAGACGCAGGCACAAGAATTTATTGCTACTCCAATTAAAATCAAGCTAAAGACATGACTAGCCCAGTTAAAATGTCACCTGCACAACAATGCAAGCTGTTTGACTAAAGGAGAAAGAATTAATAACATAATTAAAGCTGTAATATGTAGAATATGCTATTTAATAACTTTTATCTGAGCTCCTTCCCCCTTCTAGGGGTCACCCCTGGTGTGCTGTGTCCCCGGCGGGCAGTTTGGGGGCAAGATGCCACGTGAGCACCCTGCACTCCTGCCAGGAGGTCAGTACTGATGGTGCCGCTCTGGGGTTGGCTTATGGTTATTTTGTTAATGGTTTTCTCTCCCCTTGATCGGCCATTTCATATTACATTTTTTTCCTCTCTGGAGGCTCTTTGCTGGAGCTTTGCCATGCACATATCACTCAGCATCACCAGATAAGCTGTAGATAGGTCTTATGTCGTACAATTCAGTGAAAAAGTCCAAATAAGTCCAAGAAGGAAGGTTAGTGAACCTTGCTATGAGACTTTAACCACCTGTTCTGCATCCAAGGAAAGCAAGAGGAGTCAAGAAAATTCTGGAGGCTGAAACGAAGCCCTGTGCCATGTGGTCTGCTACTACCAATGCCAAACACATATTTAACAGACTACAAGGACACACAGTGCAATGGTACCAGCCTCTTTGGTTTGTTTTGTGTGTCTGGACCTCACGCTAAAATGCCTAGCGCCACCCTTCCTGGCAGTCATGTACTGGACTTGGCCTCAACCACAGCTCTGCAGAAGACTGAAAGTCAGGGGTACCTGTCACTACGGTGTCCAACAAAACCAAACTGCAGATTGTAAACAGCATAACCCATCCAATTTTCCAACCAGGCTCTGTGATTGCAGGGGTGCTAATGACACAACAGTCTTTCCAATTTTAATAATGCCATTTTGACATTCTTACCTGACTCAGATAGAGGAAGCCTGAGGATAACTTTATCACAAAGCAGCAGATGGCAGTTAATGATGGGGATCAGACTCTGGGTTCAGGGTGAATAAAATGTGATATTTCCTAGCAGTGATTAATGAGGTAAAATGCATCTAATTTGGAGATGCTGCAAACAAGAGTGGCTAAAATTCAAGCTTTACAGAGGGTGAAGACCACTGCAAGCTGTCTGGTCTCTATCTCCACAATTTAGTAAGGCCTAGAAAATGGACCAAAACTACTGCGTCTGGAGGGAAGAAGAGGAATACTTACTTGTTTTTACATTTAGTCTCGTAACTTGCTATCTATGCATGCTATTATCCCCTGCAGTTACACTGTTTACACGTGTTGATGTATGCATTAGTCTGCTTTGACTTATTGAAGGATGTGTTATTGCAGGCAGAAACGGTATTTTCAGCATTTACCAGCCAGCACGTATACACTAAAGCCATAGAACCTCACAACTTACTCAACGTGTTAGTGCTGTTTTCCACTGAACGTGGATAATCAAAGGAGTGCTGCCGTTAGAAGCTTTTCTATGCCTCTCTTCGCTCCAGAAAAGTATGTGAGAGGGATTCGGCCCAGCTTAACTTTGGACAACTGAAAACCAAGAATTGAACCTAAGCTAATTATCTATCCTTCCTCTGCAGTCAGTGTGAGTCACTTCACCTATTTTATTTTAGAATAAGACAAAACTGCCCTTTGGAGGGGCCAGTTCCTTACTGTTGAATATATTAGACTAGATGCCCAGCTTACTGATTGCTACAGCCAATTTATTTCCAGAAGAAATACATCCTACCACTGCAAAGTGTTAGGTCGTTGCTTTCTGCACCCTTTACCACCTGTTGTAACATGGAGAATCTCTGCTGCATTGTCTATGCACTTTGTGGAGTGACATGGATGTGCCATCTAACCATTTTGTGATAATGCTGGCAACCAACCACTATTCCCTTAATGACACTCATATGAATGCTGTCTGCCCACAGATTCCCACTTGGGAATCACAAGTGAACCAGACCCCACTTCTGCTGCTGTAAATAACAGCTGTCCTGCCACTCAGCCAGTGAGAAGACACAAGGGCAGGAAAATCTACGTTATCACAGCCAAACTTAACACAATTACATACCAAGCACCAAAATAACCATAGCTAAGCTGCAGTTCAAGGGATGCAACAAACCAGTATCAATGCTGAGAAATTAAGCCAGAAAACATCTGAAATATTTGTAGCTTTTGAATCCCATAAAAAGTCTCATGCCAGTTATCTCACCTAATCTCATTTGTCTGATAACAAGCTCTCCATCGTACCTCCTTACTGTTCTGTTTGTGTGCTCCATTAAAAAAATAAAATTACTGCCCTTTTGTCAAAGAGTAGTCTCATATATTCAGCTTGGGGCAAGATCATTAGACAGACAGACAATGGTTTTCAAGAGGCTTTGCTCTTTCACAGTAGCAGTGGGGGTAAGGGAAAGCTCCTCTAGTGAATCCCAAAAGCAGCGAGCAAGTTACTTCAGGCCTCTGCAGGGCTGAGCCTGAAGTTTATCACTGCCCACTGAATAACCCTGTTGGGTCCCACGCAAACAACAATTTAGATAACCCACACTAAGGATTTACACATGGAAAGTTCTTGCCCTCTCCATACTTTTTAATTATATTGCTGTAGACAATTTAAATGGGAAAACACCCTCTACCATCATTATACATTTATGCATATTTACAGACGTATGGTTTTTAAAAGCTAGCAGTGATGGTTTTACTGCGTTTACTTTCTAGAAATCTTCAGCACAAAATTCTGTTACCATCTCTCTGGCTTTGAGATCTCAGACACCCAGGAAAAAAAGGAAAACAAAACCAAACACAAAACTCCACATCAAAGCCTTGCTTGGTGCCTCTATGCCAACGCCTGCAGCTGGTGATGGCACATAGCTAACATGCTCCCATTTTTCAGAACTTGCAATTATTTTGCTGTTAGGAGACTGCAAATCTGAAGAACTAATGTCTTCATTTTATCTACCTATTTTTGTGAGATAGATACTGCTTTTGCTCCTCTTAACGTAACGTGATGTTAAGTACACTTGAAATCCTGGCACTGGTTCTTTGAATACCTCTAGCACAAGCAGCATTATCTGTATGTTTATTCCAATTCCTTTATAGGATACTTGTTATGCATGACTGATTAATAGGCCCCAAGCTATACTCAACCTGCTACCCACAGCAAATTGTTCTTTCTGTTGTCTGTGTCATTTTCTTTAAAATATCAAGCTGTTTTATAATTAAAGAGTCCCTTGAAGGTCTTGTTTCAATAAACAATCATTTCTTCCACTGCGTGAAGTTCTTCTGCTAATAAACAATTTAACAGCATATATTATTTTTCTCATCTCCAGAACTAACCTTTAATGGAAGACACGCCAAGGCAAAAGTTGAAATGCGATGTTGACTGTACATATAGATGCAAAATTTGAGCATGCACTGTTTAGCCTGGTACCAGATCTCTTCTAATCTGCATATCATGCAAGTTATAGAAGACTAATTGCTCGCAGTAGTAGTTAGATATTTTCATGTCACCTGGAAGATGGCTGAAGAGTTACTTATCTCCAGCAGCTTTATCCTTAATTACCTCTTTCTCTGATAATTCCAAATTTGGGATTCAACGCACAGTGAAAATCTCCTGTATTAATTGAGATTGCAACTTTGTTATACAATGTGTTTCTTATGATAAACGACTTTTTCTTGAATACCGAATGTTTTGTGAAAGTGGCAATGTCTTTGAGAGCTTTGAAACGCTGACAAAAACTTTTTCCAGACATTCAAAACTGCAGAATTTATTAAAGTGACATTAGGGCTTATCTATGAATATACACGTATTTTTTTAAGTCACTGATAACACTGATTATAATTTTATTTTTTCTGGAAAAAAAATGGGTAATTAAGGGGGAGTGACATTTTTTAATGAGATTTATTAAAAGTTTTTGGTTAAAGCAGTAAAAGATCGTGAAAATGTGTAGACAAATCCCAGAGCTATATCTAGGAAACAGCTTTATAATCACCATTTTAATGAGCTATACTTTAGCAGCAGCCTTAAATTTCTAAATATTTGATCACAATAATTATTTGATTTGGATGTGTTTGAATACCAGGATGTGTTATTTTTCATTTCAGATGTCGCTTTCAGTACTATTTTAGACAGATTCTTTAGTTGATATAGGATTTCACAGTTCTTCTGAAGCACTGGAGGTATAGCAATTTACATTGGATATGAATATGCCCATAAGCCAAGTTTTTCCACAGTTAAGAGCTGTGTCTAAGAGAAATATATTAGATGTTACAGTCCTCACAGCAGTATTTTTTCAAATTATTTTGGATACTTAACTGTCTTCACCTATGAATGCCACGCTTTTAATTTTCTACCACTAACTATACTCTTTGCTGATGTAATTCTCTGTTATAAACTTTTAGAGTTTTCCACTTACTTCTGCTAAATTAGGTAACCTACAAATCTCTGGCCTACTTCAATATAAATATACGTGGCAAATTGTTGAGTTCCACATGTATGCGCTTTCCAGCTACATCAAAGTGATAACATAGAACCCTGCTGATACTACTCAGTGTTAAGAAATATTCCTCAAAGACCACACATGAATGCTTCATCACACCCAAAATTATTTTGTTCTTTTCATCCTCCTTTGCCTTCAGAACTGTGATCAAAAAATGCTGGCTTTTCATTTATCCAGCATCCTTTTGTTTGGTATAGTTAGATGGAATTTTTTTTGTACTGCTAATTCCACTTCAGAGTTGTCCTTTAGTAATCACTGTCGGGCATCGTCATTTCTCATATCAAGATTCTCTAGTTTAGAGAATCCAGCTACCCCTGGTTCAAGTTCCTAATAAAATCAAAATGCTCTCAAAAATAGCCTGAAGGCTTTCTACAATGTCTTTGAGATGAGAATTAAGAGGGTGATGAGAATTAACTTGCCCGAAGCCCCATGATAATGTTGCCTAGTGACACAGGTACTGTGCAGAGCATAACCATGTAAAAGGGCAAGCCATGTCTCAATGCCAGCAAATCTTCCCCCTGCTCCACATTTCAGTTACTTTACTTCATTCTCCTCTCATTACTAACTCATTACACAGATATGCTGATAAATTTGCACCTAATTTCCTTAAAAGCCTATCCACTCAGTTCTCTAGCCTTCGTTATTATAGTTTTTTTGTTTGTTTGTTTATAGAAGCGCAGCCTTTTCATACATTTCCTGGTGTACAACCAGCATTTGAAAGAATATGTAATACTATAATGCACTCATCTGCTCTCTGATCGTTTGGTATGTATTTGAGCAGCTGTAGTAGACACTAAATAGAAGTTTTTGTTGTTGTTGTGTTGTTTCCCTCCCAGGAGTTACATAATGATATTCCTCCTCTCCTTACCTTCAAGGACACCCAGTTTTCACTGTATTTCTGTGTTATGCACAGCTTTCATTTTTTTTTTTTTTTTGTGAACCAGATCACATCATAATTTTTATCCATTTTCTGTCTCTACACAGGAGACATTTTAGCACTTCCCCAAGGGTAAGAGTTACTCCAACTACACAGAAATCTTTGCTACTATCCTATTGTTCAATAATCAGACCTCCTTCCTTTAAGGATTGTTGTCTTTATAGCCATAATCTCATAACTCATATCCATGCATGCAGACCGACATTTTGCCAGCAATCCTTCATCTTCTCCTTCTCAATCTGCAGGTTGGTTCCCTGCCTTTGTTCTCAGAGGGAGTTACTGGAAATTAGGCGTGTACAAAAAAAAGGCACCTCATGCAGAGGCATAGATTGGCTTCTGTGCTAACAATGGTTAAATAAACTAGGGCTCTTCACTTAGAATAAAGAATCTGTGACAGGAGTATGCACAATCACAGATGGTTCGAGAAAGGTGAACAGAAAGCAATTGGTTATCCTAGGACCCTGTCATGCTTTATTTATTTTTTATTATTTTTTATTGTTTTTTAATAGTCAAATTATGTTTTAGAAGAGTGACTCTGTATACTTGATATACATGAAACAAGTTGGAAAATAGAAAGCAGTTATTTACTTCAGCTCGTCTAGAAAATGGGTCTTTAAACAAAAAAAAAAAAAGAAATATCAAAACAAAACCCAGCCAAAGTTGATAGTGTAAAAACAGAGCAGACTTTCAGTAGTGAATTCACTAGAATGTATTTGTGTAACAAATATCCCAGCTACAGAATAATTTCCATCCTCTGTAGCAGGGAGAGCCAAATCACTTATCACAGTGTTATATTACATAAGAAATGAGGGCTTAAAAACATAGATTTTTCTGGTCTCTGGTCTGATGCCGAGTACATTGGCAGCCATCTTCCAACCAGAATATTAGAGGACATTTGTAACAACATGCTGCCAAAGAAGGGTTGTACCAGATGTCCAGTGCTAAGCAGTAATGAATTTTTCTTTCAGCAACTAAACCACAATTCAGGAACACTGGGATCTCACGTGAAGATACTACTATGTGCTACAGCCAGTATCCCAAGTAAAATCTATTTCTACATGTATTGGAGGCTTAGCGCTACCCTAGACAGCTATGATTTTTGTGGTGTGTATATATAATATATAGATACACACATACATATTTATAAAACACAAATATATAAATAAGTATACAACACGCCTCAATATCTTAGAAAAAAAGGAAGTTACGACATTTGTATTTTGTAGCAACTTTATGTGGTGAAACTTCCTTTTTCTGTTTAAGACAAAAATGGGGGAGAGAGACTGAGACCTTAAGCTAAAAATGACCTAAAAACCATGTCGATGATTTAAATCAAGAGATCCAATTCTTATTACTCCTTGACACTCTAAGGTCTTTTCTATTTCTCACCCCTCCCTTTTATTTTTCACCTTTGTTCTCAGTTTCTTTGTTCTCTTCTAATTATAATCCTGCTAAGCCTGGACATCTCTGTCTATTGTGCTCCAATCATGCCTTGAATGCTAACTAGGAAAAAAGAGGAAGCTGTTTCTTCTGTATGCTCTCAAATGCTAATATCAGAGAAGTGCTGAATCAAATGTCAGTCATGCCACAGCAGCAACTCAAAGCCAAAATGGAATGATCCGCTTGGTTTCCATAAGCAGGCTTGCTTTCAAAGAAGAGAGGAAGCCCCAGAAGACTAAGAAGGGCAAACATACATAACTTCACAAGTGGTGAAAAGAAGGATACAGGCAACTGGAGACCACATAGTTTGGCTTCTGTGCCCAGAAAAATACAAGAAAAAAATTATTAGTGAATTAATTTGTAAGTGCCTGGGGATAAGTAACTGACAAGAAATGGCTCACAAGTTCTTTGAAGAATCTAGCATGTCTAACATGTCTGCTCTCCATCTCTGGCAAGGTAACTGGCCTAATACATAGAGCAGTAAGATGTCATACATATGAGATTTAGTACAGCTTCTCATCAATAATTCGTACACAGTGACATAGATTATTGAATCTGTTCTTGAAGAGTTTATGCTGCAGATAACTCCTTGTTCTTTGCCTTGCCATGTCATCGGCATCTTGGTGCCTTTTGCACCAGACTAACCTAACCAGGTGCCTGCAGGTAGGACTCCTCAAGGAAAAGGGCCTTAGGGGAACACACAGAGCACTGAACTTTTCTGGTGGGCTGAGGATAGCCTGTGTGCATTTCCCATTTAGCAGTCGGTTACTACAAGGAAGAAGAACAGATGAATAAACCTACTCCAAGAGCCATTATATATTGAGTTGGCCACAGAGGGTTTGTCTTCAGGATGCCTGACAATAAACTGTAAAAAAGATCCGAAGTCAGAAAGGTAACTGATGAAGACTTCAGAGAAAAGGGTTACCAATAAGCTAGTAAAATAGACAAATATTCAAGAAATTATTGTATTATGCCTGTTAAAAAGACAAATGCAAATAGCTTCATTTTGGAATGAAGACTCAAAGATACAAATGGAATATGAGATGTTCAGCAGGCAGGAGCAATTCAGGAAAAGATAATGACAAGTGGGAGTGGGGTCACAAATGGAACAAATCGGTATTGTGCTGTGATTTTCACTTCTCAGGTCAGTGCTCTGACAGGGTCTGGAGCCATGGTGTTTGGTTTTTTTCCTCCATAGCCCAGGATTACAACCTTTACTTAGAGAATCTTACTGATGAAAACATAGTACTTGCTGCCAGGATTCAATCACAGATGAACAGAAATATTGAGGATTTGAAGTTCTGGACCTTCTTCCTTGCAGGAACACTAATGGGAACTTGGCACCTTAACCCTCTGTTCCTTCTAGGTAATGACATACCTTGTCTCTAATCCCCATAAAGAGGTTTTTCCCTTCTGCAGTGTTTGGAACATCAATTATGGAAGCTTTGGAGAGCGTTGATTCATAATTAAATTAGTTTAGGCATATCACGTTGCATATTATGCCATAAGTACCACCTCAGTACCCTATCATGGGGCTTCCTACTATTCTTTCATAGTAGATTATGAGCTGTCAGAGGCAGGGTTCATCTCACCAACATCTCTCTACGTTGGTTTATCTGTCACTAGGGAGCTCTGTCCAGGACTAGCACGTTAAGCTGCTAGTCCAATGGAAGCAGTAAGGTAACTCTAATAATTTACCTACCCAAATGCTCTTGGGCATTAGAAAGTAGAGTTGATAGAATACAACACTGATGAAACTGAGTTATTTTCACAATCACCTTGCTTCTATAAGTCTTAGAGATTAAGCTCAGTGTTAACATTTAATTCCCACCACTGAAAGGGAAAAAAAAATCCTAAATACTGCTGTCACTGCAACAAAATGAATCAATCAATCCTATTGAAGTTCTCAAACTGCTTCCGAAGTTAAACTGTGTATGGCTGTTGTGCTTAGAGAGAAGTTTGACCCACAGCATGGTATGATGCCAGCACATTTATTCATTCACTGCAGAATGTAGCAGGTTTTGTGATTCGTAAGCTTTTTGTTCCCTGTAAAGATGCAACTTAATGTGCCTCTGTAATGCTTTTCACTTAACTTATACTGAGATAGCTTGGAGAGCACCTAAAGTGTTACATAATCATTTCCAAGTTGGTATTCTATTCCCGACTTAAGGCATTTAGCAAATGGTAGTTTTGTTCATGTAAGTCACATTCTTCCCAACTATGGGGTCTTTTCACAAAAATCAAATTAATCTTAAAAAAAAATCAGATTCTTAGTATGAATATGCCCAATTTCATTGAATGTTTTTATCGCTTTATGCACATAGGACAAGCCAGTGAAATATAACTGAAATGTCAAATGAAATGTATGGCAAAGCGATTAGGAAGAAACTTTTAGCATTTGTTACAGATTAATATGTTAATTACAGCACATATTGTGGAAAAAGATTAACTATCACCAAAGCAAATTTATTTTTAACCAGCTTTATTCCTTACACTTCATAAATTAACCAGTGGAATGCATAATGGAGAGGAACTCAGACACTGAGATTGCTAGAAATTATGCAAAACTCCAAAGCATACAAGGCTGCAATACAGATAATGTCTTTGCTTTAAAATAAGCACTTCAAAGAGAATTATGTTTCCTCTGAAATACCTATTTTCATAACTACTTACAGATATCTCTAAAATATTCTGCTACAATGACAACGTCAAAGCTGATATTTCAAACTCTATTTTTGCAATGTAACATGTTAAGAAAGACTAAATGTTGATTCTAAGCATAACAATGCAACCCCCTCCAAGTGATACTAAAAAATTGCTGAAATAGTCGCACTTGTAAAAATAACAAAAGACTATAATGTAATGCATTACTGAATCTTTAAAAAGATGATCACATGCTAAGATCATATCTCATATGAGATCATATCCCATATAAGATCACATGTCATGAAACATTGATGGCTGCATGACCTTCTCATTCATTCTTGAATTTGTATCTACATGCAAGCTGAAAAAAAACTCAAAACCAAAGACAAACTGTGGACATAAAGACGAGACTGGGAGTTTTGCCACTGGTTTCAGAGAAGGTACATTCTGAGCTATTTTGAGAAAGATATATGGATCATTACTCAATGGCCGTTAAGGTCAGCTGAAGCTTTTCTGTTGATTTTAATGGGTTTGAAGGTAGGCTTGTGCGGAACATGGAATAAGAACCATTTCCAGCCCAAAGTCTAATTCTTTTCCAAGGCAGAACTTCTGGATATCTCCATAGCTTGTCTATTATCAAAACATAGTTTATCGTTATCAAAACACAGTTTTCATACTGACACGCTCACTGGGATAAACCACTAGAGATATGGGAAATACAATCACTGTGCAATTTATAGAGCAGCTAATGAAATTTACATTAAACCTAATATTGTATGGTGTTTGGTTAATTCATGTTCTGGGCAACTTTCCAAATATTTGGACACATTGAGTATGACAAATAATTTTCTCCTGGTATAAAACATTATTTTTATAACAAGAAAAAGAAAGTGATACACTAAATTACAGGTTCACCTGTCAAGAATAATTCTATGTCAATAGACACTTATAAGCATTCAGGTTAACAAACTAATAGCAAATTCCAAGCTCATTAATCCCATAATTGGTAATTTTACTATTCTAGTAGAGAACAATGTCCCTCTCATTTTGAGGGTTTAAAAGGCTATTTCTAACCTTTTTGTGGAAATTCCCTCATAATAAATCATTTACATGGGATCTAATACTTTATTTTGGGGGACATACCAGCATAATATCAAGCAAATATCATTCTACTACTGTTTGGGAATCTGTTCCCCATGAAATCAGAGAAATCAAAATTGGTAATTGAGTTCTACAATATTACTAGGCCATCCCTCTCTCTCATTAATGCTTTCTATGTATGGAGGAGGCATATTGTTGTTGATTTTATTTGCTGTTTTTTTAGATGTCCAGGATGAATCACTTTGCTTTGTTTTGTTTTAGCACGTACAACAGCACGACACAAATTTTACCAAAACAGAATTCCCCATTTAAGGAGAGCAAGCTGTTCAAGAGAAATTCCACCTCTTTTTGCATGTTCCTGTGAAAGATGAAGATCGATCTAGGCATTGGTGTTGTTTGTGTTATTTTCTATGGGTACCACAATTCAAGTGCAACTACAATTTATTAAAGCATTGTTATAGCATCATAAAATAGAGATGGCATCTGGTTTAATATTCATTAAATTCACATGGAATTGTCTGCAACTTCAAAAAACTTTAGTTCAAGCTTATAGTAGTTACAGCAGTTACAGTAGTTCTGCCAATGGCACTCCCTTTGGTGCATCTTCTCCCTATTGCTTCACTTCACTTCAAATAGCCCATTTGTAGAGCACTACTCTGCTGAATGATCTATATCTTCATTGGACAATTGCGAGGCTGACAATCAAATCTGCTCTTGGCTGCTTCAACTGCAGCCTCTGGAGTTCCAAATTGCTGAATAACTCTCCACATATCTTGTAGACCATTGGAGATCAATCCCCTTAGCTTATTGCAAGCATATCAGGAGTTATTCATTCTTAAAGTCTATAAACCTAATGGTTTTCTCAGACACAGCTAGTCTCTACTGTGCCCGTAGGAATTGAGACGTATGTTGGTCATTCTCTACAGTTGGCCCTTTCATAAAGCATTATAAGAAAATCCAAGTTGCTCTATGTGGAACATAAGTGAGGGCAGGCAGGTTGCTAAGAAGTAGGATTGCCAAATGCAGTTGGAAGAGAAACTGTTATTTCTTCATTAAAACATTTTCAGCTTTCATTTCAGACTCAGTCATGTGTTTTAGGAGCTTTTAACTGGTTCTCCCTTCCATTGAAAGCAGGCAAAACTAACAAACAACTTTCATAAGGTGCTTAAAACTTCATAGATTTTTAATTGAAATGCAACTCCCATAGCACCTCATTAGTTCATTCAATGCTGTATTAGTTCAATTTACTGAAGGATTATTTTTTTTTTGCACCTGCCTTTTGCATTTACCCCATTAAGCATGTACAGATTATCAGATAATTGCTCAATTATATTAAACTATTGTTCAAATGAAATATTTCATTTTATTAACAAGCTAAAAAGCTACTTGGCATGTATTAGCAAACATGGCTTGCTTCACAGGAACATATTTTCAGATTAAGTCAAAACTCAGACTCCAGCCTGCTAAAAATCAATGAAAAAAATCTGATCAACTCCAACAGTCTTTGGATAAACTTTTAAATTAGGTGATGTTTCTTTAAAATTACTTGACTAATGGAAGCTAATTAAAGAATGGATTCACATTATTTGGTGACCTTTGCCTTTACCTGGTTTCTGCCTATTTTTTTATATTCTATAGATGCACCCAAAATTCTAAGTAGGACTCAACAAAACTGAAGAGAGTTTTGCTGTTTCATCCCTTGGGTTTTATCTGAAACACAGCACCACTTTGTAGGCTTTAATGAACCTTTTGGTTGCAAGGCTAACTCAGGCTGACTCATACATTACGTGCTTTAGCTGGAATATCTCAGCACACACTAGTCTTGGCAACAAGGGAAGCTCATTTTCCTGCAGAGAAATGGGAAAGTGGTAGGGAGTACAATTTAAATTGTGGTAGATTTTTTATTCTGTGATGATTAAATTCTGTCATCCTCATCCTCATTCACGCTGAACAGTAGCTTAATTTGAACATAACCGAGAGATTCAATTGGGAAACATTTGCAAGTAAAATATTTTTCTATACAATTACTATATTGCAGCGAGGTCAGGAAGCATCATTATAAACAGCTCCCCACTATGCTAATTCCCAGGCAGTTTTAAACCAAAGGACAATAGCCGTATGCATACAGTCATTGCACAGCACACAGCCTCACACTGCTGCTCTTCAATGCAAAAGTAAGCTCGCCCACCCTGATGACAGCTCAGCTGGACATCGTGTGGTTATCCTACAGCTGAGTCAGAGCAAAAGCAGAGAGTGCTGTTCAGCACAAGGGGTAGCAGTCTCAGCACACCAGATGCTAGCTTGCTGTAGTGGCTGTGAGGAAATCTGTCCCTGCAAGCACCATTACCCCAGTGCTGCTTCACTCCTGATTGGGCTACATGACAGGATTATATTTAATCACCATCTAATAGCACATCCTAGAAGTTGGACCCTCATTATACACTCTCACTTAAGCTGACATGGTTTAATCACCTGTCTTGTTTTAAAAGGTAGTTCACTAAATGAGCGCAAAAACACCAATTATGGAACAGGTAAATCTTCTTCACTGATTATTCCATATAACTGATCACTTGCAGGAGATGTAAGAGACAAGGAAATACGGTAACCCACCTCGCTGTAGCTTCATTTAATTCCTCAACAAAGCAAACCTGTATCCCAGTCTTTTCCTTTCTAGATACTCTTACGCAACCCAGCACAAGCCATAGCAGTGAAGAAGCAGAGATATACTGGCTAATGAGTGCACTCCAAAGGAAAAAGAAAAAAATCTGTTTTGATTGAGCAAACAACAAAAATCACTTTTCCAGTAAAATATTTTGCCAAATCTGAAAAGACAAAATACACACCAACTCTTCATCCAACATCATGCACCAGCTCTACATGGTTCTTAGGAAAACCAAGAAGAGTTAGCACAGAAAGGACCCTTCCCCAGCTGCCACTACCACTGGCACAGTGCTTGTTCTCCCACTAGTTGTTCCTGTTGCCAAGTGGCTAGCTCCACTGGCTACCTTGCAGCAGTTGATTCAAGATCCCCTTGATTCTATAGTTTTGCTGGATTACTGAGAATTAATTACTGGAATTTCCATATAAACTCAATATATAGAATCCAAAGTTTGCTAATAAAATGAAAGAGAAACTGTAATGTCCTGCTGTAGTTAACCAAATACTATAAGGTCTGAATAACCGTCGCTATCTTTCTCTTGTTGAAAGAAAAAAAACTTTCCAGATCAGTATCAGTGGAAGTTGTCCCATTAAAGATAAGGAGATTATCAGCATGGACAAAATTAGAAGGATTTCTCTCTCAAATGACAGACTGATTAAACAGCTTTTCCTTGAGGGACAAGCAGTATAAAAGCCTTATCTACCTCTCAGACCTACGAACAGGCACAACTGGTTAGCAGACTGATATAGTTGAACATGGCAATGTGCTGCTTAGCAAAAAGCCTTTCTTCTGCACTAACAGAACAAAAGAGCGCTTCATTCAAGCATTGCAACTAGAGCCTCCCCTTGATTACATTCTTATGCAGGCACATATCTGTCCTTGTCCATAGGAGATCTGCAACAATTCGCGTGCCTTTGAGGTTACAGATGTACGTGGCAGCTTGGAGAGCTGTCCCCAGGGTAACTGCTTCAGTAAACCTGTGTGGCTGAATACATTTGTTTAATGTACTGCCAGTCCAAAATTATTGCACAATCATTACAGATTTTCCTTAGCCTCTGATGATCCATGAGACTACCTGAAGGCAGGTAATTAAGAATCTAAATTAGAATTTTTATTTCTGGCAGTTAATTTCAGTTCAAGTTGATAGAGGATTTGTTGCAGAGCTAAAATTAAAAAACATATAGTCCTTGCGAGTGCGCAAGCAGAGAATCCCTAACTGAATTTTTGAGGATGGTGTTAAAACATCTACAGAAATGCATTAGAATTTCTTAAAAAAAATAAACTCAGATTTAGCATCAGCACCTCTCACAATGCAATTATTACTCATAAGCATGTCTGTTCATGTTACCATCCTTCACCTTTGCCTTCTTTATTAATCTACCTGCTTATCACTTTTACACAGCAAAGTCTCTAAACCACTCATCATATATTTGTTCGGAACATAAAGTGAAGTCTGTCATCTTCTAGTAATGTAATGCGGACAATGGAGGTAATAAAAAACAGAATTTCATCACAAATGACTGCAGTGCACAGTTAGATATAGACAACATGTCCCTTAGTACAAGAGTTACTTAAAGCAACACAGATAACGTGGAAACCACTGGTGAATGTTATCTCTGGACATATTTTCTGTAAATAAAGAGGAGAAACCCCGAATTTTTCCCCTTGCCACGTGAATAATGTTTTAACCCTGATAATTTTAAGAATTCAACAAAAGCTCTGAAGCAAGGATATCACATTTTCTTTTACAGTTTCTTTTTAAAAATACATTATCGTAGATCAATATTCAAGTAGCTAAAATACAGTTAAATACCGATAAAAAACATTAATGTAGAAACCGCCTTATATATTTTTTTAGATCTAGAAGTGGCAGTTTGTCTTTGAACCCTGACTACTCCCATTGACCTAATTGCTTGGTCCTGTGGGAAACACAGGATGAAGTTAAGGCCAAAGGCTCTTCAGATTTAGAAAGGATAAAACTAGAAGAAATAGAATTTCTCATTTTAAAGCTAAAGATATTTGACTTTGCAAAAAAAACTGAAAAAATATGAATTGATCAAAACCAAAGAGTACTTGCAAACCTATACCCCCTGCTGCAGTTCAGCTGGCATCAGCAGAACAACATAGGTGGAACTGGATGCCAGCCTCTGGAGCCCAAACAAAGAAGAGCCTTGACTTCACCGAAGCCAAACCTACACACGAACAAGCAAGCAGTTGCTTTCTGACATATGACTCAAACCAATAGAAACATGAAAGGAGCTTTCCTGCATGGCTGCTGACAAAAACTAGGAGCTTACTCATTGAGTGTTTTCTTCAGAATTTCCTTATACGACTCCTGTATTGCCTTCACATCTGACGTTGATAATGTTTTAGGGATCTGATGTCATAATGCATTTTTCAGCTTACAGCACAAAGGCTGCCTCTAAGATCATGTCCCTGACAAGCAAGTCCAGGGAAACTCCCAACTGTAAAGCCATCTGTTTCATACTTGTAAACAATTAATTTCTTTCTCAGATCTATGATTCTCAGATCTAGTTGGTTTTTTTTTTTTTTTTTTGGAGTTCCACCACATGCAATATGATCCATTAACTTATTAGTTTCTTTCAATCAAGTATTTATACTTGAGCATCACAATTTTAGTGTTAAGGGATCCCAGCTTTTTTTTTTTTTTTTTTTTTTCAAACTATTTAGGAAAGCAAGCTGTTCTAAATGTATTAGATATTTATACATCATGTCAGCATCCTATACTTCCCATTTACATGCATTTGTTTTAAAGGAACGTAGTCACCACATGTGCGTCTGCAAGCTTGTTGACCTATCCAAAGCGATGAACAGAAGTCTTACTATTCACAGTAGGGCAAATCTGGGCAAATCTTTCACTTTCACACTGTAACACCAAAATTCCCATCAGAGTTCGGTTATCAGCTTCAGAAAGTGCAACATAAGGTACTTGGGTAGGTGTTACATGGGAGTTGCATGGCACAAGGGCAGCATTCACTGCAGTAGCCTTACAGCTGTGAAGCATCACCGCACATGGAGTGCTAGACACTGGATTAAGATAATCCAGTGATCAAAACCATTTCATAAAGCACGGAGATGTAGCGTGAAAGACATCTGGGACAGCTCACTGTTTTCCTTTTTTCTTAAGTGTCAAACTTCACTTAGCTGACAAATCTTATAACAAACTTAAGTAATGAAAGGGCTACTTTGAAATTTAGCGAACAGCCTTAAAAGATAAATGCTACTTTCAAACATTTACAATTTCTTTGGAGAATACTTTCTTCTTCCCACTGTCTTGCGAATATGTACATGCCCAACTCCCACAGACAAAATACAACACGACATACAGAATCTTCATGATGAGATAATGATATTTGTGTTCTTTCATAAAAGGCTGTTCCTTTCTAACACTTAGTTTTCTGCTACCTTATCAATTTCTCTGAATACTAGCAGCAAAAAGAAAATTGTATCAGAGTAAGAAAGGGGTGACAAAAAACAACAAGGCAGGATCAACACAAAAAAAAAAGAGTCAATGGTTTGACCAGAGTCAAGGGAAGAAACAGAGAAATTAAATTAATGCCATCCAATTATATTACAGTATTTTGTAAGAACATTAGCCAGGATCTGTATTTTATTTCACCAGGTGGAATAAAGGTGGCAGAAGGAGATCACGTTGTCTGCTCTGCATGAGATACACAACTAGCTCAGAAAAATTAAAAGTCTTGTAACCAGAACAAAGAGCAGATTTATTTATTTTTTTTTAATGGCTATTACTAAGATCTAAAAGGCAATGGCTGTTCATCCTTTCTACATATTTTTCTATCATCTCTTCCCAGCTGGAATCAGAAACTGAAGGGCCAAACTCCTTGGAGACGAGATGCTTCTGTCCATTTTAGTTCTTTGTAGCATGCCACTCATCTTCAGTACTGAGACCCTTCCAGAGGCACATCTGGACCAAAGCAGGTAGTAGCAAAAATCTCAGAAGAAAGCTGGGAGCTTCTCATAAGTTTTCCAGCACAGTCTAGCAGATCCAAGAGTTTCTGATAATCATCAAAACATTTGGATGTTCTCTGAAGCTTATCTGAGCCAACCAGAACCTCAGGCCCTTCTGAGGCTTGTACTGCAATGGTTTGAATAAGCTTCAGACAGTCATTGTACTGCATTTTGAAAGTGATTTACTTCGTTGTGCTCAGAGCAGTAGGCAATGGTGTTAAGACTGCACTTCTGTGCCATATCACCCATGCTCACGTGTTTGCTTTTTCAGACTTTGCTGTTTGATCCTCCACAACGGATTCTATGCAGATACAAAAATTAGATGTGACCCTGGGGAACACATTCAAATAAAACAGGCCACTAGAAAAATTATTAGAAGAGTACCAGGGATGAGATTTCTCTGCTAAAGGCTAAATAATGTTAATTTCCTAGAAACTGATCCAACCTTTATACTCGGTGGCTCAGCACTGCAGGCAGCACATCTGTTTGCTGTGCGAAGGTCCTGGGTTTGGGAAGGACTTGGCATTCCTCCTTGTGTGGTCAGCAGGGTGTCTAGAAACTGATGCTTTGCTTGATATGGCAAACTACAGGGTTCCAAGAATAACGATGTCTGAAACATTTTCCAGAGAATAAACAAATTTATCCTTTCTTCTTCCTTGTGACAAAGCCTAACTTGCTAAATTTAGGATGGCTCTTCTCTGATTTATAGATTTTAGCCTAGTATCTGATCAGGTAGTAAGATATATAACAACATACACATCTTTGTCTTCCACCAAACAGCCTTTAAACCTGTCCATTACGTTTCAATCAATTTTGATGGAGGAAAGATCTCAGGGAAGAGGGAGGTTATATAGGCTATGCCCTGAGAAAAAGATTGCACTGCTAGCCAGATCTTTATCAGATACTACTAGCTCGTCTACTCTTAAGGTTTCCCCCATCTTCAATGATAGACAAATCCAAATAACACCATTTAAAGCACTCCCAACAATTTGCTCTGCTTGCATGCATTCTGATGTCTGATCAGGGTGTGGCCGTGATGCAGCATTAAAAAGTTATTATTCCAGATCAACTAGAGTCCCAAATGCTTTACAAAGTAGGATTCATTAGCTCCTCTTCCCAAAGGGCTACTTATTTTCAAGTAATTTGGACTAAACTTTTGCAAAAAAAAATTTGAACAACACCGGCTCTCAGCCTCTGTCTGCACATCACTTTCCAGAGTTTCTTTGTCCCTCTTCTTGTCTATATATTGAAAATTGCATTGAAGTGGTTGCTCCAATGAATTGAGAAGTGGATGAATTCCCATTTGTAGAATGCCACCAAACAGAGCTTTCTCATAAAGGGTTGCCAACTTGGATAAAGCTTTGATTTCATGCAACTTCATTAGACACATACAAGCCATCAATCCCTCATAATCAATCTTAGACACTTAGATACTGCCCAGTGACGTTCTGATTGATCTTTCATGACGTCTGTTCTGTTCTAGATCTACACTCTTGCTCCATCTCAAAGTATAACTACAGGGAAAAAATATATATATATACAAAAGCATCCGCTCAACACAAAAAGGTTGTTTCACTACAAAAGCTAGCAGTATGCAGCAGATAGCATCCATCAGTAATCAGTAGCAGATAGCACAACTAGTGGTTTTGCCTACTCACAGTCCTGGACCTTCGGCGTTC
Source organism: Cygnus olor (assembly GCF_009769625.2). Classification (NCBI taxonomy): domain Eukaryota; kingdom Metazoa; phylum Chordata; class Aves; order Anseriformes; family Anatidae; genus Cygnus; species Cygnus olor. Next base: position 4,068,410 of record NC_049180.1, on the reverse strand, counting down.
CAGCTGTATGCTGTAGCTTACACCATAGAAGCAGGTAAGACTGATAGGATTCAGCTTAATTGGTCATTGTACTCCCTCCCCTCTTCTCCCTGTATTTCTGTTTGAGCCTGTCTTGTACAAAGCAGCCTCTTAGCCCTACTAAGAAGTATTGGGTATTTCCGACGGCAAGACGTTCTGTGCCACCTAGCCAGAAAGCAGCAGAGCAACATCATAACTGTTGATTTTCGCTAATAAGCTAAATAAATAAATAAAGTAGTGCCTACCTTCATTCTTAAATCTGCCCTTCTGAAGGAGTAATTGGAATATGGCCTCAGAGCCTGAGAGGCAGAACACATACCCATGCAAAAGCTGGCAGGCTAGATTGTAATCCCCCTGAGCAGGGCAGACCAGCTGCCTTTAGCACTGAAACCTCAATCAGCTAGGTTTCTCTTGGAACTGAGCCAAGCAATAACATGGCCATACAGCAGCCTCTCCTCCATTTTTTTTTATCAATGCTAAAAATAAATGAGAAAAGGAAAGTTAAATAATGATGAATTAAAATAGAAACTTTTTTCCCCTTCCATGTACTACTCCATTACTGTGGGAGACTGGAGCCCACGCTCACAAGGCAAAGCCACAACTCACTGTGCCTCTGTAGTGAATGCAGTTGGATGAGTAAATATAGCAGGACAAATGTATTCCCAGGGTGGAACAGGGGCTCAGGGGTATGCCTGTTAAAGCTTGGATGGGAGCCCTGATCAGCTACAGCAAGCCAACCATAGCAATTGCTGACCCCTGCTCACTTAAGAGACGGCACAAAATCCAGCCCTCACTCCCTACAAGGTCTGTCCTCCTCCCATTGAAGGATGGGGTTGTCAGCATAAAAGAGAACGTGTGGGCACCTTGAAAGATGGTGTGTTTCTGTTACTGCAAGAGCTCAGAAGGCTGAGAAGCTGCAGTCTAGGCAAGAGTCAGACAGTACCCAACCAGCTTCCCTATTACTATCCACCTGTTACAAAGTTAATTTGGATTCCATGGAAGAACTAAAGTCTGAAACCTGCAGATGGGGTACAGTTAGAGAGAAAATGACTAGAAGTCTCCTTGAGAAGTCTGACTGTGTATGTATAGCATAATAAAAATACGCTGGCATCTTCTGTGGATGAGAGGATGCAAAGACAGGGATCATATCTAAAAGGTACTGAATTTAACAACCGTCATTGTAGTAGGTGCTACTACTACTCTTCATACCAGCTATCAATTAGCCAGCAAGCAACGCTTTCATTGTGGTCACTACTTACATGAGAAACGTATGAAACAGAGGCCAGGGCGTGACAGGCTTTTCATTTCATTATCCATTTCAAAAGCCCAGCCAATAAAAATGATTTTACTTCTATGCTACCCTGACATCCAAGTTCTCTGGCATAGCACATGCATTACTCTGGCAAGAAGCTGATAGGAAATTTGTACACCGGTGCATGAAATGAAAATGAAACAAGGCTGAAATTCATCCAGCAAAATAGCAGTCAATTCAAGGGCTCGTTGGATACATGTGAAGACTGATTCAGTGCCTTCCAGAAAAACACAAATTATGTGTAATTAAAACCTGCACAAGTGAGTTTATGACTATCCTCCCTAAAGTATCACCATCACCGGATTCTCAGCATCTTTGAGGATAACAAAAGCTACACTTTGACCGTGACCTTGCCTGTTGTGTTGAAAACTGAAGCAAGACTAACTGCATGGGACTATCCGATTCTAGCTGCTATGAATCACATCACTGGTTTAATATACCCAAACTCAATACCTCTAAAAGCGTTATAATCCAACCACGCTCGCTGTCTATTTGGGGATAATTGGTATTATCACTGAGAACACTGGGATTAGACATCATGAGTAGGTGAAAGGAAAATGAAGTCTTGGTGAAAGGTTTTGAAACCCTGCAAGGACTTGCCAGGTAACTGCTGCTGGCTGTATGAGGCCAAGGACTGTTCTTCAGGACCAAAATGGTCCGTTCAGCTGAGAGGCACTAGAGAAAATCCCAAGCAGCATTCCTAACAGGAACTAACAATAGGCACTATACAAACAAATCAAGCTTGCAGAATAGTTTGTTGATCCCTGCGTGAAAGAAAACTTCATTTCAGACTGACAATCAATTATATCATTTGTTATGCTTTCTAAACTCCATCACTATTTTTTTGTTACGTGCTAAGTGTGTTTTGACTTTTTCCTCCTACTTAATTTATTCTGTTTGCATGGATCTGAACAGCTAGGGTTATCAAGAGTGGTTTTAGAAGAGGTTATGTTCAGAAATAAAATTTAAAAAGTAGTTTTGGAGAATGATAGGCTTTGCCACCTCTGTGCCATCAGCCTATGGCAGTTTATCCATCTTCCTGTCTTATCCTAGCTCCTGAAATACATGAAGCACAGCCCAGAATTGCATTTTAGCAGCAGGTTGGAGTAATAGATGCTACACGGAATAGTGACATTCCTGATGTGCGATGTGCTGTGCACCACAGGGAGTTGAAATCTCACTTTGTATGCCTTATAGCAAGCCATAAATTCCTGATTTTATGTACTGATGTAAAAACCTGTTTAACAAATTCATTGGAGCAGACTGCCTGGATCAATGTTATGACAGGCACATAGAATCCCAATGGTATTCCTATTGGGAAATATCTGAATGTCTTGCTTCAATGGTATATATTAATATGTTCACGAGAACACATGTTCTCATGAATAAAGGAATTCCTGCCTCCATCTGAAGAGACTCAGTGTTTGTTGTAACCATACAAAAACTCAGATGCAGCTGGTAGAAGCACATACACTGCTTCCATCACAGCTGCCCTAAGCAAATTTTGTGAGCAGCTAGTGACATGAAACAGCTCCCTCCCCCAAACTCATAACGTCCTATATAGTTAGTGAGTGTGCACGTGTGGCCATACAACAGCATTATTTTTAACAGAAGGAAATTCATCACTGTCCTTGGATACCGAGAGAGTCAAGGAGGAAACATAGAGGAAATATACTGATAGTTTTGGAAGAGGAATAAGCAGGAGTCATCCCACATCATAAATACGTACTGCACTAGAATTAAACATATAGAGAAAATGAAACATATAGAGAAAAACAAAACATATCTTAAACATATAGAGAAAAAGAAATACTAGGAAAACATTTCACTATCATAACTTTAAATGCATGCGTCACTGTATGCACCAAAAGGGGCTATGATTTAAAGGCCCTTAGAAAGGTAAGGAAAGCATAAGGAACAGACACACCATGACAGCTACGCATACTGAATATGCGTATTATCTTACCACTTGGAAGTTATTAAAATGTAGTTAGCTTCAGCCCAAATATTCAGGCCTCAATCCACAAATTTTCCAATTGCTTTGTGTGCACAAGCTTGAACTGGCAGTTGATAATCTGAAGTATTCAAGGATATTGCAAAAATCATCAGCTGTGAGATATTCAGAGGAAACATACACGGTATTAATAATTAATCAGTCAACAGCCAGCCAATGGAACATGTAGAACCAGAACTACCTAGATTAGCTCAGATTTACAGTGGTTGCAGAAGAATGATGGGAGTCATAGGACAGTCCTAAACATACTTAACTCATGGACACTCTGCATACATATTCCTTTCTGCAACTACTGCAATGAAGGGGGAAAAAAAAAGAAAAAAAAAAAGATACCGATCTTTATCCAAGTGCTCAACATTTCTCAGTTTAGAAAAATCTTGAAAGTCTGGGATTTATGGTGGATTTAGCTTTCAGGAAAGAGGCTCTGAGAGAACTTTCATCTTTGTGGCAAATCCTACAAAGACGTGACCTTGCCATTTGTAAAGCCACAGAGCACATTAGAAGGAGAAGTACCATTCCTGTAGAAGAGGCTATGAAAGTGTAATGGAACGAGCTTTGCAAAGGTTAGAGTGCATGAGGTAAGAGTATTTCCTCAGAATAAATCATCTTGACCAAAAGCAATGCAAAGTTAAAAGGCATGACTTTTCTCAGCCATGCAAAAGTCAGGTAGGTTTTTCCTTCTTGAGAGAGCACATTATTCAAACAACTTTGAAAGGTATTGCATTTACAGCCTGGAGATTACCCATCTAACAAAACAGTTCCTTGTTTCAGATGTCATTCTGTTCAACACATAAGACATTAAGCAACGCCAAGACTCAACACAGAAATTAATGTACAATCTAGGAATAATTGTGTGCTGATGGTTTGCAATGAAATCTGTTGTTAACAGAGAATATTGGTATTGTCAATGAAACAAAACGCTCTCCCCAACACCAGCCAAGCTTGTCCTTTGCCCGACAAGAACTGAAGTCTTAAATTAATTGTCAAAACATTAATCCAACTCTGCCCAATTATGCTGTTGCTTGAATCGTTAGAGTTCTGATGAACTGTAAAGCTGTACTGTGGAAGCCCAAAGTTTCCCAATTTCAAGTTTTCAAACACTCCAACAGGAGATGGAAAAAAAAGAAATAAAAATTGTGTACGGCACTAATACAGTACAATTGGGAAGATTTTAGCCATCAGATGCATTTCATGAGCAAGGGCAGATAGCTGCAGCACACCAATTTCTCTTTGCTGTCTTCAAATAAAGGTTAATCTACATGTGCAACTTGTTTAACCACAGAACAGCCAGCTTCCATTGTTTTTGGTTTTTGCTAATGTATTGTTTCCTTTGCTACACAATTTACTCAGCATGAGCAATTTGCCAAAATATACAGTACGTGTTCTGTGTTACAGAAGCCTTTTCATATGTAATTAATATTTTATTGATTTTTAAACATTAAATTACTTTTTTATGAAATAAAAGATTATATTTTCCAGTTCATGGATGCAAATCTACATATAAATAATGTAAGCAATGTTAACACATAAACAGATATCAGTTTACTAGAAGATAAATTACTTACAACCCTAGAGAATGTTTAATCTCAATAACTGCTCATGGAAAGCACACACCAATAATGAGCAAGCCAAGAACGATCTCCTTTCCAAACAAACAAACTATTACAAACTTACTTTGATAACCAAAATATGCTATATACTCAATAACTTTGCTCCAATCATGCTCTCCTACAAATAGAGATTTCTCTCAACTTTTCAACTGCTTTCTGCATTGCCAAGGCAGGAGACAGGTACCTTAGTAAGCATCTGAGTGAACAGTAGAGATCTTGTATTTATCATGACTGCCAGAGTTTACAAATATCAGTTCATTTGGCATCTGGCTTCTCAAGCACAATATTTCATAGGTGCCTATGATGGGCTTAGAAATTTTAATATGGGCAGGACAAGGTCATGCCGAACTGACAGCTCTGCTATCATCCATTTCTGCACATACATGGCACCATAGAAGCAGCGAATAATTATGGACAATTATTTAACAAGTAAATCATCCATCAATTCTCAAAAAAGGGAAGAAAGGTTCTAGGTTTTCCTTACCCAAAAATGGATTGACTCCATCAGACCCAAATCCCAGAAGTGTTCTGTAACTATTTGATCAAAAGGCTGCTTTCATCTTTTCGGGATATGCTAGAAAACAAGGAAGTGATGTGAAATCTGACTGCTGGAGCATCTCTCACACTCCAAGCTAAGAAAATGCTTTATGGCACTACATTATGTCCGGCTGGCCAGCCAAATCTAAGGACAACACCAGCAGAGCACAGCCTAAGGCTCCTGGTACAATAGGTGTTATCATCATTTTTGCCAATGCTCTGCAGCTCTTGAAAGACTTATCTTGTCAGAGTCTCTGAGAAATACATTTAGCCAGACAGCATCTGACAGCATAGGTTGCTTTCTACTACAGTTCTGTTCAATGGGATAGAAAAAGGGAGCACTGCTTGTCACCATGGGAGAAAAATCAGTACCAACTCAGAACAGGCGCCAGGTCTATAATGACTGTACACAGATGTTACTAGAGTAAACTTGAGAAAAACATGATAAAAAGGCTGAACAATCAGCCATCCCCCATTGGGTGAAAACATTCAGAGAAGCTTGTTGAGTGGGAACATGTGCAAAATGAATGAATCGTGCATGGACCCCAGATGCATGGGAACATCTGTGATGATGATGCTGGCATTGAGAACTACTTGCATATTCATACCATCATTATCATGACTGCTTCTGTACAGCTCCTTATTGTGCAGAAGAGCTACAACACTCGTATATCTACAGTCAGCAGGTCCAAGATCATTGGGATATCCAGTTAAAAGCAACATCCTCAGTTCTGCTCAGAGCAAAACAAATTACAGTGAAAGTGGGCAATGTGCAAGTAGGCAATGTGCTCAGCAATACCAGCACTGAATATACACAAGCCTCTTGATAGCCACCTTGACCACCATTTGCAATAATTCATTCACTCTACAGTACACAATGTTGACCTTTAGAGGCTTCACAAGCAGGCATTAGCTCGATTTCTCCAAGGGTAAAAGAGGTTTCGTATTAACCTAGTATGTTGTACAAAGTCATTTTACTATCTTTAAGACTCCTCTGTGCTTCTAGAGTAGCATTAAAAGTGTCTGTACATAAACAACGCAAATTCTTTATCCCTGCAGTCATATCATGGATCTGAAGTAGACTGAATGGAAGTATCTACAAGAAACTGAACATGCACTATTCTACACAAGGTGATGAGCTATGAGCTTAAAAGGATGGGTATCTTGTCCTAATATCTATTTGTCCAGGCTCACACCACAAATAAGTGTGATCAATTAGAAAAATAACAAACCACCATGTGATATGGAGAGAGAGCAGTTCATGAAGACAGCTGTAGAGCTTGCCTGTAAATAAACAGATTCCTTAGCTCTCATAGCCTTATTATAGATCTAACTATTGCATCCCTGATGTTTTTTGCCTCCCACTGCTTATTGATACAGTGAAAGCTGTTTGGACCCACACATATGTGGTAAAAAAATAGAATGAAGAGCATTCTCGCTGTTCATGGCTCTGCTATTGTTTGCATTTTCTAACATAAGCTAAAATGTGGTAGTGAAAGTGGGGAGGGCTTCTGTCCCCACCAGGTCAAAAAAAAAAAAAAAACTTCAGTGTGATTCAAATATCCCACAGGTATACTCCACGCATTGCTACCTCTGACCAACACCATTGTTAACCACTTCATCTTTCACCCACTCTTCTCTTATATACTGAAAATTATATTAGGAACTTCTGACCAGCAAGCGCAGTGCTGCAATGGTAACTACATGGCATAAATAAACCTTTATTTCCTCTGGCCATAACATTTTGACATATGTAACACAGAAGCAGCCAAAGGGGACACGCTAATAAATAGGAGAGGAAATGAAGAACTAAACATAGCCTTTTAATAAGTAATCTATATAAAGCACAACTATGATCATCCTTGTCTGATACGGAACAGTGAGTTGATTAATGACATCTGTGATGGAGGAGGGAAGGCAGATTGACCAATTTTTATTAAATAAGCTCTTGCCCCAAAGCTCAAGAAATAAAAGCAAGGATTATGCAATTGCTCCATTTGCCTTAAAAGGAATCTTTGAGGATACATGTGCACACTTTTCTATATACACGGACCACAAATCTAGATGTGTTACATTGCATTCTAAACTGGAGTATAAAGAGAACCATATAATGTAGTTAATACAGACATTAATGCAACTTTAAGTTGATTTACATGTTTCAGACTTTGTGTTTGACATCACCCCTGAAAGCCAGACCAATCATGGTCAAAACAAGAGTATGCATTACAATCCTTTCCCTAGTGCTTCCCTTCTGTAACGCCTCAGATGGTTTCAGAGCAGCTGAGCCGCACGTAGCGACACCACTGTCCATCAGGCTAACCAACACCAATGCCTTGCCTCCTTTTCCCCACTGCCTGCCCACAACAATTTGTTTTTCTTCTCCTATATTCAGGCTAAAAGCTTTTAAGGCCAGTGATCTTTGCATTGCGTATGTCGTATGTGTACACACAACATAAGCACTCTATGAGAGAGGCTCACAATACAAATCTGTAATAGTGCTAACAGAACTAATTTTAAAGGCTTCATTTAAACAGGAGATTCCTGAAATATAGTCTAGATCTTGTTAAATTACATCTTTAAATATTTCCTTCAATATTTTAGATCTATTACTAATGTTGTGAATTGCTAAAGACTCGTGCTTTTGCTGCCTACAAAAGCAAGACTGCATAAGCTTTGTTAATATTTGGGGTTCCTACAGGAAGTTCTTTCTCTCTTCTGGCACAAAGGCCATTCTTTTATTATTTGGCACAAGGAATTTAGTTAATAAAAATTCTACGAGCCTAAACCCACAAGGCATACAACCTCAAAATGGTAAAATTGCAGTGCACAAGGAGCAGCATCAAGGAGCTCCATCCTACACCGTCAGCTTTATCAGTACCCGTGCTGTATAGCTGATTTTTACCAGGCGCTGTATCATAATTCATGAGATCTACTGCTATCAGGAAAAAAATTCACCTTATGTCAGCTGCAGGCCGACTTGACAAATTGGAGGCCCCAAAGGTTTTTTTCCCCCAATTTTTAATCCCCTTGCTTTTACTGCTTGATACAGAGAGAGCTCCAAGCTGCCCTCCTTGGCACACGGGAATAACACTGTTCAGGGGCCGTGCCACTGGCTGGCACAATCTGCACTGAGCCTTGGCCAGGCACTATTCTCTGAAGGCACTTTTTCATGTCAGTCAGCAGGTTATTGACTGGGAAACAGTGTAGCTTTGTAAACATTGCAATGGGTTGAGATTCGTGATAAGCAGACTATAGGTAATGCTGCAGCCTCCTCTTCCAAGAGGCTTTGGGCAAGTCGCTTGGTTTCCTTCATTTCCTCTCAGGAAATAAAGGTGAGGGCAGATCTACTTCACTGAGATCTGCTGATGGAAAAATACTAAGAATTAGGTGGTTCACTACTAAATACCAGCATCTGCTTTCTGTCAGGTTCAGCTAAGGTGTGTGGACTGCACAGAAGAAGGAAAGGAGAAAACAAAGTAGCAAGGTGGCAACATTTAGTGCCTGATCAAGCCAAAGTGTTAATTTGTTTTAATACATCTCTAAAGCTACAGCTTGACAGAGTCACCTGAATAATCCTGCTATAATTCCAATCCATATTTCTACCTAAAAAATTGAAAATCTTTAGTATGCAATTAATATAGCTGGCAATGACACAGCACATCCATCTGCCCTCTTACACCAGATGAAGTTTAATAACCAATATGCCCGATGGGCTCAAATAATTTAGAGCCCATATTTGTTCTCAGGAGTGGCTCTTGCTGGCTAAAGGTTTCACCACTTCTCTATAAATTAAAGGGAAGAATATGCAGGGGAGGGAAGGGTGCACAGAGGAAGAGGTTTGTGGGAGAAATTGTGTATGTAGGTGGCAGTTTTTAAAAGATCGCTTCCCATAAGAAGTTGCTTTTGTGCAGTCATTTTGAAGTATTAAATTTTGATAACTCCTTAATCACTGCAGTTTAATGAGGTGGAGGCAGCAGGTGAAAGGGGAATCCATCATGTCAGTCCAAGTACCTGGCTCTCTTCCTGCTGTGAACATTTAACATGACACAAATGTCTAAAGCCCTCATTTTGCAGCTGTAGCTCAACAAAGGAATTCTGCAGTCCTCCAAGAACGTTTGATTTCCCTGAAGAAACCTCCTTATGCAATCAAAAGTCATCCTTTACTTCCAAAGCAAAATAAAATAAAATAAAAAAAGTGCTGTTCCAAAAAGCACAAAGTACCTGGATTTAAACATAAGCTTTTTTTAATTTTAAAATTGGTCAAGAAAGTTTATTTCATCCTGTAGAAGCGTTTGCATCTAGTGTCACTACAGACCTTTGATGCAGTGCTTAGTTTTTAAGTCATACTTAATAAATATTGTCTAATAAAATCCAGTGATACTTACAGCCTATCAAGTATTATTATTTTCGTTAAGTTATTATATTTCATCCCAACGTATCTCCAAATATTGTAAATAAACAAACTGCTTCCTCCAGTGCCGATAAGCTCAAAGTGACACAGATTTGTAGCCAGCATCTGTAGATCCCATGATCCACTCTTAAACCACAGGCGTGCTGTTACTCAGGTAGGTAAAGCATACTGCCCGAAAGTTTGACACATCAGGGCTCAGAATGAGAGAGAGAGAATAAGAATTATTTTACAATAGCTTCAAGAAATTACTTGGGCTGCTTTGCATAAGCAAGAAGTGCTAGTGCATTTCATAGAATGCTTTGGGTTGGAAGGGACCTTCAAGATCATTTATTTTCAACCCCCCAAGCTGCTGCTTAACTTTACAGACGGATATTGCTTGATTGTTTCTGCCCACATTAAAACTCAGCAAGCTTATTCCGTGTGCAATAAAGCACAGATTCCAATACAGTTTTGGCAGTAGCGGAATGGTTGTACCTTGTACCTTTCTCCCATATCAATTCACTTCTCAAGGAGCATGGTTCTGGAGGCAGTCTTTGACATTAGGAAAATGTGTTCTTTGAGATCATGTTCACACAGCCAAAAATCTTCACCCAGTTCTCACCCCCTGCCCCCTTCTGTCAGTACCTCAATCCTTCATTTATTAATTTGATATTGGATTGTCCCAAGAATCATTTGCTGTGATCCAAGCTACTGAAAAACTATCATAAATTTTTTAAAACTGAGTAATTGCCTTTTCCTCTGTCCTGTCAGATTGGATGTTAGCAGTTTGTCAAACATAAATCACAAAATGACCAGATCTTCCTGCCACTTAAGGAAATGTGAAATTTAAGGTTTCACATTTTCCACATTCTAATAGTACTTAACCTGTTCTCTTACTAATAATCTTTGAAAAACTGGCATATATTTACAAGAACAGGGTGACAAGTATATGAACTATGTTTTTAGGAGCACCACTATTAAGTATCTCCTTTTAGCAGCAAGATCATGAAGTCAGATTACTTTCTCCTTGAAGCCCTCAGCTCTACAGCTAGTAGATACACCCTACATGGTAACAAACATGGTCTTCAAGACCGCAGCCTAAGCTAATTGTTTTTGAAAATGACAATGTTAGTGTAAAGATTCCTCCTTCTCTGACAGCAGATTATTTGTTGCCAATGTATCCCTCATTTTACCTCCCTGTTGCTTCCTTCCTAAGCCACATTCCAAAATTTAAGTTTAAATAAAAGTCTTTCAGAATAAGGCTCTGCAAAACAAAAACTGGAAAAGTGGTATACTGATTTAAGTCTTGAAAAATACAAGAATCTGAGAGCGTGTTTTTACTTTCTTCCCCAGCATGCTCTTTTACCTTCTAACTATTTATAAACCCCCAGTATCATGCTTGACTGCCACTGCTTAAGTAGGTATAATTCAGCTTAAGAAGCCATTAGAAGTGTAATTTTAACCACCTGATCATCAGACTTCACTTGCTTGGAACAAACATTTTGATTTCTCAGAGGCAAAACATTTTTTGTTTTATCTCAACCATTCAAAAGAGAACATTCCTTCATTTCAAATCAAATTTCCAAAGCCATTCTGAGTGTAGAAGTGATCACCTTTTTCCCCTTCTCCTGGCTTTTATCTGCATCATTTTTTTTTCTCCTTTTGATAAAACTAGGAAGAAAAAAAAATAAAAATAAAAATATAAACACCACAGCTTCCCTTTACATGTAAAACTTCACAAACAACATCTCTAAAACCAATTAGAAATCAGGCTTGTCATTTGTAATCCACTAACCGAAAAGGAAAGAAAGAAAGCAACACCACAGAGTAATGATGCCTATTTGAACACTGATGACTTTTTTTGGAGAGAGGTTGAAGTGCCATTTAGAATACATATGCTCGCTTGCCTTTATTTTGCACAGAATTGGTTTTAAAATGGATAAAGCCTCTTGGGCCCTCAGAGAAGAATTATCCTTTTCCTTCCCACCCCCTTCTCACAGATAACAGTCACTTCACAAAAAAAAAAAAAAAGCAACAAGATTCTACTTAGTAACAACAGTTCTTTCAATCTTGCTTGCTCTTAATGCCACCCCTCTCTTCCTTTTATGCGTTTCTCAAAATTACTGATTCCACAGTATATATCTACCCCTTTTTACCCCTTCACAAATTGATTCCAGGCTTTCTAAAATCTCTCCAGATTCCTCTTTAAAGATTCAGATCAAAAGGTACTGAGACAAGATATATCTTTGTTCAACTTACTACCACTGTGAATTACGGCAGAAATATAAACACATCTATTTCCCTCCCCCTCTGCATAAACTCACATCTTCAGCAGTGCTTGAATTCAGACCTGTATTTCTGAACTCCCTGATTTGGTCATCCGTCTCTATCTTCCCTCAAAAGAGTTTCAAGAGAACCTGTAAGGAAGCACCATTTTCAAAACAAACTATAATGATCCCTACGAGCTGGCCGTCTCCCAGGGATGGTTATGGTCAAAAGCGCTGCCCAGCAAGAAGTGTGAATGGTCAGACCCGTCATTCTCTAGCACATTGAGTGCTAAACTTCCCCAAAGGTCATAGTCTCTTGATATCAGTGCCTCTTAGACCCCAAAACAGAACTTACTAGGAGCAATACAAGTAGGTTGTGAAGACTGAAGTGTCTTACATTGTTTAAACCACCTACGTGAGGTGATGACGTTTCTCTCCAACTTATTCTACTTGCTGTTATTTTGTTTGCTTGGAGATACCAGGATTTAAAAGTTCTCTGCTTCTGGTTCTTATCAGAAGTATACGTTTGCCATTGATAGCTTTTAGTAAAAGTTATTATTAGGAAACTTTTCACTTTTATCTCTTATCTCTTTCCACTCCAGAGAACCTTATCACTCCTTTCACTAAGTGTATGATAATTGGAGCTTTGCAATTACAGGTACAACACACACAGATTTAATGGACCAATTTGACAAGCTAAAAGAATTCTAGTTTGCTTATCTATTTAGTGTTTTAATAGTGCTTCTTCCTAATTAGTCTGTAGTTACAGTTACCAAGGCAATTGTCAATGAGTATAACCATGAATAAAGCAGATCTGTCAGAGCTAGCCTGATCCTACAGCGGAGCAGGACCTTCCCCAAGGAATGAACAAATACGCTGAAAGGTTTCCATCAGAGCCAAATGTCTCATGAGGTTTGAGAATAAGAATTGGATTAATAAATAACCCCCAGGAAAGACCACTGAGAAAAACAGACCTACTTTTAGTGCCTTCCAAGTATTGGTTAGAACAGAAAAGCCATGTTTTAAATCTCTGTATGAGCTTTGATATCAGCCTAGGAAATGCCATTTTGTTTTGTGATAGAGGTAGCTGCTTGTTCTGGCTCCACAAGATGATTACCAAAGATTAGAAAGGTAACATAAGAAACTATGAGAAAAGAAATCACATTAAAATTGTTTATCCTCCTCTTTGATGTTTGACCTAATGATTTAAAAAAAAAAAAAAAAAGATTTTTAAAAAAAGTTGTTCTGCTGTCCTTAAGTATCTAATACTGAAATTAGTTAAAGAACTACAGGAAATTTTTGTCCCTTCATGGGTTATTTCTGTTCTCCAAGGTGATGAGTAATCAGAATTAAGCTGTAAAATATTAGTAAAAACTGCAAACTCAGGACAGGTCAACAAATCAGCAGTTCTGTCTATACATGTAGCTGGCATTTTTTTTATATATATTTTTTTATGCCTATGAAAACAGATTTCAAGAAAGGAAAAACAATGCAATGTGCAGAAGTTAACAGCAAAGAAAAAAATGAAAAGACAAGAAACATAGCAGTATAAATACATGTCTATGTCTGCTAATCAGTCTCAGCAAGCTTGATTTAACAAACCAGGGACTGATGAGCAGTGGCTTTACTTCTGCGGGGCAGAACAACAGCTAGCTCTAATTGGTTCAAGCTCCAGTTTGCAGCCTTCTGGAAAAAAAGACCAGTTGCTGGTTCAATACTAACTGAACTAGCACATCTCCTTGGAGCAGAGAATAATTCAGGTAAGGCCAATGAAGGAGTACCTGACAAACTTGCAGGTATTAGTGTGTTCTTTGCAAACCCCAACTGTTGGTACAAAAGCAGAAGCATGCTTTGCTAGCTATGCAGAACCCAGATGCCAGAGCTATAGATTTGTGTGACCAACAGCAGTTATTCCAGGGCAGCCAGATATGTGCACTTAACCTGAACAAGTACTCTTCTTTCCTTGCCCCATCCTTAGGTTCACTTCTCTGAAGTGCTGTAAGACGATTGCGCATCTCTCAGGTAAACCTTTATCCTTCTTGTTATTCATCCTTTGCAAGTTATCCAATTCTAATCACAATCCTACTGAATATATTCAATTATATACAATTATTTTAATATTATGTGAATAATTTCCAAATTATTTCGATTGCAAATGCTACAGGAAATGCAACTTGCTCCATAGCACAGAGTGCCAGACCTCTACAAACTTTGGTATCATTTGCTACTACTTCTGCTCTACTGTTAAATGCAATATCCAAGTCAGAGACCAGAAATGGGAGCATGTTATTCAAACACAGCACTTCATCTTGCCCTGAATGCATACCCTGTCATCCTATACACAATCCACTGAGAGTAAAGATCTGAAAATTCAGCAGCAAAATGTTGTCTCTCTCATATTTGGAACACTTTACTATTTGTATACAGATTATAAAAAAAATAAAAAATATTTCTCTCCATCACTGTGGAAAGTAGAGAGTGGATTTTTATCATTTTTTCTCTCAGTATTTTCAGAAAGTAAGGCCAAATCCTGGGGAGGAGGGGGAGGAATAGAAGCTATGCTAAAATACAGAAAAAGCATTTATTTTTAGTATTATAGTTTTGAAGAGATACTTTCCAAATGCTTTTTCCAAGAATTATGTAAGAATGCAAAGGAAAGCTTTTCAACAAGCTTCACGCAGATATTCATAGCAGGGAACTTGGGCACTTGGCTTGCAGTCCCCATGAGGCAGAATCCTTAGCAGAGTTTGCCACTACTTTATGACTCCCGTACAAAGACCAGCAAGAACTTTCCAACATACAACATACTGCTCCAGCTCTGCAACTGGATTTAGCTTCCTCATATGATTGCGCTGCCTTCCTGCCTACACAGAAAAAAACTGGCAAGGTTCTGTATGCACTTTACTGCCACCTATCTTAAGAATTTCCTGGCAAAACTGAGAAGTCACATACTTCATTTTTTTTTATTTATTTATTTTTTTTTAAAGACAAGAAATCAAGCAATCACAGCAGCAATAGCCAAGCATTAATTCTAACTTGTTCCTCTAAAAAGCACAATTTTGTCCTTATTTGCCTTATGAAAATTGGGCAGATCTGTGTGTTAGAAGGAGAGTTTATAAGGTTAACTATCAGATACACACCTAAAACACATAGAATTAAACAAGCAAATCAATGCATGCCAACAGGCTAAATTTGTAATTCTCAGGGAAGAAAAAAAATCTCTCCAACTTTAATAAAAATTTGCCTTCTGCAAGCATGTGGGATCATGCATAGAAGAGTATAATTAAGGCCTACTGAGAATCTATACAGTGATTGAATTCCTAACTAAATATTCAATCACCCATTTGTCCCTCTGCTACAGAAACTCTTCCTCTCCACAAAATCCTTTTCCATCTAGGATTACAGGACTTGGAAAAGTCCTTTATTCTAAGGACTCTTATGTCTTCACACCCTCTTTTTCTACTCTGAGGACTTACACAAGCTCAGAAGATGAAGAATGACCTATATATAGGTCATCTATACCTAATCATCAATGCGCCTCAGAGATGTGTGTTCTCTTTCCTCAGAGGACAAAGGCGGCTGCTAAGCCTGAAGACATAAAAACAGGAAGGGAAAAAGATAGTTTTAAAATAAAAGCAGGGAAGAGAAGTATGGTAACCATATCCACAAAAATCATCACAAATAGTGATGGATTTAAACTGGGGAGAAAAAAAAAAAAAAGGAAGAATCGCATTCGCATTAGGTAGTAGGAAAGACTTCCTCAGATTAAGAAAGGCACTGTAACAGTCTGCCTCTGGAGCGGCAGAGTGATAGATCTTGGAAGTGTACTTGACCCTGACAGGGAAAGATGGACAGGACAGCCTTTTGAGATCTGTTCTACGTCTGCAGTTATATACAGGCAACTGCATTTCCCTTTTCTTTGAGTAGTCTCCGGTCTGATACACGCTGCTTTTGTATCAGATTCATCCAATTCTCCAGAAGTGTTCCCTACAAAGACCAAACAGCCTTTCTTACGCCTCCCTCAGCCTCCAAACTCCCACCATTCAGTTCTAAATTCACACAATTCAGCTTGAATTTATTTCATTTTCCAGTAGTTAAACTTGCATTAAAAGATGTATTCCAAGAACTGTCACTCAACAGAATACAATTTTAAAGTGTCAAAATAAACCTTTTCTCAATTTTTCAGAATTGTTTTCAGCATCTTTCCTATCAAGACTAAGACAGCTTTACAGGCACAACATTAAATTATGATTTGTTTTGAATGACCTACATAAACAGCCAGAATCTTTAAAAAAAAAAAACTCACAAAACCTACAGCCCCTGTTCAAATATTCTTCCCTTTCACCTTCTCAAGCTCCCAGAAGCACTGGTGCTAGTTTGTTAAAATGGCAACTTATTTGGGAATAACAACATCCTGCTACTTCAACTTTGTTGTTGTTTTAAATCAAAACATTGTATTAAATGCGTTCTTAGGCCACGAACTCACACATACATGAACTCTGGAAATGTGGCTCATTCTCAAGTAGCCTTGCTCTGTTAAAGGGACTTAAGTGACAATCAATACTAAGATGGACATTTCCAGCTAGTTTTCATTCTGGGAACACTGCAGCTGATGATATACTACCTAGTTCATAACCCTGCTATTTTTGTTCATTGTATCTCTGCTGTTTTAACATTCCTGCTTGCGCCTGCAACCCCACGATAGCTGTAATCCAAGGGCTGGCTGCTGCCAAGAGATAGCCTCTGCCTTCTGGCTGGTGCTCTGCTTCCACACCGTCCCTGTGCCTGTGCGTCGCACAACCTCCTAGCAAGTCAGAGCAGGAAGCTTATGCAGCCATTGCTCATTTTAATTGTAATATTTTTTTTCAGCCCCTCCTGGGTCAGTGTTGAGCCAGATCATTTCCATTTTTTTTGTGTGCAACTACGTGCCCAGCGTTGGCACAGAGACAGAGGTGGCTTCTCTCACCCTGAACTTATCTAACAGTTTCTGCCTGCCTCCATACACCCAGAAAACAAACAAACCCAGAGAAGCTGTTCAGCTTTAACTTCACTGCACAGCATAGATTAATTGTTCTATACTGAAGGTTTCAAATAGAGCCAAAAGCAATTAAGTACTTGAAATACAGTGAAATTCAGCATATCAGTATAGGGAACATGAGAAAATTCATATTGCAAAGAACATCTTTACCTTCTAATGTTATAGATATTTAAGGGACATCAGCTTACAGATAGCACAAAGAGTATAAACATTTCTGTCAGTATTACACACATTATTTGCATTTCTGTATAGCTTATGTCAAATTTGAAGCTACAGAGACAGAAAAGAAAAAGAAGGCCCATGCCAAGGATCTACCACATGAGAAAAGAGATGGATTTTGACAGATAAGGGAACAGAATTAAACAGGAAGCCAGTACTAAATCCACATCATACACCAATGGTTTGTCTCAGCAAAAGCTAAACACTCTCAGAAGTTTCTAAGGTATTGTAACAAAGTAGAGTTTTAAAAGAAAAGCTTCTTTTAAAAAGAGGAATTTGAAAGAGAACCATGACATGGCTTTGCTGTATGCATGGGAATCTTTTCCCAAGGATGAGGGAGAGGCACATAGCTGTTTGCTCATAATATTTAGCAGCTGGGATATAAGGACTGGCATCTGAGGATGTGGGAGCTGACTTTTGATACCAGCCTTAAGATAAGGGTTAGGGCACAGACAGGCTGTGAAGGGCCCTAATAGTGAACTCAGGAGATTTAATGCGATAAAGAAAGAGGCAAAGAAGGAACAGCAAGAGAGCAGTGACACGGTCCAAGTGACAGATAAGGAAAAAGATCTTTGCAAAAGAGGGGGTACAAGCATAAACACAGCACGAATGAATTAGTCAAGGGCAGCAAAAGGAACATTGCTGCAGCTGAAATATGGGCCTCGCTGAGAGCGTTAGCTGCAAGGAAGGTTAGGAAAGACTGTATATTTCAGAGATATTATAGAGAAAGATTGTGAGAGTTCAAGCTAGGTATGAATGTGAGAATTTAGGAAAAATATGAAAACTACCAAATATGCATTTTTGTAACAAGTAGTATAAATGTCTCCTCAACAGCCTACAGTCTCTTTCTCCCCCCTTTTCCATTAAGTCATGGTTAACTTTGAACTTGCAACTGTTGCCTTAGGACAGAGTATTGTGTTCTCTTGAAGGAAACTTCTCAAATAAAGATGTTTTTCCATTCCAGTTGGAAGAAGAGTTATGTATACAGCACAAGTGAACCATAAACTGTAGGGAAAGCGGAACAAGAGTGAATAAAAATCTCTGCTGTCCGATGACTATTTCTTTATTGCAAATATCAAGGAAGAAAGAAGGTGGTAGCTATGTTTTTAGTCATCTCCAAAGCAAATTCCCATTTGAAAATTTCTTATTCCTGTTAGAGAGGCAGTAAGCAAGGTTCCACCACACCAAACTGTGGAACAGGCACACAAGGGAGAAAGGAGATTTTAATCAAGTCAATTCAGCCAACGCAGCCAAGTCACCTGCTGGGCAGCTGGCTGCCACCACATGCTCCTGGGGCTCCCTCACAGAGCTGCAAGAGCAGCAGCAACAGCAAAACACATCAAGGACTATTCTGACATCGAAGTGATGCATCACCCTTTGGCAGAATAAAGCGAGGACAAGAAAACAGCAATTTACAGATATTGCTGCATGTAGCACTTCGGGTGCTACCATGTTCCCCTGCAATCGCTAATTATTTCCCTGGTGAGAATGCAAACTTCTTTTAGATTTTTTTTTCTTTCAGTGGAAGCATTAAAGTTGGTAATATCATTTATCCATATGCAGCCGTGTATAGCAAATACACATGCTAAGAATAAAGAAAGAATTCCTCCAGTGACCACCTCTCTGGGGACACAATTTCCATAGCCTTAACCCAAATCATCTTTGTCACGCAAGAGGTAGTTTTTGTAAAACAAGCACCAACAAAACAGAGACAAAGCACTCCAGGGACTCTGCTGCAGTTGGCACTTCAGTGAAACCAAAACCTAAGCAGGCATAAATAAATAAATAAAAAGGTGGAATTCTGCTCAGAAAAGGAATAGATGTATTTTTGTAATATTTCAAGTAATGTCCTCCCCCGCCCCCCATATTCTCCATATCATGTGCCAAAACACTGATCATGAAAATCCATACCTATTGGAACACAAACTCATTTTTTACAATTGTTTTCAGACACAGTAGGGTTCAAAATAATTTTTAAAATCCTAATAAAGACTGAAATTTCTCCATACTAGAATTTCCTTTTGAAAATGGATTTGCACTCCCCCCCTCCTCCCATGCTCTAAAATCAAGGCATTCTAAATTCAATCTAATGTCTTAAAAAACTCCAAAGACTGTTTTTTGAAAAGTAAAAAAATAAATAGGAAATAAATTTGAAATGAAAATTTTGGTTTAAAAGCAAAGTCATTGTAAGTCCTGTAGAATATATATATTTATTGCAATTCCTAATTTATATTTCTAAATGAGATATTTGAAATCAGTGAGCATGCACAAGAGCTTCTAATGTGAAAACCAGCTATTGGCTCCATGAAAGTTAAAGTTTAATTTTTAGGATGTTCACTGACTTTGAAGTTGCCAGCACTGTTGCTGAAACAAAATTTTCCTTAAAAACAAATGGAAAAACTACTCAGCTACAATTTATACAACTCCCCCAAAAATGAAGATTTTTAGAAATTCCCAATGTTTTCACAGATATTCAGTGTCCAAATGTCCTTGCTGCACTGATATGTTCTGAAAATCAGGCCATTTTGGTTCTCAAGGAAGAGATGTAGTCTTTTGACAACACAGCCTGAAGGAGATGTCTGCTGTAACATCTCTAGGGTGGAAAGACACATGAAAGACAAATTTGGCCATTATATATAAGAAACATTGCCATCAGCTTAAAACAAACAAACAAAGCCATCACAACAGTGACGTGTCAGATCTCCTTAAGGAAGTTTTGTCTTCAGTTTGAAAGCTATGGCCAAGTGAAATACAAAATTTAGCAGGAATTCTTCAGGAAGACATACGTTAGCTTTGTGTACCAGCAGTCTGTCAGAGTGCCATCTAGCATGATCATAAACTGCATTTAAAAATAAATTGCAAAAGGTGTTGAACAGCAGATCTTTAGACCAAGGTCTCAGCTTTGTTTGCTCTATTCCAGTAGAAAAAAATAAATAAAACCATCCGAAAGGTTAATCGCAATAACAAGATACAGCAGTTTATACAACTCAGTGCTGACATCACTGAGTATTCCTCTCCAGAAGAGAGTGTGACAGAAGCAGAATGGAAAGCCAAGAACAAATACTCGTGAACACAGCACATCCACTGCTGAGAAGATGTGGCAGCTGTCTGCAACAGATTCTGCAGCAGCTCATGTGCACCAGAAGAAAACAGAGGAAATCAAGGCCAGAACAAAGACGCTTTTCTGCTTTCTTCTCTTCAGTATTACACAAAGGGAATACCAGGATGAAACAAGATTTTAATATCAGACCAGAGAAAGGGCTGGTATGGTCCTTGCTGCAATTTATCAAACAGTTCCATGTGTGTCATTTAAGAACACCAGTTTTCCATCAAATGCACTCCATATTGAAAGTCTATTCCTCTCCTTGCCAAAATTAGAACTTGTGTTATTCCTCCAATCTTCTGTTCTTTTAAATCCTCAGTACACTAAAAAAAACTAAATGGTCAGACATGCATGCAAAAACAGCACTGCAGAAAGCAACTGTAGGTGACTCATTTAATCACATATTGCTTAAGTGGGCAACATGAGGAGAAACAATTTGGGGAGATGTCTCTTGCCTTTTACTGCACTATTTTCACTCCAGAGCTGCACAAATCCCAAATAGCTTCATCAGAATGATTTGGCATAAACATGACATTATGACTAAGTGCATCAAAGCATTTAGTAGATACCAGGCCAGAACATTATCTGCAGGCTGTATGAAAAGCAGCATTTGCCCAGCATCTGGTGATCAGGCACAATGTTTTCTTGATGCACAGTGCAAGTTATTTTCTCCACCCTTCTGTTCCTGGTAACATCCCTCCAGCAGCCCCTTTTTGTGTTTCTTGTGTTGACAAGGATGATGGTGGCGCTAACCTTTTACAAGAAAGTAAAGAAGTTGTCTTGCTAAGAAATGGCTTAGCTGTTTTCATCTCCTTCTGCCCTTTCTCTGTGATTTATGATTTAAGATATGGTTCATGCTGTGAAGGTTGAAGAGCCTGTGCATGTACTATTCTTTTCAGCTGCACCGTTCTACTTGCTTAAATCTTCCTTTAATATGGAGTGAAATTTGAAGAGTATATTCAAGCAAACTTGCAGTATGCCTGACAAGGCCTAAAAATTTTGAAAAGATCTGCAAAACTCTATAGTTATTTCTGGAAGGGACTAATTTTTTCCTTCATATTCATCTATTATTTTCATAAAGCCAAGGGCTCACAGGAAGCCTAAACACATTTTTTAGTACTACCAAAATTCAAAGAAGAGGAAAAAAAATCTCAAATGCTTGTTACCT
Source organism: Cygnus olor (assembly GCF_009769625.2). Classification (NCBI taxonomy): domain Eukaryota; kingdom Metazoa; phylum Chordata; class Aves; order Anseriformes; family Anatidae; genus Cygnus; species Cygnus olor. The sequence goes on along the minus strand of NC_049180.1, from coordinate 4,046,734 downwards.
TGAAATAAAGCAGGAAACGTAATTAAAGACTTCAATTACATTTGGCATTTCTGATTCTGTTGCTGTAGGAGGCCACCTTGCCAGAATTGGCAAAGCAAGACTCCCCAGAGAGAGGCTCTGAACTGCATTTCAGACCACTTTATTAATCATTTCATCATCATCATCAAAAGCTCTATTTAAACGCAGTATTTAGTGATTAAATGTTACACGTTAAGAGCTGAATATTCAAAGAGATCTGGTTCAGACTATTTGTGCACGTGCAACTTTTTACATGCACATTTACTTCCAGTTTTATTGCGCTGAGTGCATGGAACTGCTTGGATGCATTCACATTTGAATTTTAAAGCTGAGATGAATCACTGCAGAAGACAAGACTTCAGCCCTCTTCCTGCACATTGAAAAGCTCATCGGTGCTTTATTTACAAAATTACAAAACAGTTCATGTAATGCAGAACCTGACACACAAGTTTTGTGCGCAAAAAAAAAAGTCATAATGTTCATCTTCAGAGAATTAACTTTCAAACTTTATTTCAGGCTCTTACTAGCCAACTTTTATGTTATTACAGAAGAAAGATGATTTACATTTTCTTCCTTTGGTGGGGTGACACTGACAAAGAGTAAGTGACTCCTTCAGAGAGCACTAAAGGCAGAATGGATGAAAGACTAAGGAAACTGCTGTGCTGTACAACAGACTTTATGAAGAATGAAGCTTAGATGTTACTGATACCAAGAACAAGTATGTATGTCGTGAGGTCTTGTGCCTATGTGCATCCATCTAGCACTCTCAGGCACTTACACGCTACCACAACAGAAGACTGGTAAGTACTTCGCAACTTTTCCTGTATTTAACTTCACATCTGTCAAGTAACTCTCTATTATCCAGGCCAGTGAGGGAGGGAAGGGTTAGGACAGAGGGTAAGACAAAGGGAAAATACCAACAACACAAAAATTTGAGTAGAAAAACATGCAGGGAGGACATAGGGAAGGGAGAAGATAAAGATCAGCACCAATGCCAAGTCTGGACAACTGCAATTCCCTCATCACCACTGACCCAAGCATTTAAGGTTATATGGCAAATAATGCACATGCACATAGGAGGCTGTGTCACTTTCCAAGCATGCCATCCAAGAGATGATAATACTCAGTTTACAGGGAAAGGGCTGAAGTGCAGCTCAATGCACAATCTGCCCAACATTGCACCGAGGACCTGCGGTGCAATAGGAACCAAGCCCAGGAGCCCTAAGCCTTGGGTTGCTCCAATGCAGAGCCACAGGTATTGCTCCTAAACACTTCACTGATTTATTCCAAGCTTTTTTTCCACTGATCTTAAGACTGTAGTAGGAACTGTTTCAGCCCTCTACTGAGGCACAGCTCAAGAACATTCAGACATCATCTTTATCTTGCCCTTCACTTCTGCTGGAACTTTAACATACCCTTTGGTAAGTCATCCACTGGGAAGTGTCTGATTTTATCTTTCAGTCCCAGTCACTGGATTTCACCATAAATTTTCTAGCAAGATCAGACTGTCTTCTCTCAGAAGTCTCTTCCCCAGGTAGATACAAACAGGGCATGTTCAAGTCACATTCACCTCATAAATGAACATTAAGCCTAAAGTCCCAGAGCTGAGTCATTTACAGAACTCTTTGAATCTTTTTAAATCCAGCTAATTCTTGAAAAGCAGTACCTTCTGCTGCAATCCATGTCTACTCTATTTAATAGTGTACCAGTTATTGATGGGAGTCTTTTTTTTTTTTTTTGCTAAGCTTTTCAGCAAAATTGGGTGCAGAGTTCTCACATGGTCAGAACATGTTTATATGCTGGTGCCAATTAGTATTTAATGAATGTTGCCTGCACGATGTTTACACTGTTTACAGTGCTGACTAATTCTGTGAGGGGACAGGATGTGATTAGTAGACCAGGGCACTTTTTAGTAAAGATACAATGCCATTGGGTGCTCAAGACATTCCTGCTGGACCCTAACAAAAATGCAGGTGGATAGCACTAGTTCACAAGGCAGGCATTATGTCATGACTCAAATATCAGAAAGCCACAAAACAGGCATCTTTGCATAACAAGAACAAGTCCTTATTTGTACTGCTTTTTGACTTTTAGTAATTCAACATTTATTATGAAAAATTTCCTGCAAGTTTTTTTTCTTTTTTTTTTCTTTTTTTTTTTTTCCCTCTTGATGTAAACATAGTAATTTGAGTTACTTTCATTTTGGCTTTGTATTGAGTTTTGCAAGTTTTAAAAAAAAAAAAACTTATTCCATTTTTTTCTGTCTATAGTTCTCCTAAATAAGCATCTACTGCTGTTAACAAATGAATCAGATGAAAAATGCAAAGCACTTGGAGCACCCCTGAGAACTTGTGACAAGTAAACAACATCACAAAAGGCTGTTGACAACAAATGAAACAGTACCATGGTTTGACACAGTAGTATTTATCAGAAAATGGTGTACAAAATTTTCCAAAGAACGAGGTAGATCATTTAAGGCCAAAAAAAAACAATTTCTACTGAAGTCAATGGGAGTTGTTAGCAGTCATTTTTATGTGAGTACTCATGTGATGACAAAAAGTTTATGATCACATAAAAAAGCCAGTAAGAGATCAGTGAAAAGACATCAGTCCTCAATTCATCTCAGCTCCCTTCTGTTTCCTCCCTTTTCTTCTACTTATACCAGCTACTCGTCCATAAGAGGCAGGGACGCTTTCATCCCAAAGAAATACACTTTGTTGCACTTCAGCTCATCACATTGGTTTCCCACGTAATATATTTCATTAACCCTGGAATGTGGAAGCTGAACATTATTAACTCAACACAAGCCTCCAGGAACTTCAAGCACATAAACATGATTTCACATTTATCAAACTCCTGGATTACACCTGAAGTTTATCAGGATCACAGCCTGACTTCCTGAGCTGTGGGTTCTACAGTTCACGGTAAGGACAATAGCTGCGGCCGTCTTATCCGTAAACTAACAGGTGCACACACACACACAAGTTCAAGCTAAATCCCCTAAAGTTCAAACAGATCCTCAAAGGATGCATGAGTCAGTTTTGCCCAGCTGCAATGGAAAAATCAGCTAACAGGAGGATCAGCAAGCAATACAGACAAAAAAAATCTTCTCTTATAATTTATCTAAAAAGTAAACTAACATTCAGGTAGAAGACAAATCCTGAAGTGTTCATTATATCAGTTCCAAACAAAGGCTAAACTAAACCATCTCAAAAGTACCTTTCAGTTTAGACATCTATGAAAGCAGTAGCTCCTTGGGCCTTAACTGACATCTGGTGGCAAACTTGACATTTTACGATAAATAAGACTGAAAATATAAGTTGGGAAGATTCAAAAATGAAATGTGCGTAGATACACATTTTGTGTGCGTATATATAAAAAATGAAATCCATGTTTATATATATCCTGGTACATCCACATCTAGACCTGTTCAGACACAATTACAGTTATGAAGGCTTACTAATACTGCTAAGTGTGCATGAGATATCATACATCAAAATATACAGAGGAACAATTTAATTTATAAGAGTAAAATTTTTAATGTAATCTAACCAGTTAAGCTTTCCTCATCCTTTTCTTCCTCCAAATCAGTAATTCATATGTTTTATGTGACATAAAATGATAGCTATACATCCATAGCTGATAGATTGGCCACTATTTTTTTGTGATGATGGTAGCAGTATTACAGGCATGCAAATAATTTGAAGCGACTTTTTCAAGGCTAGCACAGTGTTTAAATATGCTTCAGTGTGTCAGCCACCTGCCAAAACTTTAGCTGAATCAAGCAGTTCCAGATCATTGGAACTCTAATTATTATAAGCACAAGTGGCTCTTGGAACAGCAGCGAGCTCTACACGACAGTGTTGGCAAGCACTCTACAGGCAAATGAATTAAACTCCACTTGCTGATTCTGATTACTAGATCATTCACTATTTTCTGATCATTTGGTTTCACAGGAAATTAGTGTTAGTGCTGGATGCTTCCAACATGATACAATGCGCGTTAAAATATATATTCAAAACATGCAAAGGCAAAAAGCTTTCCTCCGTTTATGCTCATGTGATAACAAACTAAGTTGATACATTTTAAGAAGATATATTTAGTCAAGATGTAATAAGTTTTTACTGCTTATTCCTTTCCTATTACCAATGCAACACTAGGACACATTAGCTGAAAACTCCTTTGGTAGTTACAGTCCCCTGTCTATTAACACCATTCACACTGTGACAGGAAAGTAACTCTAACACAAACAGTTCATTTTTCGCCTCCTGACTGTGATAAAATCTTCACTCTACCACCAGGTGTTTTCAGGCCGTGACGGTAAGTTGGGTTATGACTTATCTTGCCTGCTAAACAACAGACAATTCCCAATGCATCAGCAAGATGGAAGACAATTTTCAAAGGATCCTAGGATGAAGATGATTTAGAATTATTATTCCTGACAGACGCTTTCAACAATTCTTTAAAATTCCTTTTGAAACAGCATAAGAAATTATATATATAACCCAATCTATCCAAAGATATATATATATATATATATATTTTTTTTTTTTTACCATAACAACATCAAGTTGAAAAGATGAATTCAGATTTTTTTAAAGTTAGATTTCAGAGGCAGCAATCTCATTTGACGAGGATCACCACAAAAAAGTTTGTGTACTACGTAAAAAAAATAGCAGTTTGAGGATTACGGATGACGACTTCACAGCAAAACAAGATCTTCTTCCAGATCCATCATCCAGCTAACACCAATTAACACTGAAATTTAAACCCCATTTTTTCTTTCAGCAAGTAAAGAACACAACTCTCACATGCTACTAGCAGTGCTCTGTATTGACAGCATTCACACAACTGCAATGGAAATAGAAAATTTTGTTGGAGTTTTGTTTCACCACTGAATCAAAATGCTGCACACCAAGTATTGTGCTGCTCAGGTTTTATTATTCACAAAACTAGTAAACAGCTTTTCCTCTACCCTGGAATCCTGCAGCTATCACAAACCTTCCAGTAACTTCCAGTTCTTCGACTGTTGTATATAGTGAAGGTCATTAAGTAGATGAAATCAAGTCTACTCTTAAAGTAGCTCTGTACTGCAAATTAAGTGCCAAAAAAATAATACTTTTCATTGCTTTTCATCATATTTTTCTTTACATTACAGTATGATAAAATAATCAGACTAAGGACTCAGCATTCCCCAGGAGACTTAAACCCTATGCACTGCATAGAAAGAAGTGATGCAATTTAACATTCAGGCTTACAAAAATTAAAAAAAAATAAATTGCAGTACTTTATAATCCATGTACAAAACAAACTCAAATAAAAAGCAAATAAACATCGGAATTTATATGCTATCAACTTGTTCTTCTAGCTGATGCAAGGAACTGGCATCCAAACCAACTCGCAGAGTGTATTTGTAGTTTACAGAATGTGTGCCAGTCCCTGAATTTGTTTGTTACCTTTTCAGCTTCCTTTCCTTTGTCTTTCGTACATGTTATATGTTTCTTAGTATATCAGCTAACAATTCAAACTCCATGCCGAGGATCCAAATATAGACAAACTACATTGCTGAAAATGCACCAACCCCCTCTAGTTTACAGCATCAGTGTCCGAGGGGCTTTTCGTCTCATAAGAAAGCTCTAGTTACTTCGTGTGCATTTGAAAATGCTTGTTTTTATTTGTAAGCCAAGAAGGTCAGTACACACTGAAGGCTACCACATTGGTGGAAAAATGCCAAGGTATATCTGCATAGCAAAAGTAAGAGAGCTGCTTGGATACTAGCTTGGGTTCAGATGATCCAAAGCCCTTTTCTCAGGGTGACTCAGGTGCACCTGCCGATAGCTCAGTGTGTCAGCAAATCCCCAGGGATGCCAACAGAAACTGGCCAGAGAAGCAGCAAATGTCTCCCAAGATATCTTTAACTTTGCTTGCTCAGTGGAAAGCAACACTGGGACATGACCCAGACTTCTGATTGAGGATGCTACCTATCCAAAAGCCATGCTGCTGTGAAACACTGCTTTTGTTGCTCAGCAAGCTAGATGACAGATAGATGTGCCTCCTATGCAGTCACTCCTCTGACTCCAATATAGACACTGCCTCAGTCATTCCCAAGTGTTCCTCAAACAGTTATGAAGCAGGACAGCAGCAAGAAAAATCTCTATCTAGTTTTGAAGCAAGGAGGATGGCACAAACTACATTTCATCTGCACAAGCATGCTTTATTCATGCATCTTTCATTCCACTCTCTGTGTCTCCTGCAACAAAATAGTCTGACATTCATCTGGTGGGAGATAGCTGGGTACGGTTGCACTCTACTATAATAAAGTTCCCTGTGCTAATCCCCCAGGAATGCAGCAGTTATCTCCTACCAGACAGGTTTTAAATGCTGCCTTCCAAGGAGATTATCCCATCCTTTCTTGCTCCCTTCTGTGCTAGCTGTACAAGGGATGACAGTAAATAGAATATGCCACTATCTCAAAGGTAACGAAGAGTCATTAGCTCCTGATCTCACAACAGATTCTGCGTAAAGCAAGGATGAGCCAGCTTCATACTAGTGCAGTCCTTTACTTAAAGCAAGAAGAAAAAGACTATGGTTTGCCATGGAAATCTTTTAAAGTTTCATTTTAAGATTTGGTGTATTTTCTTTGCCCTTTATTTATACTCCTATGTATCAAAATGGAAAAGGGGAGAAGAGGATGAAATGAAAAAAACCCTACACCCAGAAGAAAAAAGTTGCAGGCAAATAAGTTTCCATTTTTAAGAAATGGATCTTCCCCATCAAACTAGGCAATTGAAAAGCGTGTGTAACCTCCCATTCAGAAAGCTATCAAATTTATCCAGCTCATGCTCAGAGTATTCTTATCAACGCCGCCTGCAATAGGAGGGAGATTTGAAATATTCTTCCCTGCCCTCCCCTTCCCACAGTTGACCTTAAGAAAAAGGACTCTGCTGTAGAGTCCTGAGAACAACCAAGCAGAAACTGAGCTCTAACAGTACTTGCACTGTACCATTTGGCGCTAGGGCACGGCTCTGCAATACCAGTTAGCATTGCAATTCTGAATTTTAGAAGACTTCCCTTACAGGTTGATTGGCCACATCATATTTCAAGGCCAGACTCCACCTTCATTAGTCTGCTTGACTGTTTTTACATGCAAAACCACAGGAAAACCTGTTTAATGCAAGAGTGACATCATGACAGTTATAGAAGTTGTATAAAGGAAAGATCAATAGCAAAATCAAATAAGAAAACAACCTTGAAGTGACCCAAAGCTAACACTGCTTTAAGACAGCCAGATGTCTTATTAGCCAACGGTCTCATCATCCCCATCCCCCTCCCCCCCCCCCAAGAGAAGAAAGCTGTAAAAGGATAATATTAACAGAAAAATATTCATACTAACACCACATGCTATTAATTCATTATTCAGCAATACATTTGTATCTTTCAACACCCAGTTTCTTAAGGCAGCTATCCAGCTCTCATTATAAAGTTTCCAGCATCCTGAGTGAAAGGTCCTGAGCTCTTCTCTCTTCCCCAGCAGTGATTTCAATCAGATCCCAATGCTTTCAGCCATCTCCTTAGCTCCTTTTCCCAGAGTCCAAACTTCCCATCAAGAACTCCTAAAAACTTCACTGAAGAATTTACTTTGAAATACCTTCGCTCCATTGTAGATACCAATATCATAAAAGGAGCAAATGAAGGTGAAAAAAGTCAAAATTAATCTTAATTTAGGAGATTAATAGACATCCTCTGCTTTAGCTCGTGTTTGCCACACAGAGCCAAAAAGTCTGAGAGAGATATTCAGCCTCCAGAGAGCAGCAGAATGTCCAACCAGTATGACTCTATTAATCCCAGTCTCTTGTGGCCAAGTCTCTTAACAGAGTAGCTGTTATTCAATCCCTAGCATTCAAGAGTGATAAAGGAAAGGATTAAGGTAGGAATATGGAATCTGAGCATGTGTTAGAAAAATAATCCTTAATGTTAAAAAAGGTTCCATAAGACAGAAGGTATCAAAATGAATATTAGAGTGCCAATGTGCAGCCACTTTCATTAGAGAAATAAAAAAGTCAGTGTCAGGGCAACAATATGGTTCCAATAAATATGCATTTGTAATATTTTGATCACATTGCACTGACTTTGCCTGCTCCCTACAGCAGCCTAAACTAGGCAGTAAGAAGGCTGATGCTGCCAATTTGCTGTTATCGCGGGCACAATAGCATATTGCTACCAAACTCGGACTGCTGCTTTAATGCTCAGGAGGCCTGCAACAATCCAGTGGAAATGTGTGTGGAAATATATATATATATATATATATACACACACATATACACACACACGGAGCATAGGGAGAAAAGAGATGGTACAAGTAGACCAGATCAGTTACAAACAGCACTAACAGCTCATTTACTGGACTCCCAATACTCCCACTTTCCAGTCAATTAGCATCTCTCCAAGAAGTCTGTCACAGCAGGTAAGTCCTCTCCCCAAAACATCTGGGGGAGCCAACATCAATTCCTGCTGCACAGCCCTGATGCTCTCACCTGTCACACAGGTGAGACAGCCAGATGTCTTATTAGCCAACGGTCTCATCATCCCCATCCCCATCCCCCCCCCCCAAGAGAAGAAAGCTGTAAAAGGACACACAGGGCATCACACCCAGCTACAAGGATCCCAGGATGCTCTTTTCTCTTTGCCCTGCCCTCTCTCCCACACAGCAAGAAGGTTTTCACCATTAAAATACCATCACACACATGTGCTTGAGTCAAAAGAAGTTGCTATCATCGTAATTTTACTATCAAAAGTAGCCTACAGGCTGGTTATGGAAAGAAAACCCCATGGGCTTTGATCATAGCTGTGCTAAACTTTTCCATTCTTTCAGCTTGATTATGTTAGGAATGGTTGATATTGGACTACTTTGAGGAAAACCAGATTGGATGCAGGGAGGGAAGGGAAGAGAAGAGCAATCACCACTGACAGCATTCTTGAGGTTTGAACTGTTCTATGGCACTTCTCTGGCTTAGCATTCCCCCAATCTCTGCTGCTTCTTTCTTAGCAGAGCTGAATTCCTTTGAAAGTAAACTTTGTCTCAAGACAACAGAAAGAGATGCTCATCTGAGACTAGAAGTTGCCAAGTATCATATTAAAAAAAAAAGTCCTTAGATTAGTCATTTCAGTGTGCAAATCTTGGATGAATTAGCGCTATATTTGGTTAGATTTTTTTTATTATTATTTTTACAAACTGTCATTCCTTCTGTCCTGCCCATGACAAAAGTATATCACAGAGGATTTGAAAACTTTCAAATCATTACTAGAAACCAAAGGAAAACTGAATACATTTTGTGTCCTAATTTATAAGATTTAATGACTCACTAATCAAACATTAAACCTGATGAGGTAAGCAGCTCAGAATAGAGCTTGATAAAGTACATGCTGCAGTATGAAAGTGCTCAGGAAATACAGGCAAAGGGACAGAGAAGACACTTCAGCAAAAGCAGGGGTATTCAAATATATTAACTTTCATAATAGACTCTTGCTTTCAGCATCCTCATTTCTAGAGTTTGAAACGAGGCTGGTCATGGAAACTCAGTTGCATTTCCTTCCTAGATCACGGAAGGGAGTTGCAGTCATCTTGTGCTGGTCAAGCAGGGAAAGTTTAGAGGAGCATCTTCCAGGCAATGCAGTACTCCCAGCCTGCATTTCTCAGTGTCGCATATCAATCCCAAAGCTAAGGTAAATAAGGAGCTTTACAGATTTCTAAATGAATAAATGCAGCTTCCTGCTCTCAAGGATTTGCCTCCTAAAAGCCTTGGTCCAAAGTAGACATAGCTAGCAAATCCTTCAGAAATTGTGGTGTGCACTTCCCAAGCACAAACTCCTGTGTAGGATAGTGGAGAAACTATAAAAATAAGGCATTAAGTTTAAGCAATGACTTATTCAATGATGAGTAGAAGGAACATGATGATTTGTGTATGCCATATGCACAGTATTTTAAGAGGGATTTTCAGCACTGGTATTCCTATCAAAGACTTCAAACATCTATGACGAGCACTTTTCAAAAATCCTACACTGCAGATGAAATCCTGGCCTCAGCAAAAGGAAAGCTTTGCATTTGTCCTCAACTGATCGAGGATTGCACACCAGCTGCTTATAACAGAGAAATCCTTCTCGATAAGTCACTTTAAATTTCTTTGTCAGACATTTAGAGTTTTTAACAATCTGTATTAGAATATCTTTGAAGTACAGTTGAAGAATTAATTTTATTGCAACTGACTTTGCCATACAAGTTGAATTAAGATCACCCCTACAGTTCTGTGATCTCTGTATCTGCAACAAGAATCAACCATTTCATTCAAAGAGCTTTAGGAACCTACAGCCATTCAGAACAACCACAGGCCAGCTAGGACGCTGGTATTTGACAGATGCAAGTGAAACTGTACAGCAAGGGCCAATATTTGAATTAGAGAGAAAAAACTATGTTACTATCTATTGAATAACAAATGTTAAATACAGGTGTTAAATCCTGCCAAGAACAGGTACATATATATATATAAATACATACACCTATTTACAAATGTGTATAGGTACTGTACCTCTCAAGCAATTCTTTAATACTAGTACATTTAACAGGAAACAAAGGTAGTAAAGAAGTCTGAAACAGAATAACAAAAAAAAAAGTCTTCGTATATCCCCAGATGTCATTTTAACAACAGCTGATATATTACAACTGTATGCACTTTTTAACTGCAAGTAAAATAGCCATTACACTTGTAACATTTTATGTGCAATGTTATTGGAAAGAAAATGTCTTTGACAATATATATTTGAAAAATTGTTGCTCTTATTCACAATTCATGTATGCAGCCTTCCTGCAATATATCAAATCTATAGCCAGGCTTCCATCACATTACCTTTTAGGCAACAGTTAAACTGATACTCCATGGTTTATAGAACAGAAAACCAAAAAAATATTTTGGAAAAAAAAAAAAAGATTATTTTGTCCGGTGGTAAAAAGAGGGACTTAATTAGAACTTTCTAATTGTTTTTCTTGAAGTCCTGAGACCTAGGGATATTGCAATTAGCCTGAACACAGTCATTGTCGCCAGTAAAGCATGAAATCCAGTGAATTGGGATGCATTAACTGCAGTGAATGAAAAATGTGTGCGCTTAATTTCCATTTGTTCAGCTGTTATTACTCTGACCACACCAAGAAAAAAAAAAAAAACACCAAATTCACAGGTATTTAATAGAGGACAATTTTATGTCCAGAAAAAAGTGGAAATAAAATGCCCCCATAGATTTGGACTATGGCAATGCACCTAATTTAAAACAAAAGGCCTTCTGAAAAAAATATGTAATTTTTTAAAGAGCAAAATTAAGGTTAAGTGCAAAACAGAGGTACTATTAAATAATTTTAGGTTCATGAAATGAATTTGGTAGTTGGGACTCCTGCTTCTGAGCAAATAGGCTCCTCTAATTTTATGGAAGACAGCAACCAAACTTTATCCATCCAAAAAAGTTATAGCAAATAATTCTAATTATCTTACTTATGCGATCTTTCTGTATACAGTACATACTTTAATTTTCACCTTAAAGTGGCAAACCATCAGAGAAGGCAGCTGAGCAGACAGACAGAATGATAGGGTTTACTGTGTGCAACAGCTATTAGAGATGGACTTTAAAGTACTCTATCCACGAAGCAGGAAGGAGTTCCCTAAAAGCAAATGGACAGATGATGCCAGCTTGATCCCTTACTTGCATGCTTTGGCATCAGTAACACGTGTGAAAGCTGAGCTAAGTAGTAAGACAGACAAACAGCATTTAAAGTATTTTCTTGTTTGTATTCAAAGTGCCATTTTGGATTTGACTGTACAGCTTTACGTCATGGCTTCCATACAAAAAAAAAAATCTGTTTTTCCCATTGCTTATACATAGTTAACCAGGCATTCTCATGCTAGATTTCAAAGATAAGAATGTATTAGCTCACCCCTATGCTTATTAGAGTGATTACATTATTGCTCTGTGTAGAGAGAGAGGTGGGTGTAAAACCACAGTGAAGATCTGGAAGTAGCGCTTCCCATTTTTGTGATCACTTAACATATACTTCCTCATTAAATGCAACATCAAGCATAACCTGCAAGGGTCAACACACCAGGGACAGAGCTGGAGCATTTGAATACAAATGCTGACACAAACTCCAGAGGAAAAAAAAAAAAAAGAATATTCAGGTCTGTGACTGTGGTTTAAATGTACCTCTGTACCATCAATTGTAGTTGCCAATAGAAAGCCTATTGGAATTTTCCAGGCGTATACAAAAGCATAATTCCCATGCACACCAAAGACTTGATTCCATTCTGGTTGCCACATCACAGGTGTTCATGACAACAGCATTGACAGAGTAGGTGGAAGGAAATTTTAAAGTTAACTGAAAATCAGACTGGCAGATTTACATATACTGGTACCTCTAACAACACACAAAGAAAGGTGCACACATTCCTAAACGCATCCTGTTATCGCTAGCGGTTGTCCCAGTTTCAAAAGAAAACAAAAATTCTGGCTAGCCTAAATCAAAGTAGGTAGCAGCAGTAACTCTAAAAACAACAGGAAAAAAGTTTCAAAATATGTGCTCCATAAATAAAATATACAAGGGGAAGCTGCAAGTGCAGTATTGATCCCAGTTGTAAGTTGAGATATAGAGAACTGCAGAGTTGGCACTCATAGTCTTCTGAATTGACAATAAATCCCTGGTTTGCCAGTATCCAAATTACTATTCTGCACATCTCTAGTTGGAGGGAAGCCATTAATTAGGTTGGTTTCCTTACTCAGGAAGTAAAGGTAGAATTATCACGCAATGCCCTGTGGCCTGCTCTTTATTTACAACTTGTATGGGACCTTCTGCAAACTAGCGGGTAAAAATCGTCTCAGTGAGTGAGTGCAACGTGGCCACGTAAAACAGAGCCAAAGAAAAAGGTAAGATGCTCTGAGAAATTTGTGGTATGTCTGATTACTGATACTGAAAAATGAAAGCTGCAAATCTATGCAGTGAGGGTGCGTGAGATGTAAAATAAACTGAAGATTGTTTTCCCACTGTAGTCAAGAAGAGTAATTCAGATGTTGCACCAAGGGAATAGAGTTACAGGTATTTTTCTGTGTATTTTCTAGTATGCTCTCCTAAAGAAGGATTGCAGGGAAGACTGTCTGCTTCATGAATTCAGCAGAGTGGGGCAGACCTACCATTAGATGCTTTAGATATTCTTGAAAACAATGGTTTGGCTGATGCATGTGTCACGCAACACATACCTCATACACACCAAAAACATTTTTCTTAATTTCTGTGCTGAATATTTATTTCTTTGTTGTCACAGAAGAACTGTCACTGTGTTACAGTCTAAGAACCATTTTATGTAGCTTTGTCATGCACATCTAGTTTGCCATCTCTCTCTGAAACTATTCTTAGATACAGAAGGTGCTGACTCACAGGACATATTTTGCAGTTCTATCATTTTGAAAGTAAAGAAATGAACATTTAGAAAAAGATTTAATATCACTCACCATAAAACAAAGTTCTGCAGCTTTACATGGCACAATTTTTTTTTTAAATGCAGCTTCATTTTTTGACATGTTCCTGATCGCCTCAACAAAACACCTATAAATAAGTAGGCAAATGAAGAACCTAAACTGGCAAAAACAAGACCTACAGAACACTTCACCTGGCAGACTGCTAGATTTGCATAGTAAATTCTGGCAGTTGACACTTCTCACAGTAATGTTTATTTCCATTCTGTCAAAATTTCTGCTAGGCCACACTAAAACATTACCTACCTCTCACAATGGAGAGGTAATTTCTAAAGGTAGCCACCACCAAACCAAAGTAGCTATCCTTCTAAACAGAGCTTAGACAACTGGTAAATCTAGGTCACAAGAAGATGTGGGCCCTGGTATTTTCTAATACAATACAGTGCTGTAGAGAAGGAAGCATTTACTTTCTCGAAGGCAAATTGGATCCGATCTGAAGCTAAACTTTACCAGAAATCCAGCAGACCCCAGAAAACGTTTGCCTCAATCTTACTCTGATATTCTTGTAGAGAAAGCAAATTTAAACATTCTTTAGCCCAAACCCTGTTAAAAGAATGAATTATTCATCAGACTGACTCCTCTTGATATTCTATGGGATTACAGAGATTAAATTAAGGCACAAATTTTGTGAGCACCACTGCTAACATTAAAGAGAGCACTACGGTAGCTTTTGCACACACAGCCTACATTCAAGATCAAAAGTTGGTTTTGAATGTTTTAATAAGATTGTTTCACATTACAGTCACTTACTTGTTAACTATCCCAAAGCAGCTACACTAAAGGTCAAAGCATCATGGAATACTCCTAAGTTTAATGTCAACATTTCTGATTTTATCTTAGATGAGCTTTAATGGTCTCACAGAAAGTCAGCCAGAGTCACAGCAATTCTTTTCTCAAACCAATAACCCTTCCCACTCCTTTAGAAGAGACACCAAACACTTAAAGACAAATACGGATGAGCACATTCTTCTTCACATCTGTTACATATTCACCTCTTTTCCTTCACTTTCTCTACTACTTCTTGTTTCCCTTTATTAAAGGGAAAGTTGCAGTTTAAAAACATTTCTCCAAGGCTGCAAAGCATTTTTAGATAGAAATGTTAGCAGACAAAAGTGAAATGGGGAAAAACAACTACTCAACTGGTGAAGTGCCAAAATGGGGGAGAAGTAGGACTAGCAGTAGATTAAATTTAAAAAAATAAATAAAAAAAACTATAAATCTCACTTTACAGAAGTTGGAAAGAAAGCCAACAAAATATTGTACCACATTCATAAATTTAATAAGGGTTTGAAGAGGTTATTCCATCACCATATGATAGGTTATATGGCTGGACTACAAATATTCTATGATCAATTTTATGAACCTAACTGAAGGCTTTAAAAACACTATCAAACAATACCGTGGGGCTAATACAACATCAATTGAAGTCACCATGGATATTTTGTCAGATCCTGTGACTTCACACCAGGCCTCCTACGATAAACATGCAGTAGAAATAAGGTGTGCACTTTCCCAAAGCATCTCTGAAGCCTCACAGCTAAGACAAAAACAGAAGTATCACAGTTCAGCAGGGCCAAAATAAACTACTACCTGGTTAGCTTGTAGCAAGTACAGCATGAAACATGCGACAGGGAAAGAAAGGTAATCTGAGAAACATTGTAAAGGAATTGAAGAGCTGAAAGAGTTAAAAAAAAAAAAAAAAAAAAGTCCTGCATCATACCCACTTCTATAGCAAAAGAATCCTGATCAATCATGAAATTATTTTTATGAAAGCCTAAAAATAAATCATATATGAACAATTTACCGAAGAAACCCACATCTGAAAGTCTGCGTTCTTGCAGAAAGTCAATAATTTAATTTACCTGCAAAACAAAACTCATTTTGACCACATGTACTCATTTTTCTCAAAGATCGAGCTCCATCAAATCCAGTACAAACAGGGATGGGACATCATCAGGCTTGAGCTTTTGCAAGTTGAGATGAAAGCCTGCTCAACAGCTGAAGCTTCTTAATGCACAACATTACCTCTCCTCCACTTTGGGCAAAACCTGTAATGAGCTACGGCAAGGCCCTCTGCCTGTTGCAATACTTGTAAATACAAAACAGGAAGAGAGAGATTTCTAGTGCAGCCCCTACCCACACAGGACTTTTTTTGTGAAAAGCAGAAGTTTTGATTTAATCCCGACTTTTAATCCATTTTCTGTGCTTGCTTAAGAGAAGTTTAAGTCACTGCACAGAATTTGATTTGTATTAAGTAAAAAGATTTATCATTATGGGGAAGAAAAACAGCTAAACAATAACACTGAAAAGAACATCAAATAAATAAGAGCCACATGCTGGAAAACCATTTATCAAATATCATATTTTATTATTATTTTATAGTCTTGGAAAACCCACCAGCCCCTCTATTTTCTAAAGTACCAAGTTACTTTGCTTTAGTGATAGCAGAGCAGATGAGGTCACTGCCTGGCTCAGATTCTCTTTTCTGACTGTCTTTAAGCATGAATTGTATTGCCAAGTTGAAGCGGTCACACTTTTATATTCAAACACCTCCAGCTCCTTATGCAAGATGTCCTAGCACAAATGATTCTTAAAAGATATTCTTTCAGAACTTCAGAAATATTTTCAGGTGGATAACATCAACTTCAACCCCCGTGGTTTTCCCATAAGCTTTTTGATTATCAGGTCTTGCACTGAGCCAGGAAAGCGCTTGTTCAGATCATGAGGGAATTTACACTGTCATGAAGCCAGGATTCCAGAGCGCTCTTCAGCGAGAAGTACTGAAGAAAACTAAGGAAATACATCGTTTTTTTACTGCCTCTCTAATTTGAGGTTAGGGACTATATTCCGCCTTGTCCTAATAGAAATACTCTACAAATATAACTAATGAAGATAACATCAGCAGATTCCAAGGACTTGCAGGATATTGACAGCTTCACTAAAGCTGTAGAGCCAGCTCTTTAACCAGTATAAACCAGCACAGCTCCAGCAATTAGCAAAAGTGTATCCATTCATGTCACTTGAAAAACCCCATCCTGGACATAGCTGCCCTGGTATCTAACAGGGCCTACTTCCACCAACCTCTCAATCACTCAGTGACTGGAAAATTAAAATAGTAAAGCTTAGAGGAATTGAAAGATAGTATAAACTAGAACTAAATATTTAAATATGCATACTGAGAAGTTTTTTGTATGAAACTTCAGTTCTTCCATGTTCCCAAGGAAAAGCGAAGCTTAACTTTTTAATACTCATGGAGACATACCAATATGCATAAGCAGCAACAGAAAATAAATACACGTAATCCCACTGCAGACCATTAATGGAATAATGAGATATCATTAACAAGTTAAAAAAAAAAGATACTCACATAGTTTTAGGATGATTGACATGTGGAAGAAAAATATGTTATTTGTTCAGTTCATTAAATTGTTTACTAAAGTCTTAAACCTTTAGTCCAAATATTCAGTCTCCAACTCACGAATTACCCATAAGTAACTTCATACTTTGTAGAGGCCCCCTTCCCCCAAGAAAACAATAACAACAACAAAAACCTTCAGAAAACTGAGAGAAATCAAGAAAAAAAAATGCAAACAGTTAAAAGGCTAATAGATATTTCTCCCCTCACTCCCAGCTTCAGGTTTCTCATTTTGGTGATCAACAACAGACCTGACAAAGCACAAAGGTTAGGAGTTAGGATCTCACTTACCTCTCCAATGGGGAGCTAGGTAAGAAATCCTTATGAAAACACCTGTTCTTCCATCCAGAAAATCCAGTAACAAGAGACAGAAGTACTGAGTCCAAAAATAGTACTGACACTTCATTGAAAAAATGTCTGTATGAGAAGAATTACCAGCTAAACGTTTCAGTCCCAGTTTGTAGCCCTTCCACCTTCTAGTAACTCATGTGACCTTCAATCCTATGTGCAGCCTACTAACTACACCAGCAGCACTACCCCCCAGAAAATATCAATAGATTTCAGGTGACTGATCCATGTGTTTTCTCTTTTTTTTTTTTTTTTTTTTGTTAGGGGAGAATACTTCTTAAGTGGCCTTGATTAATGTCTGGAAAGCACTAACACATATGGACTGTATTGGAATCCCTTATGAAAGTATTGAAACCATGAGTCATCTGCGCTGTTGAATATGGGTAGTTATTCATGTGGAAAAATAATATTTTAGATAAAATAATGCTAATTTTTCTCAGGAGACTTCTAAATTTGTTTCCTGTATACATATGAAGTAGCTAAATGCAAAACATTTACAAATAAAAAGTATCCTGATGGATTTATAATAAGAATGAGCTTGAGAAAGCAGTTAGAATGTAACTAACATCAATAGAAGAAAAATTGAGAAAACTAGCTATATGAGACACATGCACTCATTAAATTACCATTCCCTTTTTTCATAAATGCAAAACTTGGCAGTTTTGCATCATTAAGTTACACTTTCCTGAACATGCCCACGAGTTTGGATGCGTTGACTCAACACACCAGAGACCCTGCCTGAAGATCTCGCTGTGCTTTAGGGACTGTAGCTGAGATACAGTATAGAACAGCTCCCTGCACTTACAGCAAGATATGATCCTAGTGTGAGTTTCTAGGCTATCTCCAGGGAAAAGGGTGTGTTTTGTTTTGTTTGGTTTTGTTTTGTTTTCTATCCCACATACTGCTCCCAGATACTGTTTAAATTAAATAAACCATTTCTAAGCACCTCACTAGATTCCTGGCAGGTGCAAGTCCATACAGCTGCTTTCATTTCAGTGTAATGACTACAGTTTACCTCCACCTGAGCTCTTGCTTAGGGTCTGCAGCTGATGGACCTATTTAATCTGGTTGGGGGATGATGTTATTTCAGGGAAGAAAAGACCTGAAAAGAATTTTAAAAGTCTATGTATCTGCAAAAGCTCTTTTAAAAACCTGTTCTATTACTAAACCTACTGGGATATGAAATGAATGAACTGATAAGGAGACTTTCAAGACAGTCAGCTACATTCAGTGTTTATTCCTAGAAACTTCCTTTGTATCTGCCTTTACTACAGATCTTGTCCATTAATATAAAAATGCCACCAACATTTGTTTGGTTTTAGCTCAAAGCCCTTTGGGTTCTGTGCAGCATAACCAAAGGGCACAGCTGAATCACAGCCCAAGCACTGGGGTGAAAGTATCTTCTCTAAGGGGTTCTATAGTGCAGTCAGGGGGTGCACTTGCACACAGTGAGCTAACCTTCATCAGCGCTGCCCCCAACAGCAGCGTGCCCACCTCTGCTGCAGGCTGGGGGGTCTTGCCTTCCGCTGACACTAGCATTCATAAACCACCACTGTCACATCAGATAGACAAGGTTGTCACGTAAATGCACAAGATTTAAGGGGCAGAAGAGGTGCACCAAGAACTCTTAATTGCACTCTCTCCTGTAGCAGCTGCTGAGATTTAGACCGGCTTCATGCAAGACATCACAACGTGTAAAATGGAAGCATAGCCTATGTTACACTTGTCTCCTTGCCTATCCTAAACTCTACTTACTGCAGCCCAGTGGGCAGAACAGCCCCTTCTCTGTGCTGCCATTTATGAGAGATTCACAATTTGTCCCCAGTTCCTGCCCTGAGAAATTCTTGTCCATCTGGCACAGAGATTTTAGCACCATTTCTCAACTAACAAAGTCATTTCTGCTTCTATTAGAATCAAGCAGGGCTGGATTGAAAGCCTGGGAGGGGCAGGCAGGGTGGAATGACAGAATTAGGTAACTTCAAGCTTCAATCCTAAAATGAAAACCCTTTTTCTAGTCAAGTATTTTTCCCACTTATGCCAACCAAGAGACCCTGGATCATTGCCGGCATGTTTTAAAAAGAAAAGGGTGTGTGTCTGCTCCAGTTCTCTCGAAGAATCGTTCAAGAGACTCCCTGTTGTACCTGTATTAGGCCAGGGTAAGCCACGAATCACAAATCTCACTCCTTTTTCAACCATCCCAACATCTGTGGCTTTCGTTCTTAGTCAGAAGCACTGAGCTTTCTCTGTAGGGATTTGAGGTGACCTAAGGGGGTCATGATGATGTACAACCCAGACACCTGTCCTCAGCTGAACTGTGTACACTCCTGGCCCATCTCACTGGTATCTAAGGTATGACATGTCAGTTTGAATCACCTCCAGTAGAGAAATCCTACTATAGACAGCCTTTTAATTTGCAGTTATACAGTAAATCAGTGACACATTTAACATACACAGCTTCGTATCCAGAATCCCAGCCTGACATCCTGGACTCACTGACTTACAGGAACTGTAATGTATCAGTGCAGCATAACTGTGCCGTTACTACAGTGAAATCAATATTTTAACAGCAGATTTCTTCTAATAGCTTTCAGGGCCAGGCTGCGGTTTGAAGAGCAATGTTTCCAAGGGAGAAACTGCAGAGGTGATGTATCACACAAGAAGCAGCTTAAGCCCTTCTAGCTTCTTTTCAACAGCAGCAGCAGCAGCCTGTGCTCACTGCAAGGTGGGCACAGAATGAGGCCGCAACACTTGGACCGGAGTAAATGGCTGCAGAAGACTCAGGGTAACAGAGTAGTCAGGCTCAAGACATTCTGTGGTTTCCCCATCAATGTAGCTACCAGATGGTTTTTCCTCCCTCAGGAATCACCCTTGCGCTTCAGTGAAACAGATTCTTGGGAGGAGCTCACTGTGTTTTCAAGACAGATTTCCTTTCCATTTTTATTATTCTTCTATCTCTGCAGAAGGATGGTATAGGAAGCATTTAAGTAAATAACTAAACCGTGATAGGGGGTGGAACAAGTGACATTTCTGCCTTTTCTTTGTAGTCATCTGTCAAGACTCAGGTTGCAGAGATTTAGAAAGCTTGAAGTAATAGTGGTTCAATGCCCCTGTAAGACAGAACTTCTCATTGTGACTGGCTCACTGTCAATTTATAACCTGGAGCACGAAGCCTTTTAAATCCTCTGCAATTTTTCAACTGCAGGTGATTTGGGCATCTTATCGGTGAAAAAATAATATTGTTAAGGTGTCTTCCTTGTGTTTCAGGCTTCATGTTAAATCCATGAACTCCTTGTGTTCATTGGATTTGTCTAGTATTTTAACATTTCAAAAGCTGTGGAAGAGAAGTTGTAAAGTTTGTGTGCTGCCAGCACTAGGTATCTCCGAGTCACCTGGGTTACAGCTGGTTATACAGATAATAACGCATAAACATTCCTACCATGGGACGTTGATCAGCATACTTTATTAAAGGGCACAATAACACTGCTTAGCCAAGATATCTAATAAAGAAAACTGTCTGATGTGCAATAGAATATTCCAAGTGATGGCCTCGCTGCCCTGCCGTTCTGATAAGGGCCTGTCACATCTAATATTCTGGCTCCAGAAATGGCCTCTGATTCATGACTCGGGGTGGAAAGTCTCTTCACCTTGGCTCTGCATTAAGACAGCATTTGTTCACCTCTGTTATCCACTGTACTTACAGGTTCCCTGCTTGAACTATGATACATGAACCATTATCATTTTTGCTGTAAAGACACTGTCATAAAACAACCCAATCTTTTGTTTAAAACTACCCATTGTGATTCTTGTGCTAGCGAGCTCCCTTAACCAGCTACATACTGCCTGCAATGCACATACAGATCACAAGCTTGGTATAAAGTCATAATACCACTAAGCATTTCCACTAGAAAAAAAGCCAAGATGAGCTGTAGTGCTGGTACAAGTCATACAAGTTAGATGAGTTGCTGTGAAATGCTACATATTATTTTTGAGGGGCTCTTTAATGGTTCCAGGCTAACTGCATTGACAAAAAGGATTACTGCACAGTAACTTATAGTCATGTTTACCACATCACCACCTGACCACGTGAATAATAACTTGTGTTGCTGCCATAACCATTCTAGTAATGCTGGAAATACATTTTCCTCTAGCTCATCAACTAAAATAACATCCACATCTCTGTGGCTTGAGGAATGCAGCATTCAAAACCTAACTTTCAGGAATCAGAATAGTAGCCCCCAAACGGAAATTAATAAAATGCAAAGCACATCATCTCAGCCAGGAAAAAGGTTATTATTAAATGTTTTCCTATATATATATTTAATCTGGGAATGGATTCAAAGTATTAATCAAAGCTATATTCTGGCTAGTCTTCTAGCATCGCTCACTGCAGCAATTTTATTCCCTATATAAGTGCAGAGACAACACAAAAGGTCTTGGCATTTGAAAGTCTGATACAATTTAATTTATAAGTTTGTCTGATAAACACTTCAAACATATCAAAATGTAGGAAAAAATATTAAACTTGACAAACAATATGGTTAAGGCAGAGTAAATCAAACTCCCCCATACAAATCTAGCCTTCCTACTCACCAGAGATGGAGTATTCCAGAAAATTCAGGTCTGACCCAGAGCACGCAATGTCACTGGAAGACTCCAATTCCTTTTAATAGGCTGGGGAAGCCAATCTTCAGGCAGCAGGCTAAGGAGCTGTTGAAATTATCCTCCCATCCTAGATTCCTTATGTTGGTTTTGTTTTTGTTTTAATGGTTACTACTTTATTCAAAGGAGGAAGGGAGAATAAAAGAGATGTAACTGACTTTTAAAGAGCAGTTTCAAGCAAGTGAGTAGTGAGTGTTGCTGCTGTGTTGGTGTTAAATGCTGTTATAAATTGGGGGTGATTTGATTTGATTTGACTTTGATGGTATCTAAGGGAAATGAAAATAAAGTCAGCAGGAAATGTGTCAATTCTTCATACAACTCGACACAGTGATTGTTTCAGTAACAGTGATATAGTTTGCCATAAACATTTCTATTGGGAAAGCACTACTATGCTATGATCACTGCAGCAAATAGCATCAAAAAAATCCACATATAGCAGTAGAAATTAATTTTACAAACAGTGCTGTTAAGAATATAGAAGTGGCACCTGTGAGGAGGGGTGGAATTTGTTTGTGTGCAAACATAGTGCATGAAGCTGTGTACAGACAGAGTTGGGGGGGGATCAATGAACAGACTTATGTGTGGAATAAGAAGAGAAACTGAAGAACAGTGAGAAAAATTAGTTATTAACAAAATGTAAGCTTTAAGGTGTTCTTTCTTCATCTGTTTTTACAGAATAAATAGATTTAACATTTCTCTTCATTGGTGATTTAGGCTTACAGTCATTTTCCCTGGTTTGTTCTGCATGTCTGTATAGTGTGAAACCTATTGAAATATATTAAAAAGAGAGAGAATAAACAAAACTGTTCAGGCCTTATAGTTACGGCATATTTCTGTCAGCCTTCAGATTTTCCAGGAGCAAAAGTCAGCAAATACTTTTATATTGTACATTACACAATGATATGCACCTATATAAACACAGCACATTAGCAAAGTCTTCTGGTTTCTAAATTATTTTTTGCTTATTTCCAAAATATGCAGGTGTTTTATACAGAAAACCAATTATTTCCCACTGAATTATGAAAAAAGCCACCCTGCACAGACAAGCCACCAGTTTTCTGAATGGAAAAATGGATAAGCTGCATGTGACCTGATGCTTACAAGAGCCAGAAGTCTTACAAGTCATTTCTATTGTCCGGAATATCCATAAAACAGGGGACGGGATGGGAAGGATGCTGTATGAGTGACTAAAGTCTGCCCTTGGAAAAGACCATTTGGGCTTTCTTCATGAACCCTCTCTGTTAAAAAGAATAAACGGTCTTTGACAAGAAATAGTGTCAAGTGAAGAACAAGCACATGAGCAGTAGTTAGAAGGATGGGGTCTCCTGGAGATCTCCTGTTGCTTTAAAAGAAACCATAGCCAATACAGCTGAGAAAGCAAAAATGCAGATTAAATTGTAGGGAGACTATACAAGACAAGGCTCCCAAGCCTGTTGAACATGCTTTCAGTATGCTGATTCAGTACTGATTTGGGGGGGGAGCAAATCCTAATAACTAGTTTGTTTCATTGCCTTCCAGCAAGCAGAGAGTTCTTACAGACGTACAAGCTTTGCAGAATGACTATACTGTGATATGGAGAATGCCTTGAAATTTCATAGAAAACTCAGTGTCAGCCTACATCTACTGGGTCAGTCAAGCTGCGAGGGACTCCTTTCAGATTGGGTATGGAATTTTAAAAGTTCCTCTGAAAATTTCAGATAAGTTTTACCAGTAGAGCTGATGAGCAGATAAACTCTTGGAGTTCTGTCATCAGCTTTACCGAAAAGGAGTGGTTTTGTTATTTACTTTTCTCTGTTGGCATCAATGCCTCAGCCAACTAAACAGCTGTCCTAAAATGTACTAAGTCCTTTCCACAGGAAAATTATATCTATATATATATATAGATATATATCAGTATTGCAACAAAACATTCCTTTTTATCTCAAACATTTCAGCTGAGCCATCTAAACAAAACACCTCTGGATGTGATAAAGCTGAGCGTGACTCCAAAATATTCCCATTTATAGGACATATCCAGCACATCACAACTTAGAACAGCCAAAAAATGAATAGATCTTAAGAAACCACTAGTTCCTCAGTAACACAATGTCATAAAGCTCAGTGTACAGGGTAACTCAGCTCCCTCTGAATCACTCCTCCATTTCCTTAAGCTGGAATTTAATCTCTGTGTTTGGATGGTAAGTCATGGTAACACAGATTCAATTCATGGTATTTATTAATAGTCAACGTTTTTTACATGACAAACAGCTTTCAGATGGATTTCCAAAGAGGCAAATAACTGGCTCACCAGAAAAAAAGTTTTTCAAAGAGTAAAAAATAATGCATGTCTGCATGAATTCTACACATCTCTAGTATGTCCTATTCCTCCCCCCACATACAGGTTTTTTTGTTTTTCTAAGTTAAATTTTTGGATGTGTCATGTTCTTTTCTCTTTCCTGTGGCACATAACTGTCATTCATTTCAGTCTGCAGATTTTGTAATTAGCTCCATGGTATGGTACATGCATTTTCTAATGTAGAATATAACCAGCAGCTCAGGAGTATTGCGATATCTGGATCTGACACGACTGGGAGATGTTCACTGGTGTTTAAATTAAAAGTAAGAGGCTTGCTGCATCTCTAGGTGAGATATTCAGTTCAGGAAAACCTTAGATAAAAGTCCCTTCCCCTTCTAGTGTGCCTAACTCCCAAAAGCTTGCGTTAAACTACAATGTTATAATAGTATGGTAAGGAAAAACAAGATGGTTTTATGATATTCTCTAATTACTGAAACTAATTAAAATAATACATACTACTTTTTCAAAAAACCACAACAAAATAAAGCAGTAAGTTAAGCATCAAGAACAAAACAAAAACAATAGTAGCAGTCTGATAGGTATCCCTTTGTTCCTCTGATGTAATATAAGGCACAGGAAATGTCTTCATGAAAATTGTTTATGTGTTAGAAGTGTTTTAGAACTACAGCTTTTTATTATTCAGCCAGGACTGAAAGCATTGCAAAACACAAATGTAATGTTCTTTCTTGTTTCTTAACACATACCTAGGTTCATTCAGCCTTTTTTGTTCCAATCTGGTAAACTTCACAGTGCGGACAGATGTGGTTTATTGTCTAATTGCTGTATTTATGCTATGACTGGAATGGGTGATACTTATCGGATTAGATTCTTTACTTTCACAGTCTTCTTTTGCTAAAGGAAGCATCAAGCAATTTTTAAATGTGACTTAGTCGTCATCCAATTCTCATCACATCTATTGGCTGGTTTAGACGTGGAGAAGAGCATGATTCCAAATAGAAAGATGCCTTGGATATTTTTACTACTTCAAGAATGTTGTGCATGCTCCAGTGGGCAAAAAATCCTCAATCCTGTTTTAGAGCAGGATTCAACCATGCTGAGACTCATGACTATCCTTGCTATTCCCTTTATAAACCTCTCGTTACGGGTTGTCGAGAACTGACCAGCTCATGATGTACTTGCTCTGCCCCTGCAATTCCTCAGCTTTCTCAGCTTACTCACAAATCCGTAGCTGGTGCAGATGTTCATAGCTTCACAGATTTAACTGAATCCATGACATCTTCAGCCAGCTAAGATTTTTCATTTCTGCATTTTAGTGCTGCCTAGCTGGTACCTTTTACAGCTACAGGATTCACTAAAGCATTATGAACGTTGCATTTAAAGGAGAAGATGAAAAGACAAAATAATTCTGTATTACCACAGAGCGCCAGGAGTGGCTCGAACAGTAACCCACCTTACACACCTCACAGGACCATGGCTTAGGGATCTGTGTAACTTCCCTTGCATTATGAAGTACAAAACCAAGCCAGCATTGTACACTGGTGGCTGCTGTACCAAAGTCTAAATGAGTAAACTTTGCATTTCCTCTCTAAAGTGAGAGCAGGGGAATCAGAGGTTTCTAAAGATGCTGAAATAGTCAGCTAAAACACATTACTAAGGCTTCCTGGGCTTCACAACCTTTTGCTGCCAAATTACTGGGTATGTAGCTGTGTCTAAATGCAGGTATTTCTTCTATTTCCAAAGTTTACCTTTTTAAAAATATCACAAAATAATACCATTCATCTCTCCCCCTAAATTCACTTCCATGGCCATCTCATCCATTTCCTTTTTAAAGCAATCTGCATTACAGCATTTCAGGCTGAAAAGAAGCCACTTTCTCTTCTCTGAGACGAAAAAAGCCATTATAAGCCTGAGACAGAAAATTCATCCAAAAGAAGAAACAAACAAAAATGTGCCTGTTGCCTCCTTTTAACTTCAAAACAATCAATTCCATTGTATCTATATTTCTTTAAAAATAAAAAGCTTTCCCAAATTACAACCTTCTGCTGCCTCACTCTTAGCTATTTCATGGCTGACTTACAGCCTTGAGAAAAAAAAGAAGCTCATTACAGAAAAATCGGTATAGCCTCAATTCCAGCAGCACAATCAGTTACTTCAGCTATTATTGTGACTAATAATCACTTTATTATGAATGAATAGGGGCAAAAGACTGATGGTGAGAAATGCAAAGAAAACTGTGTACATAAATATCCATTACTATCAATGGATGACAAAAATAATTTTTAAAAAGCTATCTAATGGGAGGCAGATTTCTATTTTAAAGGCCACTATTAATTCCTTTTTAGTTCAGATGGACAAATATTGATTAACACTTATGGCTAACACAGTTACATAGGTAACTTCAACCGCAGTTGCTCTCATGAAACCCAGGGGAGAGGAAACCTTTAGTGCCATCTTAGGTCGGTCATCTGAGAATTTCCTTTCCTTCAGTTCCTTTGAAATGTGATAGAAAAGAGTGTACAGCTGGGAAGGATTCTCAGTGACAAATGTTACATTTAGAGCTGTCATAAGCATATACTTTCAAATATCACTCTCCAGCGTGTGCGAAATCTCCTGACTGCCTCCTTTGTATGCATTAGGTATTGGGGAAAGTTGACCTAGGATGAAAATACTCTGCCTCAAATCTTTTCACACTTCTAGACAACAAGATATACAGCCAGGCTGGGTCAAAGAGTTGAGGCTATAAAGAAAAATCCTGAGCTTTTTATCATCTTATAGTGCCTAGGAAATGAATGTACCCACAAATAGGAGAATGTTTAAAAGCTGCCTAGTAACTTGCTATAAAATTTAAAATTCTGTCTTCTGGATGCCACGCATAGATGTTTACTACTTTCAAACAATTCCTATATTTACCATGCATATATACTCAAGGAGTTCATGTATTTTTACACGTTGCCTTTCCATCCCTACAACCTCAGCAGACAAGCAGTAAACTCCATCAACTCCCCTTCCAGAAAACAAGCCATATATCAGCAAAAGGAGATTAGACAGTCCTTCTTCTCAAAGCAGTTTTTCCAGGATGCTGACTTTCCATTGCCTGATCATCAGTAGCTTCAGCTGAAGTTCTGAAAACTCAGCTCTTCTGAGAATAGGACAAACTGAAGGAGTATCCCCTTCATCTCAAAAGGCTTGTTATGAACACAAAAGATGGATGGGTCCTACTTAGGGTCCTTGTAAGGATACCAAGATATGGTGTTGCTGTTTGCTGTAAAGACGCCCTGCCTGCTTGATAAAGACCTTAAGGGAAGTGAGGCAGTTAAATTCTTTAATGGACAGAATTTCTGGTGTGAGTGAAATCACATTCCCTGAATCTGTAGTGGCACTTGGTTTTGGAGTCTCAAGGTTTATCCATATGTCAGTTTTTAAAACAGATCCCATTCCACATCCCTTTACTACCAAGAGAAATTCTGCAATTGGCAAAAAAAAGATTGGTAAATTGGCAAAAAGATAACCGCCAAACATTATTTGTTGCTAATTTTTCTTGAATAAGCCTGAACCATTCCACTCTGCATGCTAAAAACCCTACATTCCAAGCCTCTACATATACCAGACAACACATCTTATTTTTCCGTTCAAAATTATTTGTAAATTGGAAATGTCAATTAGTCATTTAAAAATGGTTATAGTTACTTAAAGGAATTCCAATTCATACCAGGTAAAATACAATGACTTCAAATTATATTTTTTCAGTTTATCAAGGAAACATCGCATTTTCTTTTATGGGAGGACCCTGCCCTTTACAATAGAGATAAAATCATTTTTTTCTACTTTAACAATATTGAACTGTGAATTTAGAAATCCATTATTTGCATATTTGAATTTGATTCAAATTTCTATTTCTGAAAGAATAGCAGAAGATCTGGGAATAAATATAGTTTTCTTTGTATTTAAAAAAAAACTATGGTACATAATAACTGTGTTTGAAAAAGAAAAACGTAAGATTTTCGTATGTATTGGAGTTTAAGTAACCTGCTTAAGTAAATGGCTGATTTAAATGGATTTATATAGATTTAAGAGGCTGTGAAACTTGTTCTTTGTTGCAACTTCATTCTCCTTATGTCTTAAATTGGTAAAATTAATAGATTTTTGAATGGCTTCTTATTTCCTTCCAAATGCTAACTAACCTTGAATTGATGTTGTGGGAATATCACTGTCTGAGGTGCAGAAGCTGTGGATTCAGGATTTGGAAAAAAAAAAAAAAAGAAAAAAAAACTCTAAATTGCACAGACATGTTTCTATCCTGTCCCTGTTCTCTTGTCCTCACTCTTCTCTCTGTGAGATATTGCTGTGACTTCATTCCGGTTTTGATAACTGAAAAAGCCTGACTAAATAAAGGAGAAAACACAAATCCTGAAAAGAAAACATCTGTGGTCTTTATTTGTAAGCAATAACCATCACTAGAGAGGTGGGGAAACATTTCTCTTCAATACAATTCCAAATAATGTAGCTCTGCTTGGTTTTCTGAGAACATATGTTATCACAGGATAATCTCATTCCATATTCTCCATTTCTTCTATGCTTTTTCTTTTTTCCCTTACAGGCCTCTACTTCACTAGCATTTCATTGTGTCACGTTCAGAAATATCACTCGTAAGGACACAACCCCTGGCTTTTGCTTAGCCTTGTCTTAGTGGGGGGAAAAAAAAAAAAAAAAGAGAGAAAAAAGTGGTGAACCTCTGTTTCTGACCCGCTGATAACAGTGTTGGAAGTAAAACATAGCTGGAGCTCCAGAGGACTGCTGGCCTTTTTGTATTGCACGCACCAGCCAAGCCACAGCCCATCTGTACATGTCTCTTTTTCTCAACATGAAGTTTTCCAACCAATAATCCAGTTCAGCTAAAACCTGACTAAATCTTGTCTCTTCTTTTCCATTGAAATACCACTCATATCTCTGCTCTTCCAAAATAATTGTCAGTGTCAGTCCCTACACATAGTCAGGATGAAAATTATGCTACAAAATCAACAATAACAGGATTCATGTTGAGTCACAAATTAAAAGCCTCTGACCTCAGAAAAACCCAGGACCTGCTCTCTCATGCTCCTTCTTTCAACTCAGCCAAAGGGAATAATTCAAGGCCCAGGTGTGCAATGCTACAGAAGGGAAAGGGAATGTGCTTACTAGATGAAACAGGTGTTGAATATTGTTGTAACTGCAGCCAAGTTAATAACATTCTAATGAGCAGTAATAAAGAGTCAAAAGCAATAAAAAGGGAGAAAATAATCTCTGGAGAATCATGCTGTACTTAATATACTCTGAGAGCAAAAGGTATTATTCAACGGAAGGGGAGGGAGGGCAAAGGAGAAAGAGGAAGAGGAGAGTATTGGATCTTATGATTTTTTGACCAGAAGAGGGAAGAGTGACAGATGTAGGGAGACTATAAACTCAAAATTTTGATAGAGTAGTGAATTTCCTAATACCAATGTACAACATACTTGGGATCACAAAAGCCTTTAGTGTTAGCTGGCATAAACAAAAATAATTCAATACCCCCTGTTTGTCTCCTTTGATGTTTTGTTCACAAACAACTCACAGAACCTGTGCCCAAAGAAGTGTTAGCACACATCTTCATGACTTTGCATATGAAATATCTCCAGATAATAAATGGCGAAGACAAACAAGCTATGAATGCAGTGGCTTCATATTGGTAAGATCTGTGAATAATTTGAAGTAGAGGTTGTTTGGGTAAAGCATCTTTTACATTAATTAATTTTTATTCACAGCAAAAGATAAGTCATACCTGTCTGTATGCAGGTTTTAAAAGCAAAAATTAATAAAATAGGAAAAGGAAGCATTACTTGCCTAAGTTTTCCAAGTGCTACTCTGAAGCATACACACATCATACATGAGCTGTCACAGTCACGTGCTTAGAAACTAGGTTGCAAAGAAAGGTCTCTGGACTTCGAATCTGACATTGCTAGAGTCCACAAGGTAAACTCTGTGGCTTTTTTCCCATTCATGCACTTAATGAGCAGAAATTCTGTTTGTCTTCAGAGGATAATGCAAATGTAACCTGTCCTCACAAGATACGGTCCCGTACATGGTCAGAGAACTCTCTCGTGTGGGGTAGGCAGTCATTTCAACAAAAGCCTCGTCCAAAGGCTATGGAGATCAGCGGTGGTATGTCATTGCTTTGAGCTGGTTTTGGGTCATGACCTATATGAAAATGTCTATTCTGTAAGTGGAAGGGAGGGAGGAGCAGAGAGGCTGTTGTGTGTCTTTGTTCATTTTGTAATTCTCACATTCGTACTGCCATGAACAAATATTCTGACATCTCAAGATGGCAGTGAAAAAGAATCATTTTCCCTATAAATAAAAATCGGTCCTTCTTTCTTGCTGCAGGAAGTTAATTTGATTTGTACGTTGACTGCATAATTTGAACAGTGTTAAAAAAACACAACAGAGCAGATCGCTTCACTGAACCTGGCATCCATATACCACATTATAAAAGTTACATACTTTTGCTCTAGTTAACATACTTAATATTTAGCGTGTATATGTTTCAAACCTTGCTTTCAGCTCTGATTTCTCCAGAAGTTCCTCTTTTTATCCTCAGTGTATTGCAGTGATAACAACAAAGAAACTGCTGCCCTGATTTAATGCTCAGACTCCTGGCTACCATATAATATAATAAGACAGTTTTCTTTCTTATTTTAGGCTTTTCCACATCAACCACCTGCAAAAATCTCTAAGCTTTCTCCAATCAGAATTTTGGGGTCTTGAATATATGTTTTCTTAGACACTTCTGGGAGAGGTCAAGGTGCGCAGAACTTCCAGAACTTCTGGAAATCAAGGTATTGTATTTATCTTTGACATTTCAGTCTAATTCAGGTAAAGTACTGGAACCAGACTCTGCACCTAACTGCATCCCTAACCCTGCATGAAGCCAGCAGTGCAATAAGAGTCTGTACAGTGCGCTCCTTGACCTGTCAGTGCACCAACTCTAAAGTCCTGCTTACATGTTTAATGTTTATTTCCCCATGGAAATGCACAAATCCCTTATGCTACACAAGTTAGAAGGGAGAAGTTCAAGTTCTTTTTCCCGCTCTTATTGCCTTAATACTAGATTTTAGCTGGAAGGATCTGAAAAGAAACCTAAATAAGGATTCTGGGTTCAGTCAACAACTATTTGGATAGAGGAGACATGAAATTGCATGTACAATTTTTTTTAATGCTTAGGTCTTTGCCTCTACCCCGCTAAGAGAACTTCACTCTTACAATTCCAAGTATAATTATATTGCCATTATCACTAAAGCTGAATACTTTTCTGTAACTGAAAAATGATATAGGAACTAAATAGCTTGACATAGTGTCATATGTTATCCTAGCACCTTCTAAAGATTCAAATGTACTCCATATACTCATTTCCAAGGAGCTAGACATAAAGTGACGGCAAAAATATTTAAAGAGAAATGAACACACTGGACAAAAAGCATTAAAATACATTGAAGGTAAATGTAATTGTTTTTAAACCCAATGTTTTTGTAAGATAAATTCAACATTGGACAGGCTCTTTAAAAATCAATTTGCACTTGCTTCCTCTATAAAGATTTATCCCTGAGAAAAAAAAAATCCATTAGTATTAAAGTGCTTAAAAACTTGGCAGACTATCTCCAAAGGCATCAATTTCTAGTGCTAATTACCACTAATTATTCACTCAGCAATTGTAAGTTGCATTCAGTCCCTGAGGGTGGAAGGGAGATTTGTCTCTCTCCAGCGTAGCATGTTTCGTATATTTGTTTTAAGAGATTTTTACATTCAGACATCAAAATAGCATAGAGATCTGCAGAACTTTCCTGTCTGTTGCCAGGAAGGGATTGAGATTTCCTTGCGCACTATAAAGAGTCTGTATGGTTGCTCAGCACCCGGCACCTGGCAGGAAGGGTTTTATCTCTCACGTTTTTCTGCCGTGTGGAAGAGATTGGGCCCCACACGTTGTTTCAGTGTCTAAGTGGATTTAATTTAGCAGGTTTCTGATTGCTCAGGCTTGAAGGTCTAGCATCCAGCCTGGCTGTTAAACAGCTATGCGTAACTGACTCGGAGCTTATTGTTCATGACCACAGTTACTAGAAAGGCCATCACATCCTGGATCTTCAGTGCTTAGATTTGGACTCAGACCAGACCCCCCACATCCCTTGAAACTTACTCCTTCAAGCCCTATGAGCAGCTAATAGACTTGGATGCTGGTACTGCTCTGCAGCAGCTAGAGATGTTTCAACTGTTTTTCCCCAAGGTGAGTCAAGATGAAAGCTGGAAAAGCAATTTTTTTCAGGGAACAAAACATCTATTGGAATGTTTACTTAGAAACAGCAAGTGCCTTCTTTCTGGTAATTTCAACACAGATCAAGTAAATTCATGTTCACTAATTTAAAGGTTTGTCTTTCTGATGCAAAATTCAACTGAAATGGACCTTTTTTCTTCCCTTAAAAAGACAGTGATAGTAAATGAATCCTTCTGTTCTGGGAAAAGTACTTCTTTTTTAAATGTCACAATTTCTCTGCTTGCCCTTTTAAATACCTTTCACATCCCTGTATTTTGTTACGTAGCTAAGTGAGTACTGGGGGGGAGGGGGGGAGGTGGAGAAAAGAGAGAGATTCAGGTTTTCTGATGCAAAAAGGAAAGAAAATGGGTCTGACTAGAAAAGCTGTTGAGATTACTAATGCAGCATGACACCCCCTCTGCCCAAGAAAAAAAGATAGATGTGTATGAGAGAGAGAAGCAATAAAGGGTCAGTAATAAAAGAAATACATCACTTGTAGAATTGACTAGACTTTACTTGAGATTTATAATCCATTCTAACTGTAGTAATTTGTGACTCCTGGAGACAGACTGCCTATTAGACACGATATTTTTGTAGAGCACTATCTAGGAATAAAATACATACAGTGGGTGAACGATCTTGCTCTTTCTTTGTGTTATTTTAAATAATACATTTTGTACCATTTTTCTTTATTTAACAACATTTACTCCTAGTCAACACAACAAAAACAGATAGAAGGAGTCAAACAGCTTACCCCAAAATTATGTCTGAGTAAGCAAAAGAATTTGCCTGATTCCTTAAGACTCCTAATTTCTCTGCTCAGCATAGCATATTACTTTTCCTAGTGTCCCTATAACTTTCATGGATCTACAGAGCTTTGATCTTGTTTATCAAAGGCCATTCTACTCCTAGTTCCTGAGGCGCTCAGGAAAATCAGGTGCTTTGAAAAACCTTGACGTTGGGTTTCAACAGCTGATTCAGCACAGCCCATCTCTGCAAGGCAAGATCACAGCACAAGGTGATACTGTCCTAAAAACTCTTCTGAGGCCAACGGCATGAGTTTCACTAGCTGTGGGATGAACACAACCATGCTTAGAGATCTCCAGCAATACAGCTACATGAGCCGCTTTGCAGAAACTCTTACACAGCTCTCTGTTGTCAAGGTTGTGATTTCCTGACATAATGAGCCAAAGCCTCAGCTGACAGATATTGCTGGAGTACCAGGGACTGCATTGAAGTTGTGCTGATTTACAACAGCAGAAATTAGACTCACTGACTATGGTGAAAGTATTAGCAGAGTACGGAACCTTTTGACATGACTAAAGGCGCATTTAGTACCTGAGCACTTGGCAGGTTTATTAGCCTGGATGAAGTGCTATGTTAATACAGTAACAGCTTCTGGTAAGCTTAGACTAAGGGAGAGCAAGCTCGCATCTTACAGCTTCTGGAGGTCAAATCCTTAACTCTACAATATACTAGGTAAATGTCCTCTAAGTATGTCAGAATGTCCTTACATACCTCAAATTCATTGCTTCTTCCTAGGTCTAAGTAGTCATATAGTCTGACTTTAATATGAAAATGAACAAATAAAGTGAGAATGAAAGAACAGGGAAATTTCACTATTTCCAGTAAATGCTATAGTTTTATTCCTCAATCCAATTCATATCCTCCTGCAGAAGCACAAGTGATATGAAATCATTGCCTTCATGTGCAATTTGTGGAGGAAGAATTTAAAGGATCTGATACCTGAATTTAATGTAATTTGGGGGTCTTTTTTTTTTTTTTTTATCTTCCTCTCTGTACCTCTCAGTTGTTTGATGACATTTTTCAGAATAATCCTTATGTTTTGGTTTGCCCCTTGGCTCAGAGGGAAGTATTTCTTGCCTTGTTAAAGAATAATTAGGATGTTCTATTAATCACTTCATTAGTAGAAAAGGACCATAAGTGACTCTTGAGGGTTTTGAAAGTCCTTATTGAAAGAAGGAAAGGTGGAATGAGAATCCCTTATGGATATCACTTTTTTTGTACATTCTGTGGGACTGTTATTTAATTAATAGAACTCTGTACTTTTGATTCTGGTCAATGTGAATAAATTAAGGTGATTAAATTGATTAAATCCAAATCACTATTTGAACTGACAGCTCCACTGCCGCAACATGAAAATAGAAATCTGCTAAAAATAGAAATCTGGCATAGGAAGTTGTTCTCCTAGCATGTTCATAGATTCCCTTAGTAACATTTTATTTTTCTATATGACCTTTGTTTTCTTTGAAAGCTAGACTTCTGCACATTTTGCCTGGCCAACAAATACAGCTTGCATGGGGTTAATTGTCTTAAAAGAGTGATTTCTTAAAATAGCTGTTTCTTACACAACCTTTTCTCCTGCTCATTGAGAAGTCCAAAGGATTTCATAAAGGACCAAACTTATAAAAGTAGTGAAATTGCATACAGACCCTAAGGACTTGGACGACAATGGTACAATTTAACTTGCAGTTTAGGGCTATGGGGCCTTCTTGCAAATAAAATAGAACTATAGAACCTCATTTGAAAGCACCATAATAAACACAATTTAGCTGATGCTTACAAGACATGCAATTATATAAAACTTCTCAAGGACCCAATTAAAATCTAGCCAACTTTCTTAAAGTAGTTGTGGGAGATCACATATTTGGGATCTATAGATTCCTGGCTATTTCTGTACTAGAGGACTAGGAATGGGCCCCTGAAAGGACTTAAGCACAGCAAATTGTGCCCTGCAGCAATCTGTCTTGGTTGCAGCCTATTAGTCTGGTTGCAGCTGGGTCATGAAGTGCCTGCGCTGTGCTCATCAATGTATTGCATACAAACAGTACGGATGTCAGATCAGTCTGGACTTGAGAACCAGTTCAGAATTGGCCTCTTTGAAACGACTAAATAATGTTGATACATACAGATGGATGTAATGATGATTTTTAGGGCAGCTGAGAACACAACCATGTGTATTTTACTTGTATGTTACTTTTTGCCAGAAAAAAAAAAACTACTGCAGCAAATCCCTAAATTCATCCCACATAGGGATTTTGGTGATTATCATGAAACTTTCTCTAGACAGTCAAATATTTAATGAAGTATGCAAGGGTGCTTCAACAAATAGATGAGAAATTCAAGGAAGTGAATTCATACCTTTGCATGAAATCCAGGATAATTTTATAGAAAGAATTTGATTCATCTAGATCCACGTAAGAGAGATCAATTCATCCAAATGGAAATGGGTCATATTCTAAGAGCTTATTGAAATAAATAGAAAGACATCAACTCTACCAAGCTTTGGAGTTTGTTCTAAATATACAAATAACCCACAGTTACAAAGCAGTTAAGTGGCAAATCCAAGAACAGAACCCCAGAACCTGTTTCAAGCTCCATTGTGATAATCACAAATTAACTTAATTTCAGATCTGACTTTTGGGAGCATTTCTACGGAAATTTGCATGAAGAGATTGGCTTATACCTTCAGTGAACACAATTCAGATTGTGTACCTAGGAATAGTCATCAGAGTCACCAGAAATACCTTCTCAAGATATAATTAAAAGAAGAAATGTGAACCTTAAAACACAATAGGAATCTGTTTATGGCTCACACAGTCCTGTTCTCCTGGAAGCTTGTGATTGTTCATGAAAGACTTTTTAATTTTCTCTGCTCTTATGGATGAAAATGAAACTTTATGTAATTCCTTCAGAACACCTGCATTTATGTTAAATCTTCAAAGACCTGTCAAAACAACAGCTATCATAGCATTATATTAAATTAAACTCCAGTGTGAGCCTCACAAAATTTAGCACTGGCCTGAGCCTGAAAAAAAAAAAAAAAAATCCAAAACAGAATAGGATTCATAAGTCCAGATTCAGCACAAAAAGACTAAACCATGAAAGAGGTATTCATTTCATGAGACATCCTAAATGCCAGTATGAGCAGCTCTTCCTTTGGGATCAATAATGAACTCTAATGTGTGAGAAAAGGTATTAGTAAGGGCTAGCAAAAGGAAAAAAAAAGATCTTTAAAATACCTTTTAACAAAGCTCACTCTAAGCCATTCTCCTCCCCTTTCCTCCTTCAATTTTATTATGTTTTATAAACAAATAGCAACAAATGATTTGATTTAGCTCTTTGACAAGTGGTAGAAATTAACCATTTTCTTCCTTGGCTGTAAATTATTTCTGGATTGTGTGTATGGGATGGAAAACAGTATATCCCCAGGGAGAAAAGCATTTTCATAAATATTACAGTAAAGAAGACATCACACATGAGTCCAAGGTAAACGTGTCTTTATCCATTATAGGGTCTTGCTCACACCATCAGCCTGAAAAAGGACGCTGTTTGCCATTGTCAATCTCCTGTGCTCATTAGAGATCAAGCAGCTGCTGGTGCTGGCAGCAAACATATGAGAATTGGCTATTTGGCTTATCTGAGCTCATCCATATTAATGCCTTGTTTCCACAGAGCAAAATTTAGGTGCTTCTTGAAAATGCCCTTGGTGTCATCACCTCCTAAACCTTGCCAGGTAGATTGCTCCAAACATTTATTACTTTCAGACAGAGAAGATCCTCCCCTGTGTCTTTATTTCAATTTAAATTCCATTTGTGCTCTTTTGTCAAATTTTCTGCATTGAGTTATGAATAATGCTGACATTAGCTCTACCATTATAGAGCTTGAGCTCTTTAATTAGATACCCTCATTCAACTTTTTTTCTGAGGTTAAGGTTTTAAACTAGTCCTCGTAACTCCTTCTTTTAAAGCTGAAGGCAACAATGTCAATCCTTTACTCTCCTGTTCCTCTTTTTTCAAGTCCCATAATATTCTTTCCGATGCAATGACTGGAATTCTTTGCTTTGATTGAGGGCTGACACCCACTGTGCAATGACAGTCACGCACACTACAGAATTTCCCCCATGATTCAACCAAGTATTTCATTTGCTCTTTTATTTGTCTCACTTTGGATATGCATACTAAGATATAGCCTCATTTCTGCATGCCTAAAAGACAGTTCTGATTTCAGGACATCCTTTCCTTTTGCTTCCCAATTCACAGTGATTTTATATCGAGTGGAATTTGAACTTTTGGATTTGTTTTGTTCCTTTTGCTTTCCCAATCACTTCTCTCTCCTTAAATTCTCACCTACTTTGCAAGGGAAGAGAAATACCTGGAACTACCACATTGTCTCTGGATCTTTTAAGTTAGTTAGAACCAGCTGCAGTTTGAGAAGTACCAATAAAGATGCCCTGTATGTACATATCAGCAAGTACTCTTACAGAGACTTGTGAAGCACCCAGTTAAAAGTTCATCTTTAAAATGAGCAAGTTCGATTGCTGCCATCTGGCAGAGAAACTGAGGCTAGGCACTGAAGTACCTTGGGCTAAGAAAGGAAGTCTAACATCTGAAAGGGCAACTCTTGATTTCCAAGTTCTCAGCTCTATCTACTTGACAACAGTGTGGTTGTCTGTGAAAATGCAAGTCTCATTTGCTGTATGTGCTGTCTCAGTTCCAAGTATATATTCACTGTTGCCATTGCTTGTCTTTTTTCCTGGACGTGGATTTTTGAAGCCCATAGAACAAATCCTTTCTTTCATAGGAAACTTTCTCAAGAACACCTTAAAATGGAGACAGTAAGACACATTCATGTCTCGGTGTGATGGGAGTAATGCATGAAAATCTCTTTTTATGGAGAATATAACCGAGTCATTTAACTAGTCTGTCCATAAGCTCTGGCAGGCAAGGCATTCCTCTACACTATTAACCCCCTAGTGGTTTGTATCTTGGTAAGTGATGCTAAGACAAGATAATGTCCAGCCTGTAAAAGATTCAATGATAATGATTCTGAATGGTGGGTATGAAGAACCAACTCCTTAGGTTATTTTTTGGGGGGGGGGTGGGGGGAGGCCGAATGGGTAAACTATACCATCCATTGTTTTTTGTAGTATCTGTATCACTGAAGAGATCTGGATTCAGGATGTAGGAAAGATGCTATGCCAAAAATCAAATTGCAGTATATTGTCTATTTCACAGCAACTTCTGAAGCAGAAATTAATTTTCCATTTCTATTAAGAAAGAGGATCCCTGACAGTTTGAGAGAAGGGAAAAAGCGCTGTGTGAAATGATATGCTAAATCCCCCCAAACAGGCATTAACAATAATGATAAGGGACAAGCCACATTTCCCTAGCAGAATGATGGCAGCTGAAAGTGTGGCATCACCCCTTCTATGACTGCTGTCTCAGGATCGATGTTCAAAGGAGGTTCGAAGCCATGACACAAACCAGAACAGGCAAGTGCAGACCGTTTGGCAGCTTGAAAAGGCAGGTGGAAATGCAGCATCTATCTGTGTCCAGCAGCCTCAATATGTAAATCCATTTGTACTCATTATAACCTAATCCTGCTTCTTACCTGCCAGGACACATGGCAGGAAAGGAAATAGGTCTATCAAGGAGGAACAAAAGACAGGGTGTGATTTCTCTCTAAGAAAAGAGATGATGGGCTGAATTTCCTTTTTGTGATGGTAAATGGAGCTGGAGCAAGATCACCAGCTTTGTACCCTCTTACAAAACAGCAGAATTTGGCCCTTCATATATAAATAGAGAACCAAATAATCAGGTGGTACCTGTCTTAAATGAAAGCCTCTAACACAAGCCACAGTAGATATTTATTTGGAAGAACAGAGGAACAATTATGAAAAGACTAGATGGAAACAGTCTGAGCTGTAACAGTGGTGTTAAAAAGGTAATTTACTGTGGAGGGGCTGCGTGTTTAGCTCCCCTCAGCATCCAAGAAACTCTGTCCCTCTTTGCTCATTAATTTGTGTGTAAGTGCCTGGGTTTGCTCCTTGCAATGCATCCTAGAATACATGTAAAAGGAGAGAACACTCTAAATGAGTGTGTGTATTCTAATTTCAGATACTTTCCAAGCTTGAGAGTGATAAACCCTGTGATATTTTAGCCAGGATTTATACACCTTTTTAAGGACTAAAGATTAAGTAGGCCAGGGTTTGAAATTGCACCCACAAGACAAGAAATGTATGAAGTGATTGCATAATGGAGAAATGGAAAGCATGTGCCCTTCACCACTGATGAAGGCAAGGAAAAAGGCGGCCTCAGAGCAGGTGAAAGGGAAAAACCATCCCCAGACAGGAGCTCTTTCCAGGTACTCCCAAGCAAGGCCACTTAAGCTGTGCTTTACTGCGTTGCCCTTCTCTGGAGCTTAACTAGAAAAACACCTCCTGTCTTTCTTCTCTGCTTGGTAAAGTACATCTCACAATATTGGTGACTGCTCAGATGAATTTCAACTGCTGTGCTGGAAGTCCTCTAAACCCCATCACTTCCTTTTGCTTGTGTAACATGTACACTGTTGATTTGACATTGAACGTTGCTTGCAATTGACTGTGTAATAACTTAATGTATATGCTTACAGGAACTGCTTGTACTCTATGTTACTTTCTTTTAAAGAGCTTGTGATTGGGCTGCAGCAAAGCAGGTCTTCTGTTTTACTTTCTGATGGCTACTGTGCGCAGTGT
Source organism: Cygnus olor (assembly GCF_009769625.2). Lineage (NCBI taxonomy): Eukaryota > Metazoa > Chordata > Aves > Anseriformes > Anatidae > Cygnus > Cygnus olor. The sequence continues at coordinate 4,006,581 of NC_049180.1, read as the reverse complement.
GGGGAGACCATTGTATCTTCTTTGAGAGTAAACTATAAAGCCCAGGAAAATAATGTAAAGCAATGCAGAATGGTGTGGGAAGGGAAAAAGAAACACTGCCAGCATGGACTGTGCTGTGTGTGTGAAAGGATGTGGCAGAGAAAAGGGGAGAGGAGATTCTAAACAAGCTTTAGTTGCAGTGGAAAGGAAAAGAATTCTTAAGGAATGAGAAAAAAACATATTGAGATCATGGCAGCCAAGGAAGCTCCTTGCTGGGCTGAGAACAAACCTGAAAAGGAGGGCAGCTGCTGCACAGCCATAGGTTGTGTATGTAGGGAGATGAGTTGTTCACATTGCTATTCTGCCCCACTTCAAAATTTTCTCTGTTTTTAAAAAATCATGGTTCTAGCCTGTCTTCTAAAACATGGGTCTAGAATTTGCAAAGCCCTTTTAGTGCTCTTGGTACTCTGACAAGAAGGAAAAGAGGCAAAGAGATGAAAGGCAGACCCCATCCTCTTGTGTCAAGTCATGAAATAAATAAATTAGACTCAAGATGTACAACTGTGTTACTATCAGCACAGACTTCCCTCCTGTCACAAGCTCCCTAGCCTGAACTAACAAAAAGACATGAGAACCTGTCAGAGACGACTTGCCCCAGGAGACACACAGCTCAGTCCCGGACAGGGATGCCCCGTGAGATCCCCAGCCTGGGCCATGCTGGTGCCTCCTGCCTGTTTCAAATTAGCTCAGCACGGGTAGCTTGTTCACAGCTTCTCTAATCAATCAGTTATGCACACAGTGCTTGTGTATCCAGGCACATCATATTTGAAAGTATAATTGCCACAGCGAGACAACACAAACTAGAAACATTAACAAATCTTATTTTCTCACATCCCCCTTCCAATCGAGAATCTGAATAATTTAGAACGGGTTGGCAGTTCTTGATTACATTTTGCACCTTTTAAAATTGTCTAAATGAAATTTCAAGTAATTTAAGCAGCAAGTGAAAATGGTACATCTTTGTTTTTTGCTTGCGTCGGTAAGAGTACTGAAAGTGTCAGTTTTTAGCACCCTCAAATCAGATTCTGCAGCATTTTTCTGCTGGGACAGTGAAATGTCTGACACTGGGCCTGTATACAAGGAGGAAAACTACTAAAGTGAGTGAGAATATCAGGGCTCAGTTAATACAAAAAGTGAGTAATAGTAATGAAAAAAAATCATGACAAGTTGGCTGTGTGCCAGTTTACTTGGTATCTGGGTATAACAATGACACACAGGATGAATTTTGTGGAAAGAGGGGACTCAGTTTGCAGGGGCGTATATGTATCTTATGGCTTATTCACACCCAGATTTGTCCAAGGGGTTGAGGAAAGCATAATTCCTGTAACTGGCAGAACCTTAACAAGGTGCATGCAAAATGTCATGCAATCTGAGAAACTGCTGCTACTTATCAACAAGCTGCCTCCAGCCTCACTAGTTGCTCCTTTGGGCAGTAAGTCTATTAGGACCTTGTCTTCTATCTCTGCAAAGTGATATGTGAGTCTATAATATTATATAAATGAAATCTTTATAATTATTGTTTATAAGACTATGTACAAAGTAGGCAGACATCTTGGGAATACTCAGCTTGGCTGGAAAGCTGAGAAAATGAGTTCCAAACTGTAGCTTTCTATCTTAATACTAGCAGATTTCCTGGTGGCATTTCTAATTTTAGACTACACATCACTGAAAAATCAATCTGACTCTTTTTTTTTTTTTTTTTTTTTTTTTTTTAACCTGTGGAGGAGACCCATTAAATAGAGATGCAAAAAGTGCATGCTTTTTGAATTTCACCTTCCAGGCTTCAATACCCAGGCAAGACAAAGAAGGTTGCAAATGCTAAACAGCTCCCAAAAATAGGTCCATTGCCCTTCACAGAAAGAGGAAATAAAGGATTGTAAGGGAGTGAACACTTGCACGACCGCTGAGCAATTTTAAGCCTGTTCTTACAGATTCTCACATTCCAGGGAGAGTTCATGTTTTATCTTCTTCACCAGGTCACACGTCCATAACATACAATCTTGGGGATTTCTGTAATCTAAATTGTCCTTCTACTTAAAAGGGGGATGCATAATGTGATTGATATTTTTTTACGCTGATAGAAATGGAACCGTCCATTTGTATGTGGCAAGCCCAGAGTAAATTAGAAAAACATTCTCGTCCACCCTTATGTCTAAAATGTATACTTTTTAAATGAATTAAAGAAAATGGAGGGACAACTAACTAAGTCTACTAAAGGAGCTTGAGGAATACCTAGGATGCTTTGTCCTTGCCATCACCTATTGATTAACAATGGAAGAATTTTGAGTGCAAGCTGGGAAAAAAAAATGTAAATCACATAGAATTAATGCCTCCTACAACTACAACATTAAACTGAATTGTGGATAGAAGAGATACTGGATAATTTCTGATTGCAAAGGAATGGTATTGGCAATGCACTCCAAGGCATGCATAAGACACAATTGAAAGATAAATGCTGGAATCTGGACATAACTAGAAAAAGTACAGAGTAATTTATAAGGATTGGCTTTCATCTCATTTTACAGAGGTCTCAACTCTTCACATTGAATAAGCACTTGGTGTAAATATGGCCTTGCAAATTGCAGCTTCTTCATAATTTGCCCTCTTAGAACACCTTTCATTGAATGCCCTCAAGGACCATTACTGAACTGAGACTGCATAGGTATGCCTATGCTGTAAGAAGGCAGATGAGAATTAAAAAGAAAAAAGAGTTGATAAACTGACTTTTTCTTCTTTTTCATTATTTTAACTATTTTTTAGGCTCCTTTTAAAAAGGGGGTGGGAGGGTTATTAACAGAAAAGTGAAAGTACTCAACAAACTTATGACATTTTGCTAACATTAAAAAAAAAAAAAAAAAAAGTTATTGCCAAAGAAACCCAACAACAACCAAAGGAAACAATCGTAAAAAGTTATGAGAGAAACTTTTCAAATAGTTCAAACAGTTATTCCCATTTAGCACTATGTAAGGTCCTTCAAAACATAAATTACACACAAGATTTTATCCGTGGAAATCTAATTTAGTTGTTACCTTTTTCTTATATAGAACAAATGAAAAGTAACACAGAGAAGCACAGAAGAAATGAATCCATCAGAAACTGAAGCATGTCAGCATGAAGCACTGGCATTTCAACTCAATTTCACAAACTAAAAGCATGTTTAGAGGAGGAAAGAATTTAGGAGTAAGTGATGAAGGAAAAGAGGCATTCATTACAAACGCCATCACGCAATGCCAGATCTGGTTAAGTACAGTATGTCACTCTCTATAGTTAGGTGTTATTCAGTTTAAATTGAGCTGACTTATGACAGCCATAAGTGGAAATTTTTATAAAGTGCCACAGAAATATAATCAGCCTCCAGAAAACTCTCGCTCATCTACCTACAAAGCAGCACAGCAGACTAATTCATGTGGAAGCTGGGCAAGGCCATGATGATCTGAAGAACCACACCTCATAGTTCCTGCTAGCACACCTCATCAAACTCTAACAGAATTTGGAGTACAAAATCGTTCACTAAGTCTGTATTTCAAAATGAACTGTTATTGTTTTTTTTTTTTTCAAAGCATACTCATTTCAGCCTCATGAACTATAGTGAGAGTTCCTGGACCAATGCTTTTTTTAACTCCTCAACTCCAAACACACTGAAGTGGAAGCTCTGATGCAAGTACCTTGGTACCCTGAGAAACCCACAAAATGTGTTCTTGTCTTTCTCCCGTTCTTCTTGTGACATCTACTCCAGGCTGTGGCTTTTAAAACCAAACCCCAAGACTTGGCTCTGAAAGCACTGACATGTCAGAAAAATGGGACAAAGATCACAACAGGCTGATGAGTGTGTAATTACAATGACTGTGTTCCTCTTCTCCCAAATGCACAAGCTGAAGAGTTGTTGCATGCAAAATATGGTTACAAACTAGAGAGGAAAATTGAACCTGCATGGATGATGCTCCCTCACTGCAAGAAAAAAAGGGCAATGGCTGGTAAAAGTAATGATCCTGAGTGTTTTGTTTGCTTGACTTTGGCGGTGTTCCTGTATGCATTGCCTCTTGCCTGCAGTCCATTTTCAGAGACATATTGCAGAATGACATTGTTATGAATATAGGTATTATTGCTGCTGAATTTCAGGTGATTCATTCCCTCAAAATAGTGAGCATCATTAAACCAACTTTCAAAGTATTCCACAACTCCTCAAAGAGACCAGCACATCATATAGACCTTCTTCAAAGGACTCCCCTAGGCGCTACTCAGGATTCTCCCCCGTGACAGATATTGCTGCAAACAGCAGCTGCTTTACCTCTCCCTGTATTATCTTACAGTGAGAACAAGTGAAAGCTATGAATCAGCCCGCTATCAGGAATCCAGGAATAATGAAACAAGGAATAATTAAGGTGCCAGAAGTACCATTTGGCACATATAAATTATAAGCAATTTTTGAACACTAGTTTTCCCAGCTCCATAAAACTTCTATTCCTCCCCAGTGAAATTAGGCCGGTACTGCAGCATGGAAACTGTGGAACAAGTTCTCATAACAATTATATTCTACCCATGTTTCTGTTTTGACTTGGGAACAGCAAGGTTTCTGATGGAAGAATGAAGTTGCTTATATGTGTTTACAGACGGCTGTCTATTTGAGTGACAGACATATGTGCTGGAGCAGCGTTAAGTGCTGTCACTTTAGTTTATGGAGCAGTTGCTTTGGAAAGATTTCATTTTAATGCTAAATAAATGAGATCAAACTAAAAATAAATAGGGCAATTAGAAAGCAAACATTGTTTTCCTTTCAATTCTAGACCAATATTAAAGCTTGAAAAAATGGTCATGTAGACTGAGGTGTAAAGAATTTAATAACAAGATCATATTCAATTTTAGGAAGAAACGCAGCCTGTTATCAGGGAAACTGTGAGTATTTGCTTATCATTTTGTTCAAATGAAATGACTATTACACCTGGCAAGTCCTTCTTCTACCACATCTCACCTGAAGGGTAACCATCCAATCTGGGGCATTTTTTGACCCAGTGGTTCAAGTCTTACTGATGGTGGAGGACATATGATGTATGAAATAAGAGTATGTCCAGAAAAATGAAAAAATACTGTACAAGGAAATAGATAAAAAATATAAATATTTCTATTTGCCTAGGGGGGCTGCAATCTGTTGTCTTTTTGCCAGTAAAAGGTGATTTACAACTGTCCTCAAATCCTGAAGAAGTTCTTCAATTTTAGAGGATTTGCAAAGGGAATATACAGGAACAAAAGCAATTAGGTGTCACTGCAAGAATCTTTTTCCTCTTATTAAGTGTATGCAGGAAAAGCCAAGAAAGAACTCTCTGCTTCTCAAAGGAGACTTTTTTCCTCTTCCCAAACTGTGTTGTTGCTGTGGCTTCTCAAATTCCCAGTGCCATGCTAACTTCAGCTCAATCAGTACATAGGAAAATACTCAAATATTAGCATACCCAAAAATTCTTTTTATACCAAGCATTGTGGAATTTTGAAAGCAGGAGAAAGCCTGAGAGAAAGAGAAGGGCTCTTTCAGTAAAACAAAAGCTTGTATTTGCGTCTTGGTTGGTCAGGAAAAACAAAGCAAACAAAACCCACAAATGCAAGGAAGATTCAGCAGCAGGTGATTGGCTTTCTACCTAAATTCTATTCTTATGTTTTTTATCCCATAGCAAAAGAAAGAAGTACTTTCTAGTCATAAAGATTATGAAATGTTTTCCAAGAGCATGTCCAATAAAGCCTATCAGAAAATCAAAGATCAGACAGAAAGAATGGCTGTCTTTCAAGAGTTTGAGATCAGGTTTAGGAGATATCTAGGCTGCTTGAGTAAAATACTAAGAAAAACCCTGGACATGAATAAAAGTCCAAATTTTGAGCCAGTATTCAGGAAGACCAAATGAGATGGTTCAGCAAAGCCTTGTTAGCCTGTTGTCAAATATCTGACAAGGAACTCATCTGATAAAGGATTAAAAGGGAGTGTGAGACACCATGGTTCTATGGAAGAAAGGTTTTGTCAGACTAACCTAATTACATTTACCACCCTGGTAAAATTACAAGTGGGGTTTAGAGAGGTAACACACTTAAACTCCTATAAATATGATGTTAGGATATTGTAATACACAATATTCTGTTTAAATTTAGCATTGTACCTTCTTAAGGTAAACATTAAGTGGGTTAATAACCAGCCATATGGCACATTTTACAAACCTATTTTCAGGGAAAGTTGTCATGGAAAAATTGAATTTTAGTACATCACTGCCTACCAGAATTCAACCTTTTCATCAGTGATCCAGAATTAACTATAAAATCACTGTTGAGAAAATTGGTGGCTGCTGTAGCTACTGCTTGAGAGAAAAATTGCTTAGAACACTGAACAGAGCTGCTTGGTAAATTGGGGGAATTTAAGCAAAGGACACATACAGCCAAATGCAAGTGGACATAGCTAAACACAAGAAAGGCAGGCCATGCCTATCACACAAAGGATTTATAGCCTGGAAAGAAATTGCTCTGGAAAGATTTGCTGCTCAGAGTGGATATGCAGCTGAATGGATGAGAATCCAGGATGATGCTGTACCAAAAAGTACTAACAAAATCTTTGTATAAACAGAGGTAATCTGAGTAGAAATATGATTCTTATTGTCTTACCCAACACTCATGAGTCTGAAATAGAAATTCTTGCAGCTGTGGTACAAACTGCAGAAAAAGAAGCATAAAAATAGGATTCAAATAGATGCCTTACAATACGGTACTTAAAAAGCTCACTCTGTTTAGCTTATCATAAAGAAATAAAAATGTGTCTTGGGGACCAAGAGAAAGATAAAAATGCCATGTTCCGTAGTCTTTTAATCTGGTAGAATAAAAGACAGGAAGATAAAAGAATGGAATAGAGGCCCGAAATTTTAAAATATTTTTTTTCAGTTCCAGACTGGATGTGTTTTTACAGAAGGTGTTTTAGTAAAAAACTCCCCAGAAAAAGCAGTATGGGAGAAGTCTCTCATCTTACATAGTAGACACTGAAATTTTGGATAAGTATAGACCAGGCGCAGTCATAGGTCAGATTTCACTTCACCTTCATGATATTTCCACCCAGCTTACTTTTAGGTAGTGGACACTGCTTTAACAGCCAAAAGTTCATGGATTATGCATGAGTATTTTGGATGCTTCTCCTACTTCCCTAGCTCAGTTAAGGAAAGGAAGAAAGTCACCCTACACTGGGAATGGCATCCATAGTCCTGATAGGACACTGCATCTTCTGCAAATGCTCTGAAAATAGGTCAAAAATGTATCCTGCAGGCAATTTTCTTTTCCTCGTGACCTCTTGTGGTAGTGTCTAAGGCTCTATTACCTTCTGTTTACTTTTAAAATGTCTGCCATGTCTGTATTTGGAGAATGTACCAATGTGATGGTTTAGTGCCACCATGACATACTGTTCCAAGAGCAGTTTCAACCAAAGAAAACATCGGCTTTGACATCAATGTCAAACGCTCTTTTTCTTTGACTTCAGACCCAATGCAGGCTCTTCTGCAACCTTCTTCCCTCAGACAAATCTTGTTTCCTTATTACAAATTTTCTTGGCTGCTATAGTAAGCTAGCTTCCATTCCTTCCGATGTGTTAAATGTTAACTGCTCTCAGATGTTCTCTTTTTTTGGCCAAGTGGCAGGGCTAAAATTTGGGGAGATAAGATTCCTTCTCCCTGCAAAGGCTATTAAAATCTTGCTCCTAGACACTTGAGTCCAAGAGGAGACTGTCACAGGTCTCATTCATTTCTTTCAGCTTTCTTCCTTCAAAAGGGAGACAACACAATAGCATTTCTCTGCTCACAGTTGAGCTGGTTTTCTATTTGTGTTAAGGAAGTAGAACATCCAAAAATTAGATCAGGGCTGAATGACATCTGTCTTTACCCCTTCAGGAAAAATTGAGTACTTAAAAATGATTTACACTTACTTTTTAAAGGAATTTAAGAAAATATGTAGGTTTGCCTGTACCTTGACATGACTAATCCACTCACCTGCAGTTGATCTGCAGTTGACCTTGTCTTGATGCTTAGAATAAAGCTGCTAGATTCCATGTTACATTTGACTCCAGATTAATTTCCGGCCTTTATTGACACAGTTATTCTTCTAAAAGGCCTGCATATTTAAGGGGAATAGCATCTACTGACAAGGAGATGGGCCTTTTTAAAGTAGGGCCATTGGATGAACAGATGTGAATAGACTGATCATAGCTACTGCTGCCCAGAAAAAAAGAAAGCAAAGGTGTTCAACAATTTTACTGGAAAGGAATGCTCACTGTAAGTACAGTCTATTTCTATAAGGCTGAAAATTTAATTCTAGAGTGCTGCCATCCAAATAATGAGGTCAGGAAAAAGGATGTAGGGGCATGAGGACTACAGTATATAGGACTAAATTGTACTGCAGACAGTACAATGGAGTATGTTGGAAGAATGTTTTCTTTTTGAATGACATTACAGGAAAGAAATTCATTTGATATCTACAGCATCTCATCCCATCTTAGAAATGTATTTTTCCTACTTATGTAACTATTGTATTAGCTTATTCCCAAAAATGAGTGTTGTGGTGTATTAGGATTAGATCCACTGTTCTGTCCCACAGAGCAGATGAATAGGAAGTAAATGTTGTTAGGTCTTGTCTGGTTGCTGCCAACAAAGAATGAATACATGAGGAAGGCATTTACTCCAAGGACTCCTTTAGGAGCTGAGGATGATCAGTTTAGATCAAAATGTCCCTTACTGGAAAGTAACTTATGAAGAAACACAATCCTCAGCACCATGCCCGCTGCAAGCTACCTAGCATGTATGTGGGTAACTAGCCTGAAGGAGAGGTTTGAACACAGTCTTATTCCACTAAACCAAAGCTGGTATTGAAGGTAAAGTAAAGCAGCAAACATTCACTGTAGTATATCCTTGGAGGAAGCCTTTTCTGAGTTGGATTTCCCCCTCCCATCATAACATAATTCATCTGTAGAGGGAGGACAAACATAAGCTGCTTTACTCCAGAAACACAACCCAAATTGGTGGCAGCACTAGGCAATCATATCTAAAGAGGCAGCTTGGTTACTTATGAGTTATGTCTCTCAGCATATTACAGAATCACAGAATTGTAGGGGTTGGAAGGGACCTCGAGAGATCATCAGGTCCAACCCCCCTGCCAAAGCAGGTTCCTTAAAGCATGCTGCCCAGGTAGGCGTCCAGATGGGCCTTGAATATCTTCAGAGAAGGAGACTCCACAACCACCCTGGGCAGCCTGTTCCAGTGCTCCAGAACATATTATCCAGAATATTATCACACATATTCACCACCTTGGTATTAAGAAAATCTCCAGAAAGGATTCATCCTTTTGTTGATAATGAAGACAGACAGACAGAATGAAACAAATAGAGTGAGAGAGTGAAAAAGAGAGAGAGAATGTCTTGGTATAGTGGTATAGTAAATTCAACATACAGTTGTAAGTTATTTCACCTCTTTCTTTCTGGTAAATTGTACATGAACAGCTCAGAAGTTCCTTACACTATTTCGGTGCCAATAAACTTACTTGAGTAGCTATTGGTGGATGCTTGTTTACAAATACTATATATTAAGAACTTAAATTGTTTCAGCTGCATACACAGAATTTGTTGTATATTCGTCTTTTCCAAAATCTAAGGTTTCTGGAATGAACTTTGACAGTTCCAAATGTGCCTTCTGCTAAAATTACTCTTAGGTTGGCTACTGTGATTAAAATTTTTTGGTAGAACATTCACAAGAAATTAAGTCTGAAATAAGACTGAACTCAATTTTGATGAAAGGTGTTTTTCTGTTGTTGTTTTGTTTTGTTTTTCCTGAAGTGAAATAAGTATTCAAGAAGGATGATAGGACTGGAAAATGAAAGATATTCTACCAGCCTTCAGTCCAGTATGCAGAATAGTTAGACAGTGAAACCTCACATTCTTCCTCAGTATTCTTGCTTCAAACCCCAGAACGTGCACTGAGAGGAAATATATTTTGCAGTGTAGCTGCACATCTTGACTAATGAATTCTAATTAACATCCTGTAATACATTTACTGGTAACAGACAGTCATTCTGTGCTCATCACATTTCATACATGGATAAAATTATTGGTATGAGTGTATCGCTCTGGGAAGGAATGCTGACTTGGAATCTATGGATAATTGCTTTTTTTTTTTTTTTTTTTTTTTTTTTTTTTTTTTAACTTGAGCATTGGAAAAACAAGATCTTCACTTGTACTTACAGGGAAAACCACTACAGGTTGTTCATCACAACTCCAAGCTCTTTCTGCTATTCCTCTTTTTGCATCAAAAGTCCTTTTAATGCTTCAAAGTCCCCTAGAGGGTTATGTTCAGAAAAGGCATGCTTAATTACCAAGTCATTCAACAGATGATTCATCTGGGATTCACTTTAGCATCTCTAAATCCCAATTGTCCTTATTCCAGTGGCTACTATTAAAAAGCCAATGACACTATGGTTACTACAAAGGTTTACCTACAGCTAAAGCTGGTGCTTGACTTAAAACCCATGAGGAATTTTATTAGAATAACATGGGCTATTTGTGTGCTGAAAGTTGTGTGAATATCTCATTTCCTTTCTGAATCAAAGCTTAAGAATGTCACAGTTCTTCCCCTTGCATCAAATATTAAATCATTGTATTTCATAATCCATCATAAATGTAAGATACCAACCAATCACTTCTCATTCCAATCACTGTCTCTCTCCTAAAGCTAACGGTAAATCTATGTATCCATTGATGCAGTAATCAGTTCATTCTATTTGATTTCTTCCCAAGTAGAAAAACTATGAAAATATCTTTTCCAATTTTAATCTTCATTCTCATTCAGTAAATAGAAATAACAAACATAACAGAAAAGTTAGAACATCCTAAGAAGCACTGTAATCCATTTCATATATATTTTTGCTATCTTGGTTTATACATGATAGGTGATGAAGAAGAAGGAGAATTAATAGAGCATGTATAATTTATTTGTATATGGGGAGTGTATGCATGAACTTACATTGCAAATTTCATTTAAATCCATAATGTAAAGTCCATATGAAATATATATAAAAGACTGAACATATGTCTTTAGTGAAAGTACAGTGAAGATATCATATGGATTATAAACAGACTAGAACTAGAAAATAAGCTCCTGCTGAGGTTGATTGCTCAAGTCATTCTGATTATGCAGGGAGCTTGTCATCTCTCCAAAAAATCAAAGCAGAATATTTCTGGCTTCTAATAACCTGCTCATTATGGTCTCACAGGTGAGCATTCTTTCACAAAAAGTGAATGATGTGTCACTGAGAACCATAACTGAGGTTATCTGGAGGGTACTCCTGAAAAGTGGGTAATACATCTTTGTTTTACCCTTTTTGGGCATAGCTGTTGGCTCTTCTGGCAGCCAGACCTACAGAAAGTAAAGGGAGGTGGATGTTCCCACAACATATCTGCCACTGGTGGGCCTGCAAATTTAGATGAACTGGCATTTAAATGGCATGCAAAATCCTGCACATGGGGTTGGTTTTGACAGCAAATTTACAGCCAGATTGAGATGCCAGTGATCATGTCACCGTCTCAACCATCCCTAGGATTCCAAACAGCTTAACCTGATCACATTTCTTCAGGCAAAACTTGTAACAGCAGTGCAAGAATCATTATTAAAACTGTTAGGCAAAAGCACAAGAGCTTAGCTGATCCTTTAAAACAGTGTTTTCTTCATGTAAATGGAGATGCCATCCATGGCCAGAAGCTATTTCGGGAGTTCCAAGGAGTTTATTGCTTGAAATGTTGACCTAGTATAACCATTTTGCATATGAACTTAATTAGAAGTCTCCCAATTAGACAGCTTGTTTGTAAAGTAAACATGCATAGATTACCATATGAGGTCTAGGGAAAAATTAAAATCAAGTTTGTTTTTTAAATGGAACACAAAAGAAAAATAAAACAGAGCAAGGGAGATGGCAACTTGCAATGCGTATGATATGTCAATATTTGCTCTGCACAATTTTTTCTCTGAAGATTAGGAGGGCTGAATCTATAGGCATGAAAGATGATTTGATTTGAGTTACACTCCAGAACTATTTTTTTTTGCTAGGAGGAGATGCTGTAATGGACTTTGATCAGCCATTCAATTAGTGGCCACTACATGATCTCCGATTACCCAACCAATATTCAGGGAGTGCATTTTCAATGCAAACTTTTAGACCAAGTGTGATTAAGACTGTCCAATAGTTTAAGCTTCTCTGAGTCACTTCAGTTAGTTTGAGGTCTGTAAGATTGGTGTGAGTCTGCGAAGCAGATTTCTATAATTACCCCTCAATTCAATTCCTTTTCTTTCCCCCAAGGCAACTCCATTTCTCTATTCCTTCTGCACTCTTATCCACTTCTCACAAAAAGATCTTCTAGCAAAGGGAAAATTCTAGTGTATTTCCCTTTAGCTTTGAAAAATATTAAGCTGTTACCAAGGGGTACTTCATGTACAGTGCGATAATATTTACATATGCTCATAAATACTTATTTTGGTACTAAACATTTTCTGTATATATAGTGTTGCCCTGCTATACCCCAAGACTCTCTTTAGTTGATTATTTCATTCTAACCATTTTTGTTCCACCTGATGAAAGCAATATTAAAACTCTTTTTTAAGGGATGGGTTTAAAGCACCATTGGACTCTAATGATGCAGAAGCACATGCTTAACTGCTTTGCTGAATTGGGGCCAAGAAAATGAAGTAACTTGCCTGCGTGTCTCCATAAGCCAATTGAGTTTTGGTCTTTTATCATCTTAGGTTAACAATGAGTTGCGAATAGCTCAAGGCATCCTCAGTGGGAAGGCTCTGCTTAGGGAACTGCCTGCTTGAAGGCAGTGAACAGTCACTCTGAAAATCCTTTTCTGAGTCATTTTCTCAATGACTTATCAATTCTCTCTTCTCTCAAGGTCTGATATTTAGATCTGCAGCTAAGACGTAAGACCCACATTTTCTGTTATTAAATATTGGATATTACTTTAACTGGGCATTTTGTAAATTGGCGTAATAAGGAAGAGGTATTTCCAGCAACAGACGTGCAGCTATAGTGCTTTATCTGCCAGATTTAGTATCACTATACTGAGAAGTTGTACTAGCAAAACAATCTTGGGTGTGCCTGTGTTACAGCCTGCAGTGCAGTGTACAGCTAGCTGTAAACAAGCTACGAGATACTAGAAGGAATCTAGCAATGGCAATAGAGTGCTCACAGCAGGTAAGTTTACTCTTTTCCTCAGATGCATAAACCAATGAGTTCTGTGACTCACAGCTATCTCATTAAAAGAGAATTCAAGATAAAAATAAGTGGTGATACTCCTGTAGTAAGTCAAATTGGTAGGGCTTCTGTACTTACAACCACAATAAAAATACTATTAATTGTTAAATCTGCTCAATTGATATGCAAATCAATGTTGAAATTCATGGAAATTTTATGTAATATAAAACTAATCCATTTGATTTAATGTAATTTTGAGTGGAAGAAATAAGAGGGAGGAGAGAAATCACCAAGATGTGTATTTGGTGATCACTATTGTAATAACATACTGAGATCAATTCAAGGTAAATTCCAGGGAGTCACAGACACTGAAAAATATTCTTATATTTCCTATTAAATAATTACTGAGCTTTACCAGTTAGAAAACTCCAGTGAAACACAGACGAGTATTTTCATGACCAAGCTGCATCCAAATTGCTTCATGCAAATAAGCCTGGTAAAAGTAGATTCATTCAGTGTATGCAAATCAAAACTGCTAGTTCCAGAACTAGATTCACCTTGTGTAAAATTAGGTCATTTTCTCCAATAGATGGAGGAATCTACAATGATGAACACTTTTTAGAACAAATGACACCCTTTTCAAATTTGCTTCATTAGCCTCTTCATTCTATCCTGCATCCAAATAAAGTGCAATTTAGTTTTTTAAAGGGACTCCTTTAAACTGTAAAATTCATAGAACTTGGCTTACAAAACAATCTTTTCTTCTGAGTTCTGATTACAAACTATAAACTTAATAATCCATAAGTCTATGAACAACCTTTGTATTCAGTACAGAAAGCTTTTCAGTTAGCTGGTGTGAGCTTTTGGGTTTAGACACTTCCAGTCCATTAAGCTAATTGGGTGAGAGAGTTCATTCTTCTGGAATAACCAGTTGCTCCAGGAAGTGATGCTGACAATTAAGTAAGTGACACTCTTTCTTCTGAAGCATAACCAGCGAGTGTCCCAGCAAGGAGCTCTGCTCAGCTAGACATACCTTCTTAGAACAGATCATTAAATGGAGGCTAAGGCAACTGCACAGAAATCCAGTGTTGTAGTTCTTTAGCCACTTCACAAACGCAAGTGCCCTAAGAACTTCTCTCTGACCAAAGATGGGTGTAAGCCTGCATATTTCAACATTATTGGAAAAGGATGACGGACGGCCTGCCTCCCCTCTCCCTACACAGCAGTGGCTGATGCTGTTTATCTGTGAGTGTTTGTCATTTCAAGAAAGGCAGCTGAGGATATTTAAACTAGGGGTATGAGAAAGCTAAAGTGATTTAGCTGGATGAGCTTGAATTTAACAGGATTAGTTCTTATTTTTATTAGAAAGCTATAATGTGATTCTGCTTTTTTCCCTAGAAAGGTCATCATGGTAACAACAGAATTATCTCCATTCCATAGAATTCCTGAAGCAATATTATAGCTCATACTCACAGCAGCATGGCATATTTAACTGGTTTCAACATCCATCATATGCAACATCATCTACTGCATACCTGAACCCCTGGAAGATTTCAAGAAAGTAAACTCTGTTTTTCAGCTCCTTGCAAATTAAGAGCACACAGAGTTCAAGCAAATCCTAAAACCAACTACAACACACAAAAGTTTAGATGAAGAAGAAATATCTGAGACAAGAGTGATTAAAATATAAGAGAAATAAAACAGCCAAAGTTTATACTTATTCCACCTACATAGAAAGAATCTGTGTTTTGAAGTACAGTATTACAATTATCATTAGTAGAACTGAATTGCTGAGCATTGCTGCCTAATGAGAGATTATCAGTCAAGGGTATCTACCCTGTGCAGAAAAATTACTCAGTAACACAAATCCTAGATGACAGACAAATGGGCAGTCACAAATCGTGATATACTAAAGGACCCTCAGTCGACGGTGGAGAAGGAAGATCATGCAGTATATGGTAACTAGCAGAACCTGACAGAGTCAGTGACCCAAAACAAAAATTAACCACTACCTTTCTGAGTAATACAAGGAAAAAATGCTTTATTGTATGCAGGACAAAACAAAAACAATAAGAGGCTTTATATTAAACAGAAGCACATATTTCTGAATATCAGCGTACCTTTTCACATAGCACGTGTGAGATGTATTGATCAGTTTGCACTTATTCTTTGGGTAACAGCCACAAGTTTAATTTTGCAGGTTGTTCATGGATCTCTTTAATGGCAAGGACTGCACACCAACAGAGGTTGGTAATGCAGTCTGGTTAATGGCAGTCAGCCTTTTTGAATGCCTCTTTTGCATCCTGCCCTTTGAACTGGGTTTTTTGAATATTGTTCCACATTTTTAGTGTCACACATCGTAACTGCTGTTCTCAGTTGGACCATGGTTATAGAACCAAACAGAAAAAGATAAAAAGCCTGGCTTTCTAGAAACTCAATGACTTAGTCTTTTAGGGAGTTATGTTGAGCTCAAACTTCAGAATACTTCAGGAGCCTGCTGGATAGAGCGTGCTGAATAGATATCACTCTATGTTAGACTAGATTCCTTCAAATGCCCACAATAAATCCAATTTAAAGCTAGCAACACAGATTTCCATTCTGGTTCTGGACAACCAAACAAGACATATTTGAAAAGCATGATTTTCCCAAAAGAAAGCTCAGACCTTTGTTATCTCTTTCAAGCCATGTGAAAAGCAGCTACGCTAGCTCTTTTACAGCTTGATTGGTGCAGCAGTGACTTAATTTGGCTGATTCTATAATTAAGAAGATACTTAGACTTGTCAGCAACAACACAGCCAGTTTGTTCTAAGTTTAAGCTGCATGACAAGGAAGATACCAATCTTCAGGCTTCTGAGCATAACACATTAATATAATTGTTAATGCCCTGGTGTCATTTTTTCTCAATGTTCTTTTCCCCCTCCTCCTTTCCTCCCTTCCATTTTTTTTTTTCACTATCAAGACAAAACTGCAGTAGAAATGGCTCTTATCATTTTATTAGTCTTTAAATTAGGCTGACACAGCCTTAAATAAAGAGATATTTTGTGGAAGAAAAAAAAAATAGAGAAACTGTTTGTAAAACATAACTCTTGTGCCCAAAGGGACATATCATTTTCATATTTTAAATCTGAATGCATTTTAGTTATTTTGTGTTTTTGCAGCAATCAGTTCACATTATGAGAATAGGGTAGTATAATTATGGAAATTAAGTACAGATTTCAGTTGAATGAACTCATCAGATGGAATTACAGCCTTTCTAGATTGGTCGTCTGGCTTTATGTCAGATGATTTGCATAAAACATTTAGCTTAATGAGAAGGAAACAACAAGACTGCAGAATGTATTAACCCAAGGGGGTCTGAGCTGACATGTAAGAAATATTAAGGTAGTAGCTTCTTTTTTTATTATTATTTTAAAGACAAAAAGGAAGCCTTGAGAGCAGATTAGGGACAGAAAGGTAATTCTTGCTTGTATAATAATTCTTCATGAGTGGTATTTTTCACTACCTACAGTCATACACTATAAGATAATTTTTCAGGTTTATTTACTTTCATTTGCCTGTAAGCAAATTCTGATATAATCTAGTTACTCTGTCAGATAGTGTTCATGGCTGCAAACATGTCTTTGTGCTCAGTAGTTGAATTTTCTTCTGGTCAGTGGTCTGGAACTTGCTCAAATTATGGTCTGGGATATCTAGCCATTTATCTGTAATCTCTGGAGGGTCCAATTTTCATTGGGTAGTACAACACCATACTTTTGCATCTTTAATCATTAAGCTCAGAAATGCTACCATCCTAAGAGCATATTGATAGCAAATCTACTCAATGCACAGAATATTAAAGGGCTCTTTCTTTCTGTTCCCATGGCAGCACCTACTTCTGGGAGGGGATTCTCCAGGAGGCCTAAGAGAAGTACCTGAGAGATGCTTTGAAATGACTATTTATCCTCTTCAGATTTTCAGGCTCTACCTGTGAGCTGCCTTCTAGCCTGATACAGCTTAGCATCTCCACAATACCATTTTTTCTGGATATGCTTTTTTTGATTGTAGATAGCATTTTGACATGCCCCACTCTTATGTTAGAATTTGAATGTGGCCACTTGCAATAAACCATTGTTGTTCTTGTGCTAAGAAAGTGCTAAGCGAGAGCCTTGTTCTTTGTCTACAGCACTGGGGGCTGTGAAGCCAAAAGACTGTAGAAGGGAGCAGAATTCCTTCCCTGATATCTAAGAGACTTGGGATTTAATTAAGCGTTCAACACTGTACCTCCAACAAGAGCAAGAATGTACACAGATGATCACAAGAGACCAAGTTAGGGTGTCTTAAGACATAACCACTCATTAGTTGAAAATTACCACCCTTGGCAGATGGGCAGCCTTGCTTCTGAATTGGATTGCTTGTGATCATCTGGCCATACCTGTAGAGCCTTCTTCAAACTCCAGCCCCTCCAATTGCAAATCAGGCACTTGATTACTTGAAAGAAATGTCCCCAGTTAAGAATGTACTGTTCACCAGCCTCAAACAGGGAAAAATAAAATAATAATAATAATAATAATAATAATAATAATAATAAGTGTCTGCAAGGACAACTTAAGCCCTGTTGTGCAATCTTTCATTTAACCTACACATGTGAACATGTCAGGGAGTCCAGATTAGCCAGTAAAGTAGCAGCTAGAAATTCAGTGGCAGGTATTTTGATTAATGCCATTCTGACTTAGAGGCATGAAATAAACTGCAGAGTTTAGACAGGATCCTGGAAGTGTAAATTTTACTGATTTTTTTTTCTCCAAAGAAAATCACCTTATGAGACTGTCTGAATAGAAGGATGTGAATAATCTTTCATCTAGGGCTTCTGTTACCCTAGCCTAGAAAGGAACAGTATTAGGAGAGATTGCCTTTCCCTAGTTCATGATTGCTGGTGACAACATACAGAGAAGCAAGTTACCAATTCATTGAGTTGAAGAACAGCATGCTACATGTTGTGCTTAGATTTCAAAATAAAAAATCACATGGCAGTAGGAAATGGAAAAAGCCACTCTGCTTTTGCTGCCACATGTGTTCTTTCTACTGCTGAGCTCTCCTTAATGAAAAATTGGCCCAGGCTCAAAGAAGCAGAGAAAGAGATGAGAAAGAAATGGTGGTGCGGAAAACTACTGACCCTTGTACCTAGTTGAATACAGAAGCAGCACAGGTAGGGGGTTCCTTAAAAGAGTATGTCTGCATCTGTGAGCTTATGACTGGCTGCACTTAGGGAAACAAAGTGAAATGAGAAAACTTTGGTGTGCTGGATGAATGTGAAGATTTGACTAGAAAAGATGAGCTGTAGCAAATTAAAAGCTGCTGGTTCAGTGGCCACACAGCCAGCATGAGAACACAATCGCTGGTCATTTCAGAAACATGTTAAATAAAGAGCCTTTGGGACCTGTCCTACAGAAATTCAAATCATGGGAATTTTGCTTGCTGTATAGCTGATTTGGTCCTCCATTTTGAATTCAGACCATGTGCCGTCACCATAAATATCCTGGAGACTCTCTCATCTTTCTTGCTGGTCTAGTGAATATCACCCAAAAAATATTCTCAAGGGAGAATAACTCCCTCGTAGTTCATCTTTCTAAAATGGGCCCAGACTGACCTTCAGGTAACTCTGAGATTCAGGGCTGTCCCACCTGCCTCAGACACCCCAGAATGGTCCTGCTCACAGTGAGCAATTGCTGCCTTCTGTCCCACCAGGAATTTTCTCACAGGGATGTGATTCCTCTACACAGTCTTGATACAGAAACCACTTTGGGATTCCAGATCCCTGTGGTGAAGACAGGAGACTCTGGGACTGCTATATTTTAAAAATGTGAAGAAAACAGGTTCTTTTCCTGTTACCAGAGATAATGGGGGGCACTTCATACAGCTAGCGTAAAACAGCTGCAGACAGGCCTCTTTGTATTTGTGATTCATCTGAATGATAGTTTCTTTCTCTCTGCTTTGTTTTATGCTCTGCTATAAAGCTATACATGGCCCTCAAGTCAATCATCAACTAAATAAAGTGATACTTCATGCTTAATAAACACATTCTACCTATTGACCACGAAATGCTTTCCAAAGTTAAATGAGCATTGAAAACATGGAGAAAAACTAGATCCAATTATTTAAGATTATAAAATAAGGTTGAATCAGAATATAGGTACCTAAGTACAAAGTACACTCATGCTCCCATCATTTAGGACCACCCATCCCAGAGGTAATACAGTTTCTACTCAAAATTTCCTTGAGTATCTAAAAATTGTATTTCACAGCATATGGTGCAGAATCTTTTTTTTTTTTAAAAAAAAAAAAAAGGAATGGATTTCTTGCTCCTAGTTCAGGCTGAGCAACTTGTGATTGCAAACAGCATTAGGCAAAATTGTGAACTCAGTGAAACCTGGCAATAAGACTGCTTCTGCTTTGCAGATAGGGTGATGATACTGCTCATCAGTTGATTGGGAGTAGCTTATCCCTTTGAGATACATTATGTTCCAGCTCTCGCTAAGTTTCTAACACTATCCTTATCTCTGATTTGAGAAGAATAAAAAAATACAGTCTTGCATGTTACCATGAAAGATTTCAAGACACTGCCCTAGGACCAGCTCCCACTTGGAACTTTGCATGATCAGAAATTAGATGTCTACCACTGATTCCTGTGATTGAATTGGTGTGGTCTCCCTAGCCATTTCTATCAGAGATTGAGTTCAAGGAGTTTTCCCAGAACACCTATATACTGAGGACTGGGAAAGGATCTGGAAGAGGAGTTTTCAGAGGAGGAAACACTGTCAGAAAAGAAATACCCACCAACTGTTCTCTTAAATCTGGCCCCTGTGCAGAGAGGTATTAAAGATTCATTAACACAGAAATGAAGCACTAGAAAACATAGTCTGGTGATTACAGAATTCAGATAGAATAGTTTGGGGATGTAATTTAAAGATTATGAACAATGTTCAAACTGTTTACTGCATGTGGCCCCAAGTCACTTGTCCCATAAATCAGTGTCAGAGCTCCTGATGCCTCTACTAATGCTTTATCCATCTGTGTTCCATAAATCCCTCTTTTATTACCTACCACTTTTACCAAACCTGCAGCAAACAAACATGTGGGCGGGGAGGAAAATGCCATGCCCTTCTTGGAGCCAAGAAAGCAATGAGGAAGTTACAAACTTTCCGAACTTTCAGGAAGGAAAACTGAACCAAAACCTGAATCCCACCAGATCATTCCCTCCTGCTCTGCTCAGAGTCACCAGGACTTCCTACATCTTTACCTTCTCCTTACAGCAAGGGATCTGAGACTCCTCACGCTCCATGAGATATCTGCTCATGCTGCTGATAGACAGTGCTATGCTGCTCCATTCTTAAAGCAGGAAAACAGAATGGCATTACTGAGTACATGGTTGCTTTATATTTGGAACATTAAGTGATAACTAATTTGATACTGTGAAAGACATTTTCACGCCATGTCTTCTATTTGAAGTATGTATTGTCAATTATTGTAACGCTTTGAGCTTATTCACAAAAAGATTTGCTGTTCATTCCACGACTTCCCCCACGTTTTAGATTATGCCTCTTGTGACATGAACCTTTATACCGATCACAAAAAAAAAGGAACATTTCTTGTAATCACAATTCCTTGTTTGATGCTGTCTGAGGGTGCAGAAAGGAAACTGCAGGCGGAACTGAAAGTTAGTTGTGTTTCAAAAGCTGTTAAAATCTATGAAAATAATATTTAGCTTTGAATAGAGTTTGCCACTCCCACACATCAGTCAAATATGGCATTTCTAAATGACATCATTTACACCCAAGAAAAAAAAGGAAACCTACTTTTGCACGTATTGTCTTCCTCAACAGATTCGTTGCTTAGTCCTATAACTACTGAAGAGCCCAGCTGCAGGGACTGCTCTGACACCTCTGCATCACCGAGTAACTATGTCACCTCTCCTAGCACCCTCTATGCTGCGGTTTACACATCACAATGGGAAGCGACGGGGACTGACAAGCTAGGCCCAGTCTGTTTTAAAAGGTAACATTGTTGTCTCTTTCCTATAATTGAAAACATGCTGAAGTTTGAATTCTCTCCTTATATAAATCCTGCCTGCCCACACACTTCT
The DNA here is from genome assembly GCF_009769625.2 of Cygnus olor. NCBI lineage: Eukaryota > Metazoa > Chordata > Aves > Anseriformes > Anatidae > Cygnus > Cygnus olor. The sequence goes on along the minus strand of NC_049180.1, from coordinate 3,985,184 downwards.
ATTTCTCTATTTATTTATTTATTTAGGGGTAGGGGTGCTGAGCTTTAAAAGCACACACATTTGAGCAGAGCGTGAGATGTGGGCGTACTTCTCAATTAACTCCTCTTTGAGGTCCCTTAACAGTTCGGTGAGGTTTGTAAAGATGTTGAAAAAGACCTGGTGATTGCATCTGTTTGTAATTACTAGTTGTGGAATGTGAATATGCAGTATGTATTTATTGAATTATGCTCTGAATTTGAATAGTATACTGCTGCTTCTTAATTCACTACTCCAATAGGTGTCTGACAATGGGGCTTTTCATCTCATCCCACTTCTTTAGGATAAAATAAATACACTTTCATTTTATTTTGTTGTTGTCGTTGTTGTTTAAAATCTTGCTGACATTTTGTCATCTAGAGCACATACTTTTAGGAAATATCACTTCAATACCAGTATTGCTTCCTAAAGTTTAAAGGGGGTGCGGGAAGAACCAGCAACAACAGAGATAAAATGACTCAAAAACAGGTATTAAGAATAATTCTAGTGCTTCATAAAGTGCCCATGGAGGTCACTACAACTTTCTGTGAACTTAAAGGAATTTTGCATTGGGTTCTTATGTGTTTTGCTTTGTTTTATTTTCCACAAAATAAGGCCAATCTTTTTCTGCAAATTTTAAGTGATGAAGCTCACTGAAGTCTTTGAAAATGCACCAGCCTCTACCAGAAACACATGTTGTGTATAATATTTCTACAGAATGACTAAACTCAAGGAAATTGTGTCTATGTGAAGCTTCTTCACCCATGCCACAAAAGAAATTTTATAGTGATCATACTCATTTATCTATCTATGCACACAAACACTGCTCAGAAGTCTTAAAGTAGAAAAATTCTTGCCTTATAGCAAACCCTTGGTTCTATTCCATAATAAATATCCTAAATATAGATAAAGGCATATTATCATCTCAGCAGTTATTCACACTAGTTTAAAATGAGCTTCAACAAAGGGCACCTTAGGACACTGTTTAGAGATATTGACAAATCTCCTGATTTAATGCATTACCACATCCCACATGTGACTGTAAAAGTATTATATTTTTGACAATAAAGGAGCCATGCAGTCTAATTAAGTTCAATTTAGAAGGGCTGTAGAACAAGCTGGATACACTGGAAATTCTATATTTTATAGTAGCATTGTAACAATTTTTTTAACTGTAGTTGAAACTCATTTCCACAGTTCTGACATAACAAAAGAAAACACAAACAGGGCTCCCAAGTATAATTAAATTGGTATTCATCATTCAGCAATAAAACATACTATACCACTGTGAAGCAAAATCTCTTGCAGGGGCTCTCTGCCCTTTTGTTTCAACCTCCCAAACGCCAGGACAGTCGAAAGAAAATAAGCAAACATCCCTCCAGAAATAGGAAATAAGAATGCGTTTCTGCTAAAGACTGGAAAAACAGAGGTATAGCAATGAAAATACTGAAGTGGTTACAAATACTTCAGAGCAATGCTCTGAATCTGGGGACATGGATAAACTCCTTTGCTTTTAAGGAACTAATCTAAATCCTGCTGAAAGACATGCAAAGAACTATAGTTCTGGGTAGCTGGAGTTTAAGTCCTATATGAGCTATTCCTACCTGCATCACCTTAATTAAAGGACCACGAGCCCACAATAATCATTACAATATTTCTGCATTATCTATGGGAAAGTTCAATTTACAGAGGTCTCTGTGAGCCAGAAGCACAATGCTCCTTAGCTTCTAGCATCGCTTCCCTTACACCTTTAAATCACTGAAATGAACACAGAATTGTTCCTCCGACAGAATTGTTGCAGGAAACTAAAGCCTAGCGGTCTTAGAGCACAGAAACAGACACAGCTGAAAAGGGGGTTGATTTGTTTTCAAAATCACACTCATCCCCAAAAAGGAGAAAAAAAAATACTACATTTCTTTGAGCAGAACTCTGTCATTCCAGGCAACAGTTCTTACTTAATTGCTCTGTATTGTTGCAGTTCCTTCAACCCAAACACTGAACTTTTGCAGTGCTGGTGACCGTGCTAATAAATGACATGTAAGCAGCATTGTTATCTGCACTGCACCAAGTCTGCATGCATTAGCAAAACAGGAGTTTTAATCATTTATGTAAATGTATGATATAGCACTTTATGGTATATCAGTGAAGTATTGATTGCTGTTTGAAACTTGTGTTTATGCATTTTGTGCTAATGAAATTTGTACCAAAGACCAAATTGGACAGTGATAGTGATGTCAATATACATATGTATAAACAAGGGTTATTTTGCAATGGTTCAGTCTCCACAATTATTTTAAGCGGTTTTATGGGAATAAAAGCAGTAAGCAGTAAGCTAGTTAAACTATCCTCTAATGACAATGAAAACAATCCTGATTTTCTGTTTTAAATGCTTGCTTCACAACATAAGTATCAGCCAAGCAGCCTTTCCCAAATCTTTTGCATTGTCAAAGTATTTTGGCTCAATATGAATACACAAAGAGGGGCTCCTGAGACACTGGCAAAGGCATCTGTTATGCAGCATGTTGCATCCAAAAGCCACCTGTGTGTTCACAGATAATGTGAGGCATTCACATGTCAGAATGGATCCTTTGTGGGATTTTCTGAAGTTATATCTAAATAAATTTCTCCTGCCAAGTACATTTGATGGGTTTTCCAACCAAATGATAACATGATTTTTCTGAGTCCCTATTAACTCGACTGCCTCGATGCCTGTTTTTCACCTGCCTTTCTGCTTTGATTTGCATCGCTGACATTTTTTCCTTCTGGTTTCATCCAGGTTTTTGTATTTTGCTGACACTTTTGCTGTTGCACAACCTTTACTTTCTGGCTTTCTCAGGCTCACCTCTGCACTGGACCAGAATTCGGGTGAAGGGGGTTCTCTGCTGTTGCTGCTTTCATTGTATTGGATTTTTGGCACTGCTTAGAAGCCAAAAATAAAATTAAAATAGGCAATTCTCAGACATGGCAGCTGAAATTATGGTCACCTTTCACCAGATTTATTAACAGTATTAGAAGAGTTATAAGAATAAAGCCTCCAAAAATCTTGCTGTCAGAACAGAATTCAGTACCTATCCTTAGGTCCCAGACAAAACAATAATAACACTAGTAAAAATGTCCAAGACCTGGGTAGAGCAGGGAGAAAGAATTATAATGTAATGCTGAGGGCAATGCAGTTTCTTTGCCTTACGAAAATGTTTCAAATTTTGAAAATGTTTAGATTCTTGGATACAACAAAAGGGAGGCAAGGCAGGTTGCTTTGGTATGTGAATATGCTTAAAAATTAAGCACGCACAAATAAAGCTTTGTGTTCTGTGAACACAGTAACCTCTTGTCCTCATCAATGAGAGGAATCCTGACTGATTAAGTTGGCAAAGAAGTGCCCTGATAGCTGCCTTGTTTCCTTCTGTAGTAGGGTTAATATACTAATGAAATTCCACCTGAGGTCTGAGACAGGCTTCCCGTCAAGACTAGTAAATATATTCCCACAAAATGTTTTTGGTTCATGAGCAGCACATTTCTTCCACTACAAAATTCCTAGCAGGTTGTCCTGCTGAAGCAAATGTGGGTAACAACGCTATCAGAGACAAGAAGGTGAATGAGGATAGAGAAACTCAGGTCTACCTTGCAAATGTAAGCTCCACATCCTTTCTAACAAGGACTTCAGGGCTTTCTGTAAAGGTTTTTGCATTCAATAAAAATACCACAGCGATTTAATGAATTTTGAGTCATATTCTGGGTGCAGATGTTGGACTACCACCATTAAAGACTGAAATCCTCTTTCCTTGCTAACGAGGTGCAGCTTTGTGTCAAAGCTCATCCCTACTGCCAGCCAGCATGCCCCAGTTCAGTGTAAAGGGCAATTTCCAACCAGGGCCATTTGGTTTCTGTGCTGACACTATTAAAAATGATGCCAATGGCAATAACACTTTTCATACAGTGGACACCTGTATGCTTGGAATAGGATAGAGAACATCAGCTCATTTCATTTTGGCTTGCAAACGGCTGCAGGTGGCAAAGCTATTTGCTTGCTTACAGCAAAGAACAGACTTCAAGCAAGAAGCAAAAGGCACTATTACCTCTCAGCCCTCTTCTGTCCTTTCTATATATGCTCATTTAGAATTTAGTAAGATCCATGTGTAAAATGAAATATGTTCCTCAGGAAAAAAAAAAAAGAATCCAGAGTGACTTTATACAATTCTGTGAAAGTTCTCAAGCCACAGAAATCAGGGATCACTGCATCATGTGGCATGACTACCATTTGTCACAGAACACTTATCAAAGGCACTCCTCTAGGTTTCACAGAGCAACCTTTATGTAAGCAGGAATGCTCCACAGTGAAAACAAATGAAACAAACGCTAAAAGCATGGACAGAATCTGAGTTCTGGTTTAGACTCAGATGTGAGTACACAAAGATCACTTAAAACTCATTCTGTGATGGATTTGTTTGCTTATCAGGTTGCATTATATATATATATTTATTATTATTATTTTTTTTTAATAAACTCGGGAACCCTTTGTAAGGCAGGTGGGAGGGAATGGATGTAGCTGGATTCAGACGGGCAGCTAAGCACGCTTTGGGGGTTTCAAGGTTGGTAGGCAGATTGGCAGTGCAGGTTGGAACCTGTCATTCATGGTACGAATACAAAGAGCAGATAATCAGGCCCCAGATAGGGAGGGAACACGTTTCTGGAGCTATGGCGAACTGGGTTCGCAACAACTCAGAAACTCATTGAATGAACTAAGACCAAGCAGGAACCAACCTGCTTGTACACTATGCACAAAGAAGGCAGCCTATTTTCCCTCCATTTTTAGAAAGAGGCAAACTACATTTAACTACGTATGAGTTTGAGAAAACAGTAATTTGTGAAACACTTTCAGATCTTCAGAAGAGAAAAACTATTTCCACGGGAGGAACAAAAAACAGCAAATGAAATTGAGTGGTAGGAATAAAAACATTACAAAATATCACTGTACAGTTATTTTCTATGAATGGTCTAGTACAATATTCAAAACACGGTTTGTGAAAATCAGAATGCTTTTCTCAGCCCAGGTCATTTCACCTCAGACAAGATTTTTGCAGCCACAACCAGATTGGCCTTTTAGTTTATGACGTATGGAGCAGAACAAGACAAGCAGGCAGAATGCAACAGAAACTCATTTTTGTCAATAAAGGAAGCAACTATGAACTGCAGCAAGATTTCCAGTAGGACAAACACAGCTTTATCTCCCAACACTGACCTAGCCCTGCCAGTGAATTCCTGATGGTCAAAGAATATTTGCTCTCCACTGTACTTGCAGGCAGCTGCACATGAAGGAGAAAGGTTTGGGAGAGGTCTCTGCAATAAGACCTGGGAAAGCAAAAGAAAGCAAAAAGGAGACAGAGCAAAATCAGCATGCTTCATCTTCACTCCGGTGGGCAAAGCTGTAGCTATAAAGGAAGACTCAAGGATGTAAAAGGACATTGGCAGATGTAGAAGTGAAGCATATGATGAAGGAGTCACCACGGTACTGTCACTCAGAAAAGACATAGGTATCTGCATCTACCAGAGCACTAAAGCAAGATGCAAAGCCACCTACCAGCCCTAAACCAACAACTCCTTTTTTTTAAGCAGGAGGCATTTTTAGTTTCATTTCTGTCATATAATGAAGCTATATTTTCCTAGAAATATGCCCGTAATCAATAGAAAAATAAATCATTCTACAGAAGCAGACATGAAATATGAAAAAACATTTTTATTCCTATTATTATGTAATCTTATTTAATTATGTTTTAAGAATGACTTTTCTCCTGCTTCATACAATGCAAAACTCTACTGTTTATCTTGTTATATCTAAATTAGCAGCATCCCCAAGCAGGTGTTACATTTGGAAGACAACATACAGTAAGCAATTAGAGAATTGTATGTAAATACATAATTTGTCTGAGGAAAAGAAAGTTCTTTGGTATGATTAAGCATCATTTAAAAATTTCATGTTAAAAAAAGGTAAACAACTACCAAATGGGATGATGCAGAGTTTGAAAATGTGCTTGCCTGAAGGATCAGCCCAAGGAGCACACTGTGTTTCTCTGTATAGCCAGCGAGAGTTCTGGTCTGACTATGCTGTAGCATTTTCCAGTCTTCATACCCAAGAGACTCTGTTTTTTGAGAAATCGATGAATTAAAACAAGATTGCTTGTCTACTTGCTCCTTACTAAGCATGCATGCATGTGGTGCATGCACACACTCTTGGTATACTCCAGCTAGCTCAGGATGAAGGAGGCTGTGACAGGAGGTGTGAGCAAACAGGAAAACTACAAGCAAAGGCAGAAGGACATGAAGGCTTTGGCTCAAAGGCCACAGATGTTAAAACTGAGACCAAATATAGAAATATTTTTTCCACATAGATGTTACCTACAGTTTTGTCCTCTCATACAATTAAACAAACAAACAAACAAACAACAACAAAAAAAACCTTCACAATACCTGGGTATTATAGGGGGTACAGAGGCACAGCCTTTCAGGCAGCTGCAAACATCTAATACCCACCCACAGATTTCTATCTTAGCTCATAGATTCACTGTAAAAGTTGGCAGGAAATTTGTGAAGGACTTTGGAAAACTCCTGCACTCCACAGCACACTTGTGAGAGTGTAAGCAGAATTATCCCTATTTTACTACTGGATAAACCACTGGAAAAGATCATTCTCTCTGCCTAACTTTAGGTATCCCCTGTTTTCCAGATGAAGGAAGACATCCACCCTGATGGACCTCTCCTGTAAAATGAGCACTTTTTAACATGAAGCACAATGAAAAAGGAGTGATTTTTATTCATAATTCTGCCACTAGGTATTGTAACTTCACAAGCTGTGTGGAGACTTACCACTTAAATTAGATCCTTGAGGCCCCAAATGGTTCTAATGGCTTACAATTAATCCTACACCAAATGAGTAGTAAAAGCAGTTTTATTTTTTCCATCCCAGTGTTTATTAGCATTATCTATTAAGCACACCGGTGTACTTGTACAAATTCATCTTAATATCAGAACTAGAGACTTCCATCAGGGCTGAGGTTTCCTTCTCAAGTCAGAAACCTGTTATTCTAGTGATTATCCTAACCTGCTATCCTAGTGATTGCTACAGCTAGCAATCATGACCACAGCATAACCATAATAAAGTATGACTACAGTGTGACCATAACCAGCAGTGTGACCATAGCACCAGAAGGCAGATTTGCATTAAAAGACTGCCCCCCAGCCAATACAACCTGCTCAATCTAGGAGAAGATTCTCCAAGTCAGCTTTATTTATTTTCAGGGCACATGAAATACTGATTTTTTCCTCTGTTTACCTGCCTAAGACATGCTTGCCTCTCTGAAATGACAGAGAATTGCTCAAGTCCAAGAAATTAAGTTTTCCTAGTGGAAAAGCATGAGATATGGTGTCAGATCAATTTAAAATATGTCATTTCAGGATTTAAAGTTAAATATTTGTTTGTTTCCTTACAGTCTATCAGGCACAGGGAATTAGTTGGGGTGGTTGTATTCTACTACAGCTGAAGTGCCTTTGGTATCTGACCTCATTCATTTGACCTTACCTTGGGTGTCTTTACCATACCGCACTTTGCAATGCAAATATATCCTGACTTGATTACACAGAAGCTGTTCTGCAAAGATATTCACTGACCCCACTAACAACAGGAACTGCATTTCTTTGCTGAGGGCAAAAATAAACCCATGAGTATTTCTTTAGACACCTCACAAGGAAATAAAAGCAATTCTTGAGTAATTTAGGAGCAAATCAGTATACTTCTAAGAATCTCAGAGATTCACACCTTCTCTCATACATCCATCACATCAAACTGGTTTCTACTAGCAAGCTACAGCAGTGCTTTGAAGAGTATGTAGTGATGCCATGTCGTCTGATATTGCTAATCCAGTATTTAAACTTGCCATGCAAATGGGCACTGGAAACTGTCATATTCATGTTTGTCAGGAAGTGTGGGAGATGCAAGACTAAAGAACTGGCAACTCTGAACCTTGGCTGAAAAAGTTACTCTCTCCTTTTACTTTGGAGCCCTGATTTTGCCTCTCCTTCAGAGATTACAGTGTTGCACATGATGAATAGCATACAGCAAATTAATATTTAAGAATTCAGCACCAAGATGTAATTACTCAGCTAGCACAGGCTCACATTATTGATGCTTGGCTCCTTAAGAGATTTTTTCGGAGTGCCTATAAACTAAATTAAGACATTTAAAACATTATAGTATTACACATCATTACTTTTCCTGATCTGCATATTTTAGCAATTGTTTATGTTATGTAGCATGAAAAGCTGTTTCTTGCAAGTTATTTCTGAGAAAAGCTTGGACTCAATTATCTATCTGTAAGTTCTGATAAGGGAGAAAATATCCTCCATGTTGTGGCAAAGGTTTGTAGGCAAATGTAAAAAGTACCTCCTTAGTGGCCTCTAAAAACGTATACTGAATCATAAACCTCCAAAGTTCTAATTTTCCTGTGACCAGTGCCCACACTCCACATCTCTTCAACTCTTTGGAAAACATCAGAGAAAAATCCGTGGGATTTATTTTATACACCAAACTACAGGACAATGTGGTGATTCAGGACTTTCCTGAATCAGGGCACCACTGATTCAGTCAAAGACTGATCTGTCAGATTGCACCATCTGAGGGGGTCCAGCGTTAATCTTGCTAGGACCCGAATGGAAGGAACCATTACCATCCAGGAAACTTCAGGTGCTCCAGAAAACTGTACTCTGCAGCTCAGTAGTACAGTCTAGCATAAGACACCACGCTCGTTTTCCACTTAATTTTTGAAGACATCAAAGTATAGGTAAGGGTTTGAGGACTTGGGAAAGCAAGAATGGAGTCTTGTTAGACGGGAGGTAGCTACAACTTATTCAATAGACTGTGTTCAGCACGAATAATAAGGGCTATGGTTAAATATTGTTGCTTCTCTGGCAGTAAGAAAAATTTTGTAACAAGGAAACCCATCACTGTAGAAAAATGAACTTTCCTAAGAGCCATACCTAGATTTTGTCTCCCCTCCTCCTCCCTCTCAAAGATCTAAAGAGCATCACAAATTCCAAGTCCTTCCAATCCAAGGAGATTTATCCTGGCTTTCTTCACCCAAAACTTCTAGAACTGTTCTAGAATACTTTTTATAAGGTGAAGCGAAAAAAACAACCCAGAAGAGATGCTGGGGAGAAGTTCTATGGAAAGAACCTCAAGAGTTCATCTAATCCAAGCTCCCACTCCAAGCAGGGTTGGCTCGGGAGTTGTATAAGGTTGCAAAGGTACTTGTCCATTCAAATTTTGAAAATGTCCAAGACAGAAATTCCACAAACTCTTTCACCCCTTGCCCCAGTGTTTAAACAAGTGGTTCACATGTGAAGAGTTTCTTCCTCATATCCCATTGGAAGTTTTCACGTTAAAATTTGTAACTGTTGTGTCTCGCCTTTTTGTTGTACCCTTCTGAGAAGAATCTGACTCTTGACTTATTTCTAATCCTCTTTTATGTATTGGAAAGCTGTAATTACAGCTCCCTCAATCTTGTCTTTTCAAGGCTAAACAAATCCTGTTCTTCTGCCCTCTGCTTATATGTCATATGCTCCAGCTCCCTCCTGAATTATGTGCTACACAGAATGGATTTGGTGTCCCAGTTAATAAAGGTTTTTTGGAAACATACTTTACTTGCATGCATGGCTGCTTGTATGTAATGCAATAAATGTATCAGGAGTTTAAACAGAAGGATATAATGGCTCTGAAAATATCACGGGCTAAAGTGAAGAAATGGGAAAATTGTGTCAGATACATAGGAGATGTCTATGAAAAACTGGCAATGTACAAGAGATCAATACAATTTTTTGCAGAAGGCCACTGACAACTAGAACAATGTTTGGATTTCCCTGCACAGATCATTGTATGTTGAACCAAAACCACAGACACTGGTCATAGTTGAATGAGAGAATCAGGATCCTGAGGGCCTTATGTGGAATGGTCTTGGGTTAAAGCCAGGTAGAGCTGGAATCACATTTGGATTGATGCCACAGGGCAAGAGGACTGTACAAAAATAATTACACCAACAATATTTTGCACTGTTAAGCAACAAAGGCACGATTTTGAGTGTATAATTTCTGTTCCCTTGTAATCTATCCAAATGGTATCTCATTCTTCACAGAAAGGGCTTGGAGAAGAGCCTGACAAATTGTCATCTTTGTGCTGTACCTACATATGTTCCACAGCATACAGGGGTATAATCTTAAATTAATGCATTTTATAACTCGAGCAAAACTCATCTCATTCTGTGGTGTAGAACTGAATAGCTGCACTTGGCAGGCATTTGTGAGCATTTAAGACCTCTTTATAGGCAAAATAACAAGACTCATCAATCCCATATTGTGCTCTTTGCAAAAAACAAAACACAAAAAATTCTGAAATTGGAAATAACATTTGTGAAGTAATCTTGCATTAAACAAAAAGCTTTAATTGATCTTGTTAAATTTTATTTGAATAAACGTGCAACCAATAATTCAGTAGAACTCTCTACATCAGCTATCAGTCCTCACTCAGACTATCAGCTTGCCAAGTGCTGGTCTATTCTGTATTGAAAGTTTCTGTGTCATGATAGTTTCATAATTACATGTTATGACCAGGGGAAAAACTAATAATAATAAAAGACACCTACACTTGACACTAGTGCCCAAATGATGTAGCAAAAATGTGTACATCTGTTTTGTGTTAAACGTTTGCTTGAGACAAAACACAAGTTTGTTGGGGAGAGGTGGAGGAGCTGCAGGACAGTCTGATATATAATAATGGAGCCATCTACTGGAAAGCTGCTGCTGTGAGCACCTCATCTCTGCCTCACTCACCTGCTGTAAGCCTCCTAAAAATTAATCCTCCAACATTTACATCTGGCTCTTATTTGCTGTCCTTCCTTGTGTTACAAGGTACAGGGGAATACTAAATATACGTTGTTGATTGCCACTTATCTAGTGCAGAAAACAGTAAGGGATCGCTGTCCTCAAGCTGAGTTTACACAGAAATAATGTTGCATGTCTTTTGTGAACTGATAGTTTACTTTTGTATATGTCCTGCTGCTGGCCACTCTCCAGTTATGGTTGAGAAAAGGAAGTCAAAGCAGGAGAAATTTGTTGTGTTGCAAGATTGTTGCTTGTTTCTACAGGGGAATGGAAAAGTTTATCTTGCTTTTACAATGCACTAAAACTTCTTTTATGATGGTTTGATTCAACAGTGTTGAGAATCATTCTTCCTGCTTTGTTTAAGAAATATTGAGTAATATCATCTCCTACTGAGGTAAGTTTTTCTTCTTTATTCTTCCTTTTTTTCTGCTTTTTTTTTCCTCTGAGTTTCTCCTCCTTTTCTTTTTGAAAACAATCTGTTTCTCTACCCAGGCAAACCACTTGTCTGGATAGACATGTTACTTTTTCCCCAGCAACTATTACATTTCCTGAAGTAATTTTAAACTGTCTTAAGAGTTGTGATCAGCCACCATTTTAAAGGCAGCCAGACTTGCATTTGCATCTATCATAATCAAGGTGCTTGCAAAGTGAAACAGCACTCCTAAAATGAAGCTGATTGCCTTTCCTGTCCTGCAAAATGACTTGGATAGACAGTAACTGAACAAATACTCTCTAATCTGTTTTGATAATATTTTAAAGTTCATATTTAAGTTCATATTTAAGTTCATATTTAAGTTCAAGCTTACTGTTACATTGGTGCTTCCATGCAAGAAGCCTTCATCCGATGGAGAGGTATAGCTGAAGAGGCCAAGTGATGCTGCAGTGAATCAGTGTAAACAGGCAATATGTAATGTTGCACAAGGACTCTGTTCTTCAGGTAACTGAGGAAACAGCAAAGCTGTAATTTAAACACAAATTCAGTTCCACATAGATCAAATTTTAATTAAATATAATTTTATTAAATATTCTATATAATAAATACATATAATAATGTTAACTACTATATTTAATATTAAATGCTAATATTTTAAAAGAATTTTATGGTACACAATGAGCCTTTTTCCTGCTTGTCCTCTTGTAGACTATAAGGGCAGCTGAGCCAGAATAAGGGCAATGAACTGAAGGGTTTGGATCAATACAAACAGAAAAACTATGGACGTTTCTATAGCTGCAACATAAGTAATTATGTTCACTAAGAAGCTGCTCGTTGGATCCCCTACCAGTCACATCTCCACTTTACTAGTCAAGGACTCCTACTTCACAAACCCAAAAGCCAACCTGCAAACTGGCAAATTATATTTATGAGAATTGTACATACAGATTGCCTGGCAGCTACTGATTGCCCACTGCAGGCAGTTGTCAATTAGCTCTGTTTAATTTGCTTGTTCACCCTTGAATTTGACCCTTCAGAGCTGGCAGATAAGCAGTCTCTGTCTTACTAAACCTATATATGTGATCTTCTGCCTGAAGAGTGTAGGCATTCATTTAGTCCACCTGCTAAATGTGGTCATATGTCTTTGCCTCTGAGCATCTGTGAGAATCTAGCAGTCAAATTGGTCAGAACCAAGGACAACAGGATGAAATCTAGATTGCAGGAGTGAACAAGGCTTCTTGCTACAATGGGAACTTGCAATTTGAGAAATGGCAGGTGTCTTCTCATGGCATGTAGAATGGGGATTTTTACACTGCTGTGTAGACCTATCAAATTTAAAGAAATAGTAACAGTATAGGTTACTGTCTTTCCACTGACAGTAGAAAGACACTGAAGCAACGTCTACCCACTTTTTTTTTTCCTTCCTAAGCTTGCTCCACCCCACAGATACAAAAATAGAGTGCATTCTCCGGAGTTTTACAGCAAAAGGGTCTTGGGGTTCTTATTTTGAATTTCATAAACATACACATAAGATGATGAAGTTAGAGGAAAACTGTCAAAACTGTCTTTCTGAAAGAAAAATTGTATCCTTTCACCAAACCATTTCATCTTCAAAAAAGCATCCTTGCTTTCACTTCATGGAAGATTTTTCTTAGAACCATTTAACAACCATTTAAAAAAAAAAAAAAAAAAAAGGCATTTAATCTTTTTTTCCTCCCTTAGATCCTGAAATCATGATGAGCTTGTAATTAACCACAGTTTGTAGGGGATTTGTGAAACTATTATGCTGTACTATAAGTACACACACTTTATCAAGGCTTGAGCATGGTCTAATTAATAGAGATCGCATGCAGCCCATTAATTAACTCAACATGGTAATCAAACATCCAGAAATACTGCTTAACTAACCCCTAGTGTACTCAAGGGCAATGCATTCACTGAAGATGTTATATGTCATGTTACTGTACAGAATACAATGGTGTTACCTTTGAGGGTGGGGAACTCAGGGGTTAACGTGACAGAAACTATACAATAGCAAAGAATGTATTTTTCATGTGAATTTAAGTGCCCAGGAAAACTACTGAATTAGCCTTAATGGAAAGTTAAGGATCACCACCCTCATTAAATCACAGCTACAGATCTTATTCCCTAACCTATGTTGCCCATATCTCTTGTACTGCTGTAGACAGATTACATCAAATGCTAACAAGTTTTAAAAATACAAATCCTCTTATTTATTTGGCTTATTTATAGGTTTTGTGATCAGAGTGAGCACCTAGGTATGGTTCTCCCCCAGCTTTAGCTGCTCAAGGCTACAAACGCACCAAGATTTCCTGGGCAGCAGCCCCCACCTACTCTTCATCTTGCTCTACTTATCCTCCACCATCTCTCCTTGCCTTCTATCATGCCCTTCCAGCAGGGAGTAGGACAGCTCCCCAGTGAAACATGACACAGGTCCACAAACTATTGTGCTGGTGCTACTAAATGGGCAGCATGGAAGTTGAAACCATAGGCAGAGACAAGGCTGCTCAAGCCAGCAGTAAGTATTTTTTCTGTTGGAATCTAAGAGTTAGGCAACTGTTTAGGATGACTCTAATGATACATAGCACTACAGATATCTCCAGAAGTTACGTTGGTCCACCTATCTCAGGAACCTATCTTATGACGGGATGGTCATCTTTGGAGAGGCTTAATTCTTTCCATTGGACTGTAGAGAGAACCTATACTCTCAAATTAGATTAAATCTACCTTATACATGGGCAAATTAAATGGTATAAATTCCTTCCTGCTTTCTGAGTACAGAAACCCATCTTACCAGTGATTACCTAGTAATCAACAGTAGCTGTTAGCATCTTTACAGAAATTACAGAAAGAGTTCATTCCAGAACTAATCAGTTTGTTGTAAAGTCCATTGAATTTCCTCCGTCCCCCCGGCAGATTGCTGTTTCACTAGTGCTACATTTGGGTGAGTCATAATTTAAAGAAACATTTCACATCTCTATTATACAGAAACTCTTATACTCAAATGAAGGTCACTAGAAAGAACTAAAGAAAAATAACTGAGCTAAGTAAAAAAAAACTAATTCTAAAACAACTTCCTCTGCTCTGATTCAATGTACTTATATTACTAAGTAAATCAAACAGTAATAAAGCATTGTCCTCTGACATGAAATCACCCTGCTATAATTCTGCCTCTAATCATCTGTGGTGCTAGGAGACAGCAAACGCTATCATAGTGGGCTGTGATCTCATTCAGTCTCATGGAATTTTTATACCAGAAGGGACTACTACATTTATCTGTTTGACTTCCAGTATAATCCAGGTCAAAATATGTCACTTGGTAATTCTGCATCATCATCTTATTTTGTGGTAGGAGTTAATAGATTTTTAGAAAAATATTAAAACAACAACAAAAGAAATAATGAAAACTCTTCTATAGCTCTCAGCAAATCATCCCAATGTTTAGTTATTTCTTCTGAGAAATGTTAGCACCTGAAGTCTGACCTGGATTTCTGCTGGCTCCAGTTGTCTGCCACCAGGTCTCAGCCTGCTTTCAGTTGCTAAGTTACTGTATTTTGGCTCAAAGTCACAGAATCACAGAATCACAGAATTGTCTAGGTTGGAAGAGACCTCCAAGATCATCTAGTCCAACCTCTGTCCTAACACTAACAAAACCTCCACTAAACCATATCACTAAACTCTAAATCTAAACATCTTTTAAAGACCTCCAGGGATGGTGACTCAACCACTTCCCTGGGCAGCCCATTCCAATGCCTAACAACCCTTTCAGTAAAGAAGTTCTTCCTAATATCCAACCTAAACCTCCCCTGGCGCAACTTGAGCCCATTCCCCCTCGTCCTGTCACCAGGCACGTGGAAGAATAGACCAACCCCCACCTCTCTACAGCCTCTTTTAAGGTACCTATAGAGAGCGATGAGGTCTCCCCTGAGCCTCCTCTTCTCCAGGCTAAACAACCCCAGCTCCCTCAGCCGCTCCTCGTAAGACTTGTTCTCCAGACCCCTCACCAGCCTTGTTGCCCTTCTCTGGACTCTCTCGAGCACCTCCATGTCCTTCTTGTAGCGAGGGGCCCAAAACTAAACACAGTACTCGAGGTGCGGCCTCACCAGAGCCGAGTACAGGAGGACAATCACCTCCCTAGACCTGCTGGCCACGCTGCTTCTTATACAAGCCAGGATGCTGTTGGCCTTCTTGGCCACCTGAGCACACTGCTGGCTCATATTCAGCTGCCTATCAACCAGTATTCCCAGGTCCTTCTCGGCCAGGCAGCTTTCCAACCACTCATCTCCCAGCCTGTAGCTCTGCTTGGGGTTGTTGCGCCCCAGGTGCAGGACCCGGCACTTGGCCTTGTTGAACTTCATACAGTTGACCTCATCCCATCGGTCCAGCCTATCCAGATCCTCCTGCAGAGCCTTCCTTCCCTCAGGCAGATCGACACACGCACCTAACTTGGTGTCATCTGCAGACTTACTGAGGGTGCACTCAATCCCCTCGTCCAGATCATCGATAAAGATATTAAAGAGGACCGGCCCCAGCACTGAGCCCTGGGGGACTCCACTAGTAACCGGCCTCCAACTGGATTTGACTCCATTCACCACAACTCTTTGGGCCCGGCCATCCAGCCAGTTTTTAACCCAACGAAGCGTACGCCAGTCCAAGCCGCGAGCAGCCGGTTTCTTGAGGAGAATGTTGTGGGAAACAGTGTCAAAAGCCTTACTGAAGTCAAGGTAGATCACATCCACAACCTTCCCCTCATCCACCAGGCGCGTCACTTGGTCATAGAAGGAGATCAGGTTCGTCAAGCAGGACCTACCTTTCATAAACCCATGCTGACTGGGCCTGATCGCCTGGTTGCCCTTCAAGTGCCTCGTGACGACATTCAAGATAATCTGCTCCATGAGCTTCCCTGGCACTGAGGTCAAACTAACAGGCCTATAGTTCCCCGGGTCTACCCTCCGGCCCTTCTTGTAGATGGGCATCACATTTGCTAGCCGCCAGTCGACTGGGACCTCTCCTGATAGCCGGGACTGCCAATAAATGATGGAAAGTGGCTTGGCCAGCTCCTCTGCCAGTTCTCTCAGTACCCTCGGGTGGATCCCATACGGCCCCATCGACTTGCGTACATCCAAGTGCTGTAGCAGGTCGCCAACCATTTCCTCGTGGATAGTGAGGGCCACATCCTGCTCCCCATCCCCTTCCACCAGCTCAGGGTACCAGGTATCCAGAGAACAACTGGTCTTGCCGCTAAAGACTGAGGCAAACACAGGTCAACACAGGACAGTTATTTTTCCAGCGACTTGTAGGGCCATATCTTCAATTAGAATAAGTCACTGTAGTTTAAGCAAAGTTAACGGGATCTTATCCTGACTTTGCTTGTTATGTTAAGGAGTTACCTGCTGTACCTCATGCAGTCTGTTCCCTCATACAGGCTATGTCCAAAATACATCAAAACCTTCTCTTCAGCCAGATTAATAAGTTGATGACCTTGAATTTACCAATTCTGATCCTTATATGTGTATTATGAACCCTTTACGAAGGGAAATAGTGATGGTTTGACTTTGGGCTGCATCCAGGTGCCCACCCAGCCACTCTCTCACTCCCCTGCCTCAGCAGTACAGGAGAAAAAAACAGGATGAAAAAGCTTGTGGGTCAGCAGAAAGACAGGGGATCTCTTACCAATTACTCTCACAAGAAAAACAGGCTCAACTTGGAGAAAAATTAATTTATTACCAATTAAAATAGATTTGGATGGTGAGAAGCAAAGACAAAATTAAATCCTCACTTTCCCCACCCCCTTTTCCTGAGGCTCAGCCCACTAATACATTCCCAGCTCCTCCCCTCCCCTCAACAGCACAAAGGAATAGGAATGGAGCTGTGGTCTGTACCTAGCAGCTCCTCTCTGCCAATTGCCTCCTCCTCACGCTTTTCCCCTGCTCCACAAGCTGCAGTTTCTTCAGGAATATCCACCTGTTCCCATGTTAGGTCCTCTGCAGGCTGCGGGGGAATACCTGCTCAGAGCACCTTCTTATCCTTCTCCTCTGCCCTTGGGGTTCATGTTGCTGTTTCTCACACTTTTTTCCCTCATTCCTCACTGCCAGGCAGTACTTTTTGCTGTTTCTTAAATACGCTGTCCCTGAGGTGCCGTCGTCGCTGAGGGCCTCAGGTGTGCTGAGGTGGGGCCGCCACAGAATAATCTGGAACCAGCTGTGGCCTGTGTGAGGCAGTGCAGGCCTCTCCTCACAGAGGCCCCCACTACTGGCTCCCAGGCAGGGGCACCACTCACAGAAGAAAAAATAAAAAAATAAAAAAAAAAAAGAAAAAAGGTGCAGATTTCAAAAGCTGACATTGTGTCTCTCTGTCAGACAGAGGCTGCCATTATGGAAGTGGTTCAACCTGCCTCACCCTCCTTGTTCATGTGGTCACACATCAGCCTCCTCAGTTACCACACTGTTCTGAGGGGTCACATTCAGCTGGGTTCTCGTGATGTCCTCCAGCATTTTCAGATTAATTCACTTCTATTATACAGCACTTACTGGAGAAGTATAGCCTAAATTATGAACCTGGGTTTTGTTACATTGAAAGCAGACGCTGGATGATTTCTGTCCACTGCATGGCCTGACTTACTATTGAAATCAGCCTTTTGTGTCTTTTATACCAGCCATCCTTTGCTGGATCTTCTGCTCTGTCTCACCAAACCTGCGGTGAGACCCCAGAGGAATTGGAAACTTCCCCTGAGTGATGATTCCTGATTTACAGCTCCCTTCCACAAGCTATCGTTGAGACAGTTTGGGAGCCGTTTAATATGTACAACACCGATTTTGTATAGCGATAATTGTTTTTAATCAGAATGTTGTGCAGTACTAAGTCAAACACATTACAGAAGTCTAAATATATTATGTCAACACAGCTACTTTAAATTAAGCAGAGCTAGGCCCAACTCAAGAGCTCCACAGAAAAAAAATGCTATTCATTAAGAAGTAATGTTGATTTAGGAGGTAACTATCTTGCCCCAGAAGAACCATTATCCTAATAATGTTTCTTGGGATGGATCTGATGGGATGGGAACAGGAAAGGTTAAGGGACTGTGACCCCTCTATTCACTACATGATATGGGGTACACACAGTAGAGGTTACAGCAGCATTTCATGTACATCATAGCAGACCTGGTGATACTATCACTGTTGTCTTTTCAATAGCATAGATACTGCAGACATCCCGGTTGTCTGCAGTAATTAAACATCAAGATGTGTTTTCTAACTGTGACCGTGTTATTATGGAAGGGAGAGAGCCTTGAAAGCTGTCCAGGGGTTAATTTTGTAGATATATTGCGTTTTAAAAAAAATGGTTCATAGGGACATTTTGTATAATAATGGACTCATTTTTCAAAGGTGCTGATCCATGGAGTTAGCATACATGCAGCAGAGTATATGAGCTTAAAGGGTGACCAAGATACTCTCTCTGCTGTTCCCTGATGTGAAACAGACATCTCTGCTTATGCATTCCTCTGACGCTTATTTGAAATCAATTTAAATTGGGCATTAAAAGTTGTAGATAGTGTTCAGCATGCAGAAAACAGACACAGGATAATGAAAAAGGGACATGGCATGAGTAAACAGGCTTCTGTCTCCTGCCCTTCCCTCTTCACAATGCCTTTTGTGGTCTCATCAGGTAAAAAAGGAGGAAAGGAAAAGAAAACCTTTTGCTTCAGCTGATGGGGATATCAGAAACAAATTGTCTTGAGCACTACTCTAAGTGAATTAAAGTAACTAACCAACCTTAATGATCATTCTGGAAGAGGATCAATCCTTCAGTATTTAATTTTCCTTTGATTCTAAATGGAAGAACAAACAAAATCTGTTTTTCCTCAGTTTTGGCCTGTTCACTCTTTAGACCACAACTTTAAAAAGGCTGTATTTTTGCCCCCACCGCCATGCCTCCATGAGAGTGAAGCATGCATAGCCTATCACAATCTGATCATATTAAAGGTACCATTACAATTCCTAAGCATTTTAAGGGCTTTGAATTTTCCACTTTATACTCCACTCCCCCCCCCAAAAAAAAAAAATAGCATCTTCTTCTAACAAGAGCTATGAAATAGAATAAATATGGACATTTCCAGACCAAATACGTAATGGAAATGAACAAACAAAGGAAACTTAGAAAAATGGCAGTTTAAAAGCAATCTCCAGATTATTATTATTTTATGCATTCATAAAATAGAACTTCTCGTAGGTTGTGATGCCTGAGACTAATGGTACAGGTGTCTCTGAAAGAAATAGGCCTACTAGAATGTAAAATTGTGTAGCTTGACTCGATGAAAATTTTCACTCATCATTATCACAAGCCTACCAGAGCCAGCATTCTCATGGGGCAAGAATTATTCCTAGCATTCCTCATCGTTCCTACACAGAACCCTATGGTCCAAAAGTCTTAATGCAGCTATAAATTCCATGATATCCTTCACATAATGCTCTCTATTTCACATGCCACATGCCCATGTCATTTTCCCTAACATGGCAGCATGGGCAGTGAAGGACAAGCACGCTTTAGCAAAACTTGCATGCACCAAGAAATAATCAGTGATGGCTACATAGAGCTAACCACATTAAATAAATGAACTTCCTTTAAGCCCAATAGCATATCTTCTTGCCTAGTAATTTCCTGCAAAACCATTCAACATGATGGTTATGGTACATTTTCGTTGAACTACTTGTATTTTTTTCAGGAAAAAGACAGAGACTCAAAACAGGATGGAACGGGCTCTTACTGTCAGTCATCTTTACCACATGCAGAGAGGACTTGCATGAATGGGAGACAATAGAGAGTGTGTATCCACCAGAACTGATGTCCCAAACCACTCCAGGGTAGTGATAATTTCAGTTTTAGCCCCTACCTGCTGTACCACAGTTCCTGTCAAGAGAAAACTATGGTTCAGCAGACAGTGCCTGCCATTGCACTGTGAGCCCAGCCTTTTCTGTGACCTCATACACAGAGATGTGAAATTCTGCACATGAACCATGTTTTCCTCTGTGCCAGACCTTCCAGATCAGTAAATGGAAGGGGACAATAGATTCACCTGTTGTGTGACCACTGCTCAATGTGCAGAGTGCAGGCTTCAACTGGAGCTGTTAAAGGCAACTGCCTATCACATTCTCCCCACCTTCTGTGATCTTTTACATTCTCTTTCTCTCACAGGCTCATGGTTTTGGACACAACCCAAGGTTCACCATGTGTGTTGAGGCTTGTGCTATTTTGAACAGTGAAGTAGAACCACCCACCACCCTGGCTAAAATTCAGATTAATTAGGACCCCTTCAGTCCCTGCTTTCTGATGATTAAAGGCTAGAGATAGCTTGTAGAGATGACACCTAACCTTGAGTTATCAAAATACATTAACCAGATATATAGCGGTGGGTTGGTTTATTTTTTAACTAAAGGTGCCATTCTGTTTAATTCAAACAGTTTTAACTACCACCAGAGCTTCAGCATAAGAAGTTATTACAAAGCTATAACCCATTTTGAAATGGGAAGACAGCAAGGCCAAATTAAACTGGCAGGTCTGGAAATTTAAATTCAGTAGCAGTTCAGGTTATACACTACACTTAGGTAAAAAAACCCTAATTCTTTTTTAAAGGCTCATTTTCCACAAATGGCTGAGCTGTTTAAGTTAAAGTGAATAAATACCTAATGAGTCATTAAAGTCTATAAGACTGTATGGCCTCCAGGCACTGGTACCTGGATTCAGCCAATTATAGTTCCGTAAGATAAGATGAAGACATCAGGTTGTTATTGGAATATATAAAGGTTGAAGACACTGTTAATAAGTCACTACAGAATGTGATAAAATTGTTTAAACTGTTTAAAAACTCTCAATGTGTTTTGCTAGACACATTTTTACTGCTAGGTTTTTCCCCCATAAAGTCTAATCCTTTCTTTGCACAGCCTTGAGAACTACACTCTGCAATATTGCATTAATACCAAAATGTGATTTGTTTCTACATTTCCATGTTTTTAGCACGTACTCTGGAGGTTATGAAATATTAATGGTAGCAATTCCTCAACCATGGCATAAAGAGAATAGGAAGGAAAAAAAAGAAATTAAGGAAATACCAAAAACTGTTTTTAAAAACCAAAGCAACTGTCCAAGAAAAGAGTCATAAATAGTGAAAGCTATATTTGCCTTTTTTTCCAACCTTATGGAAATTATTCACACATAGTGCCTATATATCTATCCCTACATCTTTTCAAGCTGAAAAATTTTGCCTCTTCATAATTAGAATTTTATTGTGCTGAGTCTGTTTATTAATTTTCAATTATTTTACCCCACAGAGCTAGGCCTATAGCTCTGACTATACAACCCAAATACGTTATGAGAAACGTGAAAAATAACCCTGAACACATAGCTACTGGTCTTGCAAAGATTTGTACATGTACATAGTTTTCATCCCACTGGTTTAAGTTGTCCAAGGGGAACTTTCATTTGTCCTCTCACTGTCTCACCCCTGAGGCATGTATTCTTCAAGTACATCTGAAACAATTTCTTTGACCTTTTTTAAACCCTTCAGTGTCCTCAAACCTACCAAGAGTCAGGCCTGGCTAAACCAGCCCCTGTCAGACAGACCACAAAATGTTGGTGCTTTCCCTACTTCTCTCTGAGCTTGTTTCTCATGTACCCACCTCTTTTCTCTTGACTCCACCTGGAAGACTTTTGGAGCATTTTTATTGTGCGTCTGTACGGTACTTAGTGCAGTAGCATCCTGATGTCTCTCCAGGGTTACTTGCTGTTGCTGTTACCCATCTGAACTAACTAATATAAAAGCAGGGCATCGGGGGCAGTTAATGGGACAATTCACAAAGCCCAAGCTTAAGCACATGAATAAATATGTACAGAATAAGAAGCTGCCTGATAGGAGCTGAAACATTTCATTTGTTAAATTCACCAAGATTTTAACATCGGAAAATTCTCGGTACAATTTTCTTTATGACTTGCTCTCCTATGACTAAGTAGCAGTTATTTAAAAAATTGTGATTCTGTCTTAAGAACTACCATATAAAAGCCATAGACCATACTATATTTTTACAAGCACATTATAAACCTCCCAGACTGATGAAGGTTTCTGACAGGCACATTTACACATTTTCATTCCCCCTGCTTTCTCACATAAATGTACTGAAGGTTAAAAGCACACACATCGCTAGCATAGCTTTATTTCCCAGCAGCATAACTTGCAGAAAGACTTATGTTCATGCCCTGAACTCAGGAGCATCTTGCCTTATCCCCTCTTGTGCCCAGAGCAGAGCTTTGGGCCAGAGCACTGCTGAATTATCATCTATGACTAATTCAGTTTCCCACTGTCGTAGTTCTATTCTGTTTTGGCTCAAAGTCACCAAAGGGGAATAATCTTTCTACTAACTTATAGGACCAGAACCTCAGCTTGAGTAAGCCATCATAATTCAAATGACATCAACAGAAATAAGGCATATTATGTCAGTTTAGGGGCCAGCCTGTGGATCCTAAAGACAAACTAGCACAGTTGTTGCACCAAATCATGGATCCTTGCCTCAGTATTGCAACATGAAATATTATTCAGTAAATAAATGAAATATTATTCTGAAAGTTGGGGTGTTCAACTACTTCCAAATTACTTTTGCATGAGCCCTGCTTTTTTTGTGTTTTAAATATTGTTCATAGCTGAAAATTAAACATTTCGGGTATTATAGATAACGGAGAACCAACATCCCAATGGCACGTGGAGTCATGGCTATGCAATGCAATCTTACTTTTATTAAGGGAGATTATTTTCTTGTTTCTTGGTTATATTTCCCAGTTATTTATTTGCATTTTATTTACTATTATATTTTATTAGAATACTGTTAGCTACAGGCCAAGAACATAATTTGAAACTTCCTTTGAACAGCTGTGTCTAAGCTGTTAGCCTAAGACATATTGTTTTATAAGTCCCCAAGTGTATTAAATATGTATAGGTGACAAGAAAAAAGTGCAGCTTGGGTTCAGAAGTGAATACTGCTGAGATGTGTAAATTTTTTAAAGATTATTACAAATATTTTTTGTCATTTAAAGGACAGACTACCCATGGGTTGAATGGAAAGATAAGTAAGTTTTTATCATTATTATTTTTAAAAGGGTCCATTCTTTGCACAGAACAAGTGGAATAAAGTAAGTGGCATTTAATAACAAAACAGTAATATGCATGTTTAATTTTCTCCAAGAAAAGAAAGACAGTCTTTATTTTGGTTTGCAGCTATGAGAAGAAATTTAGAAATGAAAAGATTATAAAGTATAGTAGTAATTTCATATAGAGTAAATTATAATTGCACTGCAATTTACATCCGTCAAAAGAATGTAATGTGAGAACTACCTGAAAAGACAAACTGAGCTGGCTAGGGAAAACTTTCCCATCTGGAATGGGAGCTGAAGAAAAAGAAATAAATGACTGTCTTTAGTAAGCATTGTGCTGCAGATGAAGACCTCAAATTCCCCTGCTTATACTGTTGGGCATCTGCTTGGATGAGGCACTAGAATATTGTCTGCTTAAGGACAATCTACTAGGACGCTGACAAGTCATCTAGATCTCAAATACCAGAGCAAGAATTCTTTACATTTTTTAAGCCTCCAGCATTGGTAGCTGAATCCATACTTGATGCTGCTGCACTTTTAGCTTGACAATGTTTTGAAGTTATATAGCAGCTTTCATTCCAGGATCTCAGTGTACCGTTAAACAGCATTTATGTGGGCAAGAACAAAATGCTACCCATTTTGCAAAGGAGCCAAAAAAGATTAAATTATTTCTGAAAAATCATTCAGCAAATATTAGCCAGAAAGAAACGAGGAAACAAGCACCCCCTGCCAGCCTTGGTCCATAAGCCAAAGAATTAAGCAGTTCTCAGTCATGCTCTCACTCCTGCAACTACATTCCTTTGGTAACTACATCCACGAAATGGAAGCTCCCCTATGCTGGATGAAGTGCTCAAGCAGTGACTCTGTGTTTATGGTGATCCTGTACAACTGAACCTGCAAGGATACCACAGGAAGAAGGGAAAGTCTTCAGTTATTTGCAGCATAATCCAGAACAATGCGTGTACTCAAGTACATACAAAATAAACAGCAAGCAGCTGTTTATTTTCAACAACCCTAAGGAGCAGAAAAGAAAATGCCACAGAATGACTACAGATATAGTGTCCTCAGATCTAAAGAGATAGTGAAAAAAAATTTTAAACCAACATTTTAATGTGCGTTATTTACCTCTGTTTGTTTGTTTTCCTTTTTTTTTTTTTTTTCTCCTAAGAGCTCTGAAGGAGAATTTATCTTCCTGCAAACCATTTTCTTTAACATACATAAAAAAATCTCCTCTGTGTTTTGATGTTTATCAGACTGGGTGACTGGTAAGCCTGGGCCTCAGCAGCATGCAGGAATGGTGTGGGTACATAGCAGAACAGAAAGGCCAGCGAGGTGTTTCCTCTACTACTGACACAAAGCACAAAGAATCAATTGCACACCTGAGTGCCACTTTAGCCTTGAATGAGGATGAATTGTGTTCTGTGACTGCATTGCTCAGCTGCAGGACCGCCAGAGCGCTTAGCAGGCCTGCATGGTTTGCTTTGTCACTCGCTGTCCCTCCAACCTTCTGTCCAGGTGGACAGGGACTATCTGAATAAACCGGGTCCCAGCAAGTCTGGTCCAGATGGTGCAGACCTAGATTCTCCAGTCTCTATTCTTCTACCCTTACTTAGTGGGAATCCTCACTAGTCAAACCAAGTTGAACCTGTAATCCAGAAAGTGAACAGTAAGTTATTACAGATTCCATTTATAATACAAATGTCTCTTCTAACTCTGAACGAATGAAGAAAACAGGGTCACAAAGATGTAACTAAGGAAATATTTTTGTCCTTGGATTCACTAAATTTGCTTAGATATAACAAGAGAATCTGCCCATCCAGCCATTTTTTTCCAAATCTATTTTAATCAGAAGAATCACTTAATGACAGAAAATAATGTCACTTAACTTAGCACCCATCAGCTGCAGTCCACTCAGAGCTGTGAATGTTTCACAAGCTTTAAATAGACTGAATGCTCCTTCCTTGTAAATTAGATATTACAACCATTTTACAAAAGAAAAAAAAAAAAAAAAAAGGAAATTGAAAATTGAGACATACGGGAATTAAGACTAACAAGGCTGATTTCTGTGGCTCAGCTGGCCTGCTTTTCAGAGACACCAACAAAACATCTGTATTCCTGTGTCAGTTTAAGTTGTAGACTCTGATTGATTTTGGTTCACAATCAGTTTATTAAGCTAGATACCTACAACTTGTTATTGATGATTGCTCAGGAAAAATGGGAACTGTGAAAGTTAATCCAGAAAGGAAGTGGGAGAGACTTGAGACCTGAATCTTAATTTCCTCATCTAACTACAAAACTGATCTGCTCCTAAAATATTATTACAAAAAGGTTTGGAAGGCCCTCGGAACTTACAAAGAAAATAGATAAGGCAAGGAGAAAAATTAATACACTTAAATTAAATATGGCAACAACAAATAAAACAACAGACTATTTGTTACATACTATGGACTCCGTAGGAAAGCATTACACCCATTATTTCTTATTATTGCGCCAGGAAAGAAATGCACAGGGAAGGTGAAAATATGAAGTTAGCAATGATTTTTCACTATGAACCTTTCTCCGGGGATGAGTTATAAAGGAAAAAATGTAGCTTGGAAGAAGAGAGTTAGAAAGCGAGGATTATCTACGTTTATATGTTTAGTGAGACACTTGCACCCATACTTACATTGTTATAGGGAAACCATTCCATTAAACAGCACTTTTACACTTCTTTTTATTTTGTCTTAATACATGGAAGAACTGCTTACTCAAGAAGTAGTAAAATGATGTAAGCGTTATGGCTAAAACTGCAGTAGGTAAGAAGACAGTATCCAGTATGAAGTGAACTCTTTCCAGAGTTAGGCTAAACTTCTGGTGTAGGAGCCAGGTATTTGTGTCTGGGTTAATTACTGGAGTGAATACATGCGTGACTGTCTCTTCACAGGACTACTATACACAGTTTAAGTAAAATAACCCTATAACCTGCTTCAATATTGCTTAAATATTATTTTGGAAAAGCTGAACACCAAGGCTGTCTAAGAATCCACTGCTTTACAGAGGACCAATAACACCAACACACACTACGTATATAAAAATGTGTATGGAATAGACCAAGGTCTCATAGGAAAGTGAGCAGATGGGATGACAGACAGCAATGAGGAGGTGTGGCATGACAAGAATATGAGAAGTTTTCAAACACAGAGTGGTAGTAGAGGGAAATCAATTAGAGAAGGTTGTGAAGTGTTGATTTTAAAAGTGGTTCAGAAACATCATAGAGTGAGAAGTCGAGAATGATGACAGCATTTGGGTCGATAGTAGGCATTAGATCAAAGGTAATACTACACGAAGTGATGCATGTAATATCATACAGAACAGTAGGTACTGAAAGTAACGTTTCTTAAAGTAAGTAAATAGAGAAAAGACTAGTGGAAATACAGAAAAGAAAGAAGAATGTGTGGAGTAAGCACACCATGCAGAGGATGGAATAGCTAAAAATCCAACAGAAGCCAGTGCAAAATGAGGTTGCCTTTTAATAAGTTTGCACCAGCTGTTCAGTAGAGGATGGAGGGATTATATTCATTATTTTATAAGCTCAATTGCCAAATCAAACCTTAGAATCATTGGTTATGTTTGACTACCGCAAACAAGGATTATAGTAAATCTTTTGCAGAGGCATTGAAATGAAGCAAAAATGTATTTTATGCCTCTCAAAATGTTTTTAAAAGGGATGGAGCAGAAGCCTTAGTACCTACCGGTCTAGAACCCTCCCAGTTCAACATCAGCCTAATGCTGTACTAGGATAACTACTGTCAGCATATCTCCAGGTTCTGCAACGGATGCGACACACAAATACAAGCTCTTGGCCCAGTGGTGCTGGCAGAGGAGACCTTGCTGAGCCCTGGGTAAGCCACTCATCCACACACATTGACTCTAGCTTCATTGCTTGTCCCCTCTGATCCCCCCTTGGAAGAGGGAAGAGGATGGCAAACATGGATTGCCTGTGTTATAACTGGTAGGATGTAAGCCTGCTGCGATCTGAAACCATTTAAATAAATGTGTCTAGACTCATGCCCAAGCTAGCTCATTAACAAAGCTTATGAGCTCCAACCAATTGTTTTATTAATAGGCATGTACAGTTTCCAAAATGGAGCTAGCCCACAGCTACCCAGCTTTGAGCATAGACTATGAAGGCTGGATTTGTCTGATATTATTTGATACTATGTTGGTACAACTTGTAGCCCTAATTCATCAGGGTACATCAGTAATTAAGTCAAAGAAATGGGACCACTCACAGGCTTTAGACTTGGCACATGCTTACACAGCTTGTTGCACTGGGGCTCTAGAATGAACACTCAGAAAGATCCCTTGACAATGTGCTCGGTCTCACCTAGACCTCTTTCAGGGGTTTGTTTGGGAAGTATCTCATGTTGAATTATTGATCATATGTGTAAACAGATGGAAAGAACTGACCTACTGCCAAAGTGAAAACAAAGAACAAGGGGAGGGAAGGAAATTGTAAAGTATAGAAAAGGTGGGGTATGAAGTATAGACATTACCTACATTAAAGGATATTCAATGTTATTCTATAATCAAATAACAACATTATCCCTTCTGGCTCACATTAATACTTTGGCTAAATCCTTTAAGTAGATTAGAAAGAATTATGGGACCCTACTGGAGGAAAAAAAAAAAAAAACATGAACAGGTAGTGTGCATGTTTTACCATAGAGGGCTACCAACAAAGTACAGCCTTGGAACAGAAAGAAGGGGGTAAGCAGACTTACTTGGATTAACGAGTGGCTACTTAGTGAGAAAAATGAAGGTTTTAATTTATTTTTTTGGTTTACATTTCCTCTTCTCATAGCTTCTATGCTCAGCTGCTCCCTGTCACTCTGGACAAATTTCAAGACAAATTCCTTCACTCATGAAATGGTAACCTCAAGCCACTTAAGGAAGGATTGCAAAAACAATCTTCATGCTGCTTAACTTCATATTGTCGTGTGGCTTAATGTATTTTTTACACTTACTGGGTTATATTCTAGCCAGGGCAAGCTGGTAAAGTCCCACTGAATCAATGAGGTAGTGCTAAATCCTCCAAAGGTTCACCTGATTTTCACCCTCTAGTGGATATTCTGACAAACTAAACATATTACATTCTTCCACGCTTCTCTATTAATAAGAAAAGCTTCAAACTATAACCCAGGTCACTCTATAATAACCTGCAATAAATGTACAACACCTGAACATGCACTCATGTCCTCATTTTTTTGTTGTTAACATTCAAAGGATAGGCTTTGTCCAGGCCTTTTGATTTTTTTTTTTTCATTTTCCTCTTCAAGCAGTATTTATCAGACCTCACGCTTATCTACTTGGAGTGCTCACCCACTCTAAATGCACAGCAAAACTCTACTCAGAGAACAATACATCCAGAAGAAACAACACCTTGTTTAAAAATATATAAGTACATTTTTTGTTTGAGCACACACACACAAAACAACATTTCAAATTCATCAAGAAAAACTTCAAGGACACCAGAGCATCCAGGACAGACTGATACTGACCCAGCAGAAGTAAGACCTATGATAACTTTCCGTTTAATCCAGTTTTCTTCTACAGCCACCTTCTGCTTACTCGTCTTCATTGGTGCCCTCGTTCTTAGTTTGAAATGTTCCCCAGACCTCTTTGCTACACCCTGAAGCTTCTGTACTCTCCAAGAAGCAAAACACCTCAAGCCCACGGCACCAAACAAAACTGAAAGCACACAAACAATGATCTCATTATTCAGAGGTGTACACGTATCCCATAAAACTGGTTAAATATACTGACTAATTTGTCAGAAGAATTTTTCATTACCATTACACCAAAAAGATTTACTATCTGAAGTACTGTATAAAACAATTACTAAAGCTAGGCAAAAGAGTAGCAATGCAATATTTTACAGCACACAGAAAAAAAAAAAAAAAGTGCACATATTAGAGAATTATAAAGGCTACTGCAGAGACTGCAAATGCTTTAACAATCTATAGATGTCTCTTGGGGATTTCAGCTAAGGCAACCTCTTTGAGCTGTGGGATAGAACTGCAATGGAAAGGCAAAGACTGCTATGATTGCAGGTAAAAAAAAAAAAAAAAGTTCAGAACCTGCATGTGGTCATCAATCTAAGACATGAGGAGGTCTTGACAGCTGGTACCCCCACATCCTCACAGCTCCTCTGGGACAAAGAGCTGGACACGAACACGGCAGCAGCTGGCTGTTGGCCGGCCCACCGCAGCCATGCCTGCGGCACGACGTGGGCTCTGCTGATCATGACCATGAGGCTGTGGGAGGGCAAGGAAGCAAAACCTGGTTCATCTCCACTGTTATTTCAAATACAGTAAAATTAAAAATATATTAAAAATAAGGAAATAGATATTTTTTAATCATTATTCACCACCTCCTCTATTCTGGCATGGGTATTGGCTACACCGTTGGTACAATTTTGCAACAGCATTTTCTCCAGAAATTATGAAAGATCTGGGTTAGGACTGTAATCCTATTCCTGATTATCACTATTTTCTGATTTACTTGGATTAGAGTTATTCTGCAAATTTTCCCCTCCGAATGTGTTGTGCCTCTTATTGCTAGAACATGTGTGACCACCCTAGGATAGCCTGCCACTCACAGAACAAGCTTATGAAATGTGCTTGCTGTGTACAGACATACCCTGGTGAAAGAAGGCAAATATCATTTTTCCTCTCTTTTTTCTCTTTAAAAAGGGCAATTCCCTGGAAGCTTGCAGTAATGTGCCATAGTTTCATGTGAAGAGCACAGCCAAGATTGTAATATAAGTGTCAGTCACTTGATTGGCAGCATGTAAGGAAGTGTTATTTTTCTCTTCCTCACCCCAGTGAAATTCTGATGACAAAATTTGTGCTTATGAAGCTAGACACAGTGGCAGTTAGTGCTCAATAACAAAACACTTTGAGGATGGCTGCTGACACCTCCTATAACGAAAACTAACACAGTCTAAACAGGAGGTGCAATCCTGTAATGCCCAATAAATTTATAGGCCTTTTTGTCATGCAATGATTAGCATGGAGCTGCTATTAAGAGCATTAGTCAGCAGTTAACAAAAGCACAGAAACTTTGTTTTTTGTTTTTTGTTTTTTTTTGTGAGAAATGAGTTATCACTTTAAAAGTAAAATGTCATTCTTCTTATTAAAAAAAAAAAATCTAATTAGAATTCTGCATTTTGGAGAACTGGGATCAGCAAAAGACCTTTTAGAAGCATATATCTGCCCCAAAAGCATGCCTTTGGCATGATGAATATTTCTGAAAAAAGACTCTTTGGTAGTGGCTTCAGAGGACCTTTGGACCGTATTTACTCAAGATCCTGTGAGTAAATATGCCTATGAGATGAGTATCAAAGCCAGAATGAAAGCTAATGCTGGAATCTAGAAAAGAAGATTGACTTTTTGCATCTGTTCAGATGTTCTCAAAAGTGAAGCTGCCTGAACACATGTGAGTGCCTAAGCCACGTATTGGTAATTCCTTGCTGTGTGAGGAGCTGGATGAACATAGACTTCAGAAATCCAGTCTGTAAATCAGGTGTAAGAGAGTAGCAAAAACCTGGGACAAAAGAGCAATAGAGCAACATTGGGAGGAAGCAATAGAGGAACCCATCAGGCAAGGAAAACTTGAATTTGATACCGCCTATGTGAAGCTCAACTTAACTTCAAAAGGGTCCTTGAAGACACAGACCATCTCCTCTACTCTGTGTAAAGCCAGGATTTGACCCATGGGGTCAGGATTGTTAAAGAACAGGAAGGGCTTGTTCACACAAACCATTCCCATGGTATCTTCTTGCTGGTACCCTTCTGAAATACCATCTTGGCTACTCTGGGAAATACTTTCCTCACAATGAGCTGGTTTGGCTCGAATAGTTTAAATTCCAGGGGAATCTTTGGAGCACTGAAATATATTAGTGAACATTCCTCACAGCCATCAAGCTGGAGAGTCTTAGGGAGAGAGGTAACTGCCTGAAGTGCTGGGGAGCAGTGTGGGTGGGAAGCAGCTCAAGGAAAGGGTGGGCAGGCAAGTTTTTAGGGAATGTGCCATCAGACTCCCATGAAACTTCATTAAGGTTTAAGGTAACATCTTTACGACCAGTCGAAAATGTCATTCTAACACGACACTCCAGTGTTTCCATTTTTAGTTTTACTGCTCATCTATATGATCCCAAGAGCATGTGGGAAGCAACATACAAATGGGAATAATAGAAATTAATTACTCCGTTAAAATAAGTGGATAAAATCCAGGCCCTATTGAAATTAATATCAAAGCACTTTCACCAAGGGCAGGACTTCACTTACTGGATGTACTCTGGCATGAAGCCAGTGTCAGTAGATCAGTGTCAGGGTAGCTACAAATGACTGCACTGGCAGTGATGGAGTACAGGCACTTTCTATTTTTTCTTTTGTTTCCTTATTCCTATTAACACATGCAAATGATGTGCATTTCTGTGTCTTTTTTTGGTTTAGCAGTCTCAGTTAATTTGCTGTTAACATAGATTTTGAGCCAGCCTTAGTAGACACTTATTTCACCTTTTGAGAAGGAGGGAAGAGAGAGTAAGAAGAAGGGGTGGAGAGAGATTAAGAATAGAAGAGGAACAAAGCACAGGAACATATACTGAAACTACTTTGTTCTTACATTAACAACCTGAGCAGAAGCAATGAACTAAAATGTACGGTGTGGAAACATTCAAACAGCAGAAGCGTTTCTAAATTCTTGACTAAGTTTGCCAGATAATTCTGTGTTGCATTTTTAGCCGTATCTTTGGACCTGCCACAGAACAATGGCCTTTGCATATCCAAGACTATATTTTGAACATATTTATCAGACATATGCCATTCAGTGGTAGTGGTTAAATGCTCTATCCGTAAACCATTATACTCTTCTATATTGTGGCTTCACTGCAACAGGCAGCTGTTTGACAGAGAATAAGCTCCTGGGGACAGCAGCAAATCAAATTAAATATATCTCTATAGAGCTATCATAGGGGGTTGCATGGTTTGATAGGCTGCATCAAGAGCAATAAGCACACAAAGGAAGAGCAAACCTGAGATAAATCAAGATAGACCAGATGAGCAAGCAGACAGACAAATCACTATTGGCTCCCTGAAAGTCATTAGGAGTTCTAGTGTTGATTTCAACAGAACCAGTATTTCAGCTGTATTTCAGAAGTTTTTAATCCTATAAGAGTCAGGGAGATTATCTAATTATTGTTCTCTTCTCCCTTTTATAAGCTTGGCCATGGGAAATGATACTCACTGATACGCTAATAAATAAGCTTACTGAGAAAAAATACATATGCAACACGATAATAATCAAGATTTGGTTCACTCTTTTCTAATATTTGTTTTCCTTATATAAACCCATAACCACCCTGGAGTTTAGTACGGGCTAAAGAAACAAAATGGCTTGATTGCTTCAGGGAACAGACACAGATATGTATTCATCTCAAACGTTAGGTTACTCTCATTAGGAACTTTTCTACAAACAAGATAATATGAGCGCTTCCTTTCCTCCTACTTTTCTATTACGTATGCATCAAAGCATACATACTGGTATGTATGTATATATGGTATACACGCATCAAATACTTACTGGTATATGCGCTGTACATTAGGGAGGGAGCAGAAAGAGCAGAAGTGCCAACACAATGAATAAATCCCTCTTGATAAATCCTATTACATTAACAATGACCTACACGTACAAGTGTGCACTTCAGGGAGGCACAAAGTGTTCACATGATAACTTACTTCAATATATTTTCTATCAAAAGCCTGTTCTCTCAGTACTCCCTTTCTCAGCCACTTGTTTCAGCCTGGACATATTCAAATCCTCCGTATCATTTCCTTCCGAAAAAGAAATGATACGTCTATGTAGAAGTTCCAACAACCTTGTTCTGTTTTAAAAGCATTCACTCCTACATCATTCATTCTGTGGTTATTGCTCTCTCACCTGACATTTCACAGGCTCCTGATTGAACTCTGTAACTGTGGCCTACTACAATAGCCTTTCTTGTTTTCACTGGTTTTCCGAGTGACCTTATCTTAATCAGATTCATAACAAAAAAACATAGAGAAATACAGCTATGCTGCTCTGACTCACAGAGTAATTTCTTATGCTCAGATCTAACCTTTGTTTTTCACCATGGCTCGGTCAAGCATCCCCCTACAGGCTGCCTGGAAAAAAAAAATGAAAGGAAACAATGGACAACTATTTATTGGTTAAAAAAAATGTGAGCAAGAAAAGCGCTAGATATTTCCTTCAGAATATAGTTAGGGAGAACAGGTATCAGTTTGCTCAAGTGCATATTACCAGTATTTCACAGAGATGCTTTAGGCTCTCCCTCCCCACTAAGCCTCCACAATCTTTGCTTGCCCAGGCTCTGGGGAAACTAATCAGCTAATTCCATGAAGCGGTTCGGCTGTACTGCTGAGTTCATGCTCCTTGTCAGGTCTGCAGGGTCTGAGCAAGGATTAGCCCTACAGTAGAGTCCCTGGCACCCAGGGCAGCGTGCAGCATGGGGCAAGTCAATGGGATGCAAGCAAACTGTCACCCGCAGCATCAGTTCTGCTGTGAATCACCAAAACAAAAAGGGGAAGGAGTGTGACCAAAGCAGAGCAGGAAGGAGAGTGGTGCTGAAAGGGGGCAACAGGCACCTTGGGAACCTGAGTTCTGGTGTCTACCTTCAGACCTAAATGCTATTCGGGCCTGTTCTCATATTTTCCCTGGGATTCTGAAGAGTTAGCCCCAGAGCAGACTTTCACAGGCACAGCAGGGGATTTTTCCATTGTTTTTAAGTGTCAAGCAAGAGACAGCTGAGCCCCAGTTCATAAAGTTGTCAAGCAGTGTAGTCTAACAGTCAAAACACAGACGCTCCACTTTGCACAAATAATGTGCTACGAGAGTACTAGCTCGAATCAAGTCGCAGACATCTCACGTTGGGCTCCCAAAATTAATGGGACACTTCTGTCACACATGGCTCTGCAGCAGTTTTCCTGCCTCTTCCCCAGCAGAGCTAACAACCCTGTCAAGTAGCACAGTGACATGCACCCCATGACCAAGTCTGCAACTACCACATTACAGAAAGGCTTGAGAGTGTGCCATAAAGAAAGCAGGGAGCTTCAGAATTTCAGTACAAGATCAAAGATCTATAGTGTAATATGTATTTTGAATACAGAACTATTTGAAATTTGGTTAGAATTCAAAATGCTTTTTTTCAGAAACCAAGTTAAAACCTTATATTTTCACTAAAGCCATTCTCTTAACTTTAAAATAAGTCTTTATGAGAGCTGTACTTCCAGTAAGTACATGAACTTTGAACAAGGCCATCTCTTCTGGAGAATATTCTTTGGGGAGAAAAAAAAAAAAAAAAAAAAAAAAACACATACACAAATGAAAACAAAACAAAACAAAATAAAAAAAATAAGCAAACATCTTAAATATTTAAATTGCATTTTAAATACTGTCCTGGAACATAAAGTCCATCTAAGTATTTTCTTAGATACAGATCGTACCAACTTAATGATTTTTTTTCACTATTTAAAGTTTTAGCATCTTTTTTTTTTTTTTTTTTTTTTTGTAATTAAGCAGAAACAACCTAGGTCATTTTAATTCTCATTTTTTCCCCTTTATCGCCCCTGCATCCCCAACACTCCCAAATTCCAGCTCCAGTTAAGATTCAGTACGTGATTCCAGCCTAATCCCCAGTAATTGGGTTCATGAGTTTTCTGGTTTACAAATCACATTGGGGTGGGAACTTTGCACATCTGTTTCAGCAAAATAGTTACCTTAATTTTTCTCTGTTCTTTCATTAAAAAAAAAATAAAATAAAAATTAAAAAATTAAAAGGCTCTAATAGGATAAGAAAAAGTGGAAGAGATGGATATTCATAAATATTATACAGAATACAAAAAGGCAATACCTTTTTCTGCTTTTCAATGTGATGTGAGCTATTGCAGTGAGATAGTGCATTCTGCAGTTACTGCAGCTCCAGTCACATGAAAAATTAATGCAACTCCTTAAAAAAATTGCATTTGCAGCATTTATTACAGTCTTGAAAGCATGTAGTTCGTGTTTGCGTTTGGAAGGACTTCTCTGTGAGAAAACAATCAATACATCCAAATCCAACTCTTTCCAAGAGAACAAATCTCCCACTGACTTCAACAGTGGCAGTGCTTAAATAAGATCAGCAGATTCCAGCGCTTAGCAAGCCAAATTAAAGGGAACTTCTGAGCCTTACCTTAAGAAATCTGCATAGACAGCAAGCATCTGGTGCTGATACCAGGCTTTAACTGGGGTTGATAACCAGAGAAAGCTCGCTAAGACACCAGCTGTTCTTCCAGCCCTGCACCTCTGAGAGAATTAGGAGAGCTGTAGGAAACTAGCCAAGCTCCGGAGTAGTAGCTAATGGGTGGGCTGGTATCAAGTTTGAAGAAGGCAATGAACAGTGACAATTTCAGCAAGGTTTGACATGTGTTGTGTGAACTACCGTCTGCTGCAAGACTCATCAGGCAGGTAATGGCTTCTGGGCACTACCGTAACAAACCTGAGCTGAAACCAGAGCCTGGAACCCAATCCCACGTTAAGCTCTCCTTGGGCTCTCAGCTAAAATCTGAGTATATAAGGTTTAATAACTTAACTTAATAACTACCAAGGCAGATTACATATTGCTGTATCAACAGCATTCTCCAACTACTAACTAATGCTGATACAAATTTATTTTAAGATGAATAAGTATATTTTTGCTTTATCATTTATTAGATATTATGTGGCAACAAGCTTTTTTTTTTTTTTTCTGAAGAGTTTCAGATATTCTAAATAAATAATAATAAAAAAAAAAAGTCTGACTGCAAAGTACTTTGACTCTGACCCACTTGCAATTGCTCAGTTATCTAAATGTAGGCACCTAGATTGGATGCAACACTATTGGGACGTTTCAGCTTGCCTTATTACCCTGCGTACCATGTATGTAGATGGCTTGATGGAAGTTTCATGGTAGCTGCATGTGGAAAAATATCTACTGACAGGCACCTGAATAAGTGCAGAAACATGCCTGAACGTGCTTAAGACATAGGAGTTCCCTTTAGGTCCATTCATGAGTCCTCTTTCAAAGAGGGGTACTAAATGGTGAGAAACATCCGTACAACAGCCTAGTGGTTGGCTCACCTGATTGAGAAACCACCTCTGAGTAACATTAATAAAGATTTTTTCTTCCACCTGATTTTTGCTATGTTTGGAAATGAGTATCTTGGAGACATAACATTTCCGTACTATTTAATTTGTTGAAAAATTCAAATGCTTTTTTTTTAAAAAAAATCTTTCAGTAAATGTGATAGCTCCTCATTCCGTATTTTTCTAGAGAAAACAATGCTAAAAATGTGTAACTGCTCCAGAGGTTTCCTTATCAAAGCACTGAAGAATCGGACCACCATTATCTTAGTTCATCAGGCCTACTAAATCTTTGTACTCATTTCCACAAAGAGACCACAGGCGGCATGTTTTATAGGCCGTGAAAGTCTGAACTAAACCAAAAGACTATAAACTAAAAGAGTATAGCGAAATACATAGAAAGTTTATCTGATTCAAGAAACACTTACTGCTTTCTTTAACAGGACTTTGTGATAGCTCAGCATCTGCAACTAATCTGAATATCCTCCCTTCAAACAGTATTTTGGCCTCTTATTACCCTTCCAGGGCACACGCGAGAGCACAGTTCCTGCTAAACTCGACACAACTTGTACCGATAGAGGCCCTACTCCTGTGAGAAGAAAAATGGTGTAAGTTGGTCATAAAACAAGCGTTAAGTGACAAAGTAACATCATTTCTATTGATTTGCTTTCAAGAGCAGGATGCAGCTGCGAAACCGCAATGTGCCTAACAGCACAGCAGCTCTCATTGCTTACTGAGGAAGCGAGACACCACAACCAGCCTCCGCTTTTTCCTTCTAGACAAATGGTACCCCAAGTTGTGACAGAAGTGTTCTGAGAAGGTCAGGGATCCAGGCTGAAGGGCCAGGGTGGTCGGTGAAAGCTACTGGCAAAATGGGCGCCCTTGAGGAGGCGTTCACAGGACGTTGTGAGGGCCTGAGCAGGCAAGGCCGCGAGATGAATTTCTGTGAGGGACGAAGGGCACCGCACCTTACAGCTTTGGCCTTTTCTTCACGCTATGGACTGCACCAAGCAGGGCAGCCCAAACACTGTTTACAGTGTTACATCGTGGCCTAAAGTCACAGTTATTTCAGCAGTGCTGGTTAAAAACCTGCATTCAAAAGCACTGCCTCCTACCAGAGCAGAAACCTGTGTGTTAACCTGGTAGGACAGGTGAATAGTGTTAGTGCTGGGAGGGCTGCTGGCATGGTCACACACGGCACTGGTACAAAGCTGTAACTTTGCCAAACCATTCTCAGCTTTTAGTATGTCTCATTTTAGAACCAATAAGTGACAGATTTGAAGCTACTGCTCTTTTATTTTTGCCAGTTGTCCCCCCATAAGAGACCCGTGGGTGTTACCTGACAGCTATCAATGCCCTTGCTGCTAACAGCCTGCTCTTCAAAACCAGAGTAACAATTTTTACACGTTGAGAGGAAGGAGGGCAAGAAACTGGCCTCCTCTTGTCTTTTTGAGCTGTGAAGACACCCTTTGATACAATAAAATCCCTCTCTAATGACATGGTTATTATCATAAGACGTAGTACAGATGGTGAATATTTATTTTTTCTCTTCAGCATCATTCATGCTAAAATCGCTCTTTAGAAATTGGAAAATCCAAGCACTGCTAGATGCTTAGGAGTCAATGACCAATGAAAGAAAACTAATAGCAATTAACAGCTGGTGGCTTTTATGAGCGGGGACTGTCCCACCTTCACCCTCATCTGATTTTTTTGCATTTAAAATTGTACTGTGAATCTGGTACAGAACTCGCGGTAGGAAATTGAGCCTCCCATTGCTAGCTTATCAATAAAACAGATGAAGTGACCTCAGAAAGCAAAACACAATCAATAACCAAAACCATAACAATGGCTGAAGAGGAAATATCTCTGCAGGTACTAGGGCTCTGATGGAGAACAGATGTTGGGTAACAAACGTACCTATCCATAATGGCTCCTGGAAGATGCTGCATGCAGATCCTTGCCTTTAATCTTCTGCTCAGCCCCACATCTCAAGCACCTTAGAACAACTCCTAAGAATTTGACTAAACTGAGTTGACTGCTAATGCAGGAAGCGACTGGTAAGTCAATTCATGAGAAATGGGGCATATACATAAGGTAAGGCGGAAGGGGCAGATTTGTTCACAACATCTCAGCTAAATTACATTGGTAGGCAGCTATGCAGGCAGCCTGAGAACCATGGGGTACATGAGTTTATCAGAATTTTAGAGAAACTTCTGTGGCTGCTTTGACATGCCAAAATGACAGTATCTATCTTCCCAATTTTAGGAGTGATAGGAAGAAAGAGATGTGCATGTTTCCCTCAAGCCAAGGGCAGATATAAGCACTGCAGAATAATGTGTTTTCTGCACTGGGTGTAAGCCAGAGGTCTGGGGACATAATTGAAATGATAACAAAAAGCTAGCAAGCGTTGTTTTTCTTCCTTGTAAGATATTATCAAATTATTGAACTAACTCTCATACATTTGTTTGGGGCTTCGAGTGGAAAAAATTCATTATCCTGTAAGTCCAGCCATTAAGACTATTGTATTGTCTTTTACTTCCATCTGCAATAAGCAGGAGCCATAGTACTATTTGAACTGTGGAGAGGTGGATGCACATTTCACTGCCCTCATAGCTCCTCCTGTTTCAAAAAAAAAAAAAAAAAATGCATTTTCAGAACTCTTCCATTTGAAGTAAGTAACCTGGTTTCTTCAAATTTAAAGAGCTTAAAAAAAAAAGAGAGAAAGGGTTCTCTTTCTTCATTCCTCTCTGCCAAGAATACCTTGTACATATTTTTACAAGCAACTAAATTTCAACTTGAAACCTGAACTGTAAAGGAAAAAGTATTTTTCAAAGCTTGGAAACCCAACAACAGAATGAAGACATCTTCTGACTACCGTTCAGAACAAAAGTAGCCGATCCTGTAATAGTTCAGTGAAAATTTCTGTACTAATACAGTTATGTGCATATGTTCACCCTAAGGCTCCATATAAAAATCTGATTAGCAAAATGCCCATTCTACTTCAAAAACAAAGTGTGTAAGTAGTTTGTTCAATCACCTGCTCTGATGCTCTAAATTGTAGATAGCTACCTTTTATGAAGTGTTTGAAAGATGTATATGGAGTGTATATGTATATATGTAACACACAGTGTTCTCCCATATGTTCAAGTTCCAGGTCTAAAACTTGCACATCAAACTTCAGATGGAACTGGAAACCATATATATACACACTTTAATTTCATAAGCTTCCATATGAACTACCATAAAGACTATACACACATGTGGTTGTGCAGACTACTTACTGTAACTATTGCCCCAAAAGCAAAATTAGACCATCACTTCCCCACATTGGCCAGGATGGAGGTGGTTTTTTCAAAGTCTTTTACTGAAAGTTACCAATACTTCAACTGTTTTAACCTTAGGCCTTAGTTCCCCAGCTCTCAAAAACACAATGAAGGCAACCTGGAATAGGATAATTGCCACTTCTGATGACCAGCTGCTGCATAAAAATGTCTTTTTTTTTCCCCCCTCAAGAGAGTAACAGGCAGGGAATATACCCTTTCCTTTAACCACTGGTACTGTGAAATCTACCATGAACACAAGCTAGTTAACCTGGCTTTTCTCTGGTTAGAAGGTATTTATAAAAAAGATCCATGTAACGGTTACCAGTCTGGAGGATAGGATTTTTCTCTAATAATGAATATTTAAAAAAATTGTAAAACCAATTATATAATTTCATTTTAGGAGAAAGGCTAATTTCTCGTAGTAAATAAACTTACAGCTTTCTTCACTCCGGTTTTCATACATGAGCAGGGACTTTCAATTCCCTTGTATAATTCTTCTCTCAAAAACAGGAACAAGATTTGACCAGAAAGGGAAGAAATCGGTAATTATATGACAGCATCAAACTGTGCTAAGATGGTCTTACTTCTCTGGTGATACTATTATCGACGAAAGCTGTTAAGTAAATCAAGGTACACACTGAAATACACAACACATGATTTAATGAGAAATCTTGTTTTTATTGGTTTACACATCACGCCTACCGCTTCATTAAAAATAGCTCTTTATCAAGTCTTTTGTTTGAACACTTCCTTCTTGCTCATTATATTTTAGCAGACTAAAGTGCAATAATATTACATACCTGCTTCCCTGAGAAGACCTGATTTTCAAGAACATTAATGCAAGGCTTTTCTATGCTCCCAACAAAGCAGATTCAGTGAGATTTTTAGTGGGTTTGATAAAGGAAAATAGTAAGATGTTTTATGTAAGAGTGATGGAGGAAAAAAACAAAGGTATTATAGAAATAAAATTGTAGACTACTGTTTTGCTAGTATGTTTCACCCCAAAATTACTTTCATACAGTGCTTCTTTCCAGGTGCTTTGGTACTGATTTATTTATGGTAGTGGTATAACAGAGAAGCACAGCTCTTTTTGAAGCTGTGGTTTAGTGTTGTGGTTTAACCTGGCAGGCAGCTGGGCACCACGCAGCTGGTCGGTCACTCTCTCTCCAGAGTTTTTTACCTCTCTTACCCAGAAAGATAGAAGTGCGAGAACTCATGGGTTGAGATAAAGACAGTTTACCAGGTAAAGCAAAAGCCACAAGGCAAAGCAAACCAAGGAATTCAAGCAGGGCTCACTGCACGTAAAGGTTTCTTGGGGAGACGAACGCCATCGCCCTGTACATCGCCTCCTCCTCCTTTACCCCAGCTTTTACTGCTGAGCATGCCACCATATGACACGGAATATCCCTCTGGACGTGCTGGGTCTCCTGTCCTGGCTGTGTCCCCTCCCAGTTCCTTGCGCACCCCCAGCCTCCTCACCAGCTTTACAGCACGAGGGGCAGAAAAGCCTTGACTCTGGGTAGGCACTGCTCTGCAACAACTAAAACCATAGGTGTGTTATCACCACTATTTTCATCAAAAATCCAAAGCACTGGATCATACGAGCCTCTGTGAAGAAAATGAACTCTGTCCCCACCAAAAGCATGACATTTATACAGGTTTATCATCAACACAATAATGGTATTGCTCTAATATTTTCCATACAAGTCACCATTGTCTTGAAACGGACTGAGAATTTAGTCACCCTTTAATACATACCTCCAATTCATTTGTACGTAACAGATGTCTAGAACTCGTAGTGACTCAACCACAACAAATCAGACTTTGAATATATGGCAATGTAAGTAGAACAACTGATAATTTAAATAATTTTGCATCCTGCTGTGCTGACTAAATTTGATTTATAAAGGATATTCTCATGTAAATATGGACACTGTAAATTTTAAAGCTCTTCATAGGTGAAGATACCTGTTCTTAGTTCTTTTAGTACTTAGAGCTTGCTATTTTGCTGGAACTGAGACACAAAGGAAAGAACCTGTTCTGAGGCTTTAATGTGTTTTGTCCCCAGATACGCTGCACTATTACTGGCTGTATCCTCTAAGAAATATCGGTAGTTTACCATCATGCCACAAGAAGCTGCAATGCCCCGAGGGCTCGTGTCTCCCATCCAGTTTATCCGCCACAACTCAGCGCCATTCTGAAGATGAAAATTTGCTACCGGATTAAGAGCATAGCCACGATGTTTCTCTCCATACAAATACCAGGCACACAATCTCATAAGTGGCGAATGCAGTGCTTCGACTAATTTTTCTGATTTCACCCATTCACTGTTAGTTAACAGCTTTTTTAGAGTTTCAGTAGTAGAGTCCTCCGTGATCTCAGAGATTTCTTGGCGTTCTGATTCCGTAAAAAGTTCATTTCTTCCCAGTTCTTTTGTTTGTGAGGAGAGGAGACCAACAAGCCATTTTGTGAATCCAGGGATAGGCGACAGAGAAGAAAAAGCTTTTATCTGAGGAAGGTCTTTCTACAGACAAAAAGAGAAAAAAACTCATGAGTTTTGTTATGACTCACAATTAGACGTTTGAGTGAAGATGAAGGTTCTGAGAATTAACTGATACACATAGACCAAAGGGAGAAGAAAAAAAAAAATCTATCACACTGACAGTAACAGTTAAGTGACTAAAAAGCATTTGGAGCGCTAAGAAAATTTTAACACTGACTGAATTACAGTCCGCACACACCATCTATTTAAAAGTACTTACACAGTACTTACCAAACCTTATTTCTGCCTATAAAATGATAAGCCAGAACAAAACAAATGCAATCACGTACCATAAGGATGCTGTTCAGAGGAAAAAGATTTAAAAACAAATAAATCAACATGTAAGTTTTCAAAACCTTTTAAATAATTTACTTTTTAATGTTTAACTAATGAAAGACGGTTCATGATTTCATGATTTCAGTCCATGAGGAAATCAGTAGAGGTATGATGTTTGTTTTTTATTGTTGTTTTGGTGGGTTTATGTTTTATGTTTTTTGTTGTTGTTTGTT
Source organism: Cygnus olor (assembly GCF_009769625.2). Lineage (NCBI taxonomy): Eukaryota > Metazoa > Chordata > Aves > Anseriformes > Anatidae > Cygnus > Cygnus olor. The sequence goes on along the minus strand of NC_049180.1, from coordinate 3,942,086 downwards.
TTTTTAGGAAATAATTATTTCCTGAAGTTTTGGAAGAGGTTCTTTCTACATGCCAGCTACCTTTCATGCTATTCACTCTACGTTAGTTTTGAGGCACAATAGCAAAGAATAGAGAAGGTTGTTAAACTCACTCTTACTTGGTTTTAACAAAACTGATATCAGAAGTCAACCCTATTCAAGGAGCAGGGGGACAAGGAACTGAGATAAGCCGCTGATGAGGTGGAACAACCACTGTGTTTTAATTACTGTTCATAAAGGAGGCAGTGGTAAGAACAGAGACATTTATCAGCATTACAGAAGCATCTTAATGTCAACGGAAAATTGTCTTTAAATGACTACAAACCACATTTTGTTCTACTTTAAGCATTTCCCAGATAACCATTAAAAAGTCATCATCGCTTAGACGCTATCTTATGCTAGCAAATGTTAATGGCATGCATGCTGCTACGGCGCCTGAACTGCACCTGCACTGCTGCAGCCTCAGGTACCACTGTGCTCCGCACACCGCTGCTGTCTGTGGTCTGTTTTGTGAGGATACAGAAGCCAGGAGAAGCAGACGTGCCATATTCCCATTACGAGTTGCAGCACTAAGCCCTGCAATGTTCCTAATAGCTTCAATAATTGAAATAATACTCGGCTGGTTATTTACATCTTTTTCATTTCCACATGGAGCTTCCCAAATAGCATACTGCTATTCTGATGGCTTCCAGCACCACGATACAGACAGTCATCTCAGACCTACCATCTCCTCAGTTTTATGAGTTACAACTGCATAAACTGACTAACCTCACCACCTCCCCTCATCTGAAGTTCATTAAATAGAACACAGGTACATAAGGCAAAGAATTCTTTGGGGAACAGACAGGAACAAGATCAGGAGACAGACGTTACAAAAAATCATCCCATTTCATCTCCTTGGAGAACTGGATAAAGCAAAAAGCAAATTATTTAATAAAAACACTCATTTCTGTATCACATTGAACAAAACAAGCATTTCTGTAATCAGAGAGCCCGGGAGATCCTGGCTGGGTCATATTCCCAACAACTACAGCTACCACAGTCAGAGTGCAGTATTACTGAGGCGTTGATCTCTGACTTTTTCAAGTCTCCACTCAAGGACATGAAAATATTTTATTTTGAGAGTCATTCTGAAGCGTGTGTTTGTAGCAAGATTCGTGCAGTACAACTACAAGGTTTCACTGCATTTGGATTTCATAAAAGAAAAAGCATTCTTTGGAAATTGATTGAAAGAGTTGTCTGTTGAAGGTAATTTCTGGTGATATCTTAGCATCTCTTTCCACAATTTTAGAGAATATGGCATTTATAAAGCAAAACAGTTTATTATGGTTGTGTTATTTCTTACTGCAAACCATGGCCACATAAGATATTAATATAGCAAATATGTTTTAATTAAAAAATATTCCTTGGAGTAGACAGTTCAACATTTTTAGGAAAGTTTCCCCTCTGCCTTTGAAAAAAGGAGTAATGACCATGGTAAACTAAAATATGTATGTATATGTTTGAAAATGAAAAAGAAAATGAAAAAGAAGAAGGTTGTTAGAGGCTATCTTTCTCTAGGCAGGAATTCAAGGAATACAGGATGTGTTTCTTTTGACCCCAAAATGGGATTATATTCCTTAAAGATTTTCCTTTTTTTTTTTTCCCCTGATTATATTATTTCATCCTATAAAAAGTAGTGCCTTTGAGAACACATTGCTTAGGTTTTTGATGTGTTCTTCACAGATGTTTGGGGTTAAAACCTGAGAGAGGAAGATGGAAGGTAGTGTTGAAATTTGGGAAGCTGAAATTATTCTTTTCTGGTTAAAAGGAAAAACTGGACCGAGAGAAAATGCTGCTTACCAGAAAGTGAAATCTAGAAGTCTTCTGCACTACCTCTATGAAAGTGCAGTATTTGAAAATACTGTTTTGGTACTGAACAGAACTAAAACTAATGGCTCTTCACACAACGTTCCCTATGCTTACGTAGGGTAAAAATTCTGATCTCATCTCCCAGTTTGCAGAGGTGAGAGGGTAACGCAACATCCACTATGATGAAACAAGTGGATGATTTCTTCCCATACCTGTGTCTTAATACTAACCACTACAAAGTTCCTAATTAAGTACTGCCATTTCGCTTTCTTATGATGTTGACTGCTCTTTATTTATCATTCACTTCCAGGAGCGACCTGCTCACCAAACCCAACGCAAAAATATTTATCAGGAAGTTGGTAGCTCCTGCTCTATTAATAGATAGAAAATGGATTTATTTATTTAACTTCTTAGGACAGATAAGACATAGGAAAGTGACCCCATTTTGAAGCTACAGTACAGACTATTACATATCTGATAAATTCTTGAGTGTAGGAGCTTATCTTAGCCGGCCACTTCTTGTAAAAATAAATAGATGCAGTGAAGTGTGCACATTTATGTTGTTGCTAAATTGATGTGATAGTTTCTAAGACTATTGGTGGAGATCCATTAATGTTTATTTTCTTGTCAGAAACCCACACACCATTAAGAAGCAGCTGCTCATTTTGTTTTGGAGTGGATTTTTCGTTTTGACTGTCTTTTAGTTTTGGGGCTTTTTTTTTTTTTTTTTTAATTGCAGAAGCATGCAGATTTCTCCTATTATCTAAAACTCATCTGAAACTGTCTTGCACTCTGAAAGCTGTAGTCCAAGGTCACATTTTTCATCAATGAAAGCAAAGCCTGTTTTGGAAATCATAATCTCCCCAGGTCACCTAGATCAAATTAAGGTAGCAATTATCAACAGTCCAACCAGAAAGCTAAAATCTGCCACCAATTGTTAAGCATTCTATTGAGTCGCATAGTAGCTATCAGTTTTCTCCCCCAAATGCCACAGGCTATAAAATTCTAAGCAGTTTTCTCAAAGGCTCCACCAGTTATCTGTGTCTGTCATCTGTGGACTGAATTGCTATGATGTACCTTCTGCAGAGCTGCAGACCACTTAGATCAGCTATAAAAACATTCTGAATTAAATGTCTGCCTAATGAGAAATCTGTCTGTCTACTCTTTTGCCAGCACCTATCAGCTTGCTAGAAAGGCATCTGCCTGCTTGTTTTCTAGCACCCACTGTTTTTTTTCTTTAAACTAGTTTTCTGAGATTGTTTCAGAATCCATTTCATTTCCAGTAGCAACCCAAGCTTAAATATAAGAAATAGAAGAGATTATTTAAGCTGTCTGCTCCCTGCCTTACATATATATAAAGCATAGCCAAGAACGAACATGTAGCCTACTCTCAGATCTGCATAGGGAGAACTGGGACTAAAGTACCATCAGTGGATGAATGAATTCATCCCACTCCTTGCCCCAAAATAATCCAAAAGGCACATACTTAGAAAACAACAGAAGTGTGTTTACAAAACCCTTTAAATTACTTGTGTAACAAACTTTCATCAAGCAACTACCAAAAAAAGCCATATTTAGAGCAGCACACTGTCGCCCAGTATTTCCTTTGTACATGACACAAGCTCCTTCCCTGAGGCCCTGTTATTCTCCCCGTTATATCCCTCCCTTTTACCCAATTGTATTACAATACCTGTGGCAGACGCCAAATCGTAATGACCATGCAGAGATTAAGGATTCAACCTACTGAATGTGCGCATATAAAGAGAGGAAAATGAGGACCCATTTCTGTGACTCAACTTCACATGTCCTCCAGCTGCTTAAGTTAGTGCAGGACTCAAAGGGGGGGCCGTTGGCTTCTGTGCAGAGCCTCAGACTAACCGTGCTTAACACCGAGGGTTGTAATCCTCACCAGAGCCTCTACTGCTGCACTTTCCCCGAATGGTCCTAATAAAAATACATTTGCAAGAAATATTTTCACGAGGCAAGCTGTGATAGACAGTCTTTGAAGGTGAGCAGTGCTACCCTATATAAGTCAGCAATGTACGTAACTGGTTCAGGAGAATTAGCAAGAAGCTTTCTAAAACTTAAGGTCTAAATTGCCCGTTAATGAGATTTTCTTTTAAGGAATCTGGTACTAACTGAATTTATAGACATAACTTTATAGCGTAGATACCGTCTAGTTCAATGTTTCAGTACAGTTTTCAAAAGTCTTCCCAAATACAGGCTTCGTTGGGGAGGGGGAAAGAATGGCTATTAGCATGTTTCTAACTTAGTGCATGTCTTTTTCTGATCCAGTGATACACATTCATGACATGCCCGATTCAGAGCTTTTCTTATGAGGAATGACAGATGAGAATACAGTTTTGAGGTTAAAAAGACATTTACAAGTGGAAGTGTCAGAGCAGGTTAAGCTAAGGCAAAGTCAGATAAAGGATTTTTACTAGAAGGTAAAAAAGTTTTAAGAGTTTGCAGTGTCTTGGGAAAGTTTGAATTGGATAACACTCTGCAGATCAAACAGAGGTCCACAGAAGTTAATTCAAACAAATATCAAGTTACAAAAGTGTATTAAGCATCAACTGCTCACATACAATGAACAACAAAATCCTCATGTCCTTCAAATGCTCTCTGCAAAGTATTTTTTTAATTTGTTAATTTAAAGACAGGCTCAACATACATAACCTACAACACCTGAACATTTAGCAGTGCTCTAAGGAGAGATTTGTTTATTCCAAAGCAATGCAAAGGTTACAGAAAAAAATATTTTCCTACCAGAGACCTTATCTATTTTTTTTACAAAGGCAGCTGCAAGCTTAATGAGATGTAATTTCTGATACTAACAAGATTTTTTTTTTTGCTGAGACTACATTGTTTCAGCTGCTGTCACCAAGTCAACTCAGCACTATTGTTATGTCATGTGTGCCTTCTCAAGTAAGTGACTATTATGCTGCTGCAAAGAATTATGTTCAATCTGAACATACACAACCTTGGAAAGTCCTTTACTTAGACCCGACCAGAGAGAAAGAGTGCACATGCATGCAATTTAATGCACTGAAGTGGGACTTTCAGAGGAGGGTAAAACAGGCTGCCAAGAGCAGTGCCGATCACACGCCCTGCCTTTGCCTTGAACCTAACTGCAGTGTAAGTATTTCACACTGTAAGTATTTTGAAGCTGAAATGCACACAGCTTCTCTCCTCTGAAAGGTGAAGTCCACTGAAGCAAGTCACCACATTTACAAGGAAAGCTGAATGAGTAGGCATCACAGAAGTACATTAAGTAATTCCTCACCCCAAACACTGATAACAACAGCATGAGAACTTAGAGTCACTTCACAGATGGGAAATAGGTAATGGGAAATGGTTCTCGCAGATTTCCAGGCAACAAATTCAAGAACTCTGCTCTGGAATGAAGAGGAAGAAAGGAAGAATTGGGAAGATAAGAAAAAAATATCAAAGAAGTGAAAAATAATATTAGAGAACCATATCCATCATGGATAAACAGTCCTGGATTATCCTTCCTCTCTCTAGCTCTGTTCAGCCCTACAACGGCACCCCAAGACGACAAGGAACGGTGGTTGTTACAGATGTAAAACAGCCTTTAACTTGGCCTTTCATTAAAATCACTGTACATTTCCAACAGATTGGGGCTTTAGGCCCTTTTTAACTCACAAATTATAGAACCAAAATAACAACACTTCCACGTGCTTGCAAGTGGTACTTCAAGCAGTTTGGGACTAAATTCTATCTTTTCACTCCAGACCTCACAAAAATTATACAGCTTGCCATCTACCTACAAGAAGGGGTCCTTTGCTGTCCAAGCTTTACAAGCTTGTCATAAAATACTACACCAAATAAGATTTCTGGAAAAAGGCATGAAATGTAACTTTACACTTGTGTAAACGCTTTCTTCATATCCATTCAGCAGAGAAACAGATCTGCAGTGGATGTGAGGTGAAGCTATCTATCTGTTCCCCCCACCTCAAAGTAAGCGAAAACCATGCTTTGATTTTGAATCAGAAATGTGCCAAAGAGTCAGGAAGAAAAAAAAGTCTTTTCTTGCGTTGTGTTCCCATCATTACTGTTATTAAAAATAGCCACAGTAACTGGGTGGGCTTTTGATTTTGTAAGACTGGTAAGACTATATGTCTGGTCAAAGAAAAATTTAAATCAATTAGCTCTAACTACAAGGTGCAGGTTAAAAATAACATTATATGAAGTTGCTCAGAAGGCACAGCGACTGATGAGTGCCATACTTTTAAATCACAATGCAGAACAAAACTTGGATTTACAATACCACCTCATTTTGACTGTTGCTATTAAAAAAAAAGTGACTGGTATCTGGCCAAATAAGCCTAATAATGCATATACAAAGATGGATCTCATCACTGTGCGATTTAAAATATTAACTCAGCTTCTGCATCTGAACTCCTACACATAAATAAGCATTCCTTTGCATTTCCAATTATATACACGTCTTACACACTGTTAATGGCCACAACAAATTACTGATTTTTTTTTCCCAAGGTTAGTGTCAAAACTACTATTTTTTTTATTTTCTTCACTTATTACACATAATGTTATTTGTTTATGAAACGTGACTCAAGAGTAACAGGCAGAGGACCAGAAACTCCGATCAAGGAATGGGACACAACAGTGCTAGTTATTTTATGCCTTAAAAAGATTCAGTAGAAGAAAAGGGCTGGAGATGCAAAGCGAATGGGGATAATGCGCGTAAAAGTTCATAATGTCAATGTAGTATAAATATGTTTGATAACAAACAATAAAACACTACATAGAAACTTTATTTATTATAATGTCAATCTTATGATAAGCAAGAAAGTAACAAAAAAATACTAAAATCTTTATCTTTCAAATGTACTTTAATCTAAAAAGGGACAGCCCCTCCCTATGCTGATTGAAAATTCTATTGCTATATGGTTAAAAAAAAGAAAACATGAAAACTGGGGGAAAATATTCTTACACACTCCCTCCTAACCATCAGTTTGACTGTTACTGCAGTTTCACGCTTCTGAGGGACATCGGTGGCTAGCCAAGTGTACTGGGTGAGGTAATAATGGGCAGAGGTGACTTACTGTCCAGATGCGAAGTCTGCAAGGCCATTAACATTTTTAGAAGTAAGACGAGATTGGGAGGATGAAATTTAACTTTAAAAGGTCTGACCTAAAGGGAAAAATCTGACCTGTAAATAAAAGCTGGTTTTGGCAGATTATTAAAGCCTACGTCAAATTGTACAATCAGATCAGGCCTCCTGAAATACTGGCCTGCGCTCCCCTTCATAAATTTTCACCTGCACTCAGCCTGATCATTTTAGGTTGACTGAAGGATGAAGAAGAATATCTGGCCTTGTTCTGAAGAGATGAGGAGATTAAAATTTCTAGCAACACACAACCAACTGTCAGTTTTTGTACTCCCAGATAGAATAAACTATATCCATGCAGCATGGAATAGCTTTGGGAATAGGAATGAGAAATAAGAGCACAGATAATAACAGTTGTTCCTGAATCACAAGAGAACAGCCTAATCCAGTTCTTAAAGGTATCTCAACCATTCTGTTTTCTATTCATCATGTATTTGACGAACAATGAAGGAGGACTGCATTTTACAGTGCTGAAACGTAGAAACTTTTGTCTTAATTACGAATAAGAAACCAATTCTTCTGTTAGACAAATCAAATTTCAGAACTTGGATCTATGTTATCAAAGCATGGTTTGTCCATTTTCCTTTGTAACCCACTCATAATTCTTCCAGTGTTGTAAGCAATTTAGTGATGGACAAATACATTGTCAATGGGGTTATTTTACGAGAGCAACTCAATTATCCAGAAATTATTTTTCAGATGTGAAAGTAGATAACTGCATGAATTTATTCCAATTTCCCCTCAGTCAAGATCAGACAGATGGCACAGCCTAATTATACCTGGACTATTGCACTTTAGACAATTAATTTGAAAGCCATTTTGAAAGCAAGAAGCAACAAAATTCAGCCAAAATATCCATTAAAAAAAAAACTTCAGGGCAGCCAGCTATGATTCAGTACTTGACTAATCAATCATTTTGTAGTAGTAGAAATTTGGTGCATCCAATTTTGAGTTATTTTTGTAAATAGAACTGAAGTTCTAAATCATTGACAATTTTCCAGGCATCATTGCTAACCCACAAGTTGGAACAATGAATACAAACACAGGCATTGACCATTACTTTGAAGTGGTATCCTTGTTAATAATTTAATACTTAAAGACTGTTAAATGAAATAATGTACTTAAAACAGAAATCTGTCTCTTTCACAGCACTCTGTATAAATGAGTTTTCATTCTTTTCTCCTGTTACTTGGAAGACGGCTCTAAAAGAACTAGTCCTAAAGCCACAAACAATAACCCTACAGCATGCCACGATACTGTATAAATTCATAGGTTTTCATAAAGTAACTGATTCCTGTAACTTTCAAGCATTCAAGACATCTTCCTATATTTTAAGGAGTGCCTGAGCAAAGAGATTTTTTTTTAATTATATATTTTTTAGCAGGCAAACGTGAACATTACACATAACTAGCAGCAATTCAGTGTAACAAACAGGAAAAATAATTCATTTTTGTAATGAAATTACTCCTACTGGAGCAGCCATTAGATTTCAAACAATAAACAATTAGGTACACTGAAAAGAGAAGATGTTGGTCAAGGCCCTGTTAACACATGCTGAACAGGAGGGCTCCTGTTTAGCGTGTGTTAACAATACTCCACCCTCTCAACTGTGGGACAACAGTGAATCTGATAATACACACATCAAACTAAAGCTAATTTATAGATATGTTCAACAGAAAAGTACTAATTTGATTTTTAAGCACCTATCCAACTGGAACGAGCATATGTCAACCAAGTATCTACACTATCTACCTCTGGCTGACATCAACCAATCGCAGAAAATGTTCTTCCAACTCTTTCCACGTTTTCAAAAGCTGTTCTGGTAAGAAGTTAAAAGTGTACCAGATCTGGCAGTTCCTCACACTGATAGATGTGAGGAAATGGAAACTAAAACAGCAATGTAAGGGGAGCACATTGGCCAAATGTTATGTTACGTGCCACACTTACCTGCAGCTCCTTTACGACCCGTTTGATGAGGTGATTCCCAAGTTCTACACCTTGCAGTCCTTGCTGAGCCAAACTGATGGAGTAGAAAATTGCTGTTGTGATTTTGTCTGCATCTTCTGTTTCTAAAGATTCCACATCTTTTACTATGGACTGGAAAACGAGAAAAAAAATCAGTTGTAGTTATTACTCTAATTATGGTGAGGGGACCTTTCTTTTTAACTTTCAAATGTATTAACACATTTTCCCACTGTTTTATTCATTATTCTCTGTGAAAAACAACAAAAATCTAATCAAAAAGTATTAAGAAGAGCTACTTATCCATTAGGAAGTGCAGGAAATAACTGTAATGGGGTTTAAAATTTTCAGAAGCAATTGTAACTGCTTTGAAGTTTTAATCTCATTTACTGTCGTTTCTTAATTTATTTCTTATCTTACTCTTCTTGCGATTGAAGAAAGCACCAAAATTTTCTGAGTATCCCTGTCATTTTTAAAAGGAAAACCAACTCTCTCAACTCCTTAAAAAATGAAACCAAACCAAGGCATACATTGTAATTTGAGCACTTTGCTGCGTACTGAATATATCAGTGACTGTACCTGGATGCTGCTGGAGATATCACTGGTTAATGCAACATGCAAGATTATCAGTGGTTCTCCTGGGATTGCACAGTGAGAAAAAAAGTAGCATCTTCTATATGGCCCAACTCGGCGCTTCAAATCAACCCAGTTTCTAACAGGATGCACAGCTTCAGAACTCAATGAGGGGAAAAGAAAAAAAAGCGTTTGTTTTTTGTTGGTTTTTTTTTTTCATTTAAAAACAAAGGTCAGCTGCCAATCCTACCAGCTCAGTACTTTTCCCACTGATATCAGCAACAAAATTCTCAGACCAAAAAAGGAGAATAAGGCTACAATTCAAAAAAGTAAAATCCATCACCAAACTGTGACAAAGTCAACTGTAAAAGCCTACTGCATACCAATACTCTCTAGCTTTGGGATATGCGCATTACAAGATTTCACTTGCGCCTTCTATTTGGTGTAGGATACCCGATTCACATGACTAAGTCACTGAATGAGTGTGAACACACTTCTAAGGAATTAGCTTTCCCAAACTACAAAGTAGAGATATGATCATCCTTGTAGAATACTTCAAAGTTTTCACAAAAAAAAAGTGAAAAAGGATTTCCAGTAATAATGCTGTCTAGCACACAACTTTAAAAGCTCTGCCTGATGCATATCTTAGAGCATTTCTACTCTTCTACTTCAACCTATTCTAAAACGTGTTTGTCACTAATACACCACCCATATACATTACAGTGTCACTTGCTTTTAAAAGTATTCAGATATTACTCCAGGGTGTTTTGTAAATTGTTATTTTGAAGATTTATGTAGTGTACTAGGCAGATACAAGAATGCAACATCTTTTATTTCAATAGGTTTTAGTAAGCTTACCAAACGCTTTAATGTATCTTGACAAACAATATATATACCTAGTTGAAATTAAATTTCTACTAGCCCTCCCACGGCCACACCTTCAAACAATCATTCAAAACATTCTTTTCTCTACTATATTTGAAAGTCTAGTATGTGTGCCAAAATAACCTGAAGATTAAGTGACATATTACAAATTTTTTTTATTTAGAAAAATCAGCTTGTATAAGACCTATTTTCTTTGCCTCATCAACATTTAAGTCACGTACTTACAAAAATTTCTTTATAGATTCATTTTTTCAAAATTTTAATATGACAAAATGCCATACAATTTAACTTTTATTGTATCATCTCCAACTTCATCACTACAATTTTGAGTATTAGACAGAAGGTCAAGAATAAGTGCTGTAGATCTGCTTTGGCAGGGGGGTTGGACCTGATTATCTCTTGAGGTCCCTTCCAACCCCTACAATTCTGTGATTCTGTGTGAATGCTTATTAAAAAAATAAAATGGGTGCTCTCTTCACATAGAGTTTACAACCACCAGTTCTGCACACCTCACCAGTTCCAACCAGGGAACCAACTCAGGGAGTGTGGCAGAGAGAGTGACTGAGAAGGATGAAAGGAAATTCATTTACTAGAAAAGACAGCTGTCTACACATGCAGCATGTATGCTGAAAGATCATAGTGTGGGACAACAGTCCCCCTTCACTGTTTAATTCAATCTTTTTAAGTGTGCTCTTAAGTGCATTAAATGCAACTACTCCTTAATTATTCTTTGCCTATGGCAAAGTATTGAAGAAGCAGTTATCTTGAAAATAGTGGATCTCTACAGTTAGATGCGTTTCATCACCACTTCACTCATGAGCATTAGGAACTTTCAGCACTTACTCGCTGATTTTCTGGAGCACTTCACAAGGTGATTGCCACGTGACCCGTTCCAAATTTAGGAACCCTGTTGAAAACCACTCCGAAAGCATGTTCTTCAGAACACCACTCATTTCCTGCACACAGAAGAAAGACGGACATATTTGCTAAGTAAGCTAGGTATAGCATACAAATGCAAGTAGAAACAACCTTAATTGCTTCAAACTACATCCTTGGGAAGTTCAAGGAAAACAATACATCTATTTGATGAAAGGCCTAACTGCTCAGCTTTTCTCACACGGGACTAAAACAACGACTGTTTACAGACAGAATGAATTTACCATCAGTAGTAAACTGCAGATAGGAAAATGGAAGATAACGCAAAACAACGTAGATAAAAAGCAAACAATAAATGCAAGTGTTTGAGTAGTCTTGACAATAAAGCAGCAGCTGCACAGGTGCTCAGATGCATTAATTTAAGTGTCACGAAACAAGTCATAGGAAATTTGATGAAAATAAGGATTTTAAATTAAAGAAAATTTTCTACCTCTGAATCTCTTCTGAGTACTCAAGTAGGTCATGCCTTAGGACGATTACCGCACTAGATCCAACAGCACTGCAGCTGCACATGCCCGCCCATTCAGGATAATGAAACAGAAAAATGCATACCTCTGACCACTATGTACCTAAAACCATAGGATTTACAGAATTTTTCTTTTAATGTCTATATAAACATGAAAAATTTTGACGAAGAAAAGCAAAAGGAGCAGCATAAAACTACAGAACTCAAAAATCACAACAGACTCGAAACAGTGTGATACTAAATTAAAGCCGACTCTAATATCGAATACTTTCAAAAAGCATTCATCATAATAATGAATTTTATATTCTGTACTAATTTCCTACTGCCTACATTATTAAAGACTTTCTGTCTAAAATTCTTTGAGTTTAGAAAGTATTCTTGAACTCAGCACAGCATGAATATTCCTTAGAGATTCTAAACCTTATTTTTCTTTCTTATTTTTGCTTTGCATATAGGACACAGTGTGATAACAGCACCACCTTACCAGCAGCCTGAGCAGAACTGTAGGCTTACCTGAAACTAACTTAATAAATTAATTCTTTGTGGGTCTTGCTCAGTAGAGCTGTCTTTAAGTTACATAATAGACTAGCTAGATGTCCTGAAAGTCTTCTGTCAAACTATACTTCCACCTGTGCTTGTATCACAAGGCAATATATGCTAATAAATGAATAAAAATAATAATAATAAAACTTCTTGCTTTTCTTTTGAAAGCTCTGAAGACTTTCAAAAATAACCGTACATCACACTGGTCAAATATCCCTTGGTGTAGTGACCACCTCCACATATTTCAGGATTGTTGGTGATTTTTTTGTTTGGTTTGTTTTTTTTTTGGTCAGGGCACAACACAAGCCAGAAAAAGTTAGCTACAGTTGTCGGAGCTGGGGTCAAACCATCAGATTCCTGCGGCTCTCCCGGCATCCACCTGCTTTTTGGAGAAGCAGCGGCACTTCCAGCTGCAGGCTAGCAGCTAGGAGGGAAAGCTGCCGATGGCTGCACTCCCACCAGTCATTTCAAGCGCACTGCTCCGCGTCTACTGGCACAACCATGGCTCAGATGGCAACGAGTGGCTTGGGAGAAGGCCAGTTATACTACGGGGAGACTGGTACAAGTGGAAAAGGCAGGAATCTGATGCATTTTGCCTCTTTGAAGCAGGTACAGGTTTAGCAAGTGCGCTCCATATGATGGACATAATGTTGCCCAGCTGAACTGAAAGTTGCTTTCCAAGATGCAGATCCTATTATTGAGCTGCTTTAGGTCCAAGGTACTCTGGTATAAAAGCCATGCAACTGTAACAAAGAAAGTGAAGCAGATGTGCTTTTGGTAATGATTTTGGCAGACAGGAATATTGTTTATGGGCAACTGTAGCTCAATTAAAATAATCTGTCGCTTGTAAATAATAATGTTTCATACAATAACAGGGCTGCATGCAGGCCAAAGAATTGTGCATACTGACAAAAATTCTTTGCGTAGGGAAACACAACATACTCTGTAGGATCCAAAATTCTGTTTAATTCAAGTCATTTTGAGCAAAATACTGAGTTGTGTTTAACATCGTAGCATACACTAAGTCACTGAAAGGTTCAATTCAAATAACAACATTCCCAAGTAAGGTTCTGCCTTTTCATAAATGTAGTTGTAAAAAAAATTATTTTAATTTCAGAGGACCTTCTAGCCATAAAATTATTGGCAATGTTTCATTAAAAAAAAAAAGTCACACATTTATTATTTAGCAGCCCAATTTTGAATGTGAGCAACAAGACATACTCAGATTAGTATTAAAAATTACCAGCTATACTTTGGTTTCTAGTAACTGTGTATAATAAATAGTGATTTGCTACAAGGTTGCAAAACACAGGCTTTCTGATCTTCACATCAGGTCCCTATTTATTGGGCAACAGATGGGAAATTTTACGAAAAAATATTTTTTTAATTAAGAAAACCAGCCTCTGATGAGGAAACTATTATTTCCATTTCCCTCTTTAACTACCAAAACAAAATATCCCTTACAATAAAAATTCATATTCACATGTTAACAAACAAATGTAATATGAAGCAGCAGCAACTAACACTCCATGCAGATCAAGCAGACAGCTCAGTTACCATCAGTAGCTGGCCAGCTGTCTCGTGTTTTATATTGTTGGATGTCTTAATCTTTTTTATTATTATTTTAATTTTCCCTCTTTTGGGGCATCATTTTTGCTCAATTGCACAATGATTACAGTGTACGCAAGTGTTTTCAAGTGACTTTATCACCTGTACATGTTATTTAATATACTCTACTGAACAAAATATTAATGCTTTATCAACTACAATCAAACAGTCCAAGCTGTTTCTGCACTGATATGCTTGGAGGAAATACAAAAGTGTTTTATATTCACACCACAGTAGTGGGTAATCCTTGTTTTAATAGGCCTTTCAAACCACAAAGTAAGAACTAAGACTATCTAAGAAATATTTTGGACTGGGCAAAACCAAAATCCCAGCCGGCCATATAACGCATTCTATAATTTCCCTCCAGCATCATGAAGATCCATTCGATTTTATTTCCACATTTCGTTTTCAATGCAGATACAAATACACAGGTTATAAAACTCTTGCTGCAAGTTTGCTTTTATGTATGTTAGAATTTAAATCAAATCTACAGTAACTGAACGGCTAGAGATGCCTTTTGATAGGTAAATACCAAACACTTTATTTTTTTCATGGAAAAACTTTTAACTTTTGGTTGTTTCTCTAGATAAGGGCTGCTTAGATCTTTAAAGGCAACTGCTTCAATATTCGGAGTGAACATTGGTGCCCTTGTCAAGGAGACTACAGTTATTTCAAGTCAATAAAATTGTGCGAAATACGTACAAATAAATACATCCTTCTGTGGACGTATGTAGGTAAAACACCTATTGCCACAAATATCTCCTCTCCCCAGATAGTCATGTACAGCCTACGTACCAAAAAATTCTCCCCAGAAGTCCAATTTCTCCACGAATATTTAAAACCATTTTCCCTGATTATATGTAGTGTTCAAACCTTTGAGACAATTAAGAAAAAATAATAATTCAAGAAAATATGTAACTTTAGATCCTTGTATTTATGAGTGGCTGCTATGAGGGGAAAAAAAAAAGTCAAAACAACTGTGAGATTCTTCCTTTTTTCTAGTAAACAAATATGAGAACCACAGTATTGCAGATACATCTTAACTACTGCTTAATTATGGAACCAGGCTTATTTATAAAAATTCTTTTTCCATTATTTCTTGCCAGCAACTTGAACTTTCAACTGACTTTTTCCTAAATCATATAGAAAGATGAAGAAAATTCAAACTGCAATAGATCACTGTTTGCTACCAAGGATAACGTTATGAATTCTTCACCAGAGTCTATATTTCAAATGCCAGAACTGAGAAAACAAGAAAAATATTAAAAAAAAAAAAAAAGAAAAACACCTCTCAGTGGGAAAGAGCTGGGGCAGAAAAAGAAGTAATGTACCTGGGAGCGCTACCCTCAAACGAGAGGGTTTCAGCAAATTTCATGCTGAGCATTGTAAGGGGGAGGCATCAGAAAATTAACTCGTGTATCAAGACACCAGAAAACGTGCACGGCCTGTGGTGGAAGGCAGGTTAACACATAAAAAGATCAGAAGAGAGACAGGGAAAAATTCCAAACAGCATCATGAAAAAGAATTGTGCCCAGCTACACTGTAATTTAACTTTTCAAAGAATGCCTTCTGACACTACTGGTTTTTGGAAATGGTCATTGTAACATTATCCATAAGGCTTATGATAGTAACAACGGAGCCATATGTTTAACAGAAAAGAAAACCCACCTCTGGGACATGTTATGAAAAAAAAAATTCTTTTCAATACATCTTCTATGTATTTTTGGTGGACTCCTTAGGAAAGAGGCTGCACGGCTTCAAAAATACAGTTTACTGCTAATTTTTGCCATCTGATTATCAACAGCTCATCGCCTTTTAAACATCCACAGAAAGACACTGACTATGTCATAACAACTTGTCACTGAAAGTACCAATAATTTTCTCTGTCTTGCTCTAGGTGACAGTTTTGCGTTATAATAATGAAATTAAATATGAACTGAACCTTGCTTACAGCACGTGCCTTTTCTTTGTGCAGCATGCCATTTTAAGCATTTCCAACACATTGTTCAGAGTTTATGTTAAGGATCTATGGAGGTCTTCCAGTAAGGCAGTCACCATTCTTCTCCGTTTCTTACAAATGAGCCTTTCTAACCCAATTTGCCTTACGCTGGATCCTGACAGATAAGACACAGAATTTTTCTATGACTTCTGATTTAATGGACACTGCTAATACAGTTCAGTGACCTCAGTGCTCTGAGCCTTCCACAACTCTAATAATGAGACGCCATTTGGAGAGCAGAGCAGCGATGCATATATCACACAGTACATAAAATCAGAGTAACTTAAGCAAACGTATTTCTTCACTTAAGTTTAGTTGATGTTTAAGGTAAAAAGTAATTTATGAAAGAGGCAACTGAAAGCTTTATGAAGGTGTCTATACTCAGGAGTAACTAAAAGACAACACTGCCCTGGTTTGCAGAGCTTCATCTACTGTGTTAATGATTCAAGAACAATGACATTAATGGAGAAACAATCGCCAGGTATTTTGCATCTTGTTGGTCTAAAAATATATTTTAAGAAATTTAGATTGACAAGAGTTCATCATATGTAATGATGATACTGCAGGATTTACTATCCATCCCTAATTCCAGAGCTTCTCTATACTTTTTTCATCTCTTTCTTGTAGTGAGGGAATCCAGTCAAGAGCCACTCTAAAACCGTCCACTAAAAGATCATAAGATACATCTTGTATCATGAGAACCCTTCTCTACTCAAGACTTAAATCCTTTATTAAATAGAAAAAAAAAACAATAATCCCCACTTCAAAAATAGCCTGAATATTGTGCCGTATCGATTTCTCTATTCTTGACATTTAACCTCAGAACGGGTAATTCATTAATGCACACCTACATCTTGAGTTGTCAAAATAAATACGCACACCTGCACACAACTTCTTGATAACCCACTTGAGCTGACCACCTGCTAGTAACCAGCTCCACTGTAGAGACAGTCAAAACTTCCCACGGGCTGGGTACTCCCTTAATAGTCCCTAGTTATTCCTATGGTTGCTTGCTATAGAAGCAAGTAGATTTTAAAGGCCGAGCAATTCAGAAGCAAGACCTAACTTTTCCCAGACAAACTAGCAAGAAGAGTGGAGTAACACATAGCTTCATGTCTGGGTTGTTGCGGAAAACAGATCAGACTAACATAAATGAACCTCCACATTGAAAAGATGCAGTATCTGAAGTAAATTCTCACAGCCAAAATGGTCACAAATAAAAAAAAAAAAAACAAGGCAAACCAGTTCTAGCTTAAGCTTTCCTGGCTATGCGTTACTTACCGCCACCTCTCACTTTAGCCCATATTACATTTGAAAAATAAAACTTACCAACAAGTGCAAAAAAAGGCTGCAAGAACAGATTTGGAGAACTAAGCACAGTCATATGACAACACCAAACCTTTCAAAAATGTTTTGAGAAGAACCCTTTTATTGAAGCTTCAGTTTTGCAGACAATATTCTCCTACTTTCAAATGGGTTTAGCGTGTTTCTAACATTACATATTATTTGCTGCACATTCAGATGTTTTATGCATTTCTGTTTTGCTAATTTTACAAATTCAGCCTGGTTTTACCAATTCTGTTACTACTTCAGTCATGTGTTGACCACATTTCATTCAATTATCTCTTTTTCCAGCAAAATCAGGAACTCACGACTGACATCAAAAACATCCTTTTCTTAACAAACTTAACTTGGATCTAAACGTAGACAAGTTTTAGTCAGTACATGTGACCAACTCATTGTCTTTGTCTTTCTTCCAGAGAGAATCTTCATTGCCTTCACAAAGTCCTGTCACTGCCCGCCACTGCTGGCTGCTACGCTGTTCTTTCTTCCACGGTCACTACACCTTGCTGCACCATATAATCATGGTGGATGCTCCACCTCACCCATTTTCTACGCAGTACTGAACCGAGCCACGACAGAACTCCTTTCTCCTGTTGATATTCTTCACCATTAGCACGGCTGCTATGTCACTTGCGACCCTATACCAGGCTCAGAAGTCACATCACTTCTGTGATAAGTGTCTGGCGCAGCATGACACCGCCTGGCAGTTGGAACATCAGCCACACTGTGTCATGCTGTGGTAGCGTGGCCCTTCCTCCAGTGCCCTAAAGCTAGCCCACAGTAGCTCGCAGCCCAGGTTCCCGCTGGAGAGGCCGTTACTTCACACCACCAGCCGCTCCCTTCCTGCCAGGCTGAGCTCCGTCACCAAAGCCGGCTCCTGTTGGTGCCATGGCCTCCGGGAAGGAGCTTTGCTCTGTTACACCAGTGAAGTGGGATCACAGGACGCCCCACACCACATCCCCTCGAGCCTCCCCCGACTCATTTTGGGGACCCCCGGCCCAGCCCTCACCTTGACGTGAGGCCCATCCACCGCCTTTGCCGCCAGCCCCTCCACCAGGTCGCCCCTCAGCTCCACCAGGAAGCGCAGCCCGCCCTCGAGGCGCCCCAGGTGCTGGAAGAGCGCCCGGTAGCGGGGGGTCAGGTAATAGCGGAGCCGGTCCTCGGCCTGCAGCAGGGCCCCCTGCTCCCTCTCCTGCTCCCGGGCCTGCAGCACCTTGGCGCTGAACTCCGCCACCCGGCCGTGATCGGCGCCGAAGTCGCGGGCCAGGCAGCCGAGCAGCTCGGCCCTGCGCGACCCGGCCTCCAGGCCGCGGTAGTACCGCACGAACTCCGCGCTGCGCCGCTCCGCCGGCGGCGGCGCCTTCTCCTTGGTCTCGTAGGGCGGCAGCAGCGGCACGGAGCGGCTCAGCACCTCCTCCATGCTTGCGCCGCCACGCTCGGAGACGGAGCCCGCCGAGGACTGACCCCTCCACGGCCCGGCCGCCCTCAAAACCCGACGGAGGCTCCGCGGCACCGCCCAAGGCTCGAGGCGGGGCCCGAGGCGGCTTAGCCCCCGCCGCAGCCCGCGCATCGCCGCTCCTCACACGGCCGCCGCCCGGGCCAGGCCGCGGCACCGCCCACGGAGCTGCGTCGGGCGCGCTGATTGGCTGGCGTCGCAGCCCCCACCAATCGGAGGCGAGAAGGAGAAGCGCAGGAGAGTGTGGCAAGGGGTGGAGGGGCGCTGCCGCCGCCATTTTGAGAGTGGCGCGCAGGGGAGCGGACTTCCTCTTTCAGAGGTGTTACGTGGCTCGCCTTCATCGCACAAAGCTTTTCTCGCCCTCCTTTCTTCACTGAAAGGGTGGTGAGGCACTGGAACAGGTTGCCCGGAGGATGTGGCTGCCCCATCCCTGGAGGTGTTCAAGGCCAGGCTGGATGGGGCCTTGGCCAACCTGATCCAGTGGGTGGTGTCCCTGCCTATGGCAGGGGCTTGGAGTCAAGAAGATCTTCGAGGTCCCTTCCAACCCAAGCCATTTTAGGATTCTATGATTCTAGCCTTCGCTGTACAGCCTAATGGTTCCTATTCTTTTTTCACCTGTTGCTCCCGTTTTCCATGCGCACACTGCTGTTTCCCTCCCGGCTCCTCCATACCCAGTGCATGAGCTAATTGTGCTTTAGGCCAAGCTCCATGGTGAGCCAAAGACCCTGACAACAAAACTTTGTTTGGCAACATGGATAATGCTGATTTAAGACTGGCAACATCTAAAACCGCATGTCCACAAGGTCTTAAGGGAGTTAACCTGTTTGGGCTCCTGGAAGACTGCCAGCTTGAGTGGCTGAGCAATGTGGGTACAAGGGTTATTTCGTAGTCCCAGGACATCTGGGCCAGGCCTGATGACATATTTTCAGTCTGAAATAAGTGCATGAGATTGCGCAAATTCAGTTTTGTAATTTGAGGATGTAGTCCTGAAAGCAGTGTGCCCTCTGGAACCTGTAAAAAAGCCTCCAGTGGTAAACCCAAAAATCCTCTTTGGGAGGAGTGTGACAGGACTCTTTATGAACTAAGTTAAATGTGTACATGCTGCTTATGGGTTTTATACGTCCAGTTTTTAAAGATGTATTTGTTTCTGACATTCCATATGCTCTATCCTTATTACTATGACATGCCCATTAAACCAAGAAAAACATGTAGGTCAGATTGTTGTCAGTGAGATTAGGACTGACCAGCAATTGTCCTCACTTTGGGAAACATAAGGATTCTTGATTCTCCACAGCTGAAGAATTGAAAACAGTATCAAGCCCTCTCTACCAGTGAACAGAGAAACATAAAAATAGCACCACTACTTGTGTGAAGTATAATTAAAATGTTCTAGAATAATATTCTAGAGCTCCCAAGAAAAAAAATAACAATAAAAAAAAATGAAGTGATGTCAGCAGTGTAGCACTGGGAAACTGAGGGTCATAAGATAAGCTTAGATACCGTTAAGAGAGGGAAATATGACTCAGAAGGATTACAATATATGAAAAATACTTTCTAAAAAAATCCAGAGGCAATGACTTACATTTCAGAAATTCCCTTAACAACTTTATAACTTCATTTTCAGTAAAAGTAAAAACCCTCAAACGTTGGCTGGTTACTCCTTCTGTTTCTCCTCTAAATGAAACAGGCTGTCAAAGCCAGCTTCTGTCTATGTCAGATTCACACACTAATATTTTCCAAAAGGGAGGAATTCCGAGACTTTCACCAGTTAACATGATGATATTTTCACACGCACTGTTTAGAAACATTGATGCTGCGGTTTTAAATGGGTACCCATTAGCTGGGCACAACTTTTTCCACATGAAAACTAAAATAAACCATTATTCATCAATGCTCCATAATGAGAGGTGGAAAGATTTTTTTTTATTATTTAATTTTATTTTATTTTGTTTTATTTTATTTTATTATTTTTATATTTTTTTTTACATCAGGGTGGCTAGAAATTGAACATATTCTTCTGTATGCTTGATAGTTATCTTTAAACTGCTGTATTTGTTTGTCAGATACGTGATCATGTAATAAACCTCTTTACAACCCATGATGCAGATTTTGTTAATGTAAGCCTAAAATTTGTGCCAGAAGACTGCTTGTGCCTAGTTAGTCTTTCTGACTGTTCTTGGTAGTGCACATCAGCTTCTGAAAATGGTATTACAAAACGGTTACTTCTGCCTCATCAGCCAGAAAACCTAAAGACTTATGCACATAGGTAACTACAGGAAGACATGCCTCCTTAGTGTCTCAGGACACTTGTGTATCTATGGGTAAAATAAATTAAATCAAAGTATTAAGGTATTTACAAAAATATAGGAAGCCTTACACACCAATTCAGTTTCTGTGTGATTCAATGATTCCTAGAAACTTTAGGAAGCTCAAGACAGAAGTGTTAATAAAGGGAGGGTGGTGGTATAAGTTGAAGGCTTCCTTACAACCTCCCAAGAAACAGCATTTCTTAGGATCTACTCCAGTATTTCTGGCTTTTAAAAATCCTACACAGAAATCCATTTTGACGACCTTCTCGGACTGGCCTTGGTTATTCTTGAAATAACATAATTCTCTTGTATAACCTACAGGCAATTAAAAACTAGCTACCTAGTTGATCTGCAAGAAAATACAGTGTGATGTAAGATATAAGGCTTTGTGAGGTAATAGATTTCTTTTGAAATCTTCTATTACTTCTTTTGTCCCCTGGGAAAACTATTATCATTGTCAGCTGCTGCTTCAAAAATGAAAATAGGTCTCTTTCTGTCAGGGCCTGAGGGCACTAATGGAGATTAAGGGGCCTGACCAGCTTCACCTGGGGCCTCCTCTCACACCCTGCCATGGCCCTCGGAGCCCCATTTTGACTCAGCCTGGAGTGTTTCAGACTTTTTCTGAACTAAGTTGTAGGAGCATAGGTCTCCAGCTCAGGCAGAACCCTGCCTGTGCCTGGCCGCGGGCCTCACTGATTCCTATCTGCATCACCACTTCCTGGCCTGGCTTTGGACTGCCACCATGGGCCTACCTAGCGGTTACTGTCCTGTGTCTGACTCTGGTTGCTGTTGCGAGGTCTGATTCTGACTCATGCCCCTGGCTTGACTTTACATGTTGTATTTACATGTTGATCTGGCCTCTTGGTTGAAGGAGGCTGCTAGCGAGGCCTGCCCTGCACACCCTGCTCAGGTGGCGGGGCTCCTACTGGCCATAGCTCCTTGGCCTGTAGGCAGCAGCCAACCCCTGCTGCTTCAAGAACTTGCCTTCCTTGAAATAACAAAGACTTTGCTAAACTTGGGATACTTGGAAATTAATTTAAGATAGTCTTAAAAAGTGAAGTATTTTCTTGGCTTTGTTGAAATATATATATATATTATCAGAAAGCTGGAGATTGAAAGAGACTAATTATACTTTAGTAATTGTAACTTTTGTCTCCAAGCAAAATGAGAAGCATAAAAAAAAAGATAAGTCAATCTGATTGTTGAATTATTTTTTTTTCCTCTTTTTAATCAGTTGAAATGTTAAGTAAAAATAAAGAATATAGCCTGGATTCTCTGCTCAGTAATTCTTCTGTAATTAAGATAGACTGATTTATGTTGGATGTGAATACAGTCCTGTAGGTTTTAGTATTTGCACTTACGTGCGTGCAAGTATATGTAAAATAGGAGTCTTAAATGAGGAAAAAACTGTGCTACTGTTAAAAAGAATAGCAGAACTTCCATTAACTTCAAAGGAAAGAAGATGGAAAGAGGCATTTCCAATAAAGCCTGTGTTTATAACTGTTCATCCTAGAGAGATTTATAAGGCAATGTTACTCCACACCTGCCATAAGGGTATCATGACTTCTATTCTTACGTTTAATCATCAGGCATATACACAATTTCTTTTTCTAAGCAGAGCTCTCAAATTAAAGTTTTTGTTTTTTTTTTTTTAAGTACCTACCAGAACATATTAAAAATGTCAAACTATTTATTTTATTGAAAAACAGCCTTTTTCAGTTTGATATCAAGAAAAAAGCTGAAAGATGATAAAAGGCCTCTTCCCCTGTTTTTTCTTTCAAGGTTGGTGAGTTAGCAGTGCTTACAGTGTCATAACACAGTGGCAAGCTGCGTTGCAAGCTCTAAATGAGTTTGGTAATGGCTTTGGAAAGAGTTTGTAAAATAAATGACTTTAAATGAGAGAATATCCTGTTTTGAAGATTTCATAAATCTCAGGAAGTATAATTGGAAAAAAAATGCTGCTCTAGTTACTTAGTAAAAAGCAGGATCTTTTCAGCTTTCGTAGTTGGCCTTCAATTATTTAGGCCCTCCAGATAGGCAATTCTATATGGCAATTTTGAGGATTGTTTTGTTACAACTCCCAGATCTCTCTGTTTAAAATTAGATAGCAATGTTCAATTGCCAGAACTGTAGCCGCTGTTTAGCTTTAATCTTAATTTTAGATAAATATGATATTGTTTTATAGAATTATTTGGCTTTAAACACGAGGCTTATACACAGAGGCAATAGATTAAATTCTTTGTTTTCAACTGAACAATTTTGTTAGAGCTTTATTGGAAGGCTAGCTGGGTTCAGTGTTTTCACTCCTGATTCTTCAGATCTTCAAAATACTTGTTTAATTTGCCTGCAGAGAGTAGTTCTCTAGGTAACAAAATGAATTACTGAACAGGATAGGTGTCTGTTTTTAAGATCAGATCATTGTAATATTTGTCTCAAGTGATTAATCTTGCTGTTCTGAGCAGTTTTCTGAAATAATGGTTAAGAAGTTAAGGATTTTTTTTTTTTTACAAGTTCATGAAAAATCAGAGCTTTCATGAATAAAAAAAAATCTGATCTTGCTAGTTCTACTAACTTTAAGAATATTTATAACTCAGTAGGATGAGTACGTTTCTCACGCTCAAATTTTACTTCAAAAAAAAAAGAAATGTTCTTGATTCTAAGAAGTCTCTCTAAGATTTCAGTCTATAGTTAAAAACAAATGTGATATTTTTATTTTCAGTGATGGGGATTAACTACAGTGTTGGAAGCTACTAATTTACAGATGAACATTTATTTACTTTATTGTTTGATGCTTGATTGTGCTCTTACAGAATTTGGTAAAAAATAAAAATGGAATCTAGTGAATGAGTTTGTGTATGAACTTCATCCTTATTACTCCAGAGCCCTTGCAATTAGTGTGGAAGTTGGCACATACAGACTTCAAGCTGACTTTTTTTCTTTCCTCCCATTTATTCTGGACTGATGAGAAACAGCAATAAAACTCCATCTTCTGTCGAGAATTAACTTCTGTTTTAGCATGAAAAATAGAAGACTTTGAAAATGTTAAACAAGTTCCTTTCCCCCCCGCCCTCTTGCAAATTGCCATTTTTTCTTTTTTTTTTTTTTTTTTGGTCTTTTCCTGACTTTTGAGAAATCTTAGTTCATGATTTGATTTTTAGATAGTACTTCTATTAGTATTTACCCAGTTTGTTCAGTTCCTTGAACTTGAGGGTATCAAGAAGGAGAAGCTGCATGTCTCAAATATGGAAACTACTTTGTATTTCATTCCTGTGTTCAGTCACAGCAGCTGGATGAGAAATATAATGAAATATTTGGTACTCTTGGTGGGAGGACATACAGCTTTTCATCTGTCATGACATGGTTTTAGATGTTGAGCTAAACCCACCTGTCCTCTAACTTAGTTTGTGAAGCAGTTTAGAATATGTGAATTTTCTAGTTTTCATTGCTTTCTTCTTTTAATTTTCCATCATAAAAGACTAGATGGATAGCTCCATACAGCCCGATGAGCCAGAGTGAGCTCTGCAGAGCTTAGAGCAAAACATGACCCAAAGCACTGACAGTCAAAGCATTCTTACTGTACTAGAGGCCTAATTTCTTGTAACTGGATTATGTGCAGTGTTGCATTGCCCGTGAGTGGCTTTGGCATTGCCTTGGATGACCAGTCTCTCTCCCTCCCTCTCTCTGATTAGAGTGATTTCTGTTTATTTTTTTCCATCCAATTCTGCTTCAGGCATTTGCTCACTTAAAGGATTTACTCCATCATATGAGGAGCAATTCAGGATGCAACATAGTTACTTACCCTGTAAATTTTTCTTCTACAATTGGTATTTAATGCTGCGGGGATGAGTGCAGGCTGGCTGTTATAATCAAATGAAAACTTACGTGGTTACTTCTTTGCTAAAAACATTCACTAGTTTTAACAGAATAAAGCAAATATTGGGAAACTAAGAGAAGTGGCAATCACTTTACACAACATGGCACCTAATGTTCAGAAAACAAAGTGTTTTGAAATCTTTTGGGTTTATACTGATGGCAATTAAAATAATGCTTTTATATTATTGTCTTCAACAGACTTGACTTTATGTTGCTGGAAAGAAGAAAGGAAGGCAACTTTTATTTTTGAAAGTTATGTATTGGAATAATTGTGGTGCTTGGACTCACTTCTGTTGTTCCACAATGATTTGCAATGTGAAATAAGCCCAGGGTCATATTTCATAAAGTTGCCAGAAGACTAATCATATGTGTAATGCTGAAGGTGATGCACTGAAGTGTTTACAGTGTTACTTTGTGTATAAAACCGATAATACCAAATTTGCAAGGGTGTCAAAACTGATGATACCAGCGTATTAGTCTTCATCACCGCCCCTAAAGGTCTCTGAAAGATCGGTTCTCATTGAGGTCTCTCTACCTTATTCCCATGGTTAATGTATATATTATATTGACTCTATGTGTGTGTATATATATATTCCCATGTGTAAATTGCCGGTGAGGAGATGGTGATACTAATTTTTGTTATTTCTCTTGTTATCATGTATGTACTACATACTGTTTGCTTAGCTTCTTAAAGTTGCTACAACTGTAGAATGAACAACAAAAAAAAAAAGGCTTGTCAGCCACTTAATCTGGTCTTTTTAAGTGGTGTATGCAAAGGAGCTCTCACTGGTGAGCAGGAAATAGATATCAATTAGCTTCTGTTCTTCTGCTCATCTCACCGGGTTTACAGAAGGGAATTAAATGCCTTCCTATCACCCAACTGACAGTGGAGGAATCTTGGTGCCTGTAGCCATCATCACCCAGCTGAACTAGCTAGCATGTATTCCCCTTATGCCTTCAGATTACAGGCCAGCAGGTCGCCTTTGTTTCTCCTAGACAGTGGAAGGGGATTTTGCTAAGCTCCGTAGGAGGCCGTGTCAAGTAGCCAGTGATTGCTGCTCAACTTGAGCAGCGCTGGAGGTATGGCTCCATAAGCCACGGCCCAGCAGGCACCGAGGTGGTTGTTGCTAGACATTGAAATCTTTCTTGCTTAGTGCATTGTTTTTGCCTGCCAAGAATGGATCGTGCTCTTGTTTATGTACTAATACAAGGTATCTTGGAGATTAAAAGTGTTTTAGTGTACTTACTTCCAAGAGTTGCACATCATTTTCTTGTCAGGCTCCAGCCGATTTTTCCCTCCCACAGAAGCCTACCGCGGTAATTCTGAAATGGCAGATGTCAGTGGCCTGTCCCTATTACCATTGGTGTTGCACAGTCACCAGAACAAAAGATCTGCACTCTCTGTTTTACAGTGGACAATATTTAGGTGCAGTCATGCTGCAATATAAGGCAAGTTGGTGGTTTGGAAACACGAGAATGCCTTCAAGTGAATGATGAACATGTTGAATAATGAAGTGATTTCGAAACTGTAAGCTTGAGCAAGTATCTCACACCAGCAAACACTCAAATTTCGAATGAAACTGCTCATTGTGCTGTCATTAAAGAAGAAAAAGTGAAAACCAGACACTTCTATGTCAATCAGTCCAAGGGCTAAGGCTCAGATGTAATATATACTCAGTGCAGAGAGCTCCTTCAGAATTAAATTTTGGCTGTGATGTAGTCCTTGTTCCTAGGCCTGAATTTTTGAGCCTCGCTGCATGCAGCTGATGTAATTCATGTGTACCCGTGAGATTTGCGAGCAGAGATTGAAATGTAAATTCTGTGCCCAAGTTTAGGGGAGAGGGGAGTTTTCTGAATTTTATACTAATGTGTGTGAAAGTACTGTTATGCCGTTACTTAGGGATCTAAATGCAGCTGGGTCTAGTTCATAGTTTTCATTTAAACTTTTATTGATTACTGACCCCAAAGAAATTACCCACAAACTGGAGCATGAAAACGTGCTGTGCGGAGGTGTATTTCATTTAATGTGATGGTAAATATAGTTATACAAGAGGGAGAGGAATCTTAGGGAGACTTGTCTGATGCTGCAGATGGTTTTTGCAAATACAATGGTGGCTGGCAAAATCTCTGAAGGATAGGAAAAAAAAGAGTCAAGGCCACAACCTCAATTTAAAGCATAACAAAATTAGAAATTGAAAAGGTTTGGGAGAGAATGCTCCTCTTAGGAGGAAATTGCGATTTTGTGTCTCTTGATATGCGACTGTATTTCTGCCCTTGTAATTGAGTGCTGTACCAAGGATGTACTGTGTGTCTGGTCTCCCTTTGTACAGTGGGTGGATAACTCTTCTGCACCATAACTGCAGGGCCCAAACCAGGATTTAGTGCAAAGATGTGCATCGTCGTGTGCGTGCAACAGAACATGAGTTAATGCTGAACGTGTGTGTAATGAATTCACAGTAATACCATGTATTCAAAAGAGTTGGGTATTTGCACTGATAATCGATATTTGCACTGATAATCGAGGGGTCTGTGTGTGTGTGTATATATATATGGATTAACAAAGATTAGTACAGAAGTGTTTTTTTCTTTTTAAAAAAGTGATGTGTAGTGCTTTGTATAATATTCAGGGAAATAAAAAACTTAAGGATTAAATTTCAGATTATCAATTGTATGTTATTTTTATAATTAATATAATTGTACTTTATTTTCAAAATAGTTAATAAGCAAATGTTGGGTTGTGTGTCATTGTACAAAGACAATGTAGGTAGTAGTATCTTTTTTAAAACTCTAGGACTTGCTCTGCGTACAAGCTTCCTACCTTGTCTACTGTTGTACTTACCTTGAATGGGTGTTTCTTATTTGAAATCCCCTTCCAATCTGATGTTTGTTGTTGTTGTTAACATATATACTTGCATCCTAACAATATGTGACAGGATAGCAGACTGATAAAGCACAAATACCTCTGAATAAAGGAACTGTTCTCTCTTATTAAATTTGTACAAAATATATATATATTGCGAGAATGATTTCATATGCTATTAGAGTATTTCCGTGCAATAGCAGTTGATTCTGATGACAGTGTTTCAAATTTAATATTTTTAATGTATCAAGCATAGTTCTCTTCCTGAAGCTTTGACAGTCATTCTTTTCAAATGAACTAAAGGTTTCTTCTTTGCTTTATAATTATTCCACAGATTAATATGTTGTAAAAGGGCTCATTTCTATGCCTCAAATTAAGCTAGTTCTGTTTCAGCTTTTTCTTAATTACTTGTGTAAGTAAGAGTCATAAACCCATGGCAGAGAACAAATTAGAAAAAAATAAAAATAAAAAAAAATAAAAGGCGAGGGAGAGAGGTGGTAGTGGCATCTATTTGGCTTCTTTAATGATAAATTACTTAAAACTCTTTCTGAAACAGCCCCTACAAAGGAAATATTAAAGAACTTAATAGCCTATATGTAGTTATGAAAAGAACATAAAGTTTTCAGGCAGTAGTCTCATCAGGGACCCAATTGTAAACAGTCTGGAGTGTACCCACTTAATTATATGAAAACCTGGCATGGTGCTCTGGGGAAGAATTAAACAATGCTAAACCTGCATCCCACACTCAAGTGGAATATTTAATCAAGTCAAAAGCTTCATTGTACCCTATAGCAAGCCAAGTTAAATCTAGGCTGTTAAATATTTTATTAGTGTTGATGTTCATTCTAGCCATATATCAGGTCATGGTAACAACAACAGAAGTATTTCTCTCAGTGTAGGGCTATGGTACGTAATTTTCATTGAAGCTTAGGATGGCTGTTATGGAAAGTGGCCTCCAGGAAAGCTGTGCTTGAGCTAGAAGTGGCCTGTGCTGACCTGTATTAAGATTGTCTGGATCCCATTCAGGAAAGAACAATTAATAAATGTGTGCTGTTCTTTTTACGTTACTAGGCCCCATCAAATTTATTACTGGATAAAAAAAAAGGGAGCATTGTACTAGTCCACTGACACAGGATATTTTTACTCAAGCCCAAGGACACCTCTAAGAAAGAGAAAAACTAAAAGAAAAATCGTGCTTTTTTCCTTCAAGCTCAAATAACTGAAAAATATAGGTTTCCTTGTATGATACCTTTGAAGCCAGTCATATTAAAATTATTTAAGCTTATATTTTAACCTTTTTTTTAAGCACTCAGTGCTTTGGCAAGCTAACTTTGACAAAAAGCAGGTTTGTCCTGCAGTTTGGCAAATACCACGCATACCTCTATTAGCTATGAATTATTTGTTATGTGTTCAGTGTTTTATGATGCTTGCAGTGGAGGGGCACCATAAAAGCAGTTATACACACAGTACTTCAGAAATACATTTCTCATAGGTTTTGAAATCTGGGACATTGTTTAGGGATTAATGCATGACTGCGTGTCATAAAGTAAAATGGTAGCTGTCTTCTTCCTTAAATGTTCATTTCAAAATGTACTGAATTCAGCTTTAAATATTTCTAGACACTAATGATAATTACAAATCTGCCATTGTCTTTGGCAGTTTAACACAGATAAGCTTTGAGTGGAAAATGAATAGCTTTTAGTAAAAATAAAGCATAGGCCAAGCAGCATGTAAGAGGCCACATGTACCAATAGCACACACAAATTTCTAGTGATTTTTTTTGGAGGTTTTATCCCAATGACACCCATTAAATATAAATACTTCAGAAGTGCCAGTTGACTGAAAGTACAATGAAGTTATAGGTAACTGAAAACAACTCAAGCCTAAGGCCCAGCTTGGCCTTTTTCTGTTTTCTGATTCTTGCTCGCACAAGGCCAAAGTAGGTTTGGGCCTAGAATTCACACAGGCATTATTCTTGTGTCCACAGTCATTTAATTTATTAAAATAGAATTCAGTTTTCCTTCTGAAGAGGGAAATCAATAATGTTTTATTATCCTGTCACTCGATGCCTTTAGAAACCACCTTCTTGCTCCGATGTTCTGCAGTAATGAAGCCTCCACTGTTGCTCCTTCACATGCTTGTAAGCTTTTTGAACCTAAAACGACCTCTTGTTTATTATGTTCTACAGAATAAGAGCAAATACGAGGAGGGGGGAAGATTCATTACCTCATCTGGATAATTATGAATGCCATATTAAATATTCCTCTGACTTTTCTCCCTTCAGAGGTGAAATGGTTCCCTTTATTGCAGTCCCTGCGGCAGGGCTGCTTGAGGAGCGTGGCTGTCAGCTGGGCTCAGAATTGGTGGAGTTTGCAGTCGGGATAATATCTAAATTTCCCAGCCCTGAAACTTTAAAGTTTAGCTCATTAATTTTGTAACTGTTGGCCCTCCTGTACTCTTAATTTAAAAATAATAATAATAATAATAATTTTCAAATTCCAATGCACTTACATTATTTTCTCTGTTGATTTAATCAACTTTTTTATTTTTAACTTTTTTAATCGACTTTTTATTTTTGAAGATGCGTCATTTTTCTTCAGGTGGCAAGTCAAACACATTTGGGGGTCTTCATGTCAGGAATTATGCAGTCAAGTAATATGTAGTACATATCTTCTAGATCTACAGTCTAATCAGAAATTAGAAGGATAACAGATATAAAGGCAAGGTGCTTTGCCCAAGGTGTTGCAGCTCTTGGAGCTAATATGTTTCTTGCTGCATTTTCCAAATCTTTTGGCCTTTTCCAGATATTTTCCAGCCTTCTCCTTGGGTTTATTGTTCTCTTCTGGAAAAAAAAAAAAAAAAGATCTTTGCTTTTCCATTTCCTAGTCTGGATTGCAGGAGTGATTTGTTTGCTTGTTACATTCATCTTCTTGCTTGCTTTGAGTACTGGTATGGATAAAATAGCTCTTCAAAATATCTAATCAAATTTTCTTTGAAATGGTCTTCACATTAGAGGAAGGCATTTTGTCTCCTATTGTATAGCTTCACTGAAAAGCAAGTGCATTTACACACTAATCCTTCATTTAAGCACACTATTAATTCTGTCCATATGACCTGTTGAGGCATATATATAAATTGAAAAGAAACTTTTCTCTGATTATACAATCAAATATATAGGGCCTTGTAGTAATGGGATCGTGATGAGCATGGTTAAATTGATTTTTAACAATAGCGTGTTGTGATAGGGCAAGAATAAACTAAGCAGTTCTGAAAGTAGCTCTGCTGCTGAGAACGACATCCTGACCCTCGTGTTGGTGCCTTGCAAGCCTGTGATCTGATGTCCTTATGCTTGTTTATTTTGGTCTGTTTAATTTGCGACTGAATTTGCATTTTCTGATGGATTTTGGTGCACGTGGGTATTAGGTAACTTGTCAGATCATGATCTATCAACCTGATGTGTTTCAGTGTTTCCTCCTAGTCACTGACCGAAGTGTGCTACCAGTTGGTTTTACTAGGAAATAAATGCATATTTATTGCTCCAAGTCTGAGCTTTTTCTGATACTCATAAGCAGCCAGCACTGGGCTGGCTGCAGGCAAGCTGGTCTCTGTGTTGATGGATAGCTGTGCCGCAAAAGCTTTAATATAAAGGAAACATTTTTTCTCTAGAATGGATATAGAGATGAGGAAGGCCACTGAACTGATGGATTGAAACTGATGGAAATATGCTGTTTTCTTGTTTCTACAGTTTGAAGGCAGAAAAAGCTTGTACAACGTGGGATAAATAGCTTGAATAATGTAATCCTATTACTTTTTATATGTCTGTATAGACAGTGCCTGTCTTGAATCTCGCAATTGAAATACTAAGACCAACGGCTTTTATCTAAATAGGAAACAAAGGTCGCATTAACCACTGCACCTAAAGATTTCCCATTTAGATTTAAGGCTACATTTTGACAGATTAGAGAATGCCAACAACACACAAAGCACTTTGTAAAAGGTTGCAGCGGTTAATATGTTGAGTTATTGACAAACCCATGGAGTTCTTGCGTGAGAGCTTTCTGCAAGGTCTGTTCTGCATTCGGCTTGTGCCATGCTTTGCTTTTTCTGTTGCCTTCATTCCCACAGGACGTCCGCCTCCTGAAAAGTGCTTCTTTAGCAGAAGCCTTTGTGATGCTTTAAGTTGATCCTTTTTGTTGTTGTTGTTCTGGTTTCTCTGTCTTAGGCATGTGAATATTTAGCGAGAAGCCACAGTGGATTTCATAGGTTTCAAAAATTCTTTACTTATTTTAATTAACACTCAAGTCCTTTATTTAAATGTTAAATGCTTTTCACTTCTTCTAGCATTATCTGCCTTTAATAGCAGGTTGTTCTTGTGGTGGTGATGTTTTTAAAAACAAAAAAGCAGGAAGCGGGGTCACTTGACAGAAGTAGAAGGCAATTACAGAAGCCCTTCTATCAGCAGGTGTGAAGGGGCAGCAACACTTGGCAGGAAGGGAGTGAGCCAGCTCTGCTCAGGTCAGTAAACTTGAAAGCCAGCTCAGCTGCAGCCAGAAGAGCAATTCTGGTGAAGGCTTCACTCTGTTCCCTTGAGACACTGTTGCTTGAGATCTTAGAATTTTTTCAAGAACAGTATGAAGCTGCATGAGATTTCAGTGTTGTGTTCAATTAGTTCCAAGGATCTGTACAGAGAAGATCACATTAAAGAACTTTTATTTAAAAGATGGATTATTTTAGGGACTGAGATGGTACTAGCTTATCTGGAAACATCACTGTATATTAATTACTCAAGACCTTTTGATGTAATTCTTATGTCTGGTTATTGAGATTCTCAGTCTTACTAATGTTTTATTTCATCTTCAGTAAACTATTGCAGGTGTACCCCTTAGTACGTTAAGTATTTCTTGCCATGGATTTGCAATCAGCATATTAAGAAAATAGGTACTAAAAAGCAGTCAAAAATGAGAATGAGTCTTGCTAAGAGTTGCGTTTTAATGAATGCAAGTTCACCGAGTAGTGGAATCTCTAGTACATGAGCAGCTCACTGAGTGCTGAGATACTGGAAGATAAAGACCTTTTATTCAAATTCTATAAGCCATGCTTTTAAGAAATGTGGGTTTGTTTTCTTCTGGTATGCATTGCAACTTTTTTCTTTTGTAG
Organism: Cygnus olor; assembly: GCF_009769625.2. Taxonomy (NCBI): domain Eukaryota; kingdom Metazoa; phylum Chordata; class Aves; order Anseriformes; family Anatidae; genus Cygnus; species Cygnus olor. Next base: position 3,909,091 of record NC_049180.1, on the reverse strand, counting down.
AAACAAATAAATAGCTAAGCCTGAAGATAGTTACCTTAGGTTTGCAAAAAGTTGTATTCCTGCAAATGTCTATGGAGGTATGGGCAGTGTTCCTGTGTATATGTACTTGAAGAACCCCTGTCATCCTTTGCAAATGATTGACTTAATTTCAGTGTTATAGGTCATTGTAGTTCTTGTGTGTTTACTTATGCAGAGGAAATAAGTTCCTGATAAGCAGGTTTGTATCTTTTATGAGCAAACACAGTGTTGGTTGAATTGGGAGTTTTCTGCAAAAGTGTCATTTTGATCTACGAATCTTCACTGTAATGAGTGCAAAGAATAAAGCCACCACAAGAAGAGATTAATGAAAACAAAATCCAGCTGTAGACCAGCAAGAACAGTCTTTAGATAACTCTGGCTTCAAAAAGCTGACAGTTTAATTAAAATCATTATTGGGAACACTAGGTAACACAGCTTTGCATTTAATAGGAATGTTTTGTAAAAACAAATGTGTGGCTAGCCAGTAACCAATTAATTTAAATTTTGAAATGGAGGATAATGGATATTAGTAGGCATTTTCACCATCATCCTGCACTGTTTGGTGTCTAGCCATGTTACAGGCACAATAAGATGGTGGTCTGGCTTTGCATTTTGCAGTCTTGCAAAATGGAATCATTTCAATGTTTCAACAAGATTTTGGATGCTACTGAAACAAGGCTATTGAAGCAAAGCTTATATATACTTAAGTACAGAGCCTTACATCATGACAAAAAAAAAATAAGGAAAAAGGTAATTACTTGTGTGTTTTTCCTATCCTATTAACACTAATCAAGGATGCGCTTACTGTCTTGAACGCTTTTAATAAAAACCTGAGTTTCAGGTGGGATTCATCTGGGATGCAAGATGAAAAACTTTTTGAATAAGAATATTGATAGCTTCCCTTCAAACCTCATAGACAGTTGTTTCTAAGCTTATCTTTGCAAAGTTCATGCAAAGCTTAGTGTATGTCTTGCTTATCTTTTGCATGTTGTAGTGCTTCAGAATACTACTCGACAATCATTTACTTTACACCACTGTGAGTGAATAAGAATTAATCCAGCTTTACAGTGAGGCTGAAAGAACTGAGGCTAAGCGATTTCCTCAAGGTCGTCCAGAAGATTATTGGCAGAGCCAGGATTAAAACTTACTTTTTAAATCCTAAAAGATGAGAATTTGTAACAGGGCCTGAACTGGGGGGGGGAGGCGAGGGGTGGGAGAGGAAGAGTCTCTTATGAATGTATTAAGCATATTGAAATACTTTGTTGCAAGAAGCTTGTTTCTGCCCAAAGAAAACCACGTAGGCATACGAGAAAAGAATTGAAATTTTTCTCTTTTTTTGTCTTTCTTCTGCAATTCGTGGTGCTTAAGATTAAGTGTTGGGGCCAAAGTTTTCAAAGCTTCCCTTCTCATCCCCCTGGTAGGTAGGTCCCCTTGGAATTTATGTTCACATAAATGGGGAACGAGAACTTGAGTCTGGCTCAGAAGAGATATTCATATATGCTTTATTTTTAACCTTCATGTAAACCTCTACTGTAAGAAGATTAGAGTCAATCTGGAAATTTGAGTTTAAAAAGAAGTCTATGTATACCTCTGTTTTGATTATTTTAGTTGGCTCTCTGTCAAATATAGTTTAATTCTGCTAGGGAGATGGCTTCTAAACAAAATCTGACTAGCCCTAAAAAAATCCAGAACCTTGAAAGGCACACATATCATTAGTAGAAGACTTTCTTGTGTGCACGCAGCGGGGGTTAGATGCCAATGATTCTTTGTGATGTTACTACAGTGTGTGGCTTTCTATTTATGCTGTAAAGCGTGTTCGTATATCAGGAAGCTAAATGAGGGGAGAGTCTTCATTAGCACTCATTTTCCCCCTGTTTTTCTAGGCAGGCACAAAACTGTCTTGTCTGGTTCTGAGTTTAGACAGAAGTCCTAATTAAAAAGAAGCATAAAAGCTAAAAGGGTGTCCAGGTGACTTGTTAGGCAGCCGAGTATGCCACATGCCACTGAGTCCACAGAATGCATATCTGTGGAAGCATTGACAAAACAACAGTATGTGGGCTATTTTGATTTAAAACAGTATTGCACTTACTTCATCCTAAAACACATCTAAGGAACCAACTTTACAACCTTTTGTAATACTTCTTGAGCGAACCTACAGAGCATTTTTTTGTGTGTCCATTTAAAAGTTTTTAAACGGACTCCTTTTCAACCTCCAGTGTCTATTGTAGTTAACTGCTTCGTAATGTATTTTTGCTCTTCCTTGTAAAAGAGTCCTGGATCACAGATCCATCCTTGTGATTCTGGAGGTAAAGTTCCAGTTCTGGTAGGTTGCTCTACTAAGGGAATTCCTTAGGTGTTTTCCTGCGGAGGTGTGCCACAGAATTTCCCTACTTGGGTAAACCACGGGTAGCATAAATAGCTCTCAAACTCGTCCAGAGATCAAATGACCAGTTGACATCCCTTGTTGCTCAGAAACACCAACACTGTTCAACGACATGCGGTTATGTCTAGTACTATGCCTCATATGAAGTAGCTTGACATTGTTACTGCATATTGGAGCCAGAGTTCAACCCAGACATCAAAACATTTGTTTATTCATGAAACTTGTAGTTGCCTTAAAGTTATGCAATAATTCAGAAACCAATCCTGAAAGGATAAATATTTCTGCACATGTAAGGGAAGAGCTGCATGGAACATCTGCTTGTCAATTGCTTGAATTTATTGTGGCCAAATACTTAAGTATTTTGACAAAATGAACCCCAGGAGAAACTATTCATCTTCAGAGTGGTCTTTTGGTTATAATTTTGTATGTATAGAAACTCCATTAGCTCACAAATGTAATGGCATCATCAAGCTTTGCAGATCCTAATAACTTCCTGGGGATTCCTCTACAACTAATTTGGGGAGGTGATCTGAGGATTTGGCATGAGAATGCTGTAATGCGCAGTGAGCTGAATCTGTATATTTTTGAACAATGTGTTACTGCAAATTTCTGGACTTCAGCGCGCTGGTTATTACAGCACATCTGGAATTGCCTGCTCTTTCAGATGAGAGCTTGTATTCTTCCTGATAACTTATTAAAAAAAAAAAAAAAATCTTGAGGTCTAACCGTGTCATCTAACTGGGCAGAGATGATGACAGGTTTTTCTGTAATTTTGGGTGGGACCTTCTGGCTTTGTTCTTCTTAAAGTATTTTATGGACCACTATGAATTGGAAAGTGTTATACCAAAAAAAAAAAAAAAAAAAAAAAAAAAAAAAGGCTTTCCCAAAAAGATTTATTGCACTTGTGGCATTTAATCATAAGCAATGATGAGTATGTACCTGTTGAACTTTTCTTTTACCTGGGACTTCAATCTGGATCATATCTCATTGTGCTGAAGCTAATACATCCTGCTGAGATTTGCATGTACTCAGTGAGGCAGAACTTTGCAGCTGTAGCACATGAATGAACCATACTGTAACTTTTTGGCTACTCATGATGTGTAGAAATGGTTTCATAGTAAAGGAATTGTTTCCTGAGGCCTAGAAACAAAGTCAATTTGAGGAGCCATCCATAAAGCTCAAATCTCCACAGTTCTTTAAATATATCAGAAGTTACCTGATTTCTGTTTGGAAGAGAAGCACTTGCTAGGGATACAAAAAGAAAAGCGGTCAAAAATAAGTAAGTCTGCTACGACATTTATCTGCAGGGAGAGGTGCATTTACTGGCTGGTATGCTTATGTAATATTTACTTCATTTATAAATTCATTTATAAGCAGTCTTTTTCCCACCCTTTTAAGAGTAACATAATCTCATTGTACTTAAGTCTGTGTCATACATTTGCACCATTTACTGGGTGCTTCCAAAAATGTGGTGGAGATCTTGACAAAAGAGGAAAGAAGAAGCAGAGGAAAAAAGACTAAAAAGTAAAAAGGTTCTTAAATCAGGGAACTGTCAATAACATCGTGCAAACTAAATTTAACAGCTAATTTGCTGGTGACATAAATATAATCCATGTAATTCATGCATCTAATACAATCTGTCACTTGTGTTTGAGGAGAAAAGCGAGGCAGCATCTAATATGTGGAAGAAATGTGAGTTTGTAAGGTGAGTGACAGAAACGTTCATTACCTTAGTTCTTTCCTATGGTGCTCCTCCCTTTTTCAGGGAGAAATCTTAAGAGTTTGATCCTAATGAAGTACTGAATTATTACGTTGAAGGATATCTTTTTTTTTTTTTTTGACTTTCTTGTCAAAACTTAAAATTGTTCCCATTCAAAACCAACCAAAGAAGAGACAGAGATTCTGACTTCATCCCTGTTCAAAGACAGGAAAGAGGCCATGTGCTGTTTGAGATCAAAGATAAGTTGATATCGAATGTGTAAGTTGATATTGAATCTCCACCAGTCTTTCCAGATTCTTTCCAGATTATGTACTGGATGCATGTAGGAGAGTAAAAGGCTGTTACGTGGTCTGTGGCAGATGAGAGGCAATCCAAATGCTATAGAAGACAACTGTAAGGATGTGCTGCTATAAAATAATTTTAGAATAATGGTAGAGTTGCAACTGGAAATACAAAACAGGAGTGAAGAAACTCTGGGACATTGCAAAATACTTGAAACAAAGCCTAACAAAATTTCCAAATTGCTACTTTATTTTTCTATTGCTTTTATAAATGACATATGATGATTGGTAGTACTGAAAATACAGAAACTGTGGTACAGAGCAAAATCCTATCAGTTGTAGCAGCAAAAATTGTCATAAACTTATCAAACCAATCCCATTGTAGAGAGATCAAGACACTGACTTTGGGTTATGATTGTAGCCAAGAAATGAGGGGTATAAAAAGAGCTGCCATAACTCATATTTTGGCTAATATTTCATGTTGCACTGTGGTTTGTTTTTTTGTTCCCTCTAGGGTTTTGGAGGAGTGGGAAGATGGAGCATACAACAACCTTACAAAGCTGGTTTCTATAGCTAGGGATGAATTTTGAGAGTGACTTAATATCATGGCTGAGGGGAGATATGACTCTTCCAATTAACTGCATCCTCATAACAATATAAAAAGCTGCTGTACACAATTGCATGAAAAGAACTTGAAAAATCTAGTGTAAAATCCTTCTTGCTGTGACAGTCATTAGTTCCTGTAAAAATGTTTTCTATTTATTATATGTTGGCATTTGGGAGCGCAGAGACACCATAGCACACTGCAGACAATGTGATATTTATGTGATGTGATAAATGCATTTATCCACAGGCATTTTTCTATGGGCTTAAGAGATGCTGTTGATCTACAAATGGGAAAATGTTCTGCTTGCAGAATGGCCAATGGAGGAAGCAACTTAGTACCTCTGCCTCTTTGTTCATGTATATTGTACTCCTATTATATTCTTTTGTAAAAGCTAATGGCTAGCTCTCTTCTGAATTGTATCTGTGGTACTTATCAACAAAGCATAATGAAGACAGCATATTGTCTATAAACTATTCTTCTAGAAACATGGAAGTGCTGAACTTGCTTAGAGGTTTTTTAAAAACAATCCTTCTAGTTAAGTACTTTTAAGTGTTGCAAACGCTCAAATATTTAAGCTTGAGCAAGCAATTCCAACTTTAATCCCCCCCTTTTTTTTTTTTTGAAATATGAAGATGAAACTGGAGATGCTTTGTTTCAGAAAATTATAAATATAGATATTTTATCCAGTTTTACATTCACTATTACTTTGGGGAAAAGAGCTCATTGTTCTATGTCTGGATAATACTTTGTTTTTCGTCATCATAATCTAATTTTGTGTTGGCTCTTAATATGCATCCCTGTAAAAGCATCACTTTTGTACTGATTTCATACATATCTCATGGACTTAATCTTAAATGATTATTAAATGGTTGTTTATTTATCAGCATGGCCTTTAAGATCCTCAGTGAGATCTGGAGGCTTTTAAGTTATAAAAACAAGCAATAGCTGCTTCAGAGCTAGGAATCTGAGCAGGTAGTTTGGGGAGGAGGGGGGAAGTGCATCTACAGTGTAGTTATCACTACTTGAGACTCTCTCAAGAGTATGTCCTCATGAGAAAACAGTTCTGCTAAAAAGGAAACATTCCACAAGTACATACGAACTTCAGTAAAACTTAGTTATGAAAGAAAAGTTGAAATGAGTCATTTCAATAAATGTCAAAACACTTCATTTCTGGAAGAGAGTATCTTGGATTTTTCCAAGTGTGTTAATTTTTGTACTATATAATTTAAAATATAGTGCTGAAATCTAATATTTCTCTTGACTCAAAATGCCTGAAATGTTAGTTTTATAAGAAACTTAGAGTGTCCCTTGAGTGAATTGTGATGAAAATTCATTTCACAATTGATGTTTTTGGTGGCTTTGACTAGGGAAAAAAAAAAAAAAAAAAAAAATAAGAACATATTGTATTCTTAAAACAGGCTTCTCAGGTGTTTATACTATTTTTGCATGGAATTCACATCGTAGATGTATGCAAGAGCAAAGATCAAAGCAAGGTATGCAAGGGAAAAAAAAAAAGTCAAGCAGGAAGAGATCAAGTGACATATTGGTAACCAGAATAAGGTTAAAACGTTAAAACAAGGCATGCGGGACAAGTCGGGCAAGGCTAGACTGAAAAGATGTAAAGGGTGGCTGGAACAACCAGTAATAGGAGATAAAGAACGCTTTGCAAATCAGTTTGACGTCAGTGTCAGAAAGCCATTGCTTTTTTTGCTTCAGTCTTATCTGCATTTTGGAACCTTTTGCATTTCTAACAGCCCATGCTGAACGTTTTATCGTGGTGTTAGAAACCACTTAATATTTTAAAATCACTGAACCCCAAACCATATCTTTTGATTTTTTTTTAAGCCTGCGGAATGTCTTGTTCTTGATTTAATAAAAAGGATGAGCTCATATCTTGCTGTGTCATCAGGTTAAACCTTTAAACATAGATTGCCAGGTTTGTCACAATCGTTGCCAGTGAACATTTAGTATGTCTGCCGTGAATTAAGTACATGCGACAATAAGATATTAAGCATTGGGAAGGAAAGCCAGACTAGGTGAAGTCACAATTCCCCTGTGCCCCTTTTGTGTATGACTGCCAAAGCTTCTCTCTGAGCTTGCTGTAATTCCAGCCGTTAATGCAGTGCTAATCACAGCAAGGGAACGGCTCCTATGTGGTCAGGTGTGGTAGGGACCAAACCAGATTTAACACTTTCAGATTTGCTTCCAATCCGAGTTTGGTGATAGGTTGTAGAGGAGAATGTATTGATACTGTTTCAATAAGATGACTTCTTCAGGTTAGGTTTTCTCAGATTTGATGAAGCCAAATATAGCATAGAAAATGATAGTAAAAAGTCATTTTTTATTATTTCACATTATTTCTGCAAAGCTCTTTTTATTATATGCAAAATAATTTGCAAAACAAAAGAGGGAACATTGGGTGAAAATACTACTGATGCTGCACTGTGAAGTCAGTCGCTACTGTATTCATTGGCTGAATTTCCAATTCTTTTATTTTCCAATGTGTGCTTTGGATAAAAATAATGTATGTGCATTTCCCTAGTGTTTGGCTGAAACAAGATCCCATCGATGTAGAATCGCTTCTGACTGGCAAAGCGCTCTCTGTTAGTGTCTGTGATGGGGAAATACGAAGTGGTGTGTGTGGTTTTATCACTGACTGTTGGTTCATCTTAAATGTGGCTGCATGAAAATACAAGCTCCATTGCGTGACTTGCAGGAGGAAAGCATAACCGAGGGAACCTTTTTAAAGAAAACCACCACCAAGTAAAAAATGAGGATTGTTTTTTGCTTTCTCTTTGTTTTCAAAAAGTCAAAGTTAAGCGATGATTTGCTTTTGAGTCAAAGGATGTTCATATATCCAGAAATGTCATTTGAATCTGTTTCAGTGACCATGAGCTGTTCGTTCTTCGGTTCTTTGGCTTAGCAGCTTATACTTTTGTGAACAATTACATCATCAGGGAATGATGAAATGGCAGTAAATGATGGTTGCTCTGCTAGGATTCAGGTCAAGACCCCTTCCAATAGAGGTGATGCATCATGGAAAGTCAATTCGAATAAATCACAAGTTTTTCCAGGGGAAACGTAGCCAACCTGTCCTAGGAAAAGTGAAATTTTCTTAAGCCAGATCTGCTCCAGTCATAAAATCATTTTTTTCTATTGCCAGTTTACGTCCCATGAGGTTGTAAAACTTGAATGTGGAGCAAGTGTTTGAAATTCAGGTGCAGTTAAGTTTATTATGGAGGTTTGGAATCTGGGGGAATAAACTATCCCTTGATTTGGCACAATCTGCGATGTTCACGAAGCCTTTCTCCAAAGGGGCTGGTTATAAAGAGTTTTGGAGAGCAGTTGTCTCAATGATCATAATGTTCAAGAGATTAAAAAACAAAATAGTATTCCTGAGAGCACTAGGGAAGTGAAGCCAAGTGAATTATAAAAGGCTTTCCTCACGATTGCTCTAATTTTGTAGAAAGTGCTATACCTATTGTAAGAGATGTCTTGTGTTCAATTCACATCAAGTGTTTTAGTACCAGACCAAGAGAGTTGTAATTTCCTCCCCCAGAGGATAGTAATCTCACAGCAAAATATATGATGGGTAGAAAAAGAGGTACTAAGCTAGAGAAAAAAGAAATAAAATAAAATAAAAAAAAACTTTTTTTCACCTAAGCATAAGAGGAACTACTGTTACAACAATTGTATTCATATGGAAAATCTAGCTACAAGTCTTACAAATTTTCTTGCTTTCCAACCAGTGAGAAGTCCAAAAGCCAGACTACATTGGCTTCAGTTTGTCTCCACTGAACCAACTCTCAGAACTGTTCAAAAGAAAGCTATTCCTTTTACTCTGAAATTGAGAGGTGCTGTTTATAATTAATGCACAACGGCCTTTTGCAGTCAGTCTTTGTACGTCGTATTGAAGAGATTATATCCTTCCTTTCTTATGGCCGTGTCTGAAAGCCAACAGCAAGTTGTGGTCGTTTGAGCCTGTGGTTTTCGAAAACCTTTTAAACAGTATGACTTATTAGAATGGCTCATCCAAGCTCAGGATATGTGTTTGTTGTCTGCAGAATCTCAGCTGTACGTAGTGACAGCCAGGGAAATGAGTCTAACTGGCCGAAGTGATACTTGAAGACCATGAAATTTCTTAACTTCGGATGTGCATCTTTTGGAAAGTATTCAGTCACAAAAGCTGCCCAGAAGGGAATATAAGTATCACTTGTACTGGTACGGTGTTCATGACCAACTGGCAGAAGTTTATGAAGAAATAAGTCATTTCTTATGCTGATGACTACATTTCTTAGAACTAATGGCGTCTGTATGGCATCAGAAAGTCAGTTGGTCATTAGTTTGTATACCCCTGCCAGCTTAACACTGTTGTTTAATTAAGTTTCTCATGAGAAACAGTAAGACTATTAAGCAAAACCATACAATAACAGATGAATTCTCAAGAAGTAGTATGATTTAAATTAAGTGACTTTTCTGAAGTGTAACACAATTTTTAAAGCACCAGTTAAAACATTTTTTGAATTCCCCCATAAAAAGATGGAACTTGCTGAAAACAGCAAGAAAGGTGAGATAAGGTCAAATCATAATGCAAATTTAATGTTTCTATTCCTAGCCAAACTTAATCAGGCAAATGCATGTAGTTTATTTTTTACTTTTTTGCTTTTAATTATATTGTGTGACTGATGATTTGTGACCATTGTGTTACACAACCCACCGATTAATTAAGGCATCCTCTGCTCGTTTTTTATTATACTGTCAGTTAACTATATTTTTGTTTGGTTTTAATTCATAATGTAGACTTGAGAAAAGTAGTCTACAGACTACGTGGTAACTTTTACTTTTCTGAGTAAGAGGTGATTCCTAAAAATTCTCACAGCAGGTGGGAGTAGTTTTGTGTTTGGAAAATACAAATACTTTGAATGGGAAGTTCCAGGTAAACACCCTGCATGAGCATTTTAACTTCTCAGGTAGCAGAGACACAGGATCTCTTGTTTTGGAAAGACTTTTGTTTCTCAGTGCAGACAGAAGGTGGTCATTCTTGGCTTTGATCCGTTCTTCTACCTTTTAGAAAGGTAAGGCCTTTTCTGTGTTATAAACGCTAAACATTTCATGTTTGAGAATTTAGTAATAAAGCAGAATCTTTAAATTTGTCTTAATGTATCAAGGCTGCAAAGAGAATGAAGTAGGAAAAGATTCCACTTTTTTATAGCTCCCAGTTATTCTTCACTGTTACTACAGAGAGCAAAGCTGCATTTATTGCCTCTTAGAGCAATACATTTTATGGTTATGTGACAGATGACTTCAGGCAGCACAATACATTTTCCTTTCCTGAGGTTTTCTTATGTGTGCATGTATGTCTGCCCTTAAAGGGAAGATGGAATTATCAAAAGGAATTTCCAGAAAAATAAATAAAATCTCAGGAAGGAGTAGAGAATGGTTCTGTCTTGAAATTAAAGTGAGAAAAAAAGCAACAAAAGAAATGGTAAGTACATATTAGAATTTACATTCTGGTTTAACAGTAAAGCACACAAATGAGGAAAATCTAGTCTCAGATTCTTAAGCACTCTAGGTAAACATATGCAAACTGCCATTTGAAAGACTCTGTTGTCTTTTGTTGACAATATAATCTCTTCTTTAATTGATAATCACAGTTACACTTAAAGCAAGCAAACAAAACCCAAACATTTGAGAATACTTACCTCTCTTCAAATTTATCACTGATCAAAGCTATCAAAACAATTGCAGAAATTGCTATATTTATTACTTCATGTCTAATTTTATTTACAGACTCGAACTGCTTTGTCTAGCTGGAAGTAACTCTGTTTCCCGGGTTGTGGGATTTTTTTTCCAAACAGTCCCCAAAGTCTATGTGACACAGTAGGTTTCTACCACTTTGTATTGTAAGCAGAATCAAAACAATATAACACAGACTCCTGGAGTTTTGTAGCAAAATGAGATCAAAACCCTAGATGAGACAGAATTTAGGCCTGAAGGAGACCAAAATTAGAGAGAATTTATAATGTTGTATGGGTTTGTAGGTATCACTTTTCCACTGTTTGTAATTACATAACTAGAGCTAAAGGCTTGAAAGTATAGTTGAGAACATGGAATTTTTCTATGTTAAAGGAGAAAGGTCCAAAAGTAATCTTGACTCCAGGTTATGTTGATGTTCTTGTATGTATATGAAGTGTTGCACTGAAAAGTGTTGATTCCAATACATAATGAAATTGAAATGATGGTTTATGAAGAAAAAAAAAAAAGGATGTATACATGGGTTCCTTTTTGATAAGGAGGTCACACATTGTTTCTTCATTGTTTTACATTCTTGGAAGAGTGTAAGTATCTGGTAATTTGACTGACAGTACTGAAGAACCTCTTAACTGTTCACCTGAAAAAATATTTTGCTTTTTTTTTTATTTTGCAGTTCAGATTAGTGCCTGCTTCTTTCCACTGCACTGATTGTCAGTTTACAGATAAATGGTTCACTTCCTGCCTGCTCTCAGATTGATAAGTCACGACTGAAATGCTAATAGCAATAAGAAAATTGCAAGGTAGCTTTGAATGGCTAATGTATAGAAACAAATGTTTTGTGACTTGTATAAAAATCAAAAGATGGAGCTGAATAGATTCTTTTACTTTTAAATTTGTAGTCGCAAGTTCATTGCTTAGTGCATAGAGGGAGATGATAGTCTCTTACATGTAATGGTGTTTCATTAACTTCCCTATTTATTCAAATTATGCTTTTACTGTTAGAGAACTGTTATGTTTACATTTACATTTTATAGTCTTATGTTTACTTAAGAGAATAACTTGAAAACATCCCACAGATGTAACAGCACTGAAAATCTGCCACAATCTAGTGAGAAAGTGCTTAGTTAGGAAATGTCATTTAATCAAAACCATCCACACTGGGGGGGAAGCACTTTTATGATAATAAAGGACAAGCTGCTGCATGACCAGTGTGCAACTGGAGAGTCAGTGTTTGTGCTTTCATTGGTCTTCGTGGGTGGAACAGTGTCTGCAAATGGTTAAGGCATCTGAAACAATATTTTACTTCAATAATAACTATAAAACCTGTCCCATCAGCTGCAACAGCAGAAAACTGACTTGGTGAAATATTCCTCTTAGTGGTTGGAAAAGTACCTTGCTGGTACCATCATCAGGAGACTTTGGGATGGGAAAAGAAATCCAACTCATCTCTTATTTGCAGAAATCCAGAGCTCATTTTTTGTTGTTGCTGTTTCTTTTCGCTTGTGTATACTCACTTCTCATCCCTCTTTAGGGCATCTTAACATCATTTAAAAGGCTTGTGGGAAGAGGCATCACTAAAGATGATACAAAAACATGTATTCAGTAATGAGAATGTCAAATCTTACCTGAATTACTGAAAGTTTGTAACCCAGAGATGTGGCTTTGGATGAAAAACAGGTTGTATGGGTGGTATATTTATGTGTAGGGCTTAATAGGGAAGATATTTAAATGGGTACTAGTAGAGCGTTACACGAGTTGATGTATCAGTGCAGATCGGATGATGAACTCAGTATTTTCTATATCAACCACAGTAACCTTTGTTGTCTTAAAGCAGAACAGAGTCATCTCCCATGAAGCTACTTTGCTACTGTTAGTCAGATTTCTTGTTTATCAAAGTATGGTACCTTAAAGTCAGAATAAGAGTATCTTACATTCACTCAGAACCTTTCAGGAAAAAGTTCCCCTTTTCCAATTAGGGTATGGGAAACAGCCTATCTGGGAGCGAAGAGAACTTGACAGGTTTTTAGGGTTTGTAAGAGCAAGGAATGTCACATACCTGACTCGTTTTGATGTGTAATACCAACTTGACAAGAAAAAAATTAAGTGTTGGATATATATTAGGTCTTTCAAACTTTGCTCTTTTGTTTTTTTAAATTCATTCAAAATCATGGTTTTTACAAGTCTGGCTGTGGAGCAGAGTTTTAAATTAATGCACAGTACTTTGCTTGTGTGCATGCCATGTGTTTCCTAACAGTAATGAAAAACAGGAGGCAGAATAACGTGCGATCCTTCTGTAGAGTTAAAAGCAAATACCAAAATATGGAACACAAGACAGGGGAAATCCTTGGCTCCTACTATGAATTAGTTGCTTCTCAGATTTTTTTAGTGAGTAAAATGCATAAAAGGTTTATTATTTTCCTCTGGGCAGCTGGTTACTCTCCACTTCAGAAAGCTGAACGCTTTCCAGCACTAATTTAGCAGGACTGCTAGTAGCCTTGCTATGGGATTTTTTTACTGAGTAGTTCCCTATTCTTGTGTAGCATCCATCTCGGTTCACTTTTCTTGACTTGCGTGTGTTGTTCTAGTCATTTAAAAAATTCTCTTGAGACACCACACAAATTCATCTGTCTTTAGTGTACAGCATTTGAACTGACTCTTCAGGCTATTTGAAGTATTAGATGATGCAGAGATTGCCAAGCCAAGATTACTCAAGTTAAAATGTGTTAGTTTTAAACCAGACAATGTAGTCTTAATGCATAAGCACAAGATCAATTTTCTATAGAAATATATTTGTGTGTGTATATATATATGTATGTATATATGTGTATATATATATATATATATGTTTTACTAAGAAGAAGTAGTCTGTGCATTGCTTATAGTAAAACTTGATCTGTGGATTTCAGGCCAGTGACTAGGATGTAAAGCTGAAGCTTGAACACAGAATGTGTAGATTGTACTTGAGTTACTGGCTCAAGGCTTTCCAACTTCTATCCTGGACACTTGAGTCTCTAGTTCTCTTACTGGAGCTGAGCTGCTGGGGTCCGGTGGTTGGAATCTAACTGCATGAGGGTTTTTGACAGATTTTAGGTGTCCAATAATTATACAATGTGATTCCTGTGACCATCTGTTAGAAACAAAGATGTAGTGACTCTCTAAACATATATGTGGTAGCCCATTTTGCCAGTATTTTCTTTAGTAGCAGCAATGGCAGGTAGATTATAGTATGCTGGGAAAACAGCTGAATTAACACTGAATGGAAAAATAATACTTGAATGTGAACTTGAGCAAATCTGTCGTGCTCAGAGGATCTCTAATGCTAGTTTATGAAGGAGGGAAATGAGCTTTGGGAACCTTAATACTTGACTTTAAAATTACATTTCTAGTTCCTGGGACCGGTGTGTTCATGGTCCTTTCAGGTCAAGCTGCTGTAATTGTGTAAATTGTCTCCTCAGCTCTACTCTAGCTTCTTGTGTGCATCTTTCTTCAATCAGTGGGAGGGTTAAAGCAATGTATTCTCTAAACGGATTCTTAGGCATTTTATCTGTGTTAGAGCAAGACAAGTAAAGATCATATTGGATAATTAATTATAAATTTAGTCACTTCTCTTACAAATCTTCCATGTTCTCATTCCCAAGGAAGGGAAAATCTAGAAGTATTAATTGATATTTCTAATTAATAACATTCGCAGATGAATTCCAAGCTATGAATTTTGGCCAAACTACTCATTTGGGGTGTCAGTTTTCTCTGTGATTTGTTAGTGAATTCAAAAGGTCCTTGTTTTGCATTTTGGCTAGCTTGCTGAGTCTTTTTAAAGCAAAGTGAGAGTTGAAAAGTGCATTTTTAGAACATATTTTCAAATGAAATATCATTCTTGTAGCTTCAGGCTTCATAAATATTTACAGACAAACCAGTATCTGTTAGAAAATACTTTAACAGATATTACAAATGTAAGGAGAGAGAGAATTAATATGTGATATTTTATCATAAAGGCATTTGCAAATAGATTCTTGCATTACTCCACTTGTTGTGGTTATTTGTTCTTTTTACAGTGGAGCAGACTAAAATTCTTCTTTCAATCTGTTTGCTGCTGTTATCTTTTGAAATGAATTGTGTTCCCCATACAGCACCCACGATCGATGCAAATACGCTTTGATTTTTTTTTTTCACAAAGCAACTGCCCATAAATATCAGAGTTCATTGCCAGGTTAGTACATATTGTACTACTGATTTTAAATCGGAGGACTCGCTTGTAAACACTTTCTTTTTGCATTATCATTTAGCAGTAGAATGATGTGATGTTCCCTACCAGTTTATTTCCAAGCACAGTTAAATGCTTGACCTCCATCACTTGAGCATAAGAATCCCCTTCCCTGATTTTTTCATGTATATAGGACTCTCTTTTGTGTTTTGGATTGTGAGGTCCCTTAAAAAGAATGGAAAGATTTCCCATTTCTTGATGAAACTGAGATTAAATTCAGAAATCCCGGTAAGAATGTTACATAAATATAGTAGTTAAACTTTAAAGTCATTGCAAAAGGTTAATTTAAAAGGGCTAACTGTGATTCAGCTGCAATATTCCCAAACTGTATTTGCGATGTACTCTGTCTCGAGAGGAAGAGTGCATAGTGAATGTGAGGTCTTGCTGGTCAAGCTACTGGTCTTCCACCAAAGATAAAAATATGCACTTCAAAGCACAAATGGCTTCTACTTTCTAATTTTCCAAAGAAGCTTCTCAGAGTTTTTAAAAGAAATTTGCACAGTGTCAGTAGTTAGGGAGATAAAACCCAGCTCACTGAAATTCTCCAAGCTTTACGCTTCAGAGACATCATCAGTGCATAGTAACGGGAATAAGAAAACTATTTTCTTACCTCAGTGCAGTATCTTGGCAGTTTTTTTGTTTATTTGTTTAAGTGAAAAGTTGCCCATTTCCCAAATGAGGGCTTGTCTCTACCAGCATCCAGCTTCACTGAGGCACAAGAAGCTACTTTGAAGGCTCTTTTATCACTCAGATGCTACTCATATATTTGCATCTGTTTCATAATGTTTCTTCTCCTGATTTGTGCTATTTGCAAATGATATATGGGTTTATCCCAGATTTATTTTCTGTAGATAGTGTTCTCCTGTATTTATTTGTTTTGTATTTCTTTCCTAGAGCAAGTTAGTATTCATTAGGTATTCAGTCCCAGGTTATTGTCTCAGACAAGACTCAGAGTAGAGGTTTTTGCCTTTGATGCTGCGTATTTATTGTTTCTGAGTTGTAAAGGGACTGTTTTTGCTGCTTTTTTTTGGTTGAAATAAAGGTTATTCTACTAAATCAATATCGAATCTGACAGACCTGAAGCAGATGAGTGCGTGGAAGCTCAATATTGAGAAGGTTTTGACTTCAGATTGGGATTTTTCAACTCAGAATTATAGTGAGGAATGCAAGTGGTTGTTTTTATTCCCAGATTTTCATATTAATGACTTTTTAAAGCTGTTTACTTATACAAAGATTACTTACTCTCATGACAACATCTGAAATGTACAGTTACAAATCCCGTATTCGTATTCCAACATAGTCTGCTCATGGTCCTTAACCATTTTGTTAACCATTTGAAAAGTCTTTGAAATGTTACCCACTAGATCACTTGTACAGACTCGACAAGGCTAGGAAGTGGTGGTTTATTCACTTTTATGCATCCCTAAATTGTCCATCTTGTGCTGCAGACCTGGCAGGGAATGTAGGTAAAGGCTATATTGCACAAATAAGAAGCAAACTTGGTTTAATATTTACCCTTGACTCCTCTGCTGCAAGTAACTCCTCCAGTTTTAAGGAAAACAACGTCTCTACTTGATATAACTCCTGTGAGCACTGGAGACCTTTTCTGAGGGATGTATCTCCCAGGATGTGGATGTCACTCAGATTCTAATGAAAGCTTTTCCTCTGATTCAGATTTGTATGAAGCCTTGTAATTGAGGTTTGGTCCCTGATGCTTTAATGTTCCCAATGCTTGACTCTGAAAGTAGTTTGGCTTTTTCCTCCCTCTTTCAAAATGCTATTTCCTTCATGTTGATATATCGACTTACTTTCTTTGCCTCCCACCTTCCAACTTTTCAGGCCTTGTTGAAGGGAGGTTTGTTTATGAAGAACCAGAGTGCCAAATACTGTGCGACTTTGAATGCTGGAGGAAGCAACACGAGACAGAACTGATGAAGCAAATTTATGCTTCCTAATTCTGTGGCAGTGTCCACACACATCCCTTGACGAAAGGCAGCTCTTTAAAAAATAGCTGTCTTAGGAGAGCTCTGAACGAGCAAATACAAACCGGTTTTCTTATTTTTAAAGCTGTTGGCTTTTTTTTTCTGCCTAGCTCTTAAACTTTTCCAGCTTTAAGATGGAAGCAGTTTTCCTTTTGTGCAACCTCCCATCAGACATGATGGAATTTTCCATCTGCCCTCACCTAAGCACTCCAATGCCTTATTTATGCCACCAATAATTTTTGGACTGAACTGAAACAACAGCACTTATTGCCTCAGGGAATGGGAAAGCCTTTCAAATGACTTAGCCCCTGTGGATTATCAAGCCTTATTGTATCCATATTCCTCCTGTCTGCTAGTGAGGAGCATCAGATTGCACTGTACAGATGTTTAGAGCCTCACATTCAAGTAATGATGAGATTTCATTTGGCTGCATAGTTCTACCCTGCCAGTTTAAATCTACTTTTTTTTTTGTACACATTTTGCATCAGTGTATTGCTTTCTCTTCTGCATGCAAGGGGAAAAATTAGGAAATTAAACCCCACTCTTTAGTTGCAAACTTCCTCTATGTCACTGTCTTCTCTTCTCATTCAAGGTCCCAAATCATGTTTTAGTTTAACTGTAGCATGCATGGGAATGCATGTAAATAAATCTATGGTTGCTTTCGTGGTTTTTAACAGGTAAAAAAGCTGAGCTTCTTCGAGTAAGCATATGGAGGAGGATCACATAAATGAATTGTAACTTCCAAACTCAATTTCATATTTTTTGAAATTAGATTACTTGAAATGTTAGATTATTGCAGGAATTGGATTTGGAGGGTACCTATGGCTGAATCTCAGCTGTTTATTATGCAAAATCAGCATTCCACATCCATGATAGCTGAGGCAGAATGGTCAGCCCAGCCTAAGGGCTTCTCAACTCCTAACCACACAGTAAGTCCTCACTGTAGGAGACACAGAATGAATTGAATTCAGGACACTGTGAATGAGTCCAGGATAAAAACCGTGCTGCCTCAATACTGCCACTGCTGCCTCCTACCTGGGAGAGTAGAAGCAATAAACAGTTCATAGGCAGATCATTTTCCCAGTGTGCATGCATATGGCCAGACTGAAAGAATTATAACTGTAATAGAGTGCTGAAACACGATAAATCTTTTCTGAAGAAAATATTCAGTGTTTATATGGTGACCTGTGTCAAGACTATTTTTCTTCACTGTTTTGGTTAGGAAAAGTTCAAAGTTAACTTTACAAACTTGCGTTCAATTGACACAACGTTGTTGTGTTCAGCACTGTGATTTAAGCAAACTAATCAACTTAAGAATATTCTACATTGCAAAATTATTAAACATTTCCTATAGTCAGCTCCCCAGGGTTTTTCAGGGCTTTTATGTTTACATAAGAATAAAGCTTTCATCATAAGACCAAAGGTGTGGTGGTGGTGGGGTTTAAGCACCAAAACCTTCAAATTCAGTAATGTTGTCCTATTGAGTGCCTTGTATTTTAAGTAGGTAGGTATTTTTTCATTTGTTAAGTTTCTGCTATTCACACAAACTTTTCCTCTGAAATGTTTTATTTAGTGATGGTGGCACCATAGTGTTCTGGGCATTAATTTGTTGCATTGCCTGAAGGAGCAACACTTACTTCCAGGGGATGTTTTCTGGGTAACATTTTTCTAACATTTTTATTATATCATTTGCTTGGTAACAGCAACAGCTGCCAAAGTCACATCAGTGCCAAATCACAGACAAGTTGTTATTAATGAGGTGCTACTGAATTTGATTCCATTAGTTTGTAAAGATATTATTTGGTTTGAGCATAATCTTTGAAAACAGTTTTTTTCTGCTGCACTTGGAACCTTACTGTCAACAAAGTTTTGGATAATTTTGTCTTATGGTAGTAGCTAAAAATGTTTCATCTTTAAAATGAAGATGCTTTCTCAATATCTGCTTTACTGAGAACTAATATTGGGCAAAGAGTTTAAGTTTTTCTTAATGCAATGCTAGGTTGAAAAAAACTTTGAAAGCAGTCTTTGGCAATGACAGTAGTGTGGTGTGTGCTAGAAGTGATTGCTTTTGTTTTGGGGTAGAGATGAGGCCGTTCTAAAATTAAGCAGCAAACAAAACCTGGAATGAATTAATGCTTCGTTTTTAAAACAAACAAAGCAGAACGATGATTTTATATGTTAGAAGAATGATGTCCTTTGATAACAAAGTTAGACTGGCTAATAGGTTAATGTGACGGATGTCTCTCTAGCTTTTTCTTCCTCTGTGCTGTAAATAAAGGAATACTCAGGCATGGCCAGCATGGCATTTTGCTTTTACTGTTCTGAGGATTTGCCTTTCTGGGAGTTAGGATCAGATCAAATCCTTTCCAGAGGTAATAAGGTGAACAAAGAACTGTGTTATTTAGCCCCTAGAAATGTATTTGTCCTGCTAACAACTCCCATTAGGTGTCTGTAAAAAGTTTGCCTACTCTGTTATGAATTGCAGATGGGAGGAGAAGAAATATGAAGATGTGATTGAATGGAAGATTCTGGAAAAACAGTCTGTTGTTTGACACAGCCTCTGGCCCACTGCCTGGAGATGTAATGTTTTTTTTTATGATGGTAATCACCTACTTGACGAGATTATTGATCAACGGGCCTTAATGTCTTGTGTAATGAGCTCATGAGCACTAATTGTTTCAGTATGGATTTTTATTTGGTATCAAGGTAGCTACTGAAACAAGTTTGGTAGTTTATATAATTGATTTGTTCCAAGAGATCCAAACGCTGAATCAACTAACAGTAACATATTAAAAAAAAACAAAAGTATAATTAATCTTAAGTCTGCCAAGCAAGCTGCTTTCTGCTATAACCTCTTTAATAAGAGAACTGTGAGATAGATCAGTAGTAGGATTATTTTAAATGTTCTTGAAACCATCTTTTGTCTACCTTCCCTTCATACATTACGCCTTTTAAAAATAAAATAGTGCTTATTCATTAAATCCCATAATAAAAATGTTTTCTCGTACAACTGTGCATGCACAGTTTTGATGCAAAGGCTATCAAAATAATTGAAGTCTACCTACTACCTTGGAGGGCTTTAGATCTGACCTGTGTAATAGTGGTGGCTGTCTGCATGGAGGGAATTAGGAGTGCCGGGGGGGAATCTGAGTATTTCATGAGGGTAACCCTGGGCATAAGGATGTGGCAGCTACCTCCTTGTACAGACGAACTCGAAACGAACGCTTGCAGTTTACTCTAAAATGTCAAAGCCCTGACAGAACCAGTTCTGAACACATACAAGAGCATTTAGAGTTGGCTTTTCATCTCTATAATTTAAATGTATTGTTCAGGGAGGGCTTTTGTTACAGAATTGTTTCCAATTTGCTGACTTTTTTTCTTTCCCCCAAAACGTGTAAGCTTTGAGCACTTTTCAGATCAGGTAGTATAACTGCACATCCATTGGGTTTTGCATGAACCTAGCAATTGATTCAAAGTTAAACAAAAGATGATGCTTGTGGAGAGAGGAAATTAAAATTTTATTAGGTTCAGCAGCATCAATCCTGATATATTTCCCACTTTATCTTTCAACCTGAATTAAAAAATGCTCTTCCTCACTAATTTTATTCCTTTATAACTCACTTGAAAAATGTATATAAACTTCAGGTGCTCAGCGGTTTTTGCAAATGTTGACCCGTGACTGGTCAATTTAAATTGCACCAAGGTCAGATCTACCATCCATAATTCATCTAATGTAATGCCTCATAAAACCTGAAAAATAATACACTGAAAGGTGCAGAGGGGACAGGGCCTTTCTCAGCTGTTGAAAAAGCAGTAAAATGTTATGGTATTTCTCTTCATAGAAGCAATAACAAAAACATTTCTAACCAATAATTTGACTTGATTTTAAATTACATTCAACTTGATTTACAGTGAAGGTGTCTTATGAATATATTATGTACGTAACGCAGAACCGGGTGTCAACCTGGATAAATAATGTGGTGGCTGTTCTGATTTTTCTGTGAAATAATCTCTGCTAGGCTTGTATTTCTGTGCCTGACTGCCAGTGACAGTAAATAGTGATTGGGACTAAAAGCAAAAATATGTTCAGAGAAAACAAAAGCTCTCAAACCTACTTGGTGGTGTTTCCAGAATAACAGTAACATTTGTTTTATTAATACCATTACACTCTAGTGTCTTCTCAAAACATGTCAGATTCATCTTAAACTGCTATTTTTCTAGCTCTAACTAAAAATTGTGTTTTACGAACAAATATTTTTTTAAAAAAATGCTTTTTTGCTCAAAAACTGTTCTGGAGTTTTATTAAATTATGAGATTAAGATGGAATGTTGCAACTTTTATTAATGCATTACCTGTATTAAAATGGCTAAATGCCATTTCCACTTACAGCCTGGATTCATTGGGGTTCTTCTGAATTGATGCCAGTTTAATTGAGATCAGTTGGGGCTTCTGTTGCTCCCTGAGGATAATTGCAGCTAGCTCTAAGCCCATTTGTTGCTATGTGATGAAATAAATGACCTTTCCCTGCAGTTGCTACAGCATATTATAAAAACTCACCGATCCACTCAATACTGGCTCATGAGAGTGAATTCATATATATGTTTTAGGGTTACCTGTGTGCTGGCTATCTCCTGTGCTTGTCTGTGGAGTGGAATTAAAGATTTTTAAATGTGAAGCATAGGGAGGTACCAATATATTTTTTAAATTTGTGTAGATCTTGATCTGACAAAGCATGTAAACTCCATATTGATCAGCAGAACTTAAATATGAGTTAACCATTCTGCTAAACTGCAGCCAGAATTTTTGGAGTTCAGTGGCAGTGAGACAGAACTCTATTATAAGCTATCAAATGGGAACTTTGTGTTGGGAAATTTCTTTCACATTCCTCCAACACTTAGAATTATTTACACTTCAAAGTAAAATGGGTTGCTCCTGTGTAAGTGATATGGGATTATTTTGCTTTGCCTGAAGATTGAGCAGGCTATCATATAGTTTTCAAGTCTTGGACAAAGGCTGAAACTCAAGTGGGAAGAGCATAAATGACACATTAAAGCGGTGTGTTATAAAACCCATGATAGGTTTAAAAATGGATCTATGTTAAGAAAAAAAAGATGAAAGGGCAATTGACAGAATGGCATTACTGTAATAATAGTCACGGTATAGCTGAATAAGGAAAGATAGTGGAATGATTCTATAGTTTCAGCAGAAAATACCCCCTAGCTTAACATACAGATTAGAATATATACACTTTTTACAGCTTCAAAGTTTTAGGATTAAGAAAATCAAATGCTGCTAATATTGTCTAGAACCCAACTTCCAAATAGAAGATTTGAAGTCTCTATGAAAGGAAAGTCCTCTTATAAATACCAAAGTTGCAGTAATTCCCTCTTTATACTTGGGGTGAGATACTGCTACCCAGCTAGCCTCATGCTCTTCTTGCACCTTCTCTCACTGTGTGTCTTCGTGCAGGCAAAGAGATGAGCACGGCAAGTGCTAGCATCTCAAAAGTCTGTGCGGGATGTCAGCAATTTGAAGCCTTGATATAAATGGCTTCTAATTCACTATTGTGAAATTACAAAAGAAGAAAGGGATGAGTAAGAGACAACATTGTTTTGAAATTTGTTCTGGATAAAACTATCTAGTTAACTTCTTTGATATGGCCACAGGAGTACTGGAATATATCCTATCGGCTTCAGCAACAATTTTGAAGCTATCTTAAATGACATTTTCAAACAGAAAGCAGAAGTAGTGTGTCATCTTTTCTTTCAAAGATTTTGATTTCCTCCCCAGCAGTCTTGCAGGTGGGAATCAGGGATCTAAGCCACACTCGGTACTGAGATGTTTTTTCTTAGTGATGGGTAAGGCACGCTGTGTTTCTACTGCTGTCACGAGGGCTGTCATTGTTCCAGCAGAATCATGGAGTGCTCAGACAAAAATCTGGCTACTACAGTGATATCCATCTTGGGGGGAAAAAATGCAAATTTGAGCAATAACATAGCTAGTGGAAGAGGTAGAAATATATCTGGCAAGCTGTGACTGAACTGAAAATTCATTGCAAGAGCACTTTACAGGTCCCTTTCAGTGCTCTGGTAGTGTTGCTGAGTTGTTACATTTTATAAGATTAAAACGAGAAGTAAATTTTTTTCATGGTTAAATCCATGGACTTGCTCACTGACTTTTGAACTGTACGCCTAGCAACTCCTGGCTCCAGCACACGCATAGTTTAGCAGAGGGAGATGCAGAGCACGTGCAGTCTAACAGATACCTAAAAGCTAGGTGTTTACGTGTGACTTTAAAGCTGGCTGGTACGGATGCATCTAATAGCTGTATATTTACCAATCCTGTGCATCTGATGAGTCTTTAACATATAAAGGCTTGTCATCTTGTTGTAGTGTTAGCGTTATCCTGCAGGAATGGGTGAACAGCAGGGGAAAGCAGTTGCAAATGAGCTGTGCCAGGTACTGGCAATAGAGGGCCCCTGGAGCTGGCTGTCCCAGGGCTTACCCAGAGGCCCAGGAAGGTTTTGCTGTCTATACTGAATGGGTTTTATCATGGTTGTGCTGTTGTGAATCTGTGCAGCCTGTTTGCAGCTTAACCCCTACACTTAAGGGTTATGAGCTGACTGATACAGTGATCAGTCACCTCGTCCCCAGTGAATTTTCTTCCCCGTGTGTCCTGACTCCATCCCTTGCTGTCTTTCATTTAGACCTCTCTTTTCACAGGCATGTGCAGCAGCAGTGAATATGGATAGCAGGACTAGAGCAAAGCTGAGGGTTTCCTTAAAACTGTATTTAGCTTGGCAGCCTTATTTGAGCCAATCTGTCCATTCCGCTTATGCTGAAATGCCACCCTGTGTCTCAGCTTTTCTTCCAGCCATCATTTGGTATGCCAAAAACCAAACATTTGGCATGGTACTGAAGGGGCAGAGAGAGAGGGCATCGCTGATGAGAGAAGCTAAGCTTTCACAACTGCTAGAGCCTTTAAAGCAGACATCAGAAACCTAAAGATAAATTCAATTCCCCTTATTGTCTGTATTTAAAAATAGATCTAACTACATGATTGTGAGAAACAAGGATGGTTTTCTGGGCTTTCTCTGTAGACTTGAGTGCAAAGTAATTTTGTTTTGATGGACATGATTTTCATCAATAAATCATTGAATTTCTTTAACCCAATTCTGATGTATTTTTAAAGGCCGCATAATTTCTTGGCAAACATTTACCTCAAGCTTATGAAATCTACTATTTGGATATATTGCAATGAAGCCCTTATACTGAGGTTTAAAGTTTTGTCTGTTTGTTTATTGTATATCAGCTTTCAGCTAGGTCTGCATGTGAAGGATATTTTTGTAGGAAACACAAGTGTTGGAGGTTCTTGCTAAACTTACTTCTTCGTTTATAGTATTCATTGGTTGTACATTTAAAACATTTAATGTAAGTTACTGTCTTTAGTTTTGTTACTTGCCTGGAAATAGGGGTCTGATATTTGGCCTGAGTGCTGTCTGAATGATTTGATGTTTGGTTATTTACTAGTTTTTGCCTTGATGCATCCCTCTGACAAATGAGTATTAAAAGAAAGAGTCTTGGGAGCAGGAGAGGAACTGGCTTACGTTGAACAATTATAGAGCTTGTTGAGTGTGCTTAGATGAAAGCACCCAAATGCTGTAATGTCTCTTAGCACTGCCTCCTGATTGGTATGTGGTTTTTTTGTTAGGTATTTTCCTTTTAAGTTAAAAAAGCTTTAATAAAAGTAGAAAGGTAACGTGCTGTAACTGTTTAAAATACGGATGCTCTGCATTCATTTTCCTATTCCCCTTCGAAGGATATTACTCATGGTGAGCTTTCAATTCATGGTAATATTTTGGGGTCTTAAGTGAGGCTTATCAATTGCTGATATCATCTGTCTTGAGGCCTCTTTGTTGAGCATAGGATGCGTCATGGAGAAGGCCTTCTAAGGCCCCAGGTTGGATGCAGCAAATTCTGCTGTCTCATCGCATAGCCGAGGCAGTACAGCTCTCTGCATGTAGCAGGGCAGTATCAGTCAGTACCCAAATATCTGTCCCCCTCTGACTTGCCATTTCTGCTGTTTGAGGGCCAGTCCTTCATGCTAGTGTGTTTCTGAGTAACTGAGTGTACGAGCTTCCTAGGAAGCTGCTAGCACAAGCCCTTGGCATCGCCACACAAAGCACCCACTGGCTTTTGAGCTGCTTTGTCCATCCGTTCACGCTGCAGATGGCAGCAGCTCAAAGTCTGGCAGGCGTTCGCAGCTTTTGGGCTAATCCTTGTGACAGCACAGTTCTCCCCAACCAAGAATGCTCTTGCAGATCCTGAGGTTGCTGCCTTGCAGCCCTGTGAAGTGGTGTTACAAATATCTAATGGCTTGCAGCAGCTCACACGTAACCTTTTGAGCATATGCAGCCCAGCCTCAGTCCTGTTCCACCGCCAGTCGCAGGTGACAATGTAATGTTACGATTCCCTGACATTTTATAAGAAGACAGAGATATAGCATTACCTATTGATAGCAGCGGTCTCTGTGCTGCTCGTGTCAGCATCCCCTGCAGAAATGTGGAAAGCTGTGTGTGACAGGGACTTGGTTACCTAGAAACGGAATTGCAAAGGAACATTGGCCTTTGGGGAGCTTGAGCTGCGGTGTAAGACCCGACGTGCTCCAGTTTCTTGTTTGGTGTGTGCTGGTGTTACACGGCCCAGTGAGATGCACGGGTCCTTCTGCCCATTCCCCAAATTCTGCAATTTGCTAAGCCACTTGTGGATTTTATTCTTAGAAACCTAACAATTTCCAACACAGATTTTTCTGTTAAATGCCATTGAAAGAATATGTGAAGGTTAGGGAAAAGCTTGAAAGCCTGTATTTATTTTTTTGTAACTGGCAGAGGTGTGTCTAGTTCTGCTTTCCAAGCGTCTGTGAAATGTTGAGTTGTTCTGTACTTTTGTCTTTTTTTTTTTTTTTTTTTTTTAGCATCTGTTAGTTTGCTAAGACATGGATTCCAAGATTTTTGCTATTTTTCTTAGATGTCGATGCTATTTAGGAAGGGTTTCAGCTGCTTCACATACCTATTGTGGTAAGGTGCCCTATGTAAAAACTGTTTTCTTTCCAGCCCTAGTTATACTGGTACAAATTAGTGAATGAGAATTATGGTACAATTTTTATTTATTTATTTTTTAAGACTGATGTCTGTGTTCCTTGCACGTATTTCCCTTCTAGTTTTCTCCCACCTGAGAGCTGTGTGTCCTTTTCAGGCCATAAAGGATACAAGAGAGAGAACAAGAGTATTTATTCTGCCAGAGGTGTCAGACAGACTGCCACCTTGGTTGAACAGCACTTTGATTTTGAAAAGGGGTGGGGGAACGGCCTCAGCTGCCATGTGAAATCGATCTTCCAATCTGTTGTAGAACAGAGTTTGCTTTGTGAAGAGGAAGAGGAAAAAAAGCTCTCACAAAAGACAGACACTTCATTTTTGTGTTTGCTTGTTGGCTTCATTGTCCTTCTTTGCACTTTTCTTTCACCACTGCATCAGATACTTAATAGGCTACCAAATATTAGGTGTAATGAGGACTTGCAGCTACCAGGATACTAGTGATGGAGTTACTGCTAAGCTAGTCATTCCCATTTTGAGGTGCGATCTCACTTGATACTTCTCTAATTGTCTCTAGGGCCTGTTTCTTGCCAGTTGCAGTCTTGTACTTATTTGGAGGGAATGATACGTAGAGGTGGAAGGTGTGTTTCCAGCTTGCTGGAACACAAGAAATCTTCTACAGGGTGTTCATTTCCATTTATTACCATTATTAAGCTCTGTTGAGGAATATAGTGTCGTCTTCATCGATATCATAATGAATCTCAAGTAACAAAGCTAATCTATGTACTGCTAGGGTCTTAATATGAGTACACTGAAGCCCTCCTGGGTTAGCTTGAGGCTCAGAAGTCTGCCTGTATCCTGTGGTATAGACCCAGTAATACAGCTGCTTAAAATAATTAGGCATCTGTTTTTCTGTCATTTATCCCGGGGAACCAGGATAAGGCCCTCTTTCTTGTAAGTAATCCGTGAGGCCTAAGTAATATGAGGCCTTAGAAGAGAAAAATTGGGAGAATGGGGAAAGGAGGAGAGATTAGTACTGACTAATTTTAGCAGTATATATTAGAAGCTTAGAGAAATTAATCTCCTAATATGATAAATAGAAAGCAGGACTCTGAAGTTAAGCTCATGCTCTGAAATGCTTAATGTAGGAACCTACCTCTCCTCCAATGGAATCTGAACGTGGGTTCTTGGGGTGGGTGCTTTGGGTCTCTCCCTTTTTTCTCCTTTAGAAGAGCTACTGACTGATTTGCTCCAGATTTTGAAGAAAAGAGCATAAGTTTGAACTGTCCATTGAACAAGGGACAACCCGCTGCATAAGTTTCAATGCCATGAGATGGACACGTCTATTTCTCTGATGTAGCAATACCAGATAGCCTCTGCAGTGGCAGATGCAGCAGTTCCTAATCTTCCAAAGAGCACTCTGACAGGGCTTAGTACTGCTTGCCCTACTTCAGGAAGAGGTAGGCTTAGCTGTCAAAACAACAATCAAAAAATTGGTTCAAACTGCACCATGTAACACTGTTTTGATGATCAGAGGACACCTGAGTAAGTTCTTATCTGCTGTAAATTTCCCATATTGCTTTTGATGTATCTGGATCTCAACTTTTTAGAATATTGGTCATGCAGGAAGATGGAAAAACTGATGTTAGTAGTATGACTTTCCTTCTTGCCATTGCATGTAGTAAAATATAGTGTATCACACATTGCAGCACCTAGGAGGATTACATTTTAAATCTCAATATTTAACAACAACAACAAAATAGTAGCCAGATCAGTTCTATAGATACCAGTTGAGGTCCACTGGGGTGGTATTTGATTACTGAATTTATTCAGCTTCCTTCCTGACGCTTTTATATTTACCTATTCTTTTGCTTAAATAGATAAGCTTGCTCTTGGCTATTCACTTCCGAGGATAAATTCTGTAGGGCTTGAAATTGCATGTCTGTGCCGGATAGATGTCTGTGCCGGATAGATCTTTTAAAGGTGAGCAGAACAAAAGTGCAAACACCTCATCCCTCTTCTGTTTTTGCCCAGCTAACTTTACATTTCTCTTTTACACATAGCATCCATCTCGCAACCCTCAGTTCACATTTTTTATGCTGTTGTAAAATTTCCAGACTTTCAATAATCTCTGTATTAATTTCCTAATACTGAAAATAAGTAATTACTCACATTTTTCAAAATGTGCTCCAAATTAAGAGGCTAGACTGCATCTTCTTACACTAATTATTTCAGGAGAGCTCATCTACAATGTGTGACCTTTTCTGAATTTGGGCCCATCTGGCATTTTCAAATGGAATTGAGTATTGATCTCCACACTGTTAATTTATTGTTTAATTAAAAAATCATAGTGCAGTGATGTGGTTTGATTGCATGTCCTTTTCCACATCAACCAATTAATGTGGAGAGCTATCACAAAACTATCACTTTTTATTATTTTTTTTATAATGGAGCTTCCCAGAAATGTAGGTCTCCTCTCATATACCATACTAATGGTTTGGAACACCTTTTAGCATATGACCTACAGAAACTGCCGTAGAAGGTAAATTCTCAGTTTATATTGTTTTGGTATGACCAAGGCACTGTGCTTCCTGGGCTTGATTGAATGCTTCTGGAACTTGACTGTGCATCTTAGGTCACCGACACTTGGTATAAAATATAGAGATGTGGTTAGTAAAGACCAGTCATCTTATTCAATGGAGGTTTTGCTGTACTGCCCTTGCTTTCTGGGGAAAGAAATGACATTGCTTGAATCAGGCAACATCACCAAACTTTGTACTTTCGAGTTCCCTTCATATGGGTGAAAAATGTTTAAAGCAAACTATCAATATACTTTTGTCTAAGATATACTTAGGCGAGACTGACCGTGGTGTGTATTCTGCAGAATGCTTGGTTGCTAACTGTCTTAAAAGACTCCTCTTAAAAGTGAAGTCCTTATTGTCCCTGCCTTGTATTTCTATGACTGAATAGAGTTGTTTTTTTTTTTAAACTGAGGTAAGGTATTATTGAAGTGTAATGTCTTCCCCAGCCCCTACTTAATGCTTCATCTAGAATCTGCTGTGAATGAAAATTTAAAGCTAGAAATGCTGGTAGGGATATTTTAGTTGAGGAGTTGTCTTATAGTCAGATCTCGGGAATGTATTAAAATCCTCCTGAAATGTTTTAATTTGATCTTCAGCACTTCTGTATCTGAAATGGCAAACCCAGATACTTGCTAGGTGTGTTCAAGCAGCAAATCTGACAATGGGAACTTAAATTTTAGAGCATGCTTTTGCTCCTAAAGGCTGTAGAAGCAGAGCAGGACACTAATAGCATGCCATGTAGCAAACCCTTGCTTCAACTGGTTCACTTCTCACTTGTCTGGCATGAGGATCCCAGAAAAGATCAAGGGGAAATTTGAGGATTGTGAGGCTGCACATCTTCCTTTGTGCAACAGAATAATTTCTGACCAGAATGAAAAGTTGTCAGTGATAGTGATTTATTAAAAATACCTATACTATCTATGTTTTTATCACCAAATAATTTTGATCGAAATAATATGATCGCTTTTAGCACAAAGGCATCCAGAAATAAATCAGTGGTGTTAAAACTAACTTGGCCTAAGCCTTCAAGCAAACATCATTATTAGATAATAACTTCTACTTGTTTATTCAAGTCATCTTTGCTTTTCCAAGTCCACTCCAAAATAAATGGCATGTCAAAACAACACCTTGCTAGCAGATCACCCTTTGAGAAATTATAGAACTAGGAACTCCCAATTTATGGCAGTTTTGAAATGAAGAATAAACTGAGTAGTTTCAAGGAACATTATTAGAAAACCATAAATCATTCTGGTGGAGAAATGCGACCTCAGTGTTCTTTGCAAATAAAGGTTTGTATAAATATTAGCAGATTTTTTTTATTATTCAGCCAAGCAGAATCCAATGAAAGCAATTTATCTTTGATCTTTTAAGAAGAGCTTGCAGTTTGCTGTTATTAAAAATCTTAAGTGTAATTAGAAATAGAAAAGGATGGATCTAAAATAATCCCTTTCAATTGTATTCCTCTTAGTGATTCAACTTAGAAATTAAGAATAAAAATTTCCTGATTTTTTTTTCCTATAATGTTCTTTCTTCACAATGCAAGTCTCCCAGTTATTCAGAATTGTGGCAAAAGTATACTTATAAAGGATTAAAAAAAAAAAAAAAAAACTATTGGTAAACCTAAGCTGTGATCTAAAGCCCATTGAAATGGGCACATGGAAATCTTCTTTTGACCTCGCTGGCCTTTGGATCAGGCTCTTAGTTTATTATCAGAGAGTAGTCCTTAAAACTCATTTTCAAATTTTGTGTCAAAAGGAGTTTTATTTTAAAACACCATAAAAGACAGAGGGGTAGAAAGCTGCAGAATGACCAGGTAAAGTAGAAAACCAAATGCTGTCTTAGCAGGTCAAAAAAAAGGTCACTGGTTTTACAGTTAGAAATAAGCCCTCGATTGAGAATGACAGTAAGACTTTTACTACTCCAGTTCAAGGAAATTAATGTGTATTGGTGTAAACTGTCATCTGAAATGCTTTTGCTACTCTTGTGGCTATGACAGATAAAAGGGAGAGGGGAAAACGAGTAAGAAAAAGTGTCAAGAGATGATTTTAAGGAACGTGGAAGGCCAGAAACAGGGGTTGTAGAGGGGCCTGGTCTTGGCCAGGCTGTGTGTGTGGTTGGTTAGCCAGGTTTTTTAGCAGGTGGTGGAGGGAATTTTTTGTTGTGCCTGCCTGGCAATCACAGCAGTCCAATAAAAATGTCACTGAATTATTCTCCATCTTGGTCCTTCAAACTTTGCATTCTGTTTTCTATTTACCTGCATCCCTGGCAGGAGCTGAGCTGGGGCCCCACTCCTGCTTGCTTTGTTTCTTATTACAATAAATGAAGGAGGGCATCTAGACAGAGCTGTTCAAAAAGGGTTTCACAGCAACTCCATGGTTGTTATGCCAAGTTCTTGGATGTTATTGTATGTATTGTTTGATTTACTGCATGTGGACTTGAAAGATGTAGGTATATCACAGCGTGCAATTAGAAAGCATTCAGATGATAAAACCTCACTTTTGTAATCATCTGACTGTGATTAATCATAACAATACAACTTATTAATTAATCTTGGGAAGCAGCATAATTGGAACTAGCATTCTCAATTCACTCGAATGAATTTCAGCATTTATTTTGCAGCTATTTTAATGAAATGCTGAAATCATCTGTGTATCAATCTATTCATTACCAAATGAGATGAATGCAACAATCCTAAGTATTCATGGAAATATCTTCATTAGAAAAATCATGTAATTAACCTGGAGCGTTCTCTAAATGAAGCACCTAAATGTTGCATACTTTCTTTCATAATTGCAATTTGAGAATATTAGTTTCTCATTCTCCTTGATTATATTTAAAGTAAAAATAGCATTCAGCATGATTTAAGGATTTTGAACAAAAGAATAAACTTTAGAAAAATGCTATCAAATAGAGCTTTAACCTTTCTTGTTCTGTTTGTTTTATTTACTGGTAATAGTTATTATCAAAGATTGCACTGTAACAAGAATCGTTCTAGTTGTGGGTCTGGCTTTGTGGTGAAGTTTGTCTGCAGCTCTGCTTGTGTGACCCTTACTTAAAGGATTTGTCATCGAGGCCACTTCAGTACCTTTCTCCCATTCCTAAATAGTTCAGCTGAAATGTTGCATCCTGAAATGTAGCGTCTATGTCAGCTACCTGCTTTTAAGAATGTTATTTTTGAGGAAACATCTTTTCTGTTTTTTAAAAAAATATGAATGGTTTAATATTTAGATGAATAATAATGGGTTTTGCATAGCACATACTTGACTCTCTTTTCCTTTGCAGTCAGAAGTGACATGACAAAGTCCGTGCAGAGGTGTTGGAGTGAAGTATTACTGGGGTTCAAGATTGAAATAATTCTTAAAAGGTAGAATATGGATGCAAACTGTTCAATTGCGTAACTAAAAAGAATTTTCCAGCCAGCTATGAACTGCCTTCAATGGCAGTAAAGATGCCCTCTTTTTGTTATAGTTTTTGTTTGTTTGTTTGTTTGTTTTCTCTTAAGGAAATAAAGGAAGCCAATGAAAAAGCTGAACAAGGATTATCTAGACCAAATTGGTAACTTCAACATAGAACCTCCTGCATAATTTTGAGGACAAGGGGATAACCGAAAATAAATTACGCTAAAGAAAAAAACATACCAAAATACTGTCTGAAAATGTTTTCATCAGCTACTTCAAGTAGGATCTAATATTTGAAGAACATCTGGTCTAATAGAGAAGAAAAGGTTGCATGAGTAATATGTGAATTCTGTTTATTTTTGCCTTGGAATGTGAAGATAAAAGGGAATGGTATATTTTAAGATAGAGAAACATGACAAGCACACTGTATGAAACCTGACAACTTCTAGGTAGTCTGACAGTGAAGCAATACTATCAATGTTATGGTGAGCTTGATTTATCAAGAGATGGGTGTGGATTTGACTTGCAAAAATTTGTAGTAAGGCTACGCCACTTTAGACCTAATTTTAAGATCTCTGAGTGCTTTACAACTGATAACTTGCTTTTTTTTTCCTCTTTTAATATAGGATTATTTAACCGACTCTTCAGTGAGGCGTTAGGGTTTGAGTTAATGGTATGCTTTTCTCTAGAGGTCTTTCTAATTTTTATTGTAAGAGTATAGTTTAAAGCATCAGTCTTAAGTGCAGTACATAAGGAGTTAAGAGGGGAAATTCTTATATGCTAGAGGGAGCTACGAAACATGACTTCAAAGAAATACATGCCCAGCTTTAAGGATTGCACAGATACTTCTTCCATACCAGCTAGAAGATTGTGATCTCTGTTTAAACAAAAGATTTCTTAATTTTGATTAATCTATTTATCCTCATTTCAATGAAAGATTCTTAGCTTATTAAATTAGAAGCTGCTCTCTAAGAGATCACTGGGACAGCACAGCTTAATATTATAAATTTTAGCAATGAGAATCCACCCCCTCAAGGAGATGGACTGAAAAGCACTTCTTAACATGTTGTTATCAATCATTATCATCAACAGGTAAACATTTGATTCCTAATACAGGATTTTCTTATTTTAATACAGTACATTATCTCTGGTTTGCTCAAGAAGCAAGATTTATGATCGCACTGTCTCTTCTTTGTTCCTCTAATAACTTTTGATCCTCTTAGCTATTTTCAGCCAAATTTGACAGAGTTGTAGTGGTATCAGTGATGGTTTCTGTTAACAAATTGTGTGAAAACAGTCAGTCGGGCGGGAAGAAGAAATCCCAATTGATGGCCTTACTGGCTGCAAGGTCAATTCAGCCATGTTATCAGACATCAGAGAATTCACAATAAAGGTGTATAAGTAACATAGATGTATGAAGTCTCATGAAGAAATATTTACTGTTGATAATGAGATAAGTATTTTCATGTAGATACAAAAGATATATTTGTCAGTCCTATAGAAACCCTATAGGAGCAATACTATCTTGCTAAAATAGGTGTCTGCTATTGCGCTGCATTTTGAACTTATCTCTGAAGTATTTCAGTTCCCTCAGGCTGTTCATTTTTGCCTTTCTCTGAATTTGAAAGTGTCACTAGTAGAACTTTTCCATGAAGTCAGGGGAATTTTGGTTTTGCCTTTAGAGGGAAAAGAGAAATGCTGGCAGTGAGAATTTCTGCAATTCCAAATTTGTCATATGTCAGATGTGTGGAGACCTGTACTTTGCAGATCTGAGCAAACTGACTTGTCTCATTTGTAACCTATGGGAAGTTATATTTCCATCTTTTGTTTACTTCCTGAATAAGGAAAAAAAAAAAAAAGATTTTGTTGATTTGGAGAATACTTTTGTTTTGACATTTTTTCTCACAAACAAGAAGTGTTTGGGTGTTATGAGTCACAACACTTCACTTTGTTTGCTGAACATAGATGACACATTTAAATCATTTAAACATAAACCTGAATTTGTTTTTGAAATTTTAAAGCCTCAAAGAAGTGACGTTTCAGGCCTACACTTTTCTTAAGTGGCCCCTGACTGGGCTGTATCTCTCATAAAGTACCTGGAGACTCAGGGGGAGACTTTATACCTCCTGGAAACTACCTGATTATATTCTATTATTGACAATTACTGGGGGCAGCAGAGGAGACCACCCTGGGGAATGTAAAAATACAAAGTGAGACACAACTGAAGAGCAGGTCCTGTGGTGCAGCTCCCTAGGAAAATGGAGGTGGTCTGGAGGCAAGTCTAATGTCTGAAGTTTATACCAGACAATTACATCTAAGCTTTGTGAAATCAAAATATACTTTACATACTTTACAAAGTTACTGATCATCTTGATGCAAAGGCTTTGTGGAAACTGTAAAAGGTGAAGATTTCTTGGGAAAATTCCCGTCTGAAGATCTGAAATCCTTAGGGATATTTACATCTCAAAACTCGGAGTTCTTAAGCTTTACAGGATGTGGCTTTTTTAAGCTGAGACATCCAGAAGCAGTCAGAAGCTTAATATAACTTGAGGAGGTGTGGAAAAAATGAGGTTGTAAGCTACAATTCACTTTTTTGGGGTGGATCAGTTGCTTCCCAACAGTCTGTCAGTAGCAACCCAGCCATCTTTTTCCTCTTCATGTCCAGAGCGTGAAACTCTCACTGTGCCCATACGCTGCCAGAGACCATCCTGCCACCTTCTCTTGAGCAAGAAGACATTTTTTTGTCAGCTGCCTGATTCTAAAGGGACTTCTCTGTTGGCCACAGAGTGATGACTTTCCTAACGGTGGTTTTATCTCTACCCCGCTGCCTTTCATTTTCTTTCACTCCAGGATTCCTCCTGCATTGATTCTGCAAGGTTTTTCTGTCCCTCTCATGCCATGCACTGTTAGCTTGGACAGCTTCCCCAGTACAAATACTGAGCCTGTGAAAAAGCTGCAGGCTGCTGATTTGACATTGTGAAATTTGTTGTGTTTAATGTTGCTTTATTTATTGTATTTTTTTTCTGCAAGGGGGATTGTTGAAGGCTTTTTGTCTCTTGTTTTTCCTACAACTATTTTGAGCTGAAATGCTGCCGGAGCAACATTTTCAAGCAGCAAGAAGCTTTTTATTTTCAGGGCTTTAGATGGAGCATTCTCAGTAGCCTTAATCACATACATAAAGGTTTTAGTATTTCTTTTGTATGGCATTTTATGTTGTCAACTGCTGTAGTCAGAACCATTTCTGAGACTCGAGATCTATCACATCATTGGGTTGTGATGACTAACTTAGAAAAGCAAATCTTTGTGGAAGATGTAAAGAGACCTGGAAGATAAGAAAATGGTGGATTTTATTAAATGATACGTTAATGAGGTTTCACATTTTTCAGCATAGCACCTGTTTATACTGACAGCACTAGAGTTCATGGATGTAACTTTCCATATTGAATATATGGCTTGTTCTATCTCTTGTTACAGACTGATTATTCTGGTGTAAATGCATCACTGCAGGTAAATTCTTTTTTATTGTAGAACAGCCATCTGTGTTTTTAAAAACTTGATGAGGCTTTGAAAAGCCAAGCAGCATCAACTACTTACAATAGCCAATTTTGATATCTTTAGAATCAGAGCATTCAAAAATAATCTTCAGCAATAAGTGCAAATAGATTGTGTGGTGCAATGTGAGGCTTACGTGCTGGTTGTCTAAATGCATTCTCCTTAAGCGCTTTTTGCCTACACTTGCCAAATTTAAATATTAGATAAAATATTTTTAAATGGTGCCCTAGGCTCCAACTTGGTGGTCTTAATTATTTACTGCTTCCTTGCACATGGTCTTGCCTACTGAAGTAATTGCACTAACAAATTATAGTATTAAAGTATCTGTCTAAACAATTTGTAGGCACAGTCTGATATTTAGATGCTTAAAGTGCTTCTCTGAAATCCACAGTTTATGTTGCATGCAAAATTACACCTGGAAGAGGAGTATCTCTAAAAAATCAGGGTCATTTATGTGAATATAACTAGTAGTCATAACCAGTGTCATTTACATAATTATAGAAAGGCACTGTGCTATTACCCCATGGTAACTTCATCTGAGTCTGTGATACCTGTCCAATGGAATAAGATCCATTATAGCCTTTGCCTCTTGAAAAAATATTCGTATAAGTGATGCCATGTCTTGATGTTGCCTCTTTCATGCGAATGTTGAATGTTCAACATTGGACATTGCCATTGTGAGGCTTTCTTACTATTTTCACTTCTATGAAACACTTCAGAAATTAACGTAGCTAAGAGAATCACAGAATCATCTAGGTTGGAAGAGACCTCCAAGATCACCGAGTCCAACCTCTGACCTAATACTGACAAGTCCTCCACTAAACCATATCACTAAGCTCTAAATCTAAACATCTTTTAAAGACCTCCAGGGATGGTGACTGAACCACTTCCCTAGGCAGCCTATTCCAATGCCTAACAACCATTTCAGTAAAGAAGTTCTTCCTAATATCCAACCTAAACCTCCCCTGGCGCAACTTTAGCCCATTCCCCCTCATCCTGTCACCAGGCACGTGGAAGAATAAATGAAGTGACTTGCCCAGGATGATGTACACAGTCAGTGGCACTGAGAAGGAGCACTAAAGACTAAGTTAGACTTGACACCCAATTCGTAGATGAGTGGAGTAGGTGAGTTGAATCTTACCCTAAGGAGCCATTCAAGGTCTCTATACTCTTTGTGAAGCCTGTAGTGGGAAAAAGAGGTCCCAGTAACATAATCAAGCCAGCATTTAATTCAGAACTCAGTCCCGCTGAGCATTTAAAGGTTTCAATCCCATGCCCAGTCCTGGCATCCCTTCTGAGAATGCTTAGACACCTTCCCAGAAGCATACGTGATTGTGGAGGTTCAGTTTTCACTGGAACTATCTTGCTGTAAATCTGAGCTTTTGGTGACAGGATAGCATAGAAAGGGGGTAGTAAAAATCTAGTGATATCTGTTTTTTCCATCAGTTTTAGCATTCTTAACGATGACAGCTGATGTTTGAAAGTGCTTATATTGAGTTTCTTGTTAACATCTGTGAGGTTACATAAGATAATAGGTTCAGAAGAACATAAGCAAAGTGCACCCATGTGGTTCCCATTCTGAATGCAGCAAAATATTCTGGGAAAAAAAAAAAAAAAAAAAAAAAATAAATTTTGGGCAGAGGCATACAAGAAAATTTACAATAGATATGCAGTGGCTTGTAGGAGATAATGCAGAAGTGAGATGAGAAGTGAAAATGAGAAGTATAGTTCCAAGCTTTCTAGCGAGGCTGTACGGCAGACGTTTTCTATACAAAGCTGATAACTTGGGAGTCAGGTTTTTTGGGTTTAAAATTGGCCCCGCTAAACTAATCTTGATGTGATACTTCAACATCCCTGTTGAATATAAATAGTCTGACTAGTTTAGTTACAATCTACAGCCAAACTTCCAACATAGACTGAAAAAACTATGCAGTTTTCCTAGACGACTACATATCTGTATGCTTGTATTGTGGTTGAAGTCGTGATCTGGTTTGCTGGAAAAAAATGGGAGGAGTAGTTTCAAGAATGGATTTGGTGGGGAGGTTGCTAATTTAGATTGCCTTAGAAACCAAAGTAATATTTTTTTGACATCAGATATTTCCTGTGTGCTCTTTCAGCAGAAAATACCAAGCTACCCAACAAAGCTTATAGCTGTAGCAGTTCGGTGTTTTGGCATCATATGTTTGACAACAGATTTAATGTTTCTTTGCTTTCACAGCAATGCTGTGAAGAAAAGAGAAAATCCTGAGAATAATGGGTTAATCCCTGTGGTTTTTAATTACTGAAAAAAAAAGAAACTAGAAGTTACTACTGGGAGGCAATTGTTCTTGTTAAAAAAGGAGAAATTTCCCTTGTCCATGGAAGTGACTAATGCTTTCTGAGTTTGTTGTGTCTGTAGGAGCTTCAGGGCTGAATGGAAGAAGATGACACCACCCACGGCAGTTAAATTTTGTCTTTCCAGGCTATTGAAGCTAACTTTTGAGAAAGTTAAGAGTGAGCCCAAGAAGAAAGTACTGAATGAAGAACTGAGGAACATCAGTTCATTTTCCAGCCCCAGTGGGTTCCCTCAACTGTTGCAGGCAAATCACTTAATGTTTGTGTCTATTTCTCCTTACGTAGATTTGCAGTAGTACTTTTCCACCTTATTTGGGTGATAGTTTGATTTCTGAAGGTCTTAACAATTGCAGGATAAAGTATATAGCAGAGAAAAAATATTTTAATAAGTGACACCTTACTACTAAGGGTCATGATGAAAACTTATAATCTTAAGGGATTGTCTGGGTGTAGAACAACACTTGATTCTTCCAAACTTTAAGAATATGTTGTTAAGTTTGAAACTGGAAGGTATAACTCAACTGAAATCAAGGGAGCCATACCAGGAATTGATTTATTCAAATTCTTTGAAAACAGAGATATTTTTGGAGAAGTAGGATTAGTGAAAGACTATGAAATACTGCCAAATGCAGGCCCAAGGTACATATCACAGGAATTCTGAAATAATATTTGAGCTCACAGAAAGTGGATGGTGATATCTTCACCTAATTACCTGATATGTGAAAGACTAAATCAGCTGCTTGATAATGATGTGATTTTGTCTTGAAAGGATGTATGTCTTGTGGGTGGTGTGGAGTTGTCCTGTGGTGAAAAATAGCATGTTTCAGCTGTCATGTGCTCCTAGACATCTGGAAATCTGTGGTATTAATACGAACTGGTGAAGTAGAAAACAGTGCACTATAATTGCTTTATTTTTCTACCTTCTGCTTCTGTTTAAAGATTTCTGAATTCACGACCTTTAAGAATGCTTCTTTGAGAAGGAAAAAAGAAGTTTTATTTCCAAATATGCCACTTTTGTTTCTGCCTTACCTCTTGAAATGCTGTCAGCATGTTTTCCTCCTCTTCTGTGGCCTCTGCTGCTGCAACATGGGGAGTTTCTGGGCAGAGACTGAATGGTGTGCCAGCGTTGAGCTGCAGGCAGAATACATTTTGACAAAACTGTGTCCAGCAAACTTCACAGGCAGCTTTAACAAGGCTTCTGGAACTGATAGGACTGTGAAGTTAGCCACTGTGACAGCAATTTATAAGCTGTGAATAGAACACTGTGCTGATTATATTGATTTTGAAACCTACCACCAAGGCTGGTATTCATTGACATTCTTGTTGGCAGTGTGTCATGGAAGCTCCATCTATGTTAAAAGTGAGATGTATTAATACTAGACTTGTCAGATTTGTCTGAACTCAAATCCAGACAGTGCAGGCTTCAAAGGTATCATCAAGAAGATGCCCTATGTCCTGGGCAGCTTGGACTTTCATGATTTTTTTTCTACTGTCATTTGCATGCCTCATCGGAAATCTTTTAAATCTTTTTCTTCTGGGTTTTATCCGTGTAGCTAGTGGAGCAGCCATAGAGTCTAATTAGTCATCTTCCTGGTGGTGGATATTCATTTTCTCAAGTTGGCACCTGTGTAGACTGTAGGATTGTCCTTTGTTCATGGAGGGCATTCTTAAAATGTGATGGGGACAAAACATTTGGGTTGAAGTCAGCTGTAAGCATCTGGCCTGCGGCAGCCCAAGTGATGGCAGCTACACTTGGGTCTGCGAAGTAGGGCACTGCAAGGCACTGGCCTCGTGGCTTCGTACCTCCCGTGGTACCTCAGCACAGACAGAGAAATGAAATGAATTCAGAAGTCTCAATAAAAACCTTGGGGGGCTGGCACACTCCCTGGTCTCCTTGCAATAAGGAAACTTCTTAACTTTCTTAATTGCTTCCATTTTTTTCTCCTTGATGGTGACATTTTTTTTCCCCAAGTGACTACAATGGTAGTTCATTTATCATTTTTCCTTCCCCAAGCCCATGTGACTTTGTTTTCCTTAATTTTATTTAATTGATTATAACTAATTGACTCTCAGTTTAGGGAATAGAGGTTTCTGAGCCTGCTGGTTGGGTCTTCATTTATTTTTGCTGAAGTCTTTTTCTTTCAGCCAACAACTGAGGTACAAGGTTATTCTTTAAAAAGAAAAAAAAAAAAAAAAAAAAGACCAGGTTTATTAACTTCCTGTTAGATTAATAAAAAGAGAAACTATGCTTTCTGCATCTCACAGGGTAGCAGAATTATATTTAAAAGGCAGCCTGGGCTTCACTGCTAGCCCATACTAAAGCTGGTTCACACAGCTGTGGGTTCTGAAACAAAGAGCATGAAGAAAGTGGCAGCGAGGGCTCAGGCGAATGCAAGAGGTGCCCTGCCCTTGGTGCAAGAAAGTTGCTGGATGCTTACCTTAAAATCTGTAAAGCCTTCTGTTTGTTTTTGATTTCACTAGCCCTCAGATACAAACATAACTACATCTGAGAATTAAGCTTTCATATGTCTATGCACTTTTTTTTTTTCTTTCTGGAGTTTTTTGTATATATTGTACCAAAATCTGGGAACAAGCTACAGTAGCATATTCCAGTGCATCATCTCACCAGTACAATGGTGGATGTGCTCTTTTAAAAAGGTAAGAAAAACAGATTGCCTTGGCAATGAAAATAATTCCATTTCAATCTCTGTTATGTAAATAGTCATATTTATTTTTTTATGTAAAATACTTGGAGATCCTTGAGAGAAAACATTTATTTGATAGATGCATGAGTGCATTTAAAAATGAAATGCTGGCTAAATAATATTGATTCATGAGCCTCCATAATACAGCTGCTTTTTTTTCTTTTTTCTTTCCCTTTCCTTTAACCCCTCCTTTCCTGTGGGGAATAGTCAAAGGTGGTGCTCTCGGCACAAGAGTAACCCAGAAAAAGTTATGTGATGACTGGGAATGAATTGTTAGGCATGCTCCTCATGTTTTAACTGTTTCCCCTTCCCCACACCATTTCTGGCATACTTTCAGTGCTGGGTTTTAGAGGAGGACTCCAAGTAGTCCCTTGATTCTGAAAAGATCTGGATCAAGCTGATGGCAAAACTGTTTATTTTTGCAATTTTATTGTTTGTGTGTATGTACTCACGAAGGGGTGGGTGGGGGATTTTCTCAATGGCCCAGTCCTATTTCCATTAATCTGTCTGCCTCCTTATGCCTTCCTCCATGCTGTTTGGCGCTTATTGCATGGGCTTCCTCAGTGAATTAAGAACAAATGTGCAGGAATCCTGCTATGCCATGAAAGCCAAGGGAATCTTAAAGAAACTTTTTCTTTCCTTTTTTTTTTTCTTTTTTTTTTTTTTCAGAAGTTGTGCTTTACCCAAGAGCACCATCTTCTGGATGATGTCTGTCTCCATTCCTGGGAGCACTGCAGTTGAGTTAAATTCTGCTTGAAGGGGAAGACTACTATGGAGAAGTGAAAGCTTGTAAACCAGTGTTTGAGGGAAGACTTGCTGTCTTTTTCTATTTAGCAAATGCAAAAGCTTTCTCTAGACTATTTCCACTTGCTTTTGCAGGCATGGCTCTCTGACCCGCTCCTCCCCAGTGCTGCCACCAAAGGGCTTCAGAATTTCCTGCATTTCTTGCCTGGCTTTGGGTACCTCTCCCCATGATTCTGCTGCTCATTGTATTCTTTTAGCGCATTCCCTTTCCTGGGCTCTTGTTTAGTTTCTCTAGCCCTCAATTTCATTCTTCTGGGCTGCTCGCTGACCATTAACGTCTGTATATCTTGACCAAAGGGCAAGTCCCTCTGAAATACTCTGAACTCCTGAAGAAGAAATTGTCTTTAGGTCTTTGACCTCGTTTTGGTCCACTATGAGAGTAAATCATTGACTTGAGGTTTGGGAGAGATTTGTGGATGGAAGTGATGCCAGTTCAGGTCAAGGGAAACCTTATGGGAAGCCTCTCTTTAAAAGCTGAGTGCATTTAAGCATGATTGCCAAAAGAATCTCTTTTGAATCAATGTTCTCTTCTGCCTGTGTCACAGCACAGACAGGCAGAAATACAGTAAAGTCTTTAAATGTGAAAAGGGTCCAATTAACAGTCAGGTTAAGAGAAAAATTAAACTAATTTCTGTTCAGAGATGCCTTCCTTTTAAGGGCACTACTTCAAAATTTTCCCAATTGTTCCATTGCAATACATTACACATTTCCAATAAAATCTGAAAGATAAAGTCACAACTGGAAAGCTCATCAACAACAATCCCATCACTTGTCTGGCGTCTTGGACAGACAAGATGCTGGGATGTGTCATATTGAATGTGAACTCTAAACTCAGGACTGGGCATGTGCTCTAGTTAAAAGGGGAAAAAAATCACAATTAAATGTGCAAGATGGATACAAGGTCTCTCTGACCTAATTTTGCATTGTTTTGCTATTTCATGTGTCACATAAACCAGGGGAGATTTTACTTGGTAGGAGGAACTTTGGGACTGCAAGGGTGGTTAAGCATGGAAGAGATTTCCTTGGGGGTGGTGAAGTCCTTATCCTCAGAGGCTTTCAAGAACAGATTAGAGAAACGTCTGTCAAGAACAGTTTGTGTAGCTTAGCCTGCCTTAGGCAGAAAGATAGACTGAATGACCTTTGAGGTTCTCTTCCAGCCCTATTTTGATGATTAATCCTCAGAGGGAGTGCATATACTCAGCGCTACATTTGATCTGAGCCGGGATGCAAGCACGTTGGTTGTTAGAGCAAAGCAAACACTCCAGCTGAACATCACTCATGAATTTTACTTCAAGTGTCTGTATCGCAGAAAGGAAAGCCGGGCTTGCTTGTCTGAAGGAGAGAGCCCTTGGGGTGAGGTGGCTGAACTCCCCGCAAAGCTTTCTGTCATAATTGGATGGTGCTAACCGCTACCAGCGGCAGGAGAATGTCCCTTCTTCATACCCTGATTAATCTCAGTAGATTCTGCTAAACTCTCTCAGCTATGCATAACCTTTCTCTTTTGTTTAAAAAGACGGTCAACTCGTGTCCATGCCTGTAAGATCTTCATTCACCCTGTGTTACCATACAGGTACCGCATGTTGTCCGAGCGAGGACAAGTGAGGCTGAGCTCTTCAGGTCTTGTGTCTTCCTAGGTAAATCTAGACAGCCCAGCACAGCATGCTCTCAGGGCGTCTTTTCTGAGGACTTTGGACCTATTACAAGCTCTTGCTATATCATAGGGGAAGCAGTAACATGGGGAATTCCTTTTGGAAACACTTGGAGATCTCTATTTCTGTAATTATCCCTCTGTAATTATCTATCTGATGCAGTTGTGGAGAAGGAGTTACCAGTGATCTTATCACATGAATCACATTCAAAAGTGCCCACTGAAGTATTTCCAAAATCCCTTTTCAAACCCTACTGCTTTCTTCCACCTGCCTTCCTTTCCGTCTCACTCTTAGTAAGAGTGCCTCCACCAAAGCATCTGAATAAAGGCAGTGGGAACAAAATGCACCCATCCCTTTTTGCAGCTTCCCTTGATAAACTGGTATTTCACTAGAATGGCTCTGGAAAAGTAGTTTTCAAGTTTAACATGGAGAACATTGTTCAGCAGGACTTGTTTTGGGTCTTGTCCGCT